>NC_092828.1:53805166-54417041 GCF_039878825.1 Excalfactoria chinensis
TTACAGTAAAACCGATGTATGTGTATTGTAAAGTGTATGTGACACATGGGGTGCCAGGGAGGCAGCTTTCATACATATTCCTGTCATTACAGTATCAAACGTCATAATTACTAAAGCAAGTGCATCTCTGTAGGAAACTTTCACATTACATCATGAACACACGTCCATCCTACTTATTATTGCTGCTCAAGGCATTGGTTTTTATTTAAGAATTTATTTAAGATCCACCTGTGCTTCTCTGTCCATCTTTTGAGGCACGACTAACTTCTCTAGAGAGTACAACAGATCATGAAAAGCAAGTTACACAGCTGGAGGGCCTGCATTTGCTTCATTCAAGTTTTGGAAGACAGCTGTTAGTAAGAAACCTTTCCACAGCACCTCCCCAGGGCAGTACTGAGGGTACCCAGCGGGAAAAAGGGAATCTAAAAAGGTTAAGTTAAAAATTAAGAAGCAGTAATTGGCCTTACCTGAATCAGGCAATGAGTTAAGATCCGCACAAAGCACCAGGGGAATAGAATTAGGATCAGCCGTTGGGCTACCAGGCCTGCTTGAGGCTTTCTCAAGGATATTTTTCAGTTCTGAGACAAACATCATAGTCTGAACGAGTTTCACATCTGAGTATTCGGGGTCCCAGTGCATGTGGGCATTGGCCACAATGAGCAGCTGTTTGTCCACATGTAGAGATTTAATACCTAGACAGAGAAACACGCTTCTTTTCAGTGACAAGGCTGACTGTGTGAACGCAGCAGATTTCTCCCCCGTTACGATCAGGGTCTAACTACTAAGGACTTGAAAGTACACACACCAGGAGGCGGATACATTTTCTTTGCTGAGAAAAAAAGCGTTACTTGAACCATTGTTACTTTACACTACTTTACCAAAACTCCCCTATACAAGAAATACATAATCAACATAATCCAATAGAATTACAGCTCTATTCCCTCTTTATTGCTTTTCTTAACACCCTCTCAATGTTCTCCCTTTCTCTTCATTTCCACATCTCTAGGACAGACCTTCTCAATAGCATTTCCCAGTGTGCAGTCACTAAGGAGCATTATGAATTTCACAGTGAAGGTGGTCATCACTTGACTTTTAATCACGCATCTCTGCTCAGTGTTTACACCACATGAGAGTTTCCAGACTCTTGGGTGGAAAATTGTTGCCCTGGGGAAAATTCAACCCTGCTTCAATAAATGCAGCATGAACCCAGCCATCTGAAAACACTACAGCTGCTGTTACCGTTTGTCTGAGAGACAATGCTCTGAAAGGTGTGACATAAACTTACAGGCAGTTCTTGCTGTCCTGCAGTCTGGACATCCCGCTCCTTTGAAACGTATGTATTAGAAACCAGTGATCAAAAAGCAGAAGTACAGACAGAGCAGGATGGCAATTGTAAGCATCCTGAAATCTGATCTGCATCTGATCAAACATAATGAAAGTGTGACAGCCAGTCAATCAAGTGGCATCAAAAGATACCTGATAACATCATTCTTCCACATCAGTACCTCAGCACTGCCGTGTAATCACCAGGGGAGGATGGAAGAATTCAGTCAAGGGAAAAAAAGAGTCTTGAAAAGTTGAGCAGTAGCAACAACTAGTGGTAAGAGCGTAGGCATGCAAACACAATGGCCCTGAAAAAGTCTAACTTGCCAAGTAGAACTTAGTGTTCTAACTAAACAAAGACAAAAGCTTGAAAGGAGAAAGCTGAATGCTGGGCATCTGGATGAAAGGACAACTAAGACAGGAAATCACATCACCTGTGTCCTGTCTTAGCCACCAATGGGCTACCCTTTCTCAAATTAGCACAGTGAACAGTGTTCGCTTGTTTGCCAGTGTTTGGTGACCTCAGCCAATGACAATAATATCACGTGCATTACCTAAGGAGTGGGTCATGCCTTCAGGTGAAACCGAGAGTCAATGTATGAGATAACCATGCTCACACTTACTTGCTCCAAATAATTCTTTGTGCACTTCCAACACCACAGCAACTCCGATGTTGTCTTTCGTCATCACTCTATTTAACATAGCTTCTGAACCTTCAGAGTTAGCCATTGCCACCTGGTTGAACTCCACTGTATGCTTCTGCACCAGTGAAAATCTGATTAAACAAACAGAATCACATGTGAACGTGTGACACACAGCTGTGTCGAAGACCACAGCCAAGGACAAAGCCTACAAGAACAAGATAAGGCACGTTCCTTTTGTTCTCTCATTTCCTAAAGCAGAAACAATTATAAGAATTATTCCTCCAGCCAAGTAAGGGCTGTCCAGCAAGTAAAGTGCTCTCCTGAAAGATGAGATATCTGAGGTTTAGGAAATGTCAACTTGTTTCCATGCTGCGTTCTGAGAGGACTATTTAAGGCAATGTACAGAGGTTACTGTACCACCTCCAGAGTGTTCTAGGCAAAAAAATGATAATTAAAGGCTTGGTTTTGCTTTGGGCAAATGTATTATTAGAAAACAGCTTATTTCTAACCCCTAGCCATCACCATCAGTTTTGTTCATTCCTTTCCAGCCTTAGGATGCCTCAAAGTGTCTCGCTTCAGAACAAACCGAAAGCTGCCTATTAAAAGGAATTTTTTTTTGTTTCTGCTCTCTTAACAAAATCGTGATAATAATGAAAAAAATATAACGATTATTAGCCAACAAACAGATACCTTCTGTTTTTCTGTGAGAGCCAAAGTGTAATAAGCAGTTTGCTATATGCCCTCCCTCAGTATCAAGGTTTAAAAACATCAGTTGTTGGCTTTCACTGACATCCTCTATTCAAAACCAGTTCATCTAATTTTACACAAGGTGTATTTTTGTTTCTGGAAGCAATGAAAGCTTTGACAGGGAGCTAAGGCTTTGTGAAGCTTCCATTCTAATTACAGACGTCTGTTCTGAGGGAATACTCAGAAGGATGCCCGGTGTGGTACAGCAAAGGTGTGGCTCTATGGAGAGTTCACACAAACAAGAAGTGTGAATAGTGTGAATGCCATCACCTCTCCTGCCTTCCCAATAGTCTGATGCTTTTAGTGCAGCGTGACTTTATAGAGGAGGTGTTCAATAATGAGCCCACATTACAGCAGAGTATTCGGTGATTCTGTGGCAGCGATACACCTTCTAATACCAGAAGATTAAACCAGATTAAAGACCTTTAAACATTAATCTTAGAGGGAGGAAACTTGTTAAGCAAGGCAGAATTTGTAAAGAAGGTGAGGCATTTATGATATCAGCCAACATGTGAAACGTACATGTTTTCACTCCTACTACCTTCCCTTTAACATCCATGTTCCTTAAGATACAGCTTTGTTCAGTGTGGGGAAAAAAAAAATAAGGGGAAGGCCTGCTGCAAATACTCAGGGCAGCAAAAGGAGAAGGAGGATCATTCTTTGTACTGAACTTTATCTTCTGTTTTATGCGCACTGAGAGAAAAAGACCTTGAGACCTAAATTAAACTACTCTTGATGTACTTAAGAAGAGCTGCTTCTTACTTTTCAGTTTTGAAGAATATTGCACAGCCATCCACATGCTTTTTCTCCTGCTCAGACATGATTTTGGCACGTGACTTCGGAGAAAAGAATCCATCGTATCCTCGTTCTTTCAAGGCTGGCAGAAAAAGAGTAAAGTATTGCTCCGTCTCCACTTCCTAAAATTGAACACAAATACAGCAGGTTAACAAAGTCAAGTAAACCCTTCCAATGTGACAGCTAGCGCTTGTCTTGACTTGCAATCAGAAGCCCTCACCAAAGTCAAAAGCTTCTGTTTGCCCAAATCATGCCACTTCTTCGACTAATGGCCTGATGGAATCAGATGTGCCTTCCTGGATATCCTGGAATTCCCTTGAAAGGGAAAGTGACAGGCGTACTTTGACGAGCAACAGATTACTCTGCTGCTTTTGACAGCTGAGTGTGGGTACTGTCCTAGATTAAAACTTTGTGCAGGATGTCAGGTATCGGCAGCAGTTCATATTTAACCTTGGGAGCTCTATCACAGCAGGGTCTCTCCCTGTTCTGTAACAACACACTTTTTTTGTAATAACTTCTGATCTCCAAGAATACTCTCTTGAGGTTTCTGCACCGAGATAAATCATCTCTTCTTGTGCACGATTTAGGCAGAAGTACTCAACTGCTCTGCACACTGACTGGATTTTTCGTAATAGCAGTATATATGTACCAATCACAATCGATATTTAACTTTGACATGCCATTCTCGTTTCCTAGTGAGATCATTTTTGAGATGCTAACTTCTGTACCAAGCAGGAACAGCGGCATTTTCCATTTCTAATGATAAAACATTTTCCAGTTACCTGTAGGCTGATGATATCTGCATCGCAGTTGACGATTTCTTCCATGATTCCCTTTTTTCTGTACTCCCAGTTAAGCGCCCAAGATGGGCAGTAGCCATAGAGCTGCCGGGTGGCGTATTTATCACACAACACATTGTAACACATAACTGTGAATGAAGCTAGAAGGAAACAAAGAGATGGAAATATCACCAACCTCTGAAGGCAGCAAATGCTGAACTTGCGGAGTGAAAACACTCAATCTTGTACAGTCTATTCTGGAGAGCCTACTGAGCGCACATGGGCTTATTCCACTGAGTTTCATGAACAGGACTAACAAAGGCCCCGCTGAGCCAGCAGTTATCACATAAGGCTACACTCTTCCTAACTGCCAAAATGAGACTGCTTAATACACACAGCAAAGCAATGCGATCCCATTTTGCAGTGAAATCTTTATTTCTTTTGGGAATGAGGGAAGGCGGCAATTAGGAACCGTCTCTCTGGATTTGGGGGTTGGAGATGGAAAGGAGCAGCCATTTCTGCCCTGGGTGAGGGCAAGGAAAAGAAAGAGAAATGAAGTAATGAATGAGCAAGCACTTTCTATATTATTTGGTGACATTAAAGAAGAAAAGAGAGAAGTCAGCATGCAGCTGATAATTCAAACTGAAACACACTTCATTCACATTGCAGAAAAAGAAGTGAGGTTTTACTGTGAGGTAACCTCACAGCTGCATTTTTTCTGCTTGTAGTTGAGTAAGATTGCTGCTCAGTTGTTTCAACTTTATACAGCTGATTTCGTGCAGTTCACAACCAATTGGCTTACTGCGGTTTTTGCCACAAAATACCCCGCACCTCACTCAGCCGATGCGGTGCTGTCTAATGGCTTCTAAATTGTGTTTCTGCTAAGGAAGCTGGATTAAAAACTGCAGTGAGATGCTGATTTGTTAAGGAATTTAAAATGGAAATGCAGAACTTAATGTAGTGGTGGCTTGCAACACTTTTGGTACCTCTTCCCTTTCTTACTATGTTTTGTTTCTTCTGATTTGTTGTTAATTAACTTAAAAAAGGGACACACCTATGGTGTCACCCTCCCTAACGCACTACTGAGTTATGTTCGGGTTTCTAAAATGGAAAAAAAAAATGCAGAGGATTTCCACATCGCCATTGCTGATTATTAACCTGATCTTCTGCAATAACAACAGTAGCGTTTTTGTTCTTTACAAAAGCTCTCCGATGCTTCTTGAGGGTTACAGTCAAGACTAGAGGGGAAGAGGCACCAGATTTGTAGCCTGAAGGTTGCCTCGTGAACATCCTCAAAATCAACAACAGAGGGCGCTACACTAACTTCACTAACACTCCTGCTCCTTGTCCTGTGGTCGGACTTCTCCAAGTCTCCTCCTAGTCTGCCTAACACAAAGAAGAAATGACCAGCATTCCATCTGAATTACAGCAATGGTACTTACAGCACAAACATGTGTTAATTATTTAATATGAATTAACACAAATCGCTCTTGTACATCTGATCCATGTAAGTCAGAAGACTGCTTTAAAAAAAGAAGCCAAAGAAAAGTTCTTCAGCACATCTCTGCACATAGGGAAAAGAACCATGGTTTTACCTGAGGGCAGAATTTGGTCTCGTTCTTTCAAAGTAATCCATGGCCTTGGAGGCAGCTGCTCTGGATGAACTAAAAATAAAAGCAAGACAAAGAAACAACCATTAACTCAGCTGCAAAATCTAAATCAAACTGATGAATGAACAATAATATCCCATACTGTACTTTGCAACACCAATTCCCCGTGCCTTTCTAAGCTCCATGGGATACAAGGATATACATGTGCACCTTGAAAATATTGCTGAGGAAGAAGGGGTAAACCTTGTAGTGGTTTAGACATCCTTTACTCCCCTCTCTGAGAACTCTGCTGTACATACATCATTCCTGCAATGCATACTCTCCATTTACAAAGCTAGAGATTGCCATGAGTTGGCATAAAACAAGTGCCATCTCAAACCACAGCTGTTTTACAGCACTGTAAAGCTCAGCTGTGAGCTGATCCCAAGACCATTTAAAATTCCATCTGTGGAAACTTAGATGAGAGACAGAAGTTTGTTTTGTTTTACCACATGAGAGACGAAGTGGCAAAACAGGAAACTCAGTCACAGAACCATGGCACAGGTACTGGATATTCTTAATCAGAATCGTGTTTCTAAGTTTGACGTTCTGCTTCAGTTTGCATTCTGATTTCTAGGGGAAAGTATCGAAATGGCTTTAGCGAGGAAGACTTTGTGGTAACTGAAGGGTTTCAAACCTCAGTGAGAACAACTGGCTGGGTAACCTGTGAAAAGCTTAGACAGTATATATGTACCTCTTCCTCCTTGTGTGTGTGTGTGTGTGTGTGTATGACTAGAACTGCTTGACAAAAACACACAAGCAGCTAGAAAATGTTCTCCCCTCTGTGGTTCACCTTCTTGTTTTAGTGGCAAATACCGTCTGACATGCATGCTCTTAAAACATTTCTGTCAATCAAGATCTGTAGGTCTGTCACCTGCTAGATTGTCAAGCATGTAGTTCAGTAGCTTTCGAGTTCCATCTGGATCTTGGTAGAGGCTGAGAATATCTTGTGATAAAGGATTGCCTGCCAACAACACAGAACAACTGGGTGATTAGCTGCCTGATTTTCCTGAGTCTTTCCAATAAAAGAAAATCTCCCGTAATGAGAACAGACAAATTGACCCAGAAGGAATTTAGATTGCTTAGCTTGTAACTCTTGAATACCACAGTAACAGATGCTATAGAGATAGCTAGCATGCAAGACTTTCTTCTTTTGATTCACCTCCATCAATAAACAGAGTAAGTTATGGGGTTTGTCTACCCATTTACAGATTTAAAACAGGTTCATACTGCACCTTAATACCATTAAATAAAAGCATTATTTCCCAAACTGGTCGGTCATTGCTGCTTAATATCTGAAACTGTAAGAAAATGTTGAGGTAATGCAGGAAGCTTCTGAGCCCAGCTCCCTCAGTAAGTCAAGAGTACTCTGAGAAATAGTTAACTGTAAAGAACTCGCTCACCTTTTAAACCCAGGGTTTGTAGCTGGAAGAGCCGTCCAAGTTCATAAGGCAAAACCCGTAATAGATTGTTATTTAAAAGCAATTCCCTGCAACAATGCAAAAAACGCTTTTGATGAGTGTCACTTTGGGAGAAAACTCTTAAAGCACGATGCTGCTCATCTTCAAAGGTGGCACTTTTCACCCTGAATTTTTTGTGCTATGCAAAGACATGCAAATCCTCAAAGCACAACTGAAATACATCAGGAAAACAAAATGAAGCGAAACAAAACAAAGTGAAAGAAAAAGCCCAGCCACAAACAACCTGCAAAGTTCTCTATTTAATCAGTGGGCAATTGCAAAGTCTCAAAGTGAGAATGTTTCAGAGCAGAACGCTACCCAACTTATGGATAGCAATCTGTAGAGATCAGGAAAACAGGATCATACAACCAGGATTAATTGTTAGAATTGAACATTTCTATCAACCTTGATTTTTCTCAGGTTTTAAATCCAAGAAGAGAGTTAGGAAACAAGAATGAACCCAAGTAGAATAATCTCTAATGTCAGAATACAGACTTTTTTTTGGAAATTCAACCCCAATGCTTTCTCTTACCTGAGAGACACCATGTTTCCTAGTTCTGCTGGTAAACTTCTGAGTTTGTTGGATGACAGATCCAGGTAAACCAGATTATGAAGCTTGGCAATATCAGGTGGAATGCGAGTAAGATTATTGTCATTGAGGTGTAGAGCAGTCAAGTGCGTCAGTGACCAAAGCGACGTACTTAAGCTCCGCACTCTACCTAAAAAAGAAGACCAAGCACCACTTCAGTCAGCTTTATTCCTTCCAACCATCACAAACCACGTGGGACATGCATCTTATCCACAAGCAGCTCCTATACAATTCCCTGACCCTCCTGGTTAAGAGGGCAGAGACAGAGATAGAGGTCTGGGACATCAACGTGCTGCTGAGACCTCACATCCAGTCTCAATTTGTGTTTCACATGAAAGTTTGAAGGCAATCTGGCAAGTTAATTAATAATTCTTCTCAATGTAGAAAAACCGTTCTCACTGCAGGACCCCCTACCTGAGAGCGGCCGATGCAGCCCTTGGGCTGTGAAGCTCTTAAATTTCAAAACCCTGCCAAACCAACACTCAAACCAAATCAACTCACCCGAGATCTCTAATTCAGCCCAGTGAGACTTCTTTCCATTGGCTACCTCTTCTGCTGACATGATGGTGTAAATTCGGCGAGGATCGGGAGGATCATATTTTTCCTTTGGCATCACTGTTAGTCTGAAAGACATTGATAACCGTGACTGCCTGCCATTTGGCAACGTCATGTCATTTCCAGCATTTGCACACTCCCCAGGACAGCCCGGTGTTCACATACAATAAATATTACGTTGCCGCCAGCCAAACAGCCCAGGGCATGGAGCTCAGCAGGTGCTCAGACCCATGCAGAACACGGACTTGTAATGGAAAAAGGCATTTTCCTTGAAGGGTCTGGTTTTCTACTGTGTACCTCTCCAAAGCACAACTTCTGGATTTTCAGTTTATACCCCAGACCAAAGCATGACCTCCATCATCACTGAGTTACTTGCTGTGTGCAGAACATGTAGACAAGGTGATGGCACTTCACTCACCCACTGGAGCAGACTTCTCCCTTGCCTCATTTTCACAGGAAACAACAACTTTGTTTTTACAGCAATTACTTTCAACATCTAAAATCCTCCTTTTCCATCCACTTACAGAAAACTTGAAGTTTGAAGGGGAATTAGCTCTTATTTTTTTCCTTCAGCCATCTAGCTTTTCTGCTCTATGCTTTTCTGAGCTCACTATCAATCAATACCTTTTTACTCCTAGCAGCTGGGAAGATCCAAAGTAAGTTTGGGTAAAATTTCCTTTCTCAGTGATAGAAACAGAACTTCAGCCCAATCCAAAACCTGAACTATCCAGGTACTTGTGCCCACGGGGTGAGCCTGCACACACACATCCAAATGATCTCACTTTTCAGATTCTTGGCAGAAGAACTCAAAAGCTGTGCACTTTATGGATGACACAGAGGGGTTCCCCTTCATACCTCATCAGACCATTGCACTAAGAATTCCTAGGGAGCGAGGAGCTGTTTGCTTTAAAAACACAAGATTAGCTGAATTCTGTCTTCCCCAGTCTTCTCACCTGCTCCTCCTCCCCAGACACACAAAATACACAAACCTCAATCTTACACCAATCCAAAGCAGCTGGTCTCCAGAATGCATTTTTTCCCTCATACATGTCTCTTTTACAATGGATTCCAATAGCTGTGAATAACTTAAAATAACAATAACTGGTTTGGTTTGCTGAACTGACAAGACAGAAACCTATGAAGAATTTGAGGAAACTCATCCAAGGTTTCTTCAGCTCATCCAACTGCCAAAACACAAAAATCTGAGCTTATAAACAGGAGGGAGACTGACTTTTTTATACAGGCAGATAGTGATAGAACAAGTCGAAATGGTTTTAAACTAATAGAGGGCAGGTTCAGGTTAGGTGTTAGGAGGAAATCCTTTACTCAGAGGGCAGTGAGGCAGCGGCACGGCTGCCCATAGAAGCTGTGCTGCCCCATCCCTGGAGGCGCTCCATGCCAGGCAGGATGAGGCCCTGTGCAGCTGAGCTGGGGGGCAGCCCTGCCCACGGCACGGTGTAGGGGCTGGCTGGTCTTTCAGGTCCCTTCCAACCCACACATCTCCTCTGTGAGCTGAGCTTAAAGCACTGCTGTTTTTCCAACCAGTAAAGATCCCTGGCATTCCACTGAGAGAGAAGAGCTGCCCTTCTTGAGCAGTCCCAGTTTAAGGTCTATGGCTTCGCCCTCCAATGACCATGCAAGGGAATCCCATACTGAATGCTGAATCCAGACTGTCTGTTTCCAGGGACAGACAGAAGGCACAGACAGAAGTGCTAATCATAGCAGCTTGCTATTTACAGGTGAAGTCAGATGGCAACAAGAGCTGTGGTGTAAGAGGATTCTTTGCTCACGCTGCTCATCTGTGGCAATGCAGTTTGAGGAGATGAATGAAACAGATTAGAATCAGACCTGAAAGGCTTAAATCCCCAAATCAGAAGCAGCACTGCCCAGTACAGCCGCAGCTACAGGCTGTGCTTTGGTAGTCCTAAATTTCCAGTTCTCATTTTCACAGGATTTATTTTCACTGTTAAACACATGGATGTGCCGAAGCCCCTGGCCTCACAAAGGGATTTGACAGGATATATACCCAGAGCAGGACCACAGCCCTAACGATTCAGGAACTGCACAAAAGAGAGCAAATCCATCCACGCCAAAAAGCAGCCAGCTGGTTTTGCAGTGGGTAACGCCGTGTCACTGTCACAGGATTACCCGCAAGGATCCTTTAGCAGAAAATGAGATTTCATTACCTGGCAGCACGAATTTCATCCGTAAGGCACAGTGTGGATTATAAGGGGGGGAACCAAAAGGCTATGCAGTGAAAATCAAGTGGAATACCAACAAAGGATTAAGGGCTTACGGTAAGAGAGAGCTTTTGGGAGCTGTAAGTCTTAATCATCAAACATTTGAATTGAAGCAGGACGGGTCCTCATTCTGCTTCTTAATCTGCTGTCTCTGAAACCAAGCTCTGCTTCTCCCACATCTGGCCCTGGGCCAGCTGCAGCATCACAAACTTTGCTTCTGCACGGTACCTGAGTGAATGCTCTAAGAGATGGGCTGTGCTTGCCTGGCATTCGCATTCCCCTTTGCTTCAGCATAATGTTATAGCAATAGCAGACCCAGAGAGATTGAAATCTCAGTATCTGCACAAGGAATACACCCACCCGCCCTGTCGCACACTGCTGGCCAAAGGTCTGGACACGGCTGCTTCCTATGAGTTTCAAGGCACCTTGCCAGTTAAAAAGGCAAGCAGGGAATGATTTGTATTGAATGAATTGTTTGCCTGCTGTTTCATCACTAGCCAGACACAGATGGCCGGCAGCTTGGGTAGGCTGGGTCCAGCTGCGGGACCCTGCTGTCATAAGCATTGAATCACGGCCTGCAAGTGGCTTGGGGCCTGCCCCAGCTGCTGAGCAGCCCTGCTGCAGAGCAAAGCAGTGCTGGCAGCCCCACTGCTGGGTCACAGAATGGCTCAGGTTGGAAGGGATCTCAAAGCCCATACAGCTCCAACTCCACCACGGTGGGCAGAGCTGCCACCCACCACATGGGGCTGCCCAGGGCCCCTTCCAGCCTGGCTTGAGCATATCCAGGAAATGGACATCCACAGCTTCTCTGGACAGCCTGTGCCAGTTCCTCACCATCCTCTGAGTAAGGGGTTTTCCTCCTAACATCTAACCTAAATCTCCCCTCTTCTAGTTAAAAACCATTTCCCTTTGTCCTATCACTATCTAACCAAGTAAAAAGTCAGTTTCCCTCCTGTTTTTAAGCTCCATAAAGTGGTCCCACAGCTCTACTCCTCTCCACCAGGCAGAAGTGGAACAAACACGCCAGGGCCCTCACGGCAAGGCTGGCTGACTCACTCCATGAGCAACCATACCTGCCCATGGGCCAGGAGGTGACCACCAATGGGGTGACATCTCCAGAAAGCTTTGGGAGTACTGCTTCCTCTGGGGAAGGGAACCCAATTCAATTATGTTGAAATATCGCTTGTTATGAGAACAGCTCTGCCAATTTAAAGCAATTTGTGGCAGTCGGAGGCCCTCCAATGAAATGAGCCCTGAACTGCGAGTCAAACGCCACGCACATTTTTCAGATGTTAGTCACTGTAATGTTATTCTGAAATAGTTGTGAGTCAAACGAGGATCAATGTGATTTCCACAGTTACAGGAAAGGGAAAACAAACCTAAATCAAATACGCTTGTTTCTTCGGCATAATAGCAACATGAAGCTGGACTTGAAAGCCACTGCGTACATTTTTTTTTGAAGCAAAATTGAATTCTGCCTGGGTTCCCAGCTCCTCTAGTTCCCATCTCCCTCTCTGCTTGTTCTGGAACTAAACCAGTACCAAAAAATCCTCATCTATTTTTGCTCAGCCTTCAGGGAGCAAGACCAACTTCCTTGCATCATTTAACTCCAAAATTGGATGAGCATCAGCGTCATCAAAAGGTTAAAGTGGGATGGAAGCAGCACAGGTTCAGGTCAGCCTGAGCTGCGGGTGAGTTCAGCAAGGCCTTTGCTGAAACTCAGTTAACAGGGCTGTGATACGAGCAGGACACGTGCACTCCATTTCTTTTCTTTTGAAGAGGGACAAAAAAAAATCCTTGACTCCTTTTCTTCCTAAGAGATCCCTTGGGAAACTTTTGAAGCTATTAAAGCTCACTCTCCACTGAAAATCTAACTTTAACAGTATGGCCCCAACATTGAGTAAAGAAAATCTGGATCTGAGACCACAGTGCATAGATTATCAACTAAAACAACAACAACAAAGGCATCACGTAGCAGCAGCAGGGGAGATGCGAAGAGCGTGGTCTGTTGAGGAAGGAAGTGTTAAGCCACCACACTGCACTGCAGGCTGACACGCTGGGGAGATGTTTTGGGCAACAAACACGTCTTCTGCATGGCTGGAGCCTCAAAAAAAATAAGAGGCAACAACAGAAAAGAGCACCGCTCTTCTGTATTGTCTGAGATCTTCTCAGGTTATATAGGGGTAGAGGCCACGAGATAAGGAAGATGTAGTCAGCGGTATGAATTGCTAAGCATGACTTCCCCAAGAGAGAAGCTGAATGCAGCCCTGGGCTACAATAGTATCATTTTAAATAAAGTCAGATCTCTTCCTCTGAAGGTAAATATGCCACGTAATGCAGAAGGATTAACATATGTTCACTGGAAAGAGAAACGCCACAGAAAGCTGTCCAGATTATTTGGCATCTGTGCTGCAGGAGGACTTTGAAGCCAGATAGGTCAAAGTCCCTTAGAGCTGTGTGCTGTTCCAAAATAACAACCAGGCCCTTTCCCAGTGAGTTTAAAAGATGCATTTCTTAAATGACAGTTACTATAATGTTGTTCCATTTACATTCTTTCGTAACTCGATGCATAAATAAGTTGCCTATATGTAATAAGGGCCGAAATTGAGAAGTAAGTAGAAGAGAGCTGTAACTTCATCCCCTTGCTGCCCTACATTCACGGCTGCGCTGGTACAACTCAAAACCCTGGCCTCCAGCGGAGTGACATTCCTTGTGATTTTCAGTCTGTGTGTATACATGAGTCAAACTGCCAAAGCATCCTGAAAACTATCCAGCAGACAGCCCTGAATCATTCCGCCTTCCCCTGCACAGGAACAGCTTACTGTCCACTTCCAGATGGTGATCCCTCACCAGAACTCAAAACCTTGCTGGCTGACAAGTCCAGGGTGTACGTGTGTATGTGTGTGTATAGATATGCACAGGCACACGTTCTTTAACACTGGAAAGTTGGATCACAAGATGGAAAGCAGAGCCTTTTTTAATCTATGTATTTTGTAAACAGGAATAAGTGGTTGCAAAGTGTATAAAGGAAGGCTGCTGCTCAGTAATAAGCTCACTCCGTTTTCATACGAGTGTCAGACAACAGGCTCATCTCCCTAAGGAGAAGGGAAAGTACAGCCAGTACCCACAGAGACTAAAATTGACTTATAGAGTACTTGGAGGTGAAGATAAAAAAAAGTACGGTGATTGCTTAATGGTATGAGGGTTTAAAACATAACTGAGAGCACAGGTACAGATGTGTTATGTTAAGGTCTATCAGTATGTCCAGTACATGCGTTAACAAGAAAACATGCATGGAGAACTGTGACAGTCTTTACTTGGATCTGAATTTTCTCCTTGTGCAATCCTGCCGGAATAGTTGAGCCACCTCCACCAAGAGCTCAATGAGTGCTGTAAGTCTGTCAGCACAGCTACAGTCTCTCTTCAATTTCTTCTTCCAAGCAATCCAATTGGAAATAGAGACTATTGGCGAAACAAAATACCATGTTTTTTATTGAAAGAAAAATAAACTTTCTGTTAGTCATTTGCCAAAACTGAGGTTCGAAACAATCTCTGCAAGTACAATCAAAGTAAATAAATAGAGGCTACTTGAACACGCATAAATGTCCTACCAACAGGAGGACAGCTGAAAAAAAAGTGGAAAAAATCCCAAGGCAAAAGACCAAATCTGAAGTCAAAATTAAATTTAAGTGAGAACAGCAAAGAATTCAAGCTTAGTACCACATGGAGCTAGCAACACACTGGGCAGTCCACAGAGCAACTGCAAAGAAAAACAACTTTATATAAATCTATAAAAATAAATACATATTTTCCTATCCCTCACTGAAGGAAATTGTTTCTCATGAGGTGGCACGCTGACTCTGCAATACAAAGGGCTCCTCTACATTAATTCAGTAGGACTACGCACCTCCACTCATCAGCAATCTTTTCTTTAGCAGCAGAAGTGGAAAAACATAAAGCCAGGGGAACTTTGGTAACCCTCAGTATTTAATTCTGTCTTCCAAATCTATAGCAACAGTTTCTTTGCTTTCAGCTGTAACCTACAGACAGAACCTCAGCACGGGTCACGTTTTAAAATGATTTGTGCTCCAAGTGGGGGTGAGACAGAAGCTCGCTTGTGTAATGCTGTTAGCAAGATACATCTGCTTGCTCTTCTCAAATTATAACGTAGTGAAAAATCCAGCAAGGTAATACAGACGTTTTCTTGAACTGCATCAGTCCTATGCATCTGCAAACAAATTTGTTTTGTGACTGTTAAGATACCTTTGTTACTTCTACCTCTAGCACTTCAACTTGAAACCTGTAGGAAGTCCTTACAGCCATTATGAGCTGAACACTTCACCCAAACTCTCACCTCCACTACATGACCAAAACAGACCTTAGACATAAAAATATTTCAACAAAACAAGCTTCAGAAGTGCCTTCTTTGGCCTTACTCAGAGCTACCAAGGCCTCCTCTGCCAGAATTCCTTGAAGGACCCGCGTGAAGCTTTGTCTCACAGCTGACACAATCTGGTACCCACATAAGGGGAGTGCAAAATAAGCAGAAGAATAAATAGTGGGATCTCCATCCTGATGCTGAGAGGATGACTAGCTGTTCCACCATACGGTACCCTGTCAGGGGGTGACTTGCTGCTGAGAAGCAGAAGGGAGTGGATGCCTGCTGCCCCTGCCTAGCAATGTCACCTCTCTTGAAGTCAGCAGGAACTCTCGGACACCCACCAGCACTGAAACTGGCAGGAGGCATCTTGGTGGGGTAACTGCTGTCCTGAGCTGACAGCTTGGGAAGTGCTGCAGGCCTCACCAGGGTGGTGGCAGCTCTGCCAGACACTGCCGGGGTTTCGGACTCGCACTCACCCACCCGCTAGCAAACCCCAAAGCGTGGTGACAAGGCCGTGTCAGCAACCAGCACAGCAACAATGCGGTGGAATTCATCCAAATCTTGCTTCAGTTCTTATTCCATGTGGTTCTTAGATTAGGCTCAGCAAGTGAAGGCTATTCACGTTCCACAAGCTCTGTTTAACAGGCAATCCTCACTTTGTTCATTAACAGCTCTGCACCACCCCAGCCACACGGCTTGCTTTGCTTCCAGCACAGAACTGCCTGTGCCTGGCAGGCCCATCATGCCTTGGCTCTGTTCATATGGGTCTGCTGTCCATGGGCTGTCAAGCCTCTATAGGCAAGCAAACGAGAAGTACAGCTAGGTGCAACGGTGTTCAGAAACTGCATCCTGCACAGCTTCCTGCCCCCTGCTCATCCCTAGGTGTGACTTGCCTCCATACCCAGCCCAAGTCTGAACACAGCAAAATTCTTCTGCAGGAGGGAACATAGAACACAGGAGGTACCCAGGGCACCGCAGCCTACAGGAATTTCAGTGGCAGTGGGATCCCAGAGGGCTTCACGTGATTGCTTCAGCAAAAAGCATCAAAGCCAAGAGAAAGTCACAGCAAACCCTGAAAAAAGCATCAAGAGCCAAAAGGATGAGTGGGAAAGGGGGGATCTAGCAGTATTCTATTCATTTCAGAGCCAACTGGCACTTGATGGAAATGCTAATTGTCCTACTGACATACACCCTGTTCTCCCTTAAATGAAGAAGACAGGCTTTTCTTCAGTCACAGGTAACGCAAGAAAATGCAGGTTTCCACCCTTCCTCTTCCTCTGTGTCATGGCTCCCTTTACAAGAACAGCCGAACTGTTTGCTGCAAGGAAGTACTATGCAGCACCAAGTAGTTATTTTAATTTCTGTGTTAACATTTCAGTTCTCACTTACAAAGAACAGTTTCTGCCCTATGAGAAATAGTCTGCTACCCCTCTCTGTGGACATGACTACTCGAGGATCTGCATCCAGCTGTACAGTAAGCAATACCTGCCTTTGTCTGCAGATGCATTTTACACCTGCAACTTTAAGCAGAGTTCTTGGGCACCAGTTTACATGCAAACACACGGCAGGTATCTCTTCAGAAGCAAAGCTGTGCTCACCAGAAATGCATGCCTAGATCTGTTACAGGGCAAGAAGACAGTTTCAACAGACAGTCCGTAAATAAATCTCACCAGAAGCCCCCAGAGCGACTATGTTTATTTACAGGAGTATCCTCCACCAGTACAAATCAGTGACCCATTTGCAGTGCTGCCCCGTCCCCTGGAGAATGCTGGTCTTTTAATGAGATCCAGGACAGAGTGGCTTAAAGGATTAAGGGCTGAAGTCATCAGGAGCCCCGGGGAAGGAAGCAGCTGCTGTGACACCCTGATCCGTGGCAAACATCAGCACCAAATGCTGTTCTGGGTAGTGGGCGCAGAAGAAAAGCAGCGATGCACTTAGAGCAGGAGGTGTTCTTAGTACCAGTGTGTCACTGATAGGATCAAGGACATGGGAAAACTGAGCACTGAGTAAGCTTGAAGTAGTTTCCTAGCATCTCTCTGAGCCTCTGGGAAGGGACTCTTTTATTGACAAACCTAATCCTCCACCTCGGCTCATTCAGACACTCACTTAGAAACAAAGACTTTGTTCAGGTTGCCCTGAGCCAACACCTCAGCTCATTCAACTCCTCTGGATCAATACGTGGAGAGAAGTCAGCTATCGATCTGTCCTTTGAGCAAAACTACACCAGAATTATTAATTGGCACGCTCCTCTGCAGCAACTTTGAAGTGATCTGCTCAATAAACGTTTATCCCTTTCTTTAAAACACAAGTCCAATCATCAACAACCTTTCATCCTTCAAAGAAAGTTTGTGCTGGGAGAAAAGAACAAATGAGATTATTTCTGTGGCTACAAAGCTATCTTAACCTTTACGTGGTAGGCTGCCAATGCATTAACAAAATAAGCAGAGCCCAGCAGCACTTCAGCTACTCTCTTTATACGATAGGAAGGTAACAGCCAGCTTATCTCTCACAATCTGTTCTTTGCAGAAATAATTAACAACGTGGAGATCTGCCACCAGAAAGAATGCTTCATACAGCTTTTAAGTTACAAGGTCTGCCCTGTTCGGCTACAGGTAGATTTCGACAAGTCAAATAGACAAGATTAAAAGCAAAAGCCAAAAAAAAAAGTATACCAATAGTGGAAAGTGTTTTGCAATCATCGATGGAATAAAGTAGCTCTTTCAGACTGCAGCCTGGTTTTGCCCAGCCACAGGATGCTGTGCTAGGATGCCCAAAAGAGAAGGAGAAATAAGAGACCTTTTAAAAAATAAAGCATAAACTAGTTTCTTTATAGGGTACATAGAAATGTGCTTTTACATCTTTAATTGAAGTAAGAGAGTTTGCCTGATATCCAGGAAAAAAGCACGATAATTCAAGTATTAAAAAATAGTTTGGCCTCTGTATTCAGTATTTCATATCTTTCCTATGCACACTTACAGACCATACTTAACTTCCAAATGCTAAACTTAGTTCTGAAAGCAAGGTAAACAATTCACATACACTCTTCTAGCTGTGTTCAAGAACGGTGGAAAAAGAGAAATGATGCCAACAATAACCCAAGATATCTGTTGGGACCAAGAAACTCCCATCTAGCAAAAAATTAGACTTGACTCATCTGAAGGTTAACTTGCTATAAACAACCACAGAATCTGACTGCAACAAGACGTACAAGAGCTGGGATCTCCAGTGGCTGAAGATGCTGCCCAGTACTCGTTGCATGCTGGTCTCTGAGTCAGAATTAGTGTAAGGCTAATTCTGCAGCCCAGAATGACCACTGAGATGCTCACTCCTGGTCTATCAAAATGAAATGGTTATACAGGTTTGAACCCCGTGGTACGTGTTGCCTAGCAAGGTGTGCAGCCAAGAGCTAACAGCAATTCCTCTCACTCCTCTGCCAAAAGATAAGTTAAATTTGGGCGGTTCCTCTGTTCTGCCATCTAAAGGGATTTCATCTGACGTGCATCCATTACCTAATCAGGGAATACCCCCGGCGATTTTTGCCTAAGTGTTACAAGCAGCTCAGTTTTCTGTTCTCGGTTAACATGTGAGCACCCAAGAAAGTGATTCAAGAAGTGTCTGGAAAGGCGTCCTTGCACGACCCTTTCTGTCCTCATCACTCCGAATTTTGGTCGCGGTCCTTCACTGTGGATTCGGAGCAACTCAAGCAATCAGATGCTGGGTGAGCCATAGCACTAACAGTGTAACAACACACTGAGAGGTGAGGGCACCCAAATACTCATTACTGCTGAATAAGCCTGCAAAAAAGATTATCTCTACAAGAAGTTAAAGAAGCTCAATCTAGGACATCGGCCCTACCAAGCATCACTCACCTCTGTGCTGCATACACACCACTGCTCTGCAGAAGCAGCATCTAAAGCACCTAAAGTACATGGAAGGGACAGGTACAGGTTCAGGAATACTATAGCATTGTCTAGGTTTTAAAACACATAACTTTGTAAGAAGAAAATACTTTGAAGAATATGCATCCAGGATTATTTTATCCATACCTTCAGCTGCCATGACAGAAATGGCCATCACCTTACAATTTAACAGTGCCACCTTTAAGCGCAAGAGGAGCTTAGTTCAGCAGCATTTTGGGGTTACTATAACAAGTGGAAAAACATCTTGCCATTCATCATAGTACAATTTATTGTGAGGTCTTCAAGTCAAACCATATACCAAAAAATACATCAAAGAATGAAATAGATCTCCTAGGGTCCGTAGTCAAACTCCAGCTTTGCTACATAAACCTGAAAAAAGGCTGTATAGCCTTGTAATCCAAGAGATTTCAAGTAGATCTTAGTACTATTTAAAACAAAACCCGAATACCTACTGCTGATAGATCTCAAACACTCAGTATACATGCTTCTCTCATCTACTCAAAATATCCCCACTGTATCTGACAAGCTCCCCTCCTTCATCAAGATTCACTCTAGTTTAAGAAGGAAGATGAGGGTCATTGCACAGGTAAAAAAAACAATATGCCTGAAGACTTAAGTGCTCCCAGTGGCAAGGCATAATTCGTCTGAAGGAAAAAATGCAAGCCAAGAGCTATGTGACAGTCTGAACCCTGGCACTTTACTGTATCCTGGCATGTGAAAAGTTGCCTAGCCCTGTTCTCCTTTTGCTTTCTTAACTTTCCAAAACAAAAAGGGATTAGAGGAAAGGCGTTCACAAGTGGAAATTTCTTCTGGGTGGATAATTCATCCTGTGCTAGCTCTCTCCCATTTCCAGGGCCAGTTGTAAATTCACATAACAGGATAAATACAAATTGAATTGTAAAGGTATAGAGGAAGCCAGTAAGGACACATCACCAGTTCTCTGGAATTACTTTCACCACTGCTCCAGTTGGCCTTTCCCTGCCCTGGGCTGGTCAGTTCCTCCAGTCTAACAAAATGCCAAGAGGACTGTTCTCTCTAAGCTAAAGAGAACTAAAGAGGTTTTGGACAAATACTCTGCCTTCGGGTCCTGCAAAAACATGTTTTAAGTTTCACATTTGTCTTTATCAGCAGGAAACTCTGTTTAGAAGCAGCCTGTGTCATTCGTGCAAGAGTTGAGTGGCGCATACCAATACATGCTCTGACAAGAAGCAAGCAAACAAACCCTTTCCAAAAAGCCAGGAAACACTCACAGTTTCACAGCACTAGTAGCTGTCCCTATCCACCGTTTCTCCCTGCAGACAACCAGGTGATAACATGACACTTTCCTCCCAGCACTGTAATTCTGCTCCAGCTCTCTAAGTCCAGGGCAATAAGAAAAACAAAAGATATACCTCACATGTCCAGGCTGCTTGAGAATTAAGACAAAGATACTTCTTTTGGGAAGGCTCTCTCATCCCAGAGCCATCAGAGAGCTTATTAAGGTACACGGGCCAAGCAAGTCTCGGATATCCATTCACCTCTACCTCCCAAGAGAAAACTTCCCAGCTTCTGTGAAAGGGAGAAATATTTCCGCAGTGCTTAAATTGGGCCTTTCCATGAAAACTCTCAAATACCTTTTTCAGCCACAAAAAAAATCTTCACGGTGAGCACCAGAAGCAGGAACAGTTGCACATAGCTGAAAACCCACAAGACCTCCCCGCTCTGTTGTTTACAAACACAGGACCATAATACCGAGTAAAGCATACAAAGTTCATTTTTGTTTACCTCCTTCCTCAGTTTTCCTGTGACTATCGTGAGGGAAAAGAATAGCTGAAAATCTGGAGAAGGAAGTATTCCTTAACATGCTTCTCAAAGTAATGCAAGAGCCTTTTGAGAGAGCTTTTACACTGATTTCTTGGGAAGAAAAAAAAAACCAAAAACATAACTAATTTTTGATTAGAAGTCACAAAGAAGTTCAGTCAGACAGAAGCATTCCTGAAAAGCTACCCAATAAATTCGTTCAGCTGCCCTAGAGAATAAACAGCAAACTTGAGCACAGTCTACAAATCCGGGCTATTATTAACAGCTTGGCCAAAAGGGGACGGTTTTGTCACACTTGTAAAATCTGCTGAACTGAAAAAATTATATTGGATAAATCCTGACACCTGAAAAAAGCCAAAAGAATAAAGGAAGAGGGGGTCACTTGGCAATACTGCTCCGAACGTGCTGTGGGTTTCAAATGTAACCAAAAGGCACATTTAATGGCTTTCACAAAACTTTCCTTAGCTGTCCATATAAACTTCCCCTTCAGAACAATCTGTCAGTAAGGAGGGTCCCTAGAGTTGTTAAAATGTCTTGAAACCAATACACAATGTCCTTTATAATGCAGGGATGAAGCTCCCTTTTCTGTTCTGTGATCCAAAAAAGGCTGAGTATCCCTTCTGTTTGTAAGACATGGCACATTCATCACCAAAGAGAACACAGCTCCCTCTCCATCTCGCTTCCTGAAGAGACCACCAATGCAAGTGGCCACAAGCAGGAATGGGACAGCTTGTGACTCACAGTCATGCCTGAGGAAAACCTAAGGGCCACAATGAAGGGTCTGTAGGCAATGTTCCCACTGCCCATATTGGCCTCTGGAGACCCCGTGTGTGTGTGTCTATGTCAGGAAGGGCAAAGGCCTGGGGCTCTGTGGAGAAGTGCTGCCTCTGGCTTCCCAGCTGCAAAAATTCCTGCTGCTCCTAGCTGTGGGCACAATGGGCTTTCCTCTACTCTTCACATAGGGTAATGACCAACCCTGCTTCACCTCAGTCTCCCTGTTCATCAGCAGAGATAACTGAGGAACTGGGTGGTTTGGGTCTGAAAACATTCTAACTCCCAAGCTGCAGATGGGTCAAAAAACAAGACAAGGAGACTGCAAATCCAGCTCAAGTGCCATCACTTCATCGATTCAGAGTTTGCTCCCTCTATGGGGTTGGCATCTTTATTCCCACATCAGCCTTGCTGCCTCCAGCAACTTTTCCCTCCGGAACAAGCACTGCTGATGGCTGTAGGCAAGACAGATAATTTGATGGAAAAAGTAAAGCTGTATGAGTGTTCCCATGGACCTACCTGAACTGAAGCCAACCTGCTACTGTTTTGAGCTCAAGCTGACTATTTTTTACGCTGCCACTTTTTACCAAGTGTCGTAAGACAGCCTCATCCAGCTTTCAGCAGGGAAGTAACCAGCAAAAACCCCTCCTCTTCCTCCCTCCTCCAGCCGGACTCAACAGCACTGTGCTCCAAGTGGCAGCATTTCACGCTCCCCAATGTATTTACTTTGACAAAAAAAAGGAAAAAGTATTTCCCTCCCCTGCTAGCCTATGGCTGTCTGAACACCTTTGTCAACACGACTGTGCTGCAGTGCTGTAAATCTGTGAAATCTGCCTGCAGACATTGTACACATGGTGTTAACTTTATTTAAAACACACAACTGCACCACAGACCTCATTTCCCAGGAAATCTGCTAAGAGAGTCCTACAGCCCCTTTAAGCTCATTTTATATACCTTTCCCAAAGAAAATATTACGCATAAAGCTCCCTTGCAGAACGACAATAAACCCCTTCAGCTAAACGCTTAGCATAAACAGCTACAATGCCGTGCAATCATACAATGCCATTAATGATTTACCTCAGGAAATGCCAAAGTAAGGGAGAACACACAACCTTATCTGCTTCCAGTGTACACACGCAGGTTTTAAGCTTTGGTTAAATTAGATGTTTGCATGGCATGCAATAGCTAAATGGGGTTCTGCTGCTCAGCCCTGGGTGCTGATCTTGTTTAACTTCAAAATCTGTGTTCGCTGACTGCACAAGTGGTATCTAAAATTGTTTGTAGCTGCTTTTTCTTAATCTTGTGGAATTTGTGCCTATGCCAATTATACCTATTAAGGGAAGGTGTTAGAAAATTGTTTCTTGGAGAACATCATACAAGACATTTCTGCCTAGCTTTAATCATATCTTAAATGACTGTCTTCTGAAACCTGGAGGGAAAGCTTCCTAGTAGTGTCTGAACACCATTTAATCACTTGTTGATCCTCTGCTGCAAGTGTGCAAAAGGCTGAAAAAGTTCTGCTGAACAGGATTCCAGAGCAACTTCTTAGATGAGGTTCTCCTCCTCCAATGCATTTGTTTTTTTCTTAATAATCATCTCAGGTGTTTTCTGTTGTTGTTGTTCTCAGTGCTGACCTGGAAGATAAGTTATCTCCCAAAATAACAGGAACCAAGTCACATCCAGTACAGTGCCATCACACTGCACTTCTGTGAGTCTGCTAAGATACTAACAAAACCAGGCTGTGCGTTCTGCTACAAGCCTACAGCCACCTCTGCATCTCCAGGTCTACCCCAAGGGACTCCTGAAAGAGGCACAAATAGACCCAGTGAAACCCACCCCTGCATACAAAGTCTTTCTGCCACTTCCTGCAGGATACTTGAGAGTTGGCTTTGTCCCATCTGAGCTGTATGTTTGTTTTCAGGGGAGGTGGGAGGTACATGCATGAAGTTTATTGACATGCACCTGGGATGCACAAGTCTTTTAAGGTGCAGAAATGCTGTCATCAGATACAGAAACATCCTAAAACACTCTCTGCTTTTATTAGTACAGATGAGATGCAGAAGCTGCACAGACGAATCATGAGAGCCGAAGGCTTGCCCAATAGGTGAAGTGACACGGTACCTTGTGATGATCTATCAACACCCGGCAGCATCTGCCTCCTGTGCTGTTTATCTGTTTGCCACCAGGTGAGCCAGTGAAACTGGTTCAGCACAGGGTCTGACACGTGTCAGGGCTGGGAGCAAAGCAGGACTTCCCCTTCTGGCACCAACATGGTGCAGTCAGCTCGGCTGGGGCAGCTGCCTCTCAAAATAGCCTGCACATTTTGACACCCAAGTTAATTTACAACCTGATAAACGGGGGAGAACGCACAGCTCTTAGGCTTACTCGCAATTTCTATGCAACTGGCTGGAATGACGGAAGACCTGACAAGGCAAATGTGTTTGGGGAGGGCAGCTCACTCCCCTGGCCTGTGTCACAGGTGGGACGCAGACAAATGCAGAGAAGAGTGGCCACACCTTCAAGAGCCATCGATGTTTTCACAGCTCTAACATATCTCCTTAAGGCAGAAGAAATCCTGTGTAAGACTGAAGGAAGCAGGTAACAAGTACACAAGCTTCGTTACATGCCATCGTCAAAAGAAGCGCTGAATTTAAAAAAATATTAGCAGAGGCTTAGTATTTAATGCTTTAAGTAGCAAATCCACAGCAAATCCTCCTGAATTAGACTCAGAAGGTATGCACCAAAGGTATTTAACTTATTTTTTAAAGGTCTCTCGAGTGCTCTGTTATGCTCTCTAACAACGCATCCAACACGACGCTGGCTCTCGGAGCCCTGCAGACCAGGTGACACCCAGTGCCTCACAGGCCCCCTGAACTCACAGATCTCTTCCCAGAAAGCAAACCATTTGTTTGTATGTATCCCCCCCATCTAAACTTCAGCAACCTAAAAGTCTCCATAAGGCTGATCTAAGCACTAGTTTTGTGCTGTTACAGGATATTTTCTCGAGTTATGCATGTTACCGATGCTACCACTGAAAGCAAAATATTCTCAGAAAAAAGAAAAAAGAAAAAGCACCTCCCCATTTGCGCACAGTGGCTCTGAACAAGGAAGACAGCAGCTGCAGAGACCTACCTCAATGTAAGAATTTCTTTGCAATGCTTCAGGTTTAAATTAGGTAAAGACACACCCCGGTGTGCAAATTAATTAACTTTTCTCCAATGGCTCCCTTTCAGTTTACCTCCACAGTCCACAGACGTGTTGGGATCGTGTTCTGGCTGATTTCTGTAGAACTGGTGTGAGAGCTGAATATTGCTGTGCTTGGCAAGCTCGGAGCAAAGCCTGCCCTGCTTTTTATAAAAGCAAGATCAGTAAGGAAAAACAGCCAGAATCCAAACAATAAAAAAAACACCAGCTTATCGCCTGAAACAAAGCTTTACAAAGATCCTTGCAAGGAAAAAAAAACCAAGCAGCAGTCATAACACCACTTACTTCAGCAACAGAACGGCCACTGCAGACGTTCCCGAGCTTCTGATACCTGGGGCAGGGAGAGGAAAGCTACCCACATGGAGCAGAGGCTGGCGGCGTCCCCTCTGAGACAGACACACCAAGTCCTCCCACCCTCAAGGTGCTGTGCTTTGCTGGCAACGACACCACCACCGCTACAGGGAAAAACACCCTTGAAAACGAAAACAAGCCCTATCAGTAAAAACGCACTTCTGCAGATAACTGCATCTACAGCAGGGACTTCTGCTGGCACAGCTGTGTCAGTCACGGGTCACACCTCGCCACAGCACTCGCAGACAGAGCTGTGCCAGCAGAAGTTTGCCATATAGGCCTGGTGTGAAGCTCAGCGGACCAAAATGAATCTGCAAAGTTTCGTGTTTTTCATACTGCTGCCAAACAAACTTTTTCCAGCAGCCTGACAACGAATATTCCTACTCCTTTGTTACGGGCACAACAGCATCTTGGTTTCTGAGGGGAAAGGAAACCTAACATCAGCCCAAGGATGTGTCAGTACCTATCATCCACTTACATCATACTTCACACTTCAGTGGAATTCACAGCCCTTGCAGAAAGAAAAGGCAAAAGTGAATAATGTCTGTTCTGTTGTACTTCAGCACTCTTAGTGCTACAACTCCTCACTTTTCATAGTGAGGAAAGAACAAAACTGAAAGTGTTTAATGGGGTTTGCTTAGAGAGCGGCACAGTGCTGCAGAACTCCCACCTCTAAGCATGACCTGGCGGTCACAGGACTTCGATCATCCCCAGCCAGTTCTGAAGACAGTAGGCAAAGAGATTTCATGCCTGAGTAGATATTGGAACATAAGTTCTGTTCGGATGAATCAACACAGTACTGTGGGCCACACATACAGTGATGCACAGATATGGGAAGGTACGGAGCAGCACGACGTCACCAGCACACACCACTCATCTACTCTGGAGCAAAATGACACAACCAAGTAGTAACATCCCATTACCCTCAGCAGGGCGCAGAGAGCTGGAGGCATTTGCAGTCCCACAGCTCTCAGTTTGGAGAGCTCTGATAAGGCACACACCGGCCTGCAGCATGGCACAGTGGAAACAGAAGGGGCTACACTACCTCTGTCAGTCTGGAGTGCTGCCAGTGCACGGCCATGCCCAGCGAGCTGCCATGTGGATGGACGGTACTCTCAGTACAAGGTTCACCATCACATCACATTTTGGGAGAGATACAGGGAGGAAAACACTAGTGGTGCTGTGTTTGTAAAGGCCACACTCCAGCCCTACCAAAGCCCTCTAGCCCTCCAAACGTGGGTGCTGCTTCTAGGAATTCCTGGGCTTTTGTCACAGTGATGACACTCTTACTGGACACAACACACTTTGTATTTCGTTGTTAAAAAACTTGCACAGGGGTAAAAACATCTGCAAATGCTAAAAATAGCTGTGTTATCATTACTTTAATTATTGGCCATGTCTACACAATCCAGGAGCAACTCAAGGCCATCTGCTCCCCTCCAGGTTGCCTCAGGGTGGGGGGCAGCTGCCCCTCAGAGCTGTGCTCGGCACAGCAGGGGCAAAACGCCCACCCCACAGACCGCATTTGGCCACGGGCCTCCTGTCCCGGTAGTGACCAATCAACACAACTTGCAGCTCCTAAAAGTGGACACTCGGTCTCCTCCAACTTTCAGCAGCGGGCAGACGAAGCTGCTCGTCCCGAGGTCCCGGGAGGTCAGACAGAACGCGGCCGAGGTTTTTGGGCGATCAGACAGAACACGGCGGGGCCGCCACACGGCGGGACGTGCTCCGCCATGTTCCACAGAGAAGTTTACGAAGCAAGCCCCCAAATTGCTGGTGCAAACTCGGACGTTCGTACCCGTCGTCGCCTCCGCCGGCACCCGAGCGCGGGGCCGCGGCAAGTGAAACCCCCCGGAGGGAAGCAACGCTCCCTGCCGCCCGGCGCCCAGGTGAGCGGCCGGCCCGCCTCGGCGGTGGGCCCGGGTAGCCCGCACGGCCGCGCTTGGGCCCTGAACCGGGGAAAAGGCGCGGTCCCGCCGCCACCCCACATCCCCTCAGAGCGGTCTCCCTCCTCTCCCGGGCGGGCCCGCCGTCCCGCAGCCGCCCGGCCGGCCTCCGGCCCCGGTGCTGGCGGACGGCGCAGGCCCCGACATGGCGGTCCCGCTCCCCGACAGGCCCCGGCGGGCCGCGGAGCTCACCTGCATCCGGCGTGGCGGCGGCTGGCGGCGGGGCGGCGGCGGCGGGGCGGCGGGCAGCAACGACATGCAGGCGGCGGCCCGCCGGGGACGGGGAACGGGGCGGCGGCGGCGGCTGCGGAGGCGGGGAGGAGCGGGCCGGGGCTCGGGCGGCGCGGAGGGCGGGGGAGCGGGAGGTGGGGACGGGAGGAGGAGGCGGCGGGAGCGGGGCGGGCGGCGCGGGGACCCCGGGGTGGTGCCGGGACCCCGAGGCGGTGGCAGGGAGCCCCCGGCGGGCCCTGCGGGGCGGCGGCTGCTCCTGGGGACGCCAGTGGGGACCCGATCCTAGGGAGGGAAAACAGCCCTCCGTGGCTAATTGTCGTTAATTACAGAGAGCGGCGTCTGACAGGGCGTACGTGAGGAGCAGGTCGCCCCGCGAAAGGCCTCCGGCGGTCGCAGGCAGACTGAGGAAGTGACTCAGGTGTCGGGGTGACGGGGCCCCGCGCTGAGCCTGAGCCTCTGGGGGCGCAGGTCTTGTCTGTCATCACCTCTTTCTCCACAGGAGGTGTCCCCCTGCTGCGAAACCCTTTGGGCACCCGCACTGTCTCTCTGCAGACCCGTGCCAAAGGGCAGACTGAGCAGGTAATGGTGTGCCAGCTTTAGTACAGTGTTCTCCAGCTGGGCACACTGGAGGAGGAGGTGGCCTTCCTGTGGGGACCATTCCTAAGTTCTAAAAGAAAATGTGTGGGTGTAGAATGAGGGAAAGATGAAGAGTGGATTACAAAGGGGGAAAATCTATAATGGTAATAATCATAAAAAAGAAACTAGGGCAGAGAAAAGTGCAGGTCGTTGTGCGTTCACATGTGGGACCAAAGATACTCGTATGTGCTCAGAGGATGAGGAGCACAGAAGGAGCCTCTGTGGTAGAGCAAAGAGTTCAGCCAGCTAATTGTCTCCAGTGTAAATGGGTGGTTGTGAGCGGGTGCGCACACATGCAGAGGAGGACAGAGTGAGAGAGAAAGGAAGAAAAAATCTTCAAGAATAACTTTACCGGGATGCGTTTTTATAGGAGAAAAGTCAGGTGCTGCCTCGGAAAGGCATGGGCACTCTGACTGCTTTGGTAGGCGTGCCTTTGGCTGTTCTGGTCATTTCCTCTCCTGAAAATTACCCACCAAATGGCTCAGTGAAGGAGGACTGTGCCTTCTCTTCTCCCGTTGCCTAGGTTAATCATTCTGTACATCTCCCGGCTCCCATTACAGGCCAGGGCCTCGCCACCCTCACCTCAGGTATTGTTTCCCTCCCTTCTCAAAAGAGAGTGTAACTGAGAAACCAGGTTCTGCAAGTGGCCTGCCTGGGGTCACTGCTGGCAGGACCAGCATCTCCTGGGGGTTTGCTAGGCACTTGTATGGCAGACTGCAGCCTCCCCGAGGCCTTGCTTCCTCCGCAGAATACATTTGTTACATCTAGATTCCTTGCTGTTCCAAGAAGTGATTTATTTTTTTCCTAGTACTCAGAGTCCTTTGTCATCTATGCTGGTAGCACAGGATTATTAACAAGTTATCTGTGAGCTCGTACATCCTGCCTAGGGCCAAAACCCATCATCTGTAGCAGTGATGCTGTCTAACAAATGGGGAGCTCAGAATCGATTCAGAAGTTTTGGAGGAACAGGATGGAGGATGCGGGTTGTTAGCCCATCATGTGATGTTAATGGTTGGCCTCGCATTACTTTTGCCGCTGCTTTAGTATATACATAGTTGCATAGTGCCCATCAGAAAAGAAACCTCTTTCCCCGAACCTGCTGCATTTTGAATTTGTGCCTTTTCACACTGGTCTCCAAGACTCTTTAACCAGGCAGGTGGTTTCTTCCCGTCTCCCTCAAACCTTCCCACCTTCCTTGATCCCTTTCCAGAACACGTAGGTAAGTTACCTTGGAGAAACGCCCGACAGGTTTGTTACGGTGCATTTTGCACGTGCACTTAACATCAGCTACTCTGATTTAAAACTAACAATTCTAGTCCAAGCGGCTCCTGCCGTATTTAGGAGCGGAGGAAGAAATGTAAAGGTCAAGCAGCTGCACCGCGGTCCCCAGGTGCGCGCAGCGGCTTTAAGCCTGGGCCCGGCAGCCCGGCGGGAGCAGCGCCCGGCGGACGTCTTTTGCGTTGCACCAAGGCGGCTGCGCAAGATGGCGGCTCCCGCAGGCTTGTTATTGCGGCGAGGTGAAGGCGCTCGGCCGCCGCTACCGGGGCCGGGAATGGGGGGAGAAGGGAAGCGGGAGGGTCCTGGCGGGGCCGGGCGCGTGTCTGAGGTCTTGCATGCTTTCCCTCACAGTGCTGGCCTCGTGCCGTCGCTGGGCCTTGCCCGGGCTCCAGCAGCATCCTGCCGCACCCCCGTTGAGCGCCGCGCCGCCCGCCCGCCTCTACGCTGCGGCCGCCAAGTGAGTGTGCTGGGGGTTCTACAGCTCTGCCCTCTTCCACTCCCTGCGAGGAGCTGGAGGCCGCCGTGAGGCATCCCTCGGCCTTCTCTTGTCTGGCTGAGCAAACCGAGGGGGCCTCAGCTGCTCCTCTTGCGTCACGTCCTTCAGATTCTGACGTTATTTGTTTTGATGTTTCTTCAAGTCTGATACTACCGTCTAAGTGGAAAAGGGAAAAAAATGAGATCAGTGTACAGCACAGTGGAGCATACAATACACTGGGAGCTCTGAAGAGCAGTTCATTTCTCACTCCTTGCATTCATGTTATTAAAGAAATAGTGTTCTTTGTCTGAATTATTTTTCTCAATGATTTGAGAGCCTGATAAATCAGGCAGGATTATATAAAGACTGGGGCTTGTTTGTTCACTGCTCTGGAAGTTTGCTTTCTGGCTTGGCCATTGGAAGCAAATTTAGGGTGAATTTAGGGATGCTGGTAGTTACATGTAGAGCCTACCTTTGTAACTCTTTGCTGATTAACTGATACTTAACATTATCAACTTCCTTTCTCTTAAAATACATAATGTTCTGTGGTTGACGATGATTGGGTTTTTATTGTTTGTTTTTTGTGTTGCACGTCTCAGAAATGCAAAAAGAGGCTCACAAAAGGCCAAGCAGGAAGAAGTCCAGAAGAAAAAAGGACGTTGCAGGCGGCCGCTGCTGAGCAAGCCTGTGGATGATGTGTACTTGACATGGTACTACGAGCGACCATCCTACAATGTAGAAGAAGCTGTGGGTATGTTAAAGAAATTTCAAGAACTGGACTTCACCTACCCAAAACAGTTTGTGTATATTAATGTGACCCTAGATATGGAACTACAGAAAAAGGTAAGTGGGAAGTGGCTACAAATTCTTATTTTATTTTTTTTATATAACATGGAGGGCTGTGTTTGAAGTAGATATTACTAGTGGTCTTTTCATCTGCCTCTTGCAGATGCTGTGGTTGAGTGTTGGGATGCTGTTTGTGTTTGCAGGTGACTTTATTCTTTTAATGTATGTTTATTGAATATGATTTAAGTACTTGGGATGAAGATGAGCATCTTCAGGAATTATGAAGATGGGCTATTATGTGACTGAGATTCAGGTTCAGACAGAACTGGTCAAACTAAGCTTTACACCTAGTTAAGCTTTCCGTGTAGATTATTGCCTTAGATGCTTGTTTTGTTCTGAAATGATTGGCATAGGGAGAATTCTTAGTCTAGCTTCTTCCCACCTCTGCCTTCCACCATGTTTTAAATTCTGTTTTTGTCATGCTTCATGAAAGTACGTTATTGCATGTTTGCTTACGATATTTTTATGGGCACTGTTGGAGCGAGGGTGCTTCTATGTGAAAGGGAAGCATCTATTTTATTTATTTATTTAAAGAACTTTATTGTGTTGTTTCTTTCCCTGGAATCCTTTGAGTTTGTCCACAAGCACTGTTATGTTCTTGGGGAGCTGCATATATCCTTAGTGATTACTGGAAGGTGGTTTCACTTTGCATGACTACAGATGATGCCAGCTCCCAAATTGTGACAGACTAGACTTGAATCCAGAGCGGAAGGACACACTATGTTACTTTGATTAAGTGCATGAGAGCTAGGACTCCTGTTAAGCTGCTGTAAGGTTAGCATTTTTAGAGGAGTGTCTTGCTGCCCTTTGATTTCCTGGCTTGGGTTAACTACATGGTCATGTTAAGTGGATATGTCAGTGCCAGCCTTCTTAGCCAGTCTAGAAGTGGATGGTATCCCTACAAGTATTTAAAAGATGCAGATTAAGAAATGAAGAAAAACCATGGGCATTTATTTTTATTTTTTTAAATAAGTGACATTTATTGCCCTCTTAATTGCTTAATGGTTTATTAGGACCCTGGTCTGAATGTTGTCTTGGTGCAGTGTTCTTGTAACTACTCATCCCTTTCATCAGTTCAAAGGTATCTAGCCCAGTTACCTTCTGCTTCCTCCATAGTTAAAAAGCAGTTTGGTTTCTTTAAAGTTTATTTCCTCCTGTATCTAGCTAAATATTTTCTTTAGTATTCCAGGGCCCTCTTAGAGCAAAGTGCAACAATACAGACCTCTTGTAGCTGTTTTTAGTAGCTGTGTGGTCTGCTTAAGCCTTGTCAGGGGATGAGTTTCTTGTGATCATTTTGCATTTTCTGCTAAATTGGCAACAATTCTGACAAGCTGAGACTACAGCATCTCAGTGATTGTTACTGATGCCATCTGAGTGCGTAGCAGTCCCACACATGGGAAACAGTGACCTGCTCCTTTCTCTTGAGCAAACAGCAGCATGAGTAATTAATACATTTTAAGTTAGTGAAGTTTCAGTTCTATTCTACACCAGACATACAGAAGTAGTGAGAATCTATGCATTGTGTGTGGTTTTATGATTGCCTACTAAATGTAAGTATAGTGTGAGTACTCACGTTTTTTCAGGTGGCTGTGTTTGTGTGGGACAAAGTTAATGACTTGCTTTTCAGTCATGATTTGTTTCTATGTTTCTTTTTCTCTTTATAGAAAAAAGTGGATCAGTTTTCAAGCATTGTTCTTCTTCCACACCGCTTTACTGACGAAACAAATAAGGTCTTGGTTTTCACGGAGGTCAGTAAGCCTGAGTTACTTATTTATATGTCATGAATCCAGCATGCTCTTGTGTCAGTACTAGTTGTGTTGTATGTATGGTACCTGGTGTTGAGGAGACTCTTCAGGTTCTTTGTGGAACTCACAAGCCTGCCAAGGATACATTTTCAACAGTGTCTTAATGTTAACAAGCATCTTGAATTTCATTAGTCATGTTATCTTTACGTATGTGGTTTATTCTAACAATGTGCTCAAGGAGAAAACATCTGCACAGGTGTGACCAAGGGAGAGGGATGATTGAAGTTTCCCATAGAGTTAAAGACTTTGACCATCCTGTAATAAAGATGGACAGTTTGGTGCAGCAATCATTTCCAACCTTACTGTCTTAAGCCTTAGTAGACAGTGCAAACTAGAAGTGTTGGTTATTCACCATAGCTTATACTGCAACTGAATGGAATTGTGTGATAGTGGTAGGGAGTAACTTCTCTAATAAAAAAGTAAAGTAAGCCAACAACCCAAAGCAAGCAGTCTGTGAGAATCACACAACAACCTTCCCCACAAACCCTTCATCCTCAGTTGTAGGAGTTCACTAGTGTGACATGGTGTGTAGAGCCGTTGTCTTATCTGAATGAGGCTAGAGTAGGCTCTTTGCTGTTGTCATTTGCCTGTTAATTTTTCTAACAAAATAGTTATGTATAATCAATATGTGACTATCCTAAAGAAGTGCCTTGAACTGACTTCTGATAGATTTTCTACATAAGCTGCAAGGTGAGAATCCTCCTACAGAACTGAGGCCTGACAAGTATGCCAGGTTCTGTGCTGCAGTGTCTTGAAACCTTCTCTCTTAACATCAAATTCAATCAGGATAAGAAACTTCATGTCTTCTGAAGGTGTTTATGTGGAAAAAGATAGAGGGAGTCCATTCACACACCACCACTTTCACGTAGAAAGGTGGAGCTAGTCAACTCATTTTTGTGGGGGAGATCTGACTTTTGGTTAGGACTATCTATTCCAAAAGATTGAGCCAAAAAACGATTCCTGCTACTATGCAATATTTCAGAGTGTATTAATAGCTAAACCTCACAGAAGAAAAATGAAATTATATTCTAAATGCTATTTGAAGCAAAAAGTTAATAGCAGAAGCAGATAGCCTTATTTTATAGTGGTTTTAAGTAGCATCCTCCATGCTTTTCTTGTAGCGTTTACTAAATGTTGACTCCATCTAGTGGATGGTTGTCTGTGACTTTCAGAGGATGGTGATAGGAGAGAAAGGCCTTGTGATGGTGCTTTTCCCAAACGAGATTTCTTTTTTCTCATTCCTCGCCAGAAGACTGAAAACTTGCCTGTTGCCCTGTTGCTTTGTCCAGGGACCTGGAGTAAACCAGAGTTACTGTTCCGGTGTTAAATCTCCATTGTTGGATATTTTGTGTCTGTGATTAGTTTTAAGGCATTCCAGTGCTGTTGATTCAGAGCAATCAGTAGTACAGATGTTAATACGTTTTGTTTTTTTTCTTCCAACAGAATGAACAAGAAGCTGAAATAGCTCGAGAGAATGGAGCTGCTGCTGTGGGAGGTGTTGAATTAATCAAATGGGTATTTATTTATTTATTTTAATGAAGTAAATTAAGTGTTTTAGTTCCCTGGTGACTGATGGGGAAGGGGCAAGAAATTTCGTGTCCAAAAATCTCTGGCTAGAAGTTAGCAGCCAGTATGAACAGTGAAATACTGCTTTGTATGTTCTGACATGTTGGTAGGTAAAACTTGTGTACTTGGTAATTCGTTGCATTCCTAGATACACTTGAATTTGTTTTATTGCAGATTTTGGAAGATGAAATTCAAATGGATTTCTACGTAGCTGTTCCTGCAATAATGCCTAAACTGATACCATTGAGGAACAAGCTAAAACGAAAATACCCCAGCACAAAAAGAAGTAAGAAGCAAATCTTTTTTTTATAAGTCTAAGTACTGGAGCAAGGTTTAACTCTTGAGGTGTTTTTTTTGCTTGTTTGTTTCTGAAGATTTTTTTTAAGACATAGAATTGCATTAAATGTTTTGCTGTGTGTGACTGAGTCGCTTGCTTTGTCTTATGAGAGTTGCTTTAGGAAGCTACTACTGTGCCTTTTCCCCTATCTCCTACAACATGAATGTTGGGATTACAGTCAAGGTTAGTTTGTCAGCTAGTTGTGTGTGTCATTCTGTATGTGATCAGCTGTGATAGTACTGTGAACTTTGTGCAGCAAACTTAAGAAATTAGAAGTAGCTTGGAAAAAGAGTGTTCACTGAGGCAGTTATGTTGTTTTACAGTTGTTTGGAACCCATTTTCATCACTGCTTATTGTGTTAGTCAAGAAACACAAACAATATTCTTCGTGGTTTTTGTTAGTGTTACCTGTTTACTTATCTGTATGTCACGACTCCCTTTTTATTCTGCACGATAACCTTTCTGTTCAGATCAGATTCTCACAGCATCAAATGTCAGTCTCTAAATATTTTTTACCTCCCTTACTTATTTTAGGTGTGTTTTAGGGGTCTGTTTCTTACATAGACGTGTCAGCTTCTTAAAGCAGTAAATCTTGGCTCAAATTCTCAGTTACCTTCTCCCAGCTGTCTTAACAAAGCTTTCTCAAGCTGCAGGCACTGCTCTTAGCCTCCTAACGTTTGCAGCAAATGTATTAACCTGTCCAAAGTACAACAGAATATTCCAGATGTTTCTGGGAAAAATGAAAGCTGTTTTATTTCATTATGAACTTGCTTAGTTTGTGGGTACTTGTTGGCCGTTTATCTTGGAGCCATCCAAAGGCATGTGGGAGAAATAATACTTGCAGTTGAAGCAATTGAGTGATGTTGTAAGTCTTTCAAATAAGCTTCTGCAGCTGAGATAACAAAACCAGCTGCCTTGTGCAATGGCTGCACTGGGCCGGGGTGTTTCAGGTAGTGTGTAATCTTGCTATTATGTGCTTGTACACTGTTCTTTTCCAAGGCAGATGCTTGGAGATAGTTCTGAGTTTAACTCAGTAGATCCCAGTCTTCCAAAGCACTTACGTTAGGTAACGAAGACTACATATGCACGCTCTTTACAAGTTTTTTGGTTTTTTTTAAAGTGAGATCTTAGCTACATATTTAATTATTTTACTATATCAGCTGTAAAGATCTGCTGATTAATGAGGAAGGTGGGAATATGGAGGGAGATTAATACAAAACATGGAAACAGCATTTTTGTTTGGTGCTTAATTGCCTTAAGGTGAAACACTGAGCTCTCCCTTTTCTAATAGTGTGTTCTGCCCTCCTAGTAAGTATTAACCTTTTTTTGTTGTCGTTGTCTTCTTTTTTTTAATTAGATTCCCTGGGCCATGATATTCCCAAAATGCTACAGTTCTTCAGAGAAGGTCTTGAGTACATGGTACAAGATGAGCATCTAATCAAGACAAGGATAGCAAGAGTAAGTGGTAATGGAGAGTTCTTAACTGTGTTCTGCTGAGCAGAGCTGAAGTTAGTAGTGAAACAGGGAAGAAAACAGTTTTAGTCCTGTGCATTCCCAAGATTTTAAAGTATTTTTCTGCTGACCCATGAAGTAGGTAAAACTTCAGACTTTTTTGTGTGGTGTCGTCAGCTGATGTGAGCACTATATGTCATTGAAGTATGGTGATGGGTGATGGTTCCACTTAGACTGAGTGTGGTACATATCTAATGCTGAGGAGTTACGTGTGCTGAGAGTGGGATCTGTGATTGCCATTCTATTGGCAGTGAATTGTAGTAATGAACAAAATAAGATGCAACTCAAATATAAAACATGCCCTATTCCTAGCAGTCCCTGTAGTGTTTCTGCTCTTAATGCATACTTTCCCAACACTTTTATGTGAAGAAAACAAGGCTTTAGTTAGTTAATTAGTTATGGGTTATGTCTGTAGCATATGCACAAGCGGAACAAAAAGTGTTCGCTTTACCCTAATCACTAAGGACTGTTTTCCTGTTGAAATTTTCAGACCAAGTTTAATTTTTAACACTTTGATCCTGGTTCAGGGCAGGAAAAAACACCAAACTGATTGCACCACACCTTAAATATCGTAACATTAATCTGTGCTTTAACTACTGCCACGTAAGAAATTGAGTTTTAGAAAAGGTTTTTGTCTTCTCTTACTGGCTTTTAGTTCTTTTCCTTAAGAGTTCTTTTTTTCTGTTCTGAATTGTTTTGCTTCCATTCTGTTATGTCTATTTGTAATCCTGCCTATATTTAACTTTCCATTAACTGATATTGCTGTGGAAAGGAAGCTTACGAGACTTCTAATCTCTACAGTTTTGTCTGGTGGTGGCAGAGATAAGTAAGCCTGTTAATTTTGGCTAGAACTCCTGTGAGTTGTGCATGTGAATTGAAAAGACCTGTTCTTATATGCAGTACTCAAAACAGATTTTTCAGGGATGCTTTCCTAAAATACAGAATGTATTACATTTTCATACAGACAGGCTGCATCTTTATCTATAGGCAAGTCTGAGTGACTGCGTGAAGTGCAATAAATCCATAGACATCTTGGTTTCTAGCATTTTGAACATATTTTATGTTGCTTTTGCTTTGGACTAAACTTTGATCCTTTAATTCTCCTCATCTTGATCAGCCTTTAAAATACCTACAAATTAAGGCTCTTCTATTTTTCTATTCATTTATTTATAAAGGGTTAAAAAAACACATAGGTTTTGAATGAAAATGATCAAATAGTTCAGATGGCTTGATGGCATTTGAAGCAATTGCAATTGGTTCTACCTAAGATAGCTTCTTACTGCTGTGGTTAGAGTTTCTGAAACTTAAACTGTGTTGTGTTAGTGATATAAGATGCTGGTGCTACAAGGTACCTTCTGTTCTGAGTGCAGCCTGAGATGTCTTTTTTTTTTTTTTTTAAACTATTTTTAAATTTTTAATTAGTAAATAGCAGGTTCTTGTGAATGAGCTTTTAATCTTGGTTTGGAAGCAATATGATGGGGATTTACTGGTGCACAGTTCAGCTATGACAAGATATTGTCAGCTACGTGGCAGAGGTGACTCCAGCACAGCACATGTGACATGTTCAGAGAGCTGTATGCAAAGGGATGTCTGTGGCTACGGCTTGTGTAAAGTGTCTCCACCCTCTGTAGCTGCTCTCCTTTGCCTGACCTAGTTGTGCTGTTTGTGCAGCAGTGCTGGAAGGAAAACTCTAGGCAAGGCTCTGGGAGCCTGTGGGAGCTTTGAATGGTTATGCATGTCTGCTTACCACTAGAGCTCTTTAAATTTAAACTTTGCCAGCGAGGAAAATAATCATTTGTGAATTACACGGAGATGTGAAGATGTATTGCTGTCTTCCAGGTGGTAGCATAGATGTTTCTGGGACTCTGCCAAGCTGGCATTTCTCAAAGAGATGTTTTCCCTTTAGTGCTGCTGTCTTATGTTGCTTGTTAGTTCAGTTATGGCCAATAGCTTGAAGTTGTGCTGCACTCCCACGTAAGTCAGCAGCCTTAATGGTGCTTTCTTATGTAGTAAGTAATTGAGATGTCTTTGAGAAGCCTGGGAGTTGGCAGTAGTTAGGTTTAATTAGTAGATCTGGAATTGTGAAACTGAGAATGTAAAATGTTCTTTTGAGACACGGAGCTTAAAGCAGAAGGGAGGCAAAATGAGAATGCTCAAGATATCCCCTTCAAAATCATGCTGTCTGAAGAGAGCAGCCTAAAGTCATGTTTGGCAGTGCTTTTGAGTTTAGATATGACACTACAAAATATTTTTTTCTCCCAAGTTGGAGATGCTTAGGAAAATCAGAATACAAATAAATGGGACATCAGTAAGAAGTTTCCAGTTTGTTTTCCTGTCTGTGCAGAGAGCTGCCTGGGAAATGGGTCTTCTGTGGAAACAGAGCAAGATTATTCTGAGAGGTGAGAATTATTATTATTATTTTGGAAGCTTATCATATACCTTTTGTGAAGAGACGTTTTGTACAGAAGCACAGTGTCATTCCTTGGGTTAGAAGTACAGGAGAGTGAGACCGAATTGGAGATCTCTGCAATTCAGTATGCAGAATATGAGTGAATGGAAGTCTGTGTTAAGACAGGGAACAGAAATGCCAGTCTGCGCTAGAGGTGGGGTGTTGAAGGAACTGTTTTGGAGCAAATCCGGCTTTGGGTAGGTCCAGTGTGTCAGGGTGTTCAGCCTTCTGTTACCTGCCTCAGTGAGAGTTGAAGGTCTTGCACAGGTCCTGATGGTTTGCACTGTACTGAGGATGATGTTTTCCTTGTCATGATTTACTGGCAAACAGCTTGAATTTGGAACAAAATGAGGAATTGGAGTTGGGGAAGAAATTGTAGCAAGCTGAACTAGAACTAGGAAGTAGTACTTTGCAACAGTGAGGACCAAGGGCACACCCTCAGTAAGGGCCGTTCCTGCCTGCATTTTTGCCTTTCCTCCTATTATCTCTGAAGCAGCAGTATTACAGCTACTACTCCTGAAATGCATCCCACTTCAGTGCCAGGAAGAGAAGTGTCTGTGTTAGTTTAGATTCCTACTGAGAGCTGTTTTGTTTTGTTGGTGTTACGGTTTCTTTTTTTTCTCTTTTTCCCCTTCTTGCCTACTTTCTTAGGAAGATTTGTAACTAAGCAGAAGCCCATGGAAAGCAAGACAGCACGAAATGGGTCAGTGCTCTTCTCTAGCTGATACTGGCTGTCCTCCAGATGTTTTTACAGAAGTGTTCATCTGCCATGTGTGTCAGCACTTAGCGATTGGTTTGGGGGCTTTCTTCTGGTCCCGGAAGAAGAGAAGCTCCGGTTTCTGCCCTCACTGTGTAATGAAAGACATTTGACTCTCTGAATAATAATGAAGTGCAGTTGTTTTGTTACTCTGGTCCAACTCAAAATTAGTTAGGAGTAGCACTAAACCTGTTCTAAAGAGGTTTTATTAACATTTTTCTATAGAAGCCTCTGAGGACCAGATCCCGGAGTTCAGCCAAGTCAAGTGTTTCTCTTGAAATAGGAGAAAATGTGGTTTTACTTGAAGAGTGCGAAGATGTGCAGAGGTCATGTATTATTACAGGAAGCCGGCCACAGTATTGTTGTTAATTACTTGACACCTTACTGTGTTCCTGAAAGGTCTCACAGTTTATATGAACCAAAAGGTAAAATCCATCACTGTTTCTTTTTAGCACTAGGAGACAAAAGGAACTCAGAGCTATGAACTCATGCCTCTCTGTGAGTTTATTTCTTGTTTTGCAGTTGTCTGCAATACATTTTTAGTTATTATAGGTAATTGGAATTCTGGATCTTGCAAGTGAAGGGGGCAGGCTTGAAATGCTGCTGTGTGTTTTCTATTCTTGTTAGTTTGTCTTAGAAGGGTTGTAATAGGAGATTTGGGGGTGGTTGTTTTCTTTTAATTTTCTCTCAGATACTGCAGCTTTAAGTTTAGGTGCTTTGAGAACTGATTCAACTTTCTGGTTGAATGACTACTGGCCAGCCCAGGTCACTTACATGCCATGAGATAAAGCTATAAAAATTCCAGTTTTGGAACAGATAATTATTAACGAGTACATTGTCCTGTAAGTATTTTAGTAAGTGGAACTTGAGTTCTGAGTGCAAGTGCTGAAACTATAATTTCTGGATTGATGCAGTATTTAATGTAGGAGCCTCAGTCTTATGACTGACTTGAGGTGGGAAAGAGACTGAGGAAGTTAAGGAAGAGGCTGAAAAATGCGTTGGTGGATCAGTGCTAATGCATGTTCTAGCCATCTCACAAGAGTGCATAATTGGTTCTGGGAGTAGAGGGTGGACTGATCTGCCTTGCTGTATAGGACTCTTGGGACTGCAGTATTTTAGGAGTATTGTGTTATTGCATATATCTTTGTACTGACAGATGGAAGAAGAGAATGTGAGAGTGAGATGGAGGCTCAAGCTTTGTTGCTCCTTTGAATTTCTTGAGTGTGATGTGAGATTACTGTTGTATGCACTAAAAGCAACTGGTAGATGTGCAGAAGAGGGAGAAGAAAAGGCTCTCTCTGGCTTCCCCAGGTTTTCCTGCCCTGACATGGCTGCCATTTCCTCTGCGTGTGCTACATGTAACACATAGTGGTTACGTTAGTAGTGGAGATTCGCTGCTAATGACCAGTCTCCTGATACAACTTCCTAAGCATAGTTGAGGAAAGACATCTCAATTTATTGTTTTAATAGTAGGACGTCTTACAGTTCTTCATTTTCAGATGTAGCCAGCAAATAGACAAGTGCTTTTTCTGTGTGTTCATTTGTGTACTTCCAAAGATCCCTGAAAAGGTGTTTAAAACTCTGTTCGTGAAACCCCAGTGGGGGTAGTGAGAGACCCTATTGAAGAAGCGTGTTTCTTAAAGATAAGGAGTGAACTTCTGTGACCCTCCATACAGCACCTAGTGCTGCTCTAGACAGTGATGTCCTAAACTTGGAATAGTAAGCTGAGAAGAACTTCAGTTTTGTGTTCCAGTTGCAGTACACACTATCAGTTTTCTAAGCTACTTTGTGATTGTTTTATACAAAATACACTAGAATTAGGTTAATAGTTGTTCCTTTTGTAGACCTTCTTATTTGCCAGAGTGACTCAAGACTTAAAGACACTGACCAGTTCGCACTGGATCAATCTGCTGTGTGGCTTGCACAGCTTTAGATCTGGTCCGGAGTGCTTTTGTCAGTTTAGGTAAGCCTAAAATTAACCTAAATATTTAAGTGCTGAAACATAGTGACCATGCACAGATTGGGAGTTGCTGTGGAATACTTGCTGTGTGGATGTGGAGACTGTTTTGAAATATTCAGAACCCTTTGGGAAGTACACATCTTCATTATGGTGCCATTGACATCTCAAGGAAAGAATGGCACACAGGCTGTTGGGATGTGTCATGCTAACTGATGGAATGTAACTTGCTTTGCCCTGTTTTCTTACAGTATGAAATACAGGATGTTAACCAACGTCTTTGTGTTTTGAGATAATCACCTTCTCTCATAATGTGTTGTAGTCTTAAGTTCTTAGAATGAATTATAAAGTATTGCTTAGAGAAAGTTGAAAATTCTGTATCTTTCGAGTTCTTCTAGACTTGGTAACAGATGGGTAAGTTACTTAACAGTTATCACACTGTACAAGTGAAGGCTTACTTGACACATGAACACAGAGCAAGATTTGGAAGCAAATACTATTAAAACCTTCATTTGAAGTATAATTTCTAATTAGTTGTTACTGTTACATTGTTTAAATTGTTCCAAATATTCCTTTATTTTTAATTCCTTAAAGTGAGATCAGTCTGTCAGTGAAGTGAAATGCTCAGCATTAGCAAACGAGTTTCTGCATCGGTTAATTTATGACAGGTGTATCATCATGCTTTGCAATCAGCATAGCAATAACAAAGATGAATGACTACTGGCCTGTGTAGCAGAGGGATGGCATTTGGATTAGCAGTTTGCCAGAAGTGCATAAAAAGAGATCAATGGACCAAATCTGGGAGGAGACTACTGAAGTTTAACAGCATTTCTATTGTAATGAATGCATTTATGGATAAGTGAGATGTTAATGAAATCTGCTTATGCTCCACTGGGAGGAGTTGAAGAGAGAGATGGGACCCCAGTGATTACTGTACAGTCCACTGAAGTGGAGTTAATTCTTTAAGAAAAATGCTATTTTCTCTTACTTCAATTTCTATTACTTTCTGAAATTTCTAGGAAAAAAAAACATTGACTTTCATACAAGTGGAGATTTCTGGATTCTATGGGTGAAACCAAAGGGCGGACTAAATTTGACAATGCAGAACATTATGCTTTCAGAACATTAAGTCTGGGAAACATGTATTCAGCTCTCCAGGAGCTGTGGCCCTGGATTTGAGCCCCAGAGGTTTAGGTTTGCCATGAATTGCTCATTGTTAAAGAGTGCCCAGAGTAGATGAATAGAAATTGTGGTTTAAGGTGTTTAGTATCTGAGGAAATAATACATTTTGGGCAATGGTGTTTGTTCGCTCCCAAATACTTATGATCAATCCAATGAGGACTGCCTATGTACCTGAAGCAGTGTGTAAGTAGTTTGTTACTTAAGGATACTGTGCAGAATGCGGAGCCACCAGTCCATGGTTTTGGTTAGAAGATCAAAAAAGCCATGGATAGAAACTGAGGTACATAAGAAGGGTAGATGCAAACTGGTCTGTGTTTTGTGCTCAGTGCACATGCTGCAGGTTGTATTATGTTGAAACGGGGAAGTAAAAATGGAACAAAGCTCCTAGTGTTTGTGTTGATTAACAACTTCTTTTGTTCAGTTATGTGTCTTAATGTCTTCAGTTTCAAGTGCTTGTGCTTTTTTGGAGTTGATCTGTTTTGTATTTTGACAGCTATTTCTTGATGCTTATTTCTTCAAGCACTTAATTTCCTTACTACTTTGAAAAAGTACTTCTGTGCATTCTTTTTAAAGCAACTTTAAGGTTACGTCTGTATGGAGCTATGGGAATATCATTCTTGAATGTCATGTGTAGAAAGATGGAAAATAATGAAGAGTGTACAACCTCATAAAATACTTCTGAGACTTTTTGATAAGTCTGTCAATGGGGTTTCTAACTCTTGAATAGAGATACAGAGTCAGAGTTGTTTGGGTTGGAAGGGACCTTAAAGATCATCTTGTTCCAACCTCCCCCGCTATAAACAGGGACATCTCCCATAGACCAGTTTGCTCACAGCCCCATCTGGCCTGGCCTTGAACGCCCCCCAGGAAGGGGGCATCTGTAGCCTCACTGTTCAGTGTCTCATTGCCCTCACAGAAAAGATCTTCCTAATATCTAGTCTAAATCTACTCTCTTCTAGTTTAAAACCATTTCCCCTTGTCCTGTTGCTTCATACCCTTATAAAATGTCTCTCTCCAGCTTTCCTGTAGGCCCCCTTCAGATTCTGGAAGGTTGCTATAAGGTAACCCTGGAGCCTTCTCTTCTTGAAGCTGAAGAGTCCCAGCTCTCTCTGTCTGTCTTCATAGGGGAGGTGCTGCAGCCCTCTGATTATCTTTGTGACCCTCCTCTGTACCTGCTCCAATAGCTTGATACCCTAGAGAAATAGCTTGATGTTCCCAGAGGAAACAAGAAGTATCCAAATATAGAATTCATATATGCTCAGCACCTTCAGAAATGTCTATGTAGGCCTCAAGGTCATCATGGCTAACTCTGCGTTATCATTTTTCAGCTGGATATGCCTGCTGAGCAGATAATTGCCAATCTAAAAACAATTATTGAGGATATCTGCAAGTTCAAGCCATCAAGTGCTGGTAAGCAGCTATTCTTTTAATCTAATAGTTGAAACTATAGAATCAAAATGAAGAAGCAAGCGTTAACCAGGATGTAATTAATGACCTGCTTTGTCTGCTTTGGACTGAGGGAACTATTGGGTAACTCAGTGAATCACAAGAACTGGATAACCTTTGAAGGCATTGATAGGGTGTGCTTTTCTGATGTGAACTCTCATTGCGCTACAGAAATGTCTGTGTGATGAAAGAAGAGTGATGATGCACAAAACTTAAGTTTGCAAGGGTGATTCTTAAATAGGTTATAGCCATACAGAGAAATCTGTGTTAGTCATGAAGGCCTTCAGAGTCTGTGTGGATTGGTTTTGCCCACTGGCATGACCATCTTGGAGCTCAGAGCAAAGAATTTGAACTCAGAATCACAGAATCCACCTGCAGTTCCTCTAGAATACACTCATGCTTCAGTTGACATTAGTCTGATGCTAGTTACCTGTTTGAAGATATACCGCATTTTTAATTAGCAGGGTTTACTCATGAACTACACCAACTTAGTTAATTAAGGGTGAGCTGTTTTTCTCTTTATAGTATTTTGCTTGCTTTGTGATATTTAGCTTAATGCTTGTGGTGTGGGCCTTTGCTTGGTTGTTTGTTTTTACTGGTTAAATATTTGCAATTTATAGGACACAGGCTTGTTTCTTAAAATGTCTTTACAACGGTGGAATCTTGGTAGGCTTGCTAACTATCAATCTCTTAGTTACAAGTTTCTGATCCTTTCAGATTATCCATGTGTTAGCATGCCTTCATGCAGCTGTGTATAGCTAGCACTAAAATGGCATTCCTTTGCAAATCACTTGATCTACTGGAAGGCTAAAAATACCACCAGGCATATGTTCTTGGGAATATATGTAGATACAATTTCACAAAGAAACTGGACTATTTCTGTAGTTGCTCCTGTCAAAAGACTCGCTCAGTGTTTGGGGGTAGGATACTGACATGGTTTCTTCTATGCCCTCTGTCATGTATTAATATTTGTTTGATCAACAAGTGCCTAGTTAATTTTCCTGAAGCTGCAAATAGAAGAAAACCAATTGTAATGTGTTTTGGAGCCTACATTGGTGCCCACATAGTCATTTTGACTAGAATTAGATTGCTAGGAAGAGGTCTTACTTCTAACAGTTAAATAATTGTAAACACTTGGAAGCCAAGCTGTGTAGAGATGGTATGGATGTAAACCCCAGTCATCATTACCAGAGAGAATGTTACATTTGCTACATGTATAAAGAATGTTTTGTGTTAATATATCTACCATCACCTGTTTTATCTCAGTCTTTTGATAAATTTTGACCTACTTGTGTGGTTCTGCTTCAGGTCTTAAGTTGACAGAATCTGGATTAGTACTGAGATAAATCAATATGGAGACATAAAAATTGGTGGAGTAACCATTATTCTTTGTTTTCTTAGGTCCCTTTGTGAAGAAGCTGGTTATTAGATCTTCAACCAGTGAGGGCTTACTTTTGAACCTTGATGGACTTCTCCCTGAGGCAGAGAAAGTAGAAGAAAAAGAAGAAGAAACTGTAGAAGGTGATGAAGAAAAACCTGTCCAAGAATCTGTCAGTGCCTGATAACTTTTCTTGTGCATCTGATGATCAAGCTTGGAAAGTAAATGGTGTCATTCAGATGATATTCTATGAAAAGAAAAAAAAAAATAAATCTATGACTTTTAAAATTCTTTGTGACAAGAAATTGTCAGAAACAGGAACGTGTTGTTCAAACTGAAGACATCTGAGGTTTCTTCTCTTGGTAGCTGAAAGCTCCCTAATTTGTGTGTAGTTTTTTCTTTGCAGATGATAATTCTTAGTCTAATAAACATTGTACTATAAACTCTGAGATATCACCATCCAGTTTCCACAGTTACAGCTGAAAGGCCAGCACACCTTGTATCCACAGTGCTGGGTTTTCTACTTTGTGGAAATTGCAGAACGTTCAGTATTTCTGTACATTAGACTCAGTCCCATACAGAGAAACTAATGCACTTCCTTGTGGGAAGCTGCTGTATAACTTGCAAAGAGAAGGAAGCTAGGTCCTATTCTCTGCAACATCAGGGATGAATTTGCTTTTGGGTTGGTGGGAGTTGCATCTTCCTGGTGCTTGTGGTATCCAACTTTGTTTTAATTTAATCTACATATATAGTTACTGAAGTGCTACATAGAGAGTTGCTGTTTCACTTGGCACTTCGAAGCTACCTCCTGCTTCTGAATGCAGAAAATTTAAACCCTATTTTTGAGAGTGTTGTTCAAGCGCTCTTTGAACTCTGGCAGCTTGGTGCTGTGACCGCAGCCCTAAGGAGCCTCATGTAGCGTCTGGCCACTTCTGGTGAAGAACTTTTCCCTGAAACCCAACCTGACCTTCCTCTGACTGTCGTATATTAAACTACTTTGGGGTGAAACCTGAGTGAAGATCCAAAATTTATGTTTTGATTTGTTGTCTGCCATAAAGGTAGAAAAGCTCTTTTGACGGGCTTGCAGATAACTGCTTGGGATAAGTGAATGGATTTGAAGTTGAGAAGGCTTCACAACAATAATAGATCCTTCTGTTGAGGTAACTCAGCAATACTCCTGTGCTATGCTTCATGTTGAGACTTCACCTAAAAGTGCTGACTGATGCTTTATGAGGATTTCTCGTGTTACTGTATGAGGATGGAAAGCACATAAGAGGAGCAGTGAGTAGTTAAGAGGTGTAGGGCCGTATGCTTTGTTAGTTGTTGTGGAGGTACAGTGGGCCCTGTAGATAGAGGCTCCCAATCTCCAGCCAATGTATGGGGGGGTGAGGAGAAAGCCCATGAAGTCCCTTTTGGTCATTCACTAGCTTAACTTGTTCCTCTGACTCTTGATGTCTATGAATACCACTTAGATTTGGTGGAAAGTCTTGAAAGCAAAGACTTCTTAACTGAAGCACAGGACTTTGCTAGGAATAGCGCAGCCTGATGTGCTAGATTGGCAGTACGTTCGTTAAACTCTTGATGAGGACCGAGCTCTTAAATGTTGCCAAGTTGAGTCTTCAAATGCGTTATGTGGCAATTACTTTGACCTGTTATTGTATCTACTTGTTGGTTTTGTTTTTTTTTTCCCCAGCATTCTTAAATGTTAACTGATGACTAAAAACATCTAGTGTGTTTCCAAGCTTTCTTCACGTTATTTCCAGCAGGTGGCGTTCTTGTTCCCTCTCTGTCTGAGGCAAAGTGTTTCTCTATCATTGTTTAGTTATTCCTTGTTAGACAGATGCTAGTAGAAATGCATTTAAAAAAATAAATAAAAGTCCAAAAAGGATCAACTATGTGAAAGAGGATAAAGTTATCCAAACTTTACAGGGTTGCTTGTGGTTGGGGCTTTAAATAATTCCTTTTATTGAAGACGAGGATGTGGCACATTCCTTTTTTTTTTAATGGGGCTACACATCTGCTTTGAAGTTGTTGCGTCCCCATCTGAAGTATTTTGCTGCTGTCAGTCAGGGAGGGTGCCTGACACATTGCTGTTAGGCCACACCGCTGTGATTTTAAATATGGGGAGTACTATACACAGTTTTACCAGAAAATTGTCTTCAGGGTAAAGGGAGGCTTTATACTGACTTAGGATACGTTCAGCCTTATGGACGTTCTTTTTTGGCTGTGGGCTGTTTTCCTATGCCTTGTAGGGGGAAAAAATAAAATTCAACCGGTGTTGGTTATGGAAATGAAGAGTTGGTGTGACAAGAATACTGTGTTAGATATAATCTGTAATATTACCTGACCTAAACTTCCAGTTTGGCCTGATTCAACTTATCAAGAAATGAGGTGTTGCATGGGGGATGCTTACTTGTCCCTACAGAAATGTGTGTTTCTGATCAGCTGAGACAGAAAAGACAAGTTTCTGAAGGCAAAGGAGGGTACGTAATCAAGAGAAACAATTTTTTGAAGTGTTGAAGGGTCTTTTCTTTAAGGTTTAAGGAATTTTCTTCCCTCTACCTTATGCTTTAAATAGCTACTCTGCTGATTGCTAGTGGTTGTGTGTGGCTAAGTCTGGCTTATGCCAGTGTTGAGTGGAAGAGCAACTTACTCTGTAACAAAAGACTTGATGACTTCTGACAAGCTTTTCTTAGATCATGTTCTGCAAGCTCCGTGCCCGCACCATGCCTGATTTCATAGCTCAAGTATAGCATTGTGTACAGGTATGTCATTTATACCATAACCTTTTTTCATTTGGAGATTGCGTTGAGGTTATGTGCTTGTGTGGACAGGGAGGAGGAAGCCATAGGAGGTGTGCTTTGTTTTGAGGGCTCATCTCTTAAGCTTCAGTGCATATCAAATGGATCACAAGCAGTTGATTAACACTTGGAATTTTAGAGAGAAAGATGTTTTATAGAGTTTTAATGTGTGGTTTAGAAGATGGATGTTTTTCTTTTAAGTGATATTTAAGTATAAATAGACAGGTGAACTTAACATCTGACTGCTGAGGGAACCTTCAGAGAATGAAAAGGAATACTGTAAAAAGGCATACTTCAAAGTTTTGAACGCTATGGTGATACTGAGAGTGTGCATCTCTAGAGGTCAGGTGAGCAAAAAAACCAAAAAAGCCAATGAACTCATCTAACTTTCAGCTGCATTTCTTCAGGTACGGTCTTGCAATTCTGAATGCATGTTGTAATGTATGTGTTATTGTTGTAATTGATGTAGTAATAATGTTGCTAGTTTGTATAATACTGTAAGGGCGTTATGCAAATGTTGTGTATATCGTGATTTTACCCTGAAATGCTTTATTGAAATGGAGGAGAGATGAAAAGAAGAAAGACAACATGTGGTTATTCCCATTTAACAAGCTTAGTCTAAGAACATGCAGATTGGGAATTGTTGTACATGTGTTTCTTGTGCCAGTATGCCTTAGAAATCCACTTAATTGCTAAAGTAAGCATAACTAAGATGGCATTTCTTGCTTCTAGAAATGAATGCTAGTGTACTATTTGCTCAGTTTGTTTTTGTAGTGCCTTAGTGGTTTCTGATTAGTTACAGCAGAACATGAAACTGTTTATCTGTCTTAAATGTTAAGTTATTCGAAGTCAAGTAAGATAAGAGGCAACCTTTTACCAGAGTTTCTGTTAATGAATTCTTAATATCTCCTTTGGTAGGTAAACAGGGCACAGATCTTCTATCAAAAGCAAAATTGCATTAACGCAGTCCTGCCTACAGAAATGCATGGCAAAGCAAGAGATGATGTGTTACAAGGCAGTAACTTGTCTGCACTGTTTTTGTGTGATGTTCCTTGCAGTAAGTACAAATGTATTTTAAGTGAGTAACTCTTTAGTGAAGGGTACTCCAAGTGAACTCTTAATACGAAGTTAGACGTGAGAGCAGCTATGTTTGGTTCCTGTAGAGCAGCTGGCAAGTCTCCAAATGGTGTTTTCTACTAGCAAACCATACTTTGCTGTGCGTGTATTGCCATCAGCAAGAAGGGAGAGGTGCCTGGGAAAATGGACAGAAGGACAAGGCAATCTTCTGTTACGCTGCTCAAGTAAAAATGCTCACCGGGGCATCCAACTCTTCTCCCAAGGGGTTTTCTGTCCTTCTCTCTATTCTGTCCAACTTGGCTTAGCATAATCCAAGCTATGCTGAATTTGTTTGGCAACTGCATTTCAGCCAAAAATACATATTGGGGAAGAATCAGGTTACTAAGTTAAAGACGATTCTCTCTGCTTCCCACAAGGGTGCTATGAGGCTAAGAAGCCAGGAGGTGATGTACAGCACTTGGAATAGCTACTGATTGAGTATTGAGAAATGCTCCCTGCAGAAATAAGGGAGTGCTGCAATACACTTAGTAATGCAAATGATGTATGATTACTGCTTTAAATTACTCTATATGAGGCTGCTGTTACTTTAATGAAGGAGAAGCAGGCAACGAACTGAAATTCACAGTTGATACTTACAGAAGTATGTGCCCAAACAAGGAAGAATTTGCGATGGAAACATGCATGCAGTTGTGGGGAATGAAGGGTTTAGGCTCGCAGCCTAAACCTGGACTTGTACGGGAATTAGTTGCACTCCAGAAAATTTCAATCTGTGTAGGTCATACTGAGTTCACAGAGCTTTTGCTGTAAACTATGGGATGGAGGTGAAGTTACGGCAGGGTAGGGATATTGCAAGTGCAGTGTTCAAACCTGATGCAAGGAGGGCTAGCTGCTCTATACCCACTGGGGGTTTTTCCAGGCTGCTCACTGTTGGAAGTTGCACCAGTCTCACAGTCGCTGTTCTGTTGTACTGTAATGGCAGAAATGTCCAAAACATCAGGTAATGTCAGCCTTTCATGCATCGTGAATTTGACATTCTTGTTAATTTTCCCAGAATCAGAGCTACCAAGTTCTACTTTATGTGTTTCAGTATCTGCTCTGAAAGGTAGGCTTGTATAAGATACCATGCTGAGCACTTTATCTGAAGCCTACAAAACTGCTTGGATAGATCTGGGAACAGTGTGCTGCTTATCCAGATGATGTCACTGGTGAAGTCTTGTTTAAACATCAAATTGTGCCTGCAAGGAGTAAGGACTTTCTAAATGCTGAGGCAGGCTTTATTTGTAACATGACATGCATAGAAACAGTAAAAAGGTCAAGGAAATTCGGTCATTAGTGAAGTCCTTAACTAACAACAGAGAGCTGATTTTAGGTATGCTCATTAACATCTGAGGCTTTGTACTGCCTTTGATCAGTGGCTTTCAATACAGGTTGCTTGTTCTATGGTTGCCTTTACCCACAGTGGGGAGTGCTCTACCACATAGCACAGGCAGGTACTCACTGGGGAGAGTTTTGAGCACAAAGATCAGGCTTCTTGCTAGAACAGCCTGTGAAAAATGTAGAAGTAATCAAAAAAAGTATTGAGTTTCCTACTGTACAATTCTAAGTCAAACATGAGGTGAAGTTTTCTAGCTTTGAGAGTACTTGGAAAACAAGGGCAAAAAACAAACTCTTCCAAAATTGCTGGGAAGAGAGAAATTCTGAATTAAGACAAGTGGTAACTGTGCAGTGCCTCGTTGTTTCGGTCACTCGTGGAGCTGCACAGGTATACATGAGGGCTGTGGTACTGCAAGGGGTTGCTTGGTGTGACCCTCTTTGGGGGAGCAGGGCTCTTTAGGGTTTGGCTCCTTTGAGGCTGGTGTCTTTATATTATGTACCTGCGCTGAAGGTTTTCATTAAAAGTCTGGTGTGAATAGTGTTTGTGGGTATTGTTAAAGTGGAGAGTGATTGGTGATTGTTCTCTTAGCCTAAAGAAAGCTGAACAAAAAACCCAATCCCAAGGTGTACATTTTTTATTTATTTATTTATTTATTTATTTCAGTAGAAAGGGTAGTGATTAACAAGTGTGTTCCTCTCCCTTGAAACTTTGTCTTTCCAGCAGGAGGAGTCCTGTGATTACAGTGCAGCAAGGCCTAGGCAAGACCATAGGAGAACTGACTGGATTGGAAATAAGGGAGCAGTAAGGCAAATGGTACTTCAGTTTCTTTAAATGTGCTTCCTTGTAGGAGGCCAGTAAAATATCATTTTCCAACATTAGTAAAGTCTGGTTATGAGAAGAACAAAACTGGAAATGACCTGCAGATAGCCTTCAGAAAAGATGGCGTTCAAGCAAAGTGAGTGGTGACTTTACACCAGAGGTGCCCTATGAGAAACCTTATTTCAGGGGCTCTGAGCCATTGCAAGTGCATTTTCTTTCACAAGGATTTCCCAGGCATACTTACTTTTCTCTTTCAGAGTTTATTAGTGAAGAGGAGTGGATTTGGGGGACTGGAACAAATGCAGAACTCTAGCTGGTGTCAAGTACAGACATGTTCTGTGTGGTAGAAAGACATTTACTTCTGAGGTTTCTGGAAAGTGCCTGCTAGAATGTTTTCCACTGTAGTGTTTGATGGCCTCTGTACTTTGCTACCAAGGTGCTGCTGGACTGACTGCAGTTGTTCTGGAGAGCAGTGCTGAATGAGTGTAGTCAATCAAATGCTTCATCAGAGTCCAGGTGTGTGTGTGTGCTGCTCAGCATGTGCATGCATGCATTTGCACAGACTATCTCCTGTAAAGAGAAGCAAGGGAAATTTGATAGATACTTAGTTTGGGAAACACTTTTTTCCTGCTTTTACCTGGGCTTTCTGACAGGGTTTTGTATTGACAAGGAGGCAATGACAGTTTAGGTTTTTCATTTTTCAAGAGAAATATTTCTGAAATAGATATATATTTCCAAAATATTCAAAATAATTCAGCATTGATCTATAACGGCATGAGATGTGTATTATCTTAAAGCCTAACCTCAGTGTTCATTAACAAAGCTGCTCTGTTATGCGTAGTGCACAAAAGTAGTCTCTCATTATTCCTTGTCTGTATGCAGTGACATTGAGAAAAGACTGGACTTCCTTTGTTCCAGTAGTGATTTGTAGTCTTGGGTATTATAAATACTGGATACTGTGAAGGAGTAAAATGTATACTGTACTGAAATTCCAGACCCTGAAATGAAGATTCTTCTTAAAGCTTATTAGACTGGCATTCAAACTGTCGTTTCCTTCCAAAAGCCTTTGTGAGAAGATACTGGGAAGGCTACAGAAGTTGGAAAACTTGTAACTGAAATCAAGGACGGGTTTTGTATCCTAATCTGTTGGGCCACAAATTTAGTCACCATGTTAAAAATACATCTGTCCTCTCCACATATATGTACTTAGATGAGCAAAGTTGCTTTATTTATTTGACAAGACAGAAGTACAACACATGGTAGTCAAAGATGGATAGGTTATATCAGGCCTTGTGCTGCATGAGAGCAAGTTCCATCTCCTAGCTTTATCACAGCATCTGAATATTATGAAAGGAAGCTGTTGTTTTGTTTTCCTTAGGTCAGATAAAACCTATTCAGTTCTTTATCTCAAACGTAGGTTAGAAAGAATCCTTTAGAGAACACATTAAAGTCAAGCCAAGCTTCCTGTCAATGGAGTGTCTTGACATGTTAGGGAATGAAGTTAAGTCCTCTCCCAAAAAAACCCATGTGCCACTTAATACCACTTTTGTTTGTTTTCCATGTGAGAACTGTGATTTACTTAGGGCACAGTTACAGCCTCTGGCACATTATTGTTCTATGCCAAGAAAAATATCCACCGGTAGAGGTTTTTGTTGAATTTTGACAGGGTTGCTGCTTGGAATTCAGCACAGCACTGTTATCAAAGATGAATTGGTTTTGCCATTTAATATTTGTTAGGAGAGTTGCATCGGATGTGTGCTTTTTCACTCCAGGGAAGGGAAGGAGGTACAGTGTAATTTCATTGTGGATTGTTTGTACCTGGTTTCTTTCTCTTCAATTTTCTCTATAGAGTTTATTTTTTTCACCCAGAGACACTAAATCCTCTGACTTGTGCAAGTGCAGTAGTGTGACTGTTCTCTGAAGAAGGTCAGTTTATTTTACTGCTCTCTGACTTTATCAGGTCAAATTATCTTCAGAGAAGACAGAGCAGAGATAGACTAAAGGTGCCTCTCCCTACCCCCATCCTCCTCCTAATTAAAAATCGGGTGTGGCAAAACAGAAAAAAATTGTTTCACAGTTGCCTACTTGCTGCTTTTTGAGTTATTCTGAAAAGCAGCTGGTTTGGTAGGAGACTTCTGTTCACTTAACAAGCTTCTCGATGGAGGTCATGGTTGTCTCTGGAAGGTGTAACTCACAGATTTCTGAGTCCACCATGTGATCTGAAGTCCAAGAAATTCAAAGTCTGAGAAGAGTCTTCAGCCTCTTCAGCTGTTCTATGTGTATGTGTCACCATGTGCTCGGTTTTCAATGGATGGAAGTCACGACTCATCTGACACAAACTAGTGATTTGCATGCCAAATTGAAAAACAGTACCTGAAGACAAATGCATGGAGAACTGACCTCAGCCCAGAGATCTGATAGAAGTATGCTTACAAAAACACTACGCTTAGTCTTAGAATCTCTGTGAGTTTTTGTGCTGCTGTGTCTGAGATATGTGGCTCCAGATGACAGTTGTGTTACTGCTTTGCAAGACGTATACTTTCAGTCTTACTGAAATCCCATTTCTCTGGATAGTCTGTTCTGTTACTTACATTGCTGTTACCTGGTAAACAGACTCAAAACAGAAAAGCTGGTTTTGTATTGAATTAGGGGTTAAAAAACCACAGATGTGAAAGAGAAGACTATACAAAACATTACAATTTCTGAGGCCTTGGTGCAAAACTTGGAATGTTTTCTTTTAAGTATCTTTTCCAGGATCCTAATGAAGAGCAGCCTCCTCTAGAATGGCTACATATCTGAAATTGTCTTGAATTCTTTGACTGACTTTAACAGCTTCTTTGGAATAATGTTAATGTAAGCTACTTTTATGGTAATCTTGAGTGAGTTAAAACCTGTAATGCTATCTGCCTTGACAGTTGAGTGGTGAAATATGTGCTCCCTTAATGTTATTAAAAGTTCACATACTCAAGTCTGCTGAGACCAGAATGGTATGGATTCTAACAACAACAGCAAAAGTGCTTTCCTTCATTCTTTGTATACGTTGGTGAGATGGAAAGAAACTGACTTAAATCTTTGCTTTTTCCACTATGTTGCATGGGGATATGGAGTAGATTTATGTAGAAATTGACTCCTACAAGGACCACTTTTTTTCTTTGCTCAGCTTGCATCTCCAGCTGCTTTTGCCTGCAGTCTGGTCATATGTACCTTAAGGAGCTGCGTTCGTTGGCCTTGAATTTTCAAACCCCTTGGTTTTCATAAAACGTTAAGGGCTATAGTGTAGTAGTGGAGAAATGACAAAAGCAAGGTAATGGCATGGGAATGATGAGCAGGTCAGCACTCTGGAGATGGGGGGAAAAGGAAGAGGGAAGGAGAAACAAAATGAGAACAGCAGACAGGAAGGTAGAAGAAACAGAGAAGAGACAGCTGAAAATGGGGCAATTGTAAAAGGATACAGAATTGTACAGGAAAGGTAGACAGAAACATGCAATAATCAAAGATGTGCAGGTAAGCGGCTTTTTCTCCGTGCTAATCTTCCCTCTCTTCCTCCTGGACACAGCAGAACAAAACATACTAGCATGCAGTTGAGCACAGAAATGAAAAATACCTTATATATTGCAAAGGTGTGTTGTCTGGGAGCTTTTCTCCTGCACTGACTGAAATGCTGAAGTATGTCAGAGGCTGTGTTTCTGCATAGCTTTGTATGATTCAAAGCCAACAGGCAGACTGCTCTGCAGCAGTAATTTGAAAGATCCTGTGTGTGTAGGGAAGGTGGTTATATGACAAGAAAATATTGACAGTGTTCAGTTGCCTTGCTTTATACCACTGGTTAACAGAAAATGAGCACAGCAAGCAGCCAGAAATGTTCCATTTGGATGTTAAATGTGCACCTGGTGCAGCAGTGCCTTTACATGGCAGGAACCTCTAGGGCTTTGCATAGCTATAAAGTTAATGGACACTGAATGCCTGGCTCTCCTTAACTATTTCCACCTGCTTTGCCTGGCTCGTGCTCCTTTGAGTTCAGCTAAGCTGTCCTGATTTTTATTTGATTAACTGAGAGGGAATTAAGGCCCATGTGTTCGTTCCCTTAATCGTTTCTGTAGTATTCTGAATTAACATGAAATATTTGTCTGGGTAGTGTTTATATGTGTGTGCTGGTGGTTAGGACGTCTCTCTGCACCTCCTTTTTGTGTAAGTAGTTCCCACTAGCAGCTAATGAGTAATGTTGGTATAGCAGCCACAAGCTCATCATGCAGATTACTGCTTGCAGCTCGGATCAGTGCCATGCTCTACATCTTACTTCTCATGTTTGTTGAAGTTGTTACAGTAATTAACAGCATACAGTCCTGGGGGGAAAAAAATGACCTCCAACTCTGAGTTCAAAACAGTGGTGTTCATTAGGAAGCGATCAGAACTGAGCAGATTGAGTTACCGTGAGGGATTGCTATTAAATTAGCTGGCATAGCTGCATTTCATCAGACCAGCTGTATTAAACAAACAAAATAAAGCACATCAATGGTCCAGCGTTGGACAAGTGATGGATCCTCTCCCTCATAAGTGAGACTCTGCTACAACGTAGGTGCACTGCAATGAACTGAAGATGACTTTGCTCACAGCCTAATAAAAATAGGGTCAATGTTTCTTGTTTTTGCTCTTAGAGGTTTCTGTCCCCTGCCCCAAGGGCTCCCCATTCTGGCAGCGCAGCAGCGCTTGCAGAAACGAGCGCAGCTCTCCTGCTGAGCACGTGGTGCTGTGAATGGAGCGGCTCGGAGCGCCGGGACAGGAGCTCGAGGAGTGCCTAAAAAAGAAAGCCTGCTTTGTGCGGCCTCGTTATCTTTATGGAGTTCTGGGCGCTCGGTCCGTGCTTCCTGCTGTCCTTTGATTATTTCTGTGCCAGGTGAAGAGCAAAGCGCACTGAGTTCTGAGCTGGCCGGTTTGAAGGCGCTTTGAGCGCGTACCCAGCTGACCTGGGACAGGGCAGCACTCCCTTGCGGCACGCTGCCGCGCCTCAGGTTCCCCCCGTGCCCAGCACCGCGCACCGGCTGCCCCGCAGCCCCACGAGGCGCGTTCCGACCACCGCGCGACCACCACCCCCCTCGCCCGCCCCCCCCAACCGCCGCCACGCGCGGCCTGGCGGCTCGCTCCCCGCGCGCCGTCCCCGAGCAGCACAGCTGGGCGCCCGCAGGGCCGGGGGCGGAGGCGTTGCCGAGGCTCAGCCCCGCGCCCAGCCGCTCGTGCCGCTCGCCCCGCGCCGCCCGCCGCCGGGGGCGGGAGAGCGAGGAGCGGCGGGGCCGGGAGGCGCGGCGGGCTGCGGAGCGGGGCCGCTTTGTCTGCGGGAAAGTTTGGCGGCGGGGCGGGGGCGAGGCGCGGCCCCGGCACCTGCCGGGGGGCGGCGGGACGCCTATCTCCGGCGCGGCGCTGCCCGCCCTCCCTGCGGCGCGCTCCTCTTCGTTCGCTTGCAGCCGGCCATGGGCGCCTGGCTGCCGCTGTTCCTGCTCAGCGCCGCGCTGGCCGCCGCCGCCGCCTCAGGTGAGTCGCTGCCTCGCGCTGGGCCCCTTCCCCGGCTCTCTCTCAGCTCCGGTCGCTGCTCCCGGAAGGCTGTTGCTCTGAGGAGAAGCCCCCGGCCTTTCCCCCGGGGTTTCGGGGCGCCTCCCCGCCGGCCCCGACCCGGGCGGGGGTCCGCCTGCCGCCCCCCGCCATTTTGGCGGCCTCTCCGCGGGCGGCTCTCCCCGTCCTGCCGCCGCTTCACGGAGCGCGGGGAGCCGAGGGGAGCCGGGGCGGTGCTTGTGCGGCTGCCCCCCGGATCGGGTGCCCGAGTGCCGGCGGGGCTGTCCGGCTGCGGCCGGGGGCTGCGGTGCCTTCGGTGAGGCTGGGGTTGCGGGAGTCGCGACAGGGTGGTGGGCATCTGAGGGCGAGGAGGGAACTGCTGCGGATCCACCGCCAGGCTGCGGGTGGGTTTTTCCAAAGCGGGCTTCCTGAGGTGCTCGCGTTCCTTAGGACGGTGGGTTCCGAGCGCGGAATGGGGGAGAGCGCACTGTCCCATGGCCAGTCGCAGGTGGTGGTGATGGCAGAAGGGAAAGGTGTGTGCCCTGCCTGACTTGGGCTTTAATGGTGCGAGCTGTTTGTTCCCAACGTGACCGACTCTCTGAATGCGGCTCCCGGTGTAACACCAGGTGCCACACGTGCTCATGAACAGAAGTAGTTAATAGCTGCGTGCGTGATTGTGAATGGAGGAACCGTCAGACACAAACGTGCTTACATCGAACTTGTGGAGCCGTGCCTTCTGGGACACTCGCCACTTAAAAAAGAAAGCAAATCGGAGCCCCTCCATCAACCACCTGTATGGTCCTGGGCTCAGAGCAAAGCCTCTGGGTGGGATGTTGGAACGACAGGAAGAACTGAGAACAACAATAGTAAAAAGCTATGATGTATGTGAAACTGAGGATTTACCAGGCCTTGTAAAGATGTATTGTATCCGAGTGTCCTTCATAACCGGTGAGGGAGTAAAATGCACTTTTAATAGAGAGAGGAAGAAACAGGCTCTGTCTTTGCTTTGTACTTGCGCGTGGGCTGAGGTGAGCCTGTGTGCAGAGTGCAGCGGAGACAGCAGGTGTGCTGCTCAGGCAGCTGCTCTTACCCTGTGCCTTACTCTGTGCTGTAGACACGATGAGTCCCTTGGCATACAGCTGCTCTCATGCCTGGCACCAAGGGTCCTATGTGTAATTAGACTCTCTTGTAATGAGAGCCCCCTTAGTGAGGGCTTTGACACAGTAATTCACCATTTAGGATATTTAATCGTTGTTTTGGTTCTTTTAGGGAACTGTAGCTGTTAAGTGAGCAGGAAAGGAAGGGCAGTGAACCCTTTTCAAGAATAAAACATCCAGGCTTTAAATGATTGGTGTTAGGTATTATTTTTCATGTGCCTTCCAGCAATTAGTAACCTTGTAGTGTTTTTGCGCTGCATTTTGAGTTGCAACAGAATGATGAACTTCGAAGTCATCTCTTCTCAGAGGAGGGTGTGGGGGAAGAGGTGTGAAGGGGCAGGAAGATAACTGCTATTTTGAGAAAGCAAATGCAGTGCCATGAAGCTGAGATTTGGCTAAGTCTAACCTGAGCTGCTATGAGATTCAAGTAAATGAATGAACAGATACTTATGGATAGCCTTCATTGCGCTGACGTGCCTTGACACCACAATGAAAACACAGAGCTTGCTTTCCAAATGCCAGGTGGCCAACCACATAGCTCAGGGTGCTGTGCAGGGCACCGTGCAAAGGAGGGAGTGAAAAGCCAGTGTTTCGGCACACAGCTCTCTTCCTGTGCTCGGTCAGTGTGTGTGATGGATAGGGCTTGATTTGTCTGTTGTCAGCATGGGCAGAAAGCTTCATGCTGGGGTTGAAAGAAACACGACTGGGCTCTTGTGGCTCATCTTTTCATCGAGGGAAAGTAATTCCTGATGGTGTCTTTGCAGCCTCTTGCTGCTGAGCTGAGGACCAGCTCAAAGGAGGAGCTGTTGATGTGAAGCAGTATAGCTCCAAGGGTTTCCTTACAAATTTGTCTAATCTGCTTTTTTTTTGGGAGGGGGGAGGGGGAAACACTCTTCAACAAGAAAATTCTTAGTTGTCTGTGTGGTCCCTTGAGGCAGCTTTTCATCTTTCGGATTTCTTGGGCTGATGTTGATTTCACATTCTTCTCACGTTTTCGGTAGACAGATATGTGCTGTTGTTTGAGAATGGCAGTTTCCCAGAAAATCAGTGAGAGAACTGTCATTCAACTTATTCATGGTTTTATTTTCTAACTTCTTGTTTGATTTATTGAAGTACAGTATATAAAATGTGCTTGAATGGGTGCAGATCTCCCTATCACTTGCTTGGAGATGCTTTCCCTCATCCAGCATTGTCAGCAGTGAGAACAAGGAAGCCTGAAGGACGGGAGTTCTGTGAGCCTGTCGATAGGGGAAATGTCCCCTGTTGCATGTGGAGTGATTTAGGAGCAGGAATTCGTGCCAGCTCTGCTCACAGTCATCACATTTTTATGTGGATATTCATGTGCTTATTTGTTTCTCCTGTAAATGATAAAGGGATTTATAGCAGCACGCAGAAGGGGCTGCTCTTTAGCATGCAAATGAAATGCCATGTAACCATGTAACTCTGCATTTTTAAGGGTTATATTTTGCCCTTGAATAGCAGTGGCTTTCCTGTATTTCAGAGAGAGCTTCGGCCGTGAATCACAGTAAAAATGCAATCATAAGCTCCATCTGATGTGTATATTGCGAGAATTTCTACCTTAGAGGAGGCAGCTGTTGTTATGGCAGTGAAGGCAGAGAAGATGTGCCCCTCACCTGAGTGGCACCAAATGTAGGATTTTGGCCCCTGTCTGAGAGGGTGTAAGGTTGGTATGGGAATGGATCGACCTGTTCAAAAATAAGAGCGAAAAATGAGTGGCTTGGTCACGGTGCTGTTTGATCCTTTTAAGGTTAATGTCTCCCTCAGTTTCACTGCACTATATTCTGTCTGACGCTTACTGGGTTGAAAGGCACCATCTGAATGACTGGGGAGTGTGGTGTTTGTTTCTTGATTCTGATCCAATTTCTGGTTTTGTCCTGCAGGTGCCTGTGTCTATCAAGGCTTGTTGTTTGAGGTAGGTAAGCTTGAATGTGTTAATGCTGGGGAATGCATTTGAGCAAATGCTGTTGAACTGGAGTCTGACTGCTGATTTTGTCACCTCTGTCACTGGGGATGGGTGATCTTAAAGCAGGTCATAGAGCTGTGAGCCTTCAGCCTGCAGGGAAAATAACAGCAAAATAAAAAGTGCCCTCAGGGCAGTCAGAAATTCTCACTAGGTCTCTGTGAACCCAACCCAACCTCCATCTTTTTATTTGTGAGAGATTTTATGGTTCCTGGAAGATACAAGTTGTGAGCATGCAGTCCTAAGCAAGACAAAATGGTCTGTTGTGAAGTGTCTCAGTAATATTAGGTACACATTGTGTTCAGTTGTTTGTTTCCTTTTTTCCTTAAATTAATGGGATATTAATGATGGCAATTTAACACTTATTTCTCTTTCAGCTAATTGTGGTAAGTAATATGTACCTTGACTCTTCTTTCTAAATCCAAAGTATTTTGTTTGTTAGTCTTTCTCTGTATGTACATACTCAGTGAGCAACTTCAGAAATAGTAAAAACCTGTACTTCCTGTAAAACTGTTGTGTTCTGGAGCACTTGTCCTCCTTGCATAGGAACTTTGGGCTAAAAGAAAATGGTCTAAAAGCTTGCTTTTCTGGAATGCTCCTGCTCCAACCTCTGATCCCTCAGCTGATTTGCTCAGAGATTTATTGCCCTGGTATGGGAAGCAGCATGCAGCAGTGTCCAGGAAAAACTGAGTCTTTTACATTTCTTGTAGAGCCCTTTATCCAAGCTGGACTTGTGCTATGTGCAAAATACGTGTGACAGAAGGTTTTGACCTTCTGTCCTGGACCCTCAGACTAGGAAGTTTTTTTGCCCTTAGAGAGAAAGATAGGGCAGATTGCTGGGGGCTAATGTTTTCTGTGGGTGGTTTGAGGGAAGCCATATCAGGCCGAATGAGTTTGTTTCTGTTAGAAATGGAATGTGGAGCTTCAGTCTTTCCAAAGCAATTGGAAAGTATCTGGGCTCCAGCTTGATCAAATTGTATGACAGATCTCTCTCTCTTCTGAGCAGAGCAGCTCAGTGAGGGCACCACTTCTTACTGATGTGTCAGTCGCAAGTGTTTTTTCACTATCTGTGTTTTTGTTGTTCTGATGTTCTTTCCCTACTCTTCTCCCCCAGCTGTGTGTTTGAAATGCTAGTGCAGATCTTGATGATACCTTAACATAAATTTTGTATGTGAAGACTATGGTATCTTGCATTACATGTGTCTTAAATAAGAACTTGCTCACAGTACCCTTAACCTCATAGAGTTGATTGAGTTGGAAAGAGCCTTTAAAGGTAGTCTAGTCCAACTCTCCTGCAATGATCAGGGACATCTACAGCTAGATCAGGTTGCTCAGAGCCTGATTCAGCCTGACCTTGAGTGTATCCAAGGATGAGGGCATCCACCACCTTTTTGGGCAACATATTCCAGAACCACACCACCTTTATTGTAAAAAAACAAAACAAAACAACAAACCCACATGTATTTAAACTAAATCTTTCCTCTCTTAGTTTGAAACCATTCCGCCCTTCATTGAAGAAATCCCAGTGCAGGGCAAACTTGAAAACTAAGAATATTATCTTTATAGTATCTGTTGCAGAGGAGGAATGTGCCTTTACTTGTGCTGTGTTTATTTAAAACCATTTACTTACAGAGAAGACAGCTTTTCTGAGTGACAAGGAGGTATCAAGCCTACCTTTGCATCCTTACGTGATGTATGTTGGCTGCAGTGGCTGCACGGCAGTGTCCCTGTGGTACTGAAAGAGTTGTTCACTTCTCCCTGCAAATACATCTGCAGAATCTTCCTTAAATTATGGTTAGAAACCCCTTTTTTCCCTTTTGGTCTCATGCTACTCAGGGTTTCTTTTTTTGTTTGTTTCTTTTGATGTATCATATACAAGTAGCTGTAAGTGGGCCATGGCTGGGTTGTTATAGGAACTCTACTTGCTGCAGGTCTTGCTTCGTGGCACATGGCTGTTTTGCTTCTGTTGCAAACCCAAACTTTTAAGTCACTTGAAAAATCCTTGGAGTGCAAATCAAATATTCACATATAGTGAATGCCAGTTGGGGAGAGCATTCTGCATCTTGTTTGAGTGACTTAGCTGATTGTATATCAAGGGTCAACTTCTGTTCATGCATTTCCTCTGAGGAAAACACATTTTTATGTTTCATTTCCAACTGTGCTGAGGAGGCTTGTGTTGTTCCATCTTTCTTCACCTTCGAGGGAGTTTTCAGGTCCACACAGCCAGCACAGCTGCTTTCTTTGTTTAGCAAAGAAGAATCTGCACACTGTGTGTTTTTCTGGAGGATGGTGTTGGTGGGAATGAGGAGACTGTCATGCCCTGGTGAAAGAAAATGCTTGGAGGAGGTATGAGTGAAGTCTGTCTGCATTGTTCTTCTGGCTGGGTGGCTTATGCTAAGAGGAGTTTTCAGCCAGATGAGAGGGGGAGAATGGGGTCATGAATTAAGATGAAGTTTGGGTTAAATGCAAAGTGTGGTTTGATAAGTTGCACTTTCTGTCTGCTAAGCAAGGACAAGCCCATCTGAGCCATGTCCAGTTAGCTTTTATTTCTGATTTTGGGCATGGTCTGTTGCGATAGCTGCTGGTAATGGATACAGGGGTGAATTTCTACATTGACGGATTCATTTGGGAGTTTCCAGATAACATGCATGGCACTTGTCTAATACTGTAAAGCAGCAACTTCTCTTGAAGTGAAATATGATTTTAATCTTGAAGTTGGAACAGAAATCATAACAATAAGGAATAAAAAGTCCTAACCAGACTCTCACAGTAAATTTTACTGTACTTGTGCTGCTACCAAAAATTTATTTTCCCATTTTCATCTTGAAACCTAAATCTAAAATCTGAAAAAGGATTCAAGGTAAGTGAAGTTCTTAATTGACTTAAATGTCTTGAAATGAGAGACTTGCGTTTAGCAATTGTGCCTTTTCCAGAAAATGGAGGAGCCTGTCTGGCAGCTCTTCTGATAGCTGAGCTTTTTAATCCTTCTGCTCTGAAATCAGTCATGGAAGAGGGCACAAAAACTAAAAATCACAGGTTGCCAGACATTTGTTGCATAAATGCAACTTCCATTGGCTGTGTTAATTAGGTAATCGATTCAACCTGTGCTCTAGGAGTAACATTCTAGAAACACTTGCAAGGGGCTGAACTGATAGCAGAAGACATTAGAACAAGGTAGGGTAGGAGAAGTGCAGACAGATGGATGAGCTAGAATCAGCCTCTTGCACAGCAGGTCCAAAGGCTTTTCTTTAAATCGGGATTATATTTTGTTTATTCCATTCATTTCAGTGCCCAGTGTCATTTTCCTTTGGAAATGAATTTTAACAAATGGATAAAAATCTGGAAGTTGCGTGGGTGTGTGCTTCTAGGAACTCTAAGGAAAGTTTGATATTAAGTTGCTTTTGTTTTCTTCAGTTTCCATCTGTAGCTTGAGTCAGAAGTGCAAGGGGAAGTATAAACAGAGAATGTTTCTTCAAATATGAAGTAATACATCTCATTCTGGATAGCTTCTATCCTAAATAAGTTAAGTGACTATTTGAAATACGTCTTTAGAAGGTGCAGACCACCTCTGGTTAGGAAGCATAAGTTAGAGCAGCAGTGATGTTAAAAGGAGGTAGCAACCTTTTTTTAAATTTTGTTTTTTTTTGGAAGGATAGCAAGTTAATACTGGAAAAATAAGATGAGAATCAGTGATATCAGTTGAAATTTATCTTTGTAACTTTAAAGACGGTGAAAATGGGAGATATAAATAATGTGGTTTAATTGCTCCCACTTAGCCTGAGGGTTACATCCTCAGCTCCTCCAGAGAACAAAACTATAAACTTGTGTTTATAACATGCATATAACACTTTGTAGCTATAAACTCTAGTTTACAACAGCATGAATCTCTGCTGTGTAATGTGCAAATGAATGTTGTACAGAACATTCTGTTGCTCTTTTTGCTGGGGGGGGGGGGGGGGGGGAGGGGGGATTCTCTAGGAGCAGTCAGCACTCCCTGTTTGCTCTACTGCAGTTGCCCACTTTGCCATGAGTGTTAAGGACGTCATGAGTTATGTGTGGGAGACTCATGAGATTGAGGTAGCTTTTTCCTGCTATTGCAGGTTCTTATATTCTTGTAGAGATAAGATCTGAATGATGCCCTGTGATAACATTTATTTATCGAACAGGTACAATTAGATGTCGTCACTCTCTCAGCTAATGGTGGAGAGGCCAGAGCTGGGGATAAATTTGGTGTAACGGTACTGATTGTGCAGTGCTGTTGTCTAGCCTCTCGCATCTTAGGGCAAGTGCATAACACTAAATAATGTTTTATGTGTAGTGCTTAATACCCAGCTTATCCTTGCATTGTGTGGCTGTGAATAGAAGTGCAGGGCAATGGAAAATATACCTTTCAATTTACATGAATTGTGTGCCATTCAGGTTTATGAATGAGATGCTTCTTGCATAGGAAATGCCATCTACAAGGATTTCAGAGTGCTGAGATGATCTGAAGATGGAAAATAAAAAAGACAAGAGTATCTACTTGAAAAGTGTTGTGTAGTTGTTTCTTCTTTTAATGATACATGTGCTGCTCGTGTTCTTTGTGTTCCTGATAGTAATAGCATAATATGGAAGAATGTGGGTAAGCAACATTTTTTTTTATGGCACGAGGTAAAAAGTTGAGATGTGAGATGAAGAGTATTCTCCTGAGGATGTACTGAAATTTCATCTCTTCTTCAGTTACGAGTTACTACTTGGTGGATCAGGGCATACATTTTAGTATGATGTAATAATTCTTTTCGATATGAAAACCACTATGCTGTAGGACATGTAATTTTTTTGGCTAGGACTATAAACACCAATTTTAAAAGGAAAGCTAGTAGCAGAGCTGAGCGCCAGTACCTTCCACTATTACGTTTGTTCTATTTGTAGGAACTTGAAACTAAACTTGTTCTCAGTAATAACACAGAATTAGAACCTTGGAATCTATAGATGTTAATTTTATGTCAGGGTAATGGGTATGACATAGCATAGAAAGGTGATCAGCATAGCTTGCACATCAGTCCATTCTTCAGTTGCTTTCCATTTTTTGCCTCTGAGAAGCAATTGGGGAGCTCTAACACCACTGTGTGATTATCCCCTCAAATAAAAACTCCGGCATTGATGAAGTCCTGGGAGTTTACTGTAAGATCCTCTTGAAAAGCCGAAGGCTCTGCTTGCACTTCACCTCTGCCTACAGGTAGGAGAGAGAAGTTAAGTTTCAGGTGGAAGGCTCTGCATCTGACCCAGAGCTTTGTACGAGCGGTGCCTTAGAGGGGCTTTCACGTTTCAGAAGTGCTGTCAAGATACTAACACATCAAGCATGAGAGGTAGGGCAAATACCACCCTTTCTACGTGCTTGTCTATGTGAAGAAACCAGTAACCAACTCCAGTGGCAACCAGAGGGTCTTCTACAACATATATGAGTGATAAATTTATAGGCCACTTGCACTGTTAACAGCTGCCTATGCGTTATCCTGTACTTAATGCAGGAAGAGATGAAAGCAAGTACCCAGAGAAGGAGTACAGCGACTTGAGTCCTGCAGTCCACTCTGAGGAAGCAATGTCCCTTTCCACAATGTAACTACATAGTAGTGATGCTGGTGTTTCTGTGCCTGAATGTTTGATGCAGCAGAAGCAAAGCTTATGTCATTGCATGCCCTGAAATGGATGCCTCAGAGCTATCTCTGCAGTGGACAGAAAAGAAACAAAAGAAATGTAGTAAAATTATTGAGCTTAAAGGTAGTAGCATTTTTTTTGAGGCTTTTGAGCTTTAATTGGAGATGCTGGGCTTTCTGCAAACTGTGTATTTTCACCTTGCAACTACTGAGAATCTGCTGGTTGTGTTCTTTGCATGGGTAGGCAAAAGGCTCTTGCTTTCATCTTTATTGTGCTGTGGGAGGTGATTTTGGATCAGCTGTGTTTGGAGACTGGAGTCCTTACAAGAGCTGTCCTGCTCCATATTTTCCATTTCAGTGATCTTCTTGGATGGCAGCTATTCATCCACAAACGTGATCTTTAAGTAGATGATTAACATTTAATGTCACTGTTACAGGAACAATGTGCCAAAGCCTTGGCAGGAGGTACTGGGTTTCTCAAAGTTTCATTTACCAGCGCAACAATTCAACAGTTAACAGTCATTTACGAATTGCACAAATCATTTTGTTTTCTAGCTCTCTACAAGTATGGCAAGAGCCTTTTTAGGAAGTTATTCCTTGTCATTTATCATTTTTCTTTCTAAATTCCTCACATGAAAATTTTCTGTTTTACTTCACAAGATCACTAATTTGGGTTGTGTTTCCTCATTCCTTCCCTCTCTTCAATCTTCTCAGAACCTCGATCAGGGTTCTGGTTTGTTTTCTCTTTGGAGAACAGCTTGTGATGTCCAGTTAATTGTTAAAAGGAGTTACAGAAAACATTTCTGCTGGTGGAAAATACTTGCAGTGCTTTTAAATGGGAGGCTTGTGAACAGAGCAAAGCAGCATAGGAAGCTACAGAAAGGCGACAGTTTACATCGCCTGGGGACCTGCCTCAAATGTAGTTTCTAATTGAGCTGGCATAGCTCTTGTATTGGTACGTATGCCTAACCTGGGCCTTGCACTAAAAGCTCTGGTTCTGTAAGTGCCAGCTTTGGAGCTGGAGGCAGTGTCCTGCAGGTGGTAAAACTGTCAGGTGAAAAAAAAATGCTATCTCCATAGTGGGCTACATGGTGAAAGTGGAGATGGAAAGTGGTAGTCATCAAATCTTTAAATGTATTATGATCTGTCAGTGTGTATGAAGGCATAAGCCAGTGCTGTTCTTAGTGGAGCACTGGAATGTGTCTACATTTTGGATGCAAACCAGTTCTGTTCAGTGGGGTTGGTACAAGTAGGTTTGTGAGCATATTCATGTGCTTGAGTCTTTCATTTGTGTCTGGCAGTGACAAATCTGTGTGCCTGTTGTAGACAGAATTACTCATAAAAGAGAAGCGGCAATGTATTTATTGATATGAAATAGTTATTCCACACTGCTTAATCATAAGTAAGACAGCAACTTAACAAGATCTGAAAAGGCAAGGTCCAGTTCTTATTTACTGCACAGAGGGTAGGGTTAAATGCACTCATCCAGGATACCCTCCCATTGTGATTTCTAGACTCCTTGTCCCAAATTGATAAGGAGCCTAGGTGCAGCTATATCCAAGTCCCAGGCTTGGTCAGTGGTTTATATCTAAGGGATTATATGTGCGCAGTCAGTCAAGGATATAATCCTAGTAAAGCTTACAGAGCTTAGCAAGCTGTTAGTCTTTTACTGATGATCTGTAGTGTCAAGGAATCTCTTGATATCTAGGCAGAAAGGACCTGTGCAGCAGGCATAACCTTGAGATGGGTCCCTAATGAGGGAGATCCTGCTGGGCAGTGTGCTGGCATGCAAGAGATCTTGGGGGGCTCTTGGGCTGCTCAATATTTATGGGATAAGGTGGTCGATTCACAGTCATATTTGCATTTGCATACTAATTACAAACTACTGTCTGTTTCTGCCAAAATTGGTATGAGTTGGACATTCTTCCAAACTTGGCCAGAGTCTGACATTGATCGGCACTGTGGTTAGGTGAGCACACAGCCATAAATTATCCCTTGGCAATTATATTGTTTCCCACAAATCCACTTGGGGCCATATACCACTGTCACAACCTGTCACAACCAGTCACATCCAACTGATGGTTAGCTGCTGAAGTCAGATGCTGCCATCACAACCACTGCTGATGATTATCACTTAAGCAGGGTTATAGGAAGCAAAGATCAGTTTGGGAGTGGGTGAGTACATTGTCACAGTGCCACAAGCAGAAGATTGAAGAGGTTATTCAAGTTGGGAATCAGTGCTTTTCCAGAAGGGATTTCATTTTATTGTTCTGTGCGCAAAATGTCTATGATTTGATTTTAGATTTCAACGGTCAGCACTTGCATTTCAACTTTCTTTCTGGAGTCATAAGTGACAACTGATTCCCCTCCTCTTTAGCCCAATAATTGTTAGCGACAGGAATCAGCCAGCAGGCTGCAGTTCTGGAGACAGTTATCTTATAGCTTTTATGGACCACTGAAAAGTCTGTGATTGTATTCCTAAGATATAATATTAATGTTCACGAGATGACTTTTTAAGGTCTTTGAACTTATCAGGAAAGCAATATCATTTTAATTATTCCCAGACAGGATTTTACAGAAGTAGAGTTGACACTCTTAAGTATGCGTGTATATTAGCAGCTTGAGCAGTGAGGAAATGAAGACAGAAGGCAGGAGCAAAAAAAAATCGCATTTGTGGTTCATATTGTATGTTAAAAAGGAAACAAAAAGGTCTTTTATTGGAAAGAGATACGGAAGGGCATTGTCAAAAAAGGAACCTACTACGAATGACTTAAGCTTGCTTGCTTATAGCTGAAAGAGTGGGAAGATGTGTTTTCAGTCTCACTTTTTTGACAGCATTTACCCCACCCATGCATGCTTGGTGATGCAGCAGTTTCTTTGCATACGTCTTTCTTGTTGCCATATGGGGCACAGAATGACTTTTTTACTGTGACTGCTGCGTACACTGGGGGACATTTAGGCATATCCTGCACTCAGCAGATGGTGGAGAGGATTGCCTCTCTCTGAAGAGAGATGGGAGTTTTTCCTGGCAGCTTCTCTGCTTTGAGAACAGATCACTTTAGGAAAAGAGCTTGAGTTCTTTGTTTGTTGTGGCCCACAGGAGCAAGCAATTGCCCTTGTGTGCCTAAGATATTCTTTCAACTTCCTGTATATTCATATGCGTTTTATGTGTTGCTCCACACACCCAGGCAAGTCTAGTTGCAGACTGCTGTGATCTGTGAACTTCAGCTGTTTCATTCTGATGTTGGTATTCTGCTGGAGGGAAGCAGTCGTGTATGGAATCTGAGAAAGATGCTGTAAACACCACCGCAGTTTTTCAAAGCTGAGAGCACTTCTTTCTCCAGCAGCTGTGCATTCTGTCAGTGCTTTCAATTTCTGCTTAGTACCAGTCATCATAGGTTTATATCTCAACCATGAAGTTTTCTTTTATGTGACACTGGGTGTCATACCAAGGTCTTTTGGGGTAGGGTTTTTTCAGTAGTTTGAGAAATAATTGGTGCTTGCTATGAGTGCCTAGGACTAGGTGACATGTCTGTAAACTTCTTATGATCTCCAAAGAACTTCTGGATAAGTTCTGTGAAACAACCGATAAAGGGTGGGTGAAAATTGGGCACCTTTTTCTTGTGAGGATATGGAAAGATGCTAATTTGTTTTTCATTGGGAGTGTTGGAGACACTGGTATGTGTCAAGAAGAAATGTTTTCTCTATATAAAACTAAGCCTAGAAGCTGTTTTGTTTATAAATTAAACTGTTAGTATGGATTGCATTTCTTCTATATGTTCTGTAAACAGCTTGCTGTGCCTTTGCAGTAGAATATCTAACAGTTGACACAAGAGTGAGTCAAGGCAAATAGAACAGCCACATTTAGCTGGGTTTGTATGTCACAAAATAATAGCAGATAGATATGCGAAAGATAGTTAGGATGTGATCTTTTCAAGTGATTAATGGCTCCTACTTGCCGTATGTCAAAGAACTTTAGGGAGAGATAGCTTTGCATTGTGCCAGTGCCAGGGTATATTTGCATACATGTCAGCCTAGGCTGTTTGCAGAACCTTGTTTCATAACCTCAGGACATGTTTGGCAAACAAATTCTGATGAGCTGGTCAGTGTCTGCTTGGAATTTTAAAATATACATTAATAACTTTATCAGTCTTCAAGTAGAATTAGGCTGCTACATCTGGACAGGGATCCCATGTTGAAATTTGTATCTTTTACATTGTTTTCATGCATTCTTTTTTTCTTTCAGTACTTCATGTCTCCATCAGAAATGCCGGTGTGAAACTCCCCCTCATCATTACAGATGTTTCACAGGCTTATTAAATAAACTGAGTCAAAATTCTCCAGGGTAAGACATTATCTGAGATGTTTCAGTTGCTCTGCAGTTGTTCTAACTGCTGAGCATCACAAGGTGTCCGAGATATTCCATGAGACTTTCAGGAGACATGTAAGGATTGAAAAAATAAAAATAGAAATACACATCTTCCAGATGTACTCATTGCTTTAATACCACATCTCAGATCTCTTAGCCTTGAAAATAGCTGTAGAGAGGCAAGTGAGGTTATTATGCACTGAAGTTTATGATGCTGGGATATCTGCATTTCTATCATGCATACTAAAATTCACTTCTAGTGTGAATATATGCAGCAGACTTCCATTGGAAGGCCCCTGTAATTCTCTTACTGCTATGATTTATTGTTGAGCCATAGATTAGGGAGACTTATTAGAAGAAGATACTCAGCACTTACTCAATTTTGTAGTCATTATAGCTACTTCCGTATCTTTCAGTAATTAATCCTCTAACTATCCCTGTGATCTTGGCATCAGATATATTACCATGTAGAATACTGTGGCTAAAGGAGAATCTTAGGCATTCACAGAGATCCTTAACTATATTTCTGAGGATCAGTGAGGAAAACAAGCTCCCCTTCCTGTTGCAGATGAGGAATCATGACCATATCTTACTTATTCTGGTATTGATCGGTAGTACTTTGAGCTGGATGTTGCCTTGCTTAAGAGACCCCAAAAGTTTCATGAACTTCTTTGTGTGTTTTAGTTAGATCAGTACTGTACATTTTGCAGACTCAAAATAGGAAAGAAAAACTTAATTTGATCATTTTAAGTTGGTATTGAGCCTGAATTTTCAGTGATATCCATGGAAGCTGAAATTAAGGTATTCCAGCAAGATGACAAAGATAAGAAATTTTGGACCTTGTAGCTATATATATATATATACATATACATACACATTTGTTACAGTTATCAAACTAGAAATCTTCCTGAAACTTAAACCTTTTTGCTTTCTAAGGATTCATATATTACTCTACTTCAGGGGATATGGTCATTGTCATGTGAGAATGGTTGATTTTGGGTGCTTAGCCAGCACAAAAACAAAGTTAATCTTGCCCAGCATGGTGTAAGTTGTTTCTTCTTTCATGGTTCATGGTATCCATGTTTTCAGAGGAAATACAGATTCAGTTATTTAGTTATAAGCTTACAAACCTGCCCTCGTTTAGAAAGAGCTGTCACTGTTGACACCAGTGACCATTTCTGAGTTAGTTGGTGCAGTAAGTCCTTGTATGCATTGAGCCTGCTAGTATGGTTTCGGGTGAAAACATGGACAAACTTGCTAGCAGTTTTGTAGAAGCTTCTATATATGTAAAATACATTATTTTCTTCAGTATTTAAGGAGTTAATTTACAGTTAAATTTTCAGTGTTACAGAGTAGACAAAACTTGCTGCATTTTTTATTCCACTGGATTTTGTTTTATTTTGTATTAAAGGTTCAGAATTTGTGAAGTGTTCTGTTTTGAAAACCTGTGTTTTTACTTTAGTTTAAATGCTCTTACAAGTTGTGTCTACTGCTTTCCGTCTCAGCTCCTCAGTCTACTTGCAGGATACTTTCATTTACAGTAAAGGAAGCTGACGCTGCCGTGGGAATCTCTCCAAAACGAAAGTGAATTATGTGCTTCCATTGCGTGACCCAAGGAGTAATTCTTAGGTCCCTTTTCCATGTTTTATTTAAAACACGAATTGATGGAATGAGCAGTAAACATAGTGAAAATCTGTTTAAAAAATAATGAAATACTTAGGACAAATGAAAGGTGGATATGTTACTCTTAAAGACATTTGGGACATCCTGTTAGATAAAATGGAGATAATAGAGTTAGAATCAAGTAGAAATTGAGCAGAATTTGTCCCAGTGTTTAAGTTTGCATTACCTAGGCTGATAAAATTCTCTTTATGTGCTTATTACCAAAAAAGCTTGGTTATAGTCCACAGAAATGCTGAGGTTCAGTGTTACAGATATGGAGCCTCCTCCTCTTCAGGTTGTTTGTTTGTGTGGGGTTTTTAAAATTATTATTTTGATGTTAATTTCTTGCTAAAAATAGAAAGTATTTGTGTAAAAAATGAAGTCGGAACGATGTCTGCTAAGCTGAATATTTGTTTTTAGGGATTGGTAAGCAATGCTTGATTCTTTTCAGCACGTGGCTTTGCTATGAAAATGCAATATGCAGGCAGCTCTGATTTAGAAAGTGGTCTTGGCCTTTCTGGTTTGTTTCAACTGAGAATTGTGACATCTGTGTGATAGGTGGGGTGTGGGTCGTTAGACCCTTTGCGTATATGGAAGTCTAGCAAACTGAATCACAGTAATTTGCTAATGATGTCATCATCTCTCTCCTTTTAGTCTTGTCTGTGCATGTGTATTCTGTGTTGAAGGTACCAGCAAGGGGGTTGATCTCATCTTCAAGGTCATATCCTTTGCAGAGTGTCCTGTTTACACAGATGCCTTCTTTAGCATCTAAGAAATAACTGATAAATCCACATGTTCACACTGAGGAGATGATTGTTTCTCATATTGCTGCTTCAGTAAGTAACCTCCTTGTTAAAACCAGCAGTGCTCCTCTGTAGGAGCTGCACTGAGGTCTCTGAACATAATATTTTCAGTGCTTTCTGTGTGATGCCAGCAGTTTGGTTTTTTTTAACCTCACTGAAGTCATTTCATGCTTCTGTAATTCATTGGCTGTTTTTAGTGTATTTATAGAAGCTGTTTTTTTTCAAGCACTGCAGTAGAAATGATGAGAGCATCTGGTTGAATTCATCACATCTTGTAGAACAACCTCTTAACAGTTATTCTCAGTTAGATGCAACAGGAAAGATAGTCTTGGTAATTGAGTATTTCCCTCTTTACATGGTTGCACCGATATTTTAAAAGCTTTAGATATTTGATATCATTAGAGTGCCGTAAGTGTCACCACTGTGCTTGTCTGTGTTGGAGACAGCGTAAGCTAGCTATAGGAGGTGTAAAAACAGCAATGCATTTCAGCTTACACATAGTTCCAGGAAGCTGTTTATAACCTCTTATTTTAATGTAACATAGAAAAGAGTATGTCTGGGAGCTTTGATTTTTTTGTGAAGTAGTTTTTTCTTTCTTTTTGGAGTCCTCTAGTGTTAGTGGCATTCCAAATCGATCTGTAAGGAAATGCACTAGTGGGCTGAATTCAGCACTTCAGTCCAAATGTGTGACAGGATTACAGTATGGGATAGAATTCTTGTATAGGGAGAAAATGTCTTACATGGCCTCTACTAAGCTGAGGGTTGGGTAGGAATTTCACTCCTTCCTGGCTACGTTATAACACTTCTCCCCCTGTCAGATATGAACAGGTTGATGGAGGTTCTGCATCGTTTCTTAACCAGTCTGGTTTAGGCTTAGCCTGTCCTGGGCACCTTGCTAAGTGTGGCTGGCTGTTTCTTTGCTTGGTTTGTCTCCTGGGTTTTACGATCCGTAGCTCTCGTTTAGTTCTTCACTTACTGCCAAGCAGCTTGTCTTGGTGTGGATCTTCTGACCTCCTCTCCTGGCCCTTCACAGTGAGTCCTGTCACCCCCTGGAGATTTCTGCCATGCACGACATGCTCTATTTTCTGTGAACCGTTTCTCGTGCCCCTCTTTAGAATGGGATAAGTGACAATGTTGGCCTTTCATTCTGTGCTTTGTTGTTTCTATTTCAGTATGGTCCGTGGAGGAATTGTGTTCCTTTGTCCTCCTGAGGCTTTGTAGGGTTGTGTGCAGCGGCTGTTTTCCAGAACTCTCTCTTCTAGTGGTATGAAATCAGGCTGCTGTTGTTATAGGCTAACCCAACTGAAAATTACTGTACAAGTGAGAAAGCTACAATTTGTTGACATTTGTTTTTGGAAACCTCTCTGTAACTGTGTTGACAGCAGCATCTGTCTGGAGTGACAGAGCTTGGTTGTGCAAGGATTGCTGGGCAGGTCAGAGAGCCTTGTGCTGACATGGAGAGCTGACCTGCCTTTCATTCTCTGGAAATAATGCTGGAGCAACTGAGGTGGTGATTGTAGACCTTCCGGTTTGCAGTGTTGCAGAGAAATTGGAGGTGTGGCCAGAGTTGCTTCTGGAAATATGATCACGATTTCTATTTTGAGGAGTCCAAATTCCCAGATTCCCATACCACGCGGCTTCAGAGGGCTGGGTCTCTGCTACTGTAAATGGCTTATCTGCTTTGATGTTGATGGAGCTGGGCATTTTACCAGCTGGGCATTTGACCCTAACGCTGGCAGTCAGCCTTTGTGCCACTGAGCTTATTTAGTACTTGAAGTAAAGCTGCAAGATGGGAACTGGTTTATCACTTAGTGTCTTCCTAGGTGAGCACAGGTTTACTTTCTACCTTTACTTGTATGAGATTTGTACTATTCTGTTCCTTGTTCTTTCCGTGTTGTAGATCCCATATGTGAAGAGGAATGGTCACCTCCCTAGTTTCACTGACTACACTGTTTCCCATACAAGCCAGGATGCCGTTGGCTTTCTTGACCACCTGGGTACACTGCTAGCTTGTGTTCAGCCAACTGTCAACTAACACCACCAGGTCGTTTTCCTCCACACAGCTTACAAGCCATTCTTCCCCAAGCCTGCAGTGAGGCATGGGGTTGTTGGGACCAAAATGCTGGACTTGGCTCTTGGTCGTGGTAAAGCTTGTACAGTTGACCTCTTGAATCTGTGCTTGATGGTGACAGTGGATATTTTACATACGTTGCTTGAGAAAACATGATTAAAACATAATTGAGGAGAAAGTGACTGCTTTTTCGTGCATTGCTGCATTTTTACAAAAAGACCCACGGTTGTAGAGAACAGTAAGGTCTCTCCTTAGCAGATGGTGTGTGGATGAAGGGTTATGGGCTGGACTCTTTCAAGAAGTGCTTATGGGTACCGCCTCACTGTTTCAGTATCACCTGTGAGAGATACCAGTGTGTGCTGAGATGTGAGTTACTTCCTGCTCTGCAGTAGCTCTGGAGCTGATGATGATGTGCTCTGCCTCTGGCTTCTCTGGGAGCAGCTGCTGGCTCTGCTTTGTGCTGAGAAGGCAAATAAGGTCTATTGTTGTGTGTTTTCTTTCTTGGAGTAGTCAGTTTTGTTGCTGGGAAGGTGATGATCCCGGTGCATCTGAAAGAATCAGAAGTCTGTCTTGGGAATCCAAAGAAGAATGTATTTCTCTCTCTCCTCGCCTTAATTTCCCCTTTCTTTTAATCATTATTTTACACAGAATTCCAGAGGATTTTCTGATGAGCTTTTGGCCTCCTTCTGTTTCAATTGCTAGTTTATTGACTACATTGTCTATAAATTGATCTTGAAAGAAAAGCAGTACAGCACAGTTGTTACACTGGAGTCTCTCACTATCCTTAGTGCATACAAGACTGTTAAAATGGATCAGTGACACGACTTCTTTTAAAGGGAAGTTTGTAGGATTCTTTCCATCTCCTACTCTCTTTCTCCCTGTGTTTTCACTCGCCTTTTTATATGGGCATGTGCATGAATAAATAAAAGTTCCTGCAGGCATTGTGTGTTTTTGCACAGCGCGTTTCAATAACTACACTTACAGGAGCCTGTTTACAGTTTTATCAAATTTTGTTACAGGCTTAGAAAAGCAGAAAGCCTCTCCTCTCTAAGCTGAGGACTTCAGACACGCAGCGGAGGCCAGAGTTTAAGTCTGGTAGGAGTAGATGGGTCCAAAAAAGAGCACTGTAGCGGTACTTGTTCTGGAATCTTCTGGAAGGATAGAGTAGATTGTAGAGTCAGGGATGCTGTCTGTACAAACAGTGCTGAAATAACAGTTAATTGAGCTGATGTGGGGGAAGGAGGAGACACATGCAACCATCTTTCAGGCATCCGTTGCATGATGGAAAACTGTTGAGCTGAATTGCTTTCCTACCATTTTTTCTGCTGGATGATATAAAATGTTCAAAACTTCAGTGAGGTGGTCATTGGAAGGCACTGACACATCTGGATGTTAAAAAGGCTGATTTCTATCTGTAGAGCCCTTCATTCCCTTGCCACAGGGAAGGACCTGCGATACTCAGCTTTGATAACCTTTGGACGTGTGCTATTTGGAGAAGCTGCTGCCACATCCAGGAAACACAAAGCAGTTAGCAAGGGTCCCTGAACATTCTGTAATTCAAATGTGTGGGTACTAGATCTATTTCTGCTGGTGTAGGATGGAAATGTGCAGCCTGAGTAGGGAACTGAAGGGCTGAGTTTATGGGTGACTCTGTTGTTCTGTTGTGACATTCCTTCTCAGGAAGAACTCCTCAGAAAAATGTCCAGGAGGTTCATTTGGTAAATAACAGAGCAAGCTTTCTAAACTAGGCACATATGTGAATTGTGAAAGTATGTGGAAGTAGAACAGGAATATAGAACAAAAATCCCTTGTGGGATGTACTGCTGATGGGGGAGATTTGGGTATATAGGCAGAAAGAAAGAGAACACGTTAAAAAAAAAACACACCAAAAGCTGGAACTGGTTGTGAGATGCTAAAAATTGGTTGAGTTGAGGGACTTCACCATGTTCAAGTCTATGACCTTTAGGTTTATTTCAGGCTAAGAAGAGGGCTTAAAGGAAGTAATTTACAGGGAGAAGTGCTGCAGGAGATGAGGGGATAGCCAGAAGGTTTATGGTATGCTGCATGCTGCTGAGTGATTTGTGTCCCCAGAGTGAATTGGTTTTGGAAAGTTTCTGAAAGCTCTGCTGTGATTGTGCTGATGTTCAGAAATCTGAAAGGTTCAGAGATGAAAAGAACAGGTTTTTGTTCAGTTGTTTTAGAAAGTAAGCAAATATTTGATGTCGTTCCTGAAGGGGATTTCTTTTAAGTGTTTACCTAAATTACTGTTCTGAATCAAGGCTATTAATTGAAGTAATTAACATGCCACATTCCACTCAATTCAGAGCATATTTTCCTGCAGATGGGTTGCACACTTTTGTTTGAAACCCCATCCAAAATGTACTCACTGAGTTGTATGAGTTGAAATACAGGCTAATATGAAGCACAGAGGTTTAGTACTTAACATCTTTGTCAGGCATCGTCCTGTGTTTCATAGCTGCAATTCATCTTTAGTGGGGAACCAGAGAAAGGGGAAGAACATTGCTAATGTGTTGTTCATATCTATACATAGTGTGTTTGGGGGTTTTTTGGTGTTTTTCTGTTGTTTTTTTCTTAATCCATCTCTTATTTTGTGCCTGTGGGGAAGTATTTTGACTCTATAAAGCTACTCTGCAGTACCTCACTAATGGAATTGTATTCTGTGCCAAAGATGAACCTGGGGCCTGTCTCTTAGGTCTTGAATCCCATTCTGCAGCGTCCAAGGGACTGAAAGGTTTCCCCCTCCTCTGGTCTTCTATGCAACTCTCACACAGGTGGGTCTGCTGTGAACAAAAGCAAGTGCTCAAGGATATCCACAACAGCTGGCACGAGTCAGGGAAAGTACCCTGCACCTTTGAAGTGTTAGAAGCAGGTATGCATGTTGTGTGCCAGGTTTCTGGGAAAGGAGTGAGTACCCTTTAGAAAAACAGCTTGGAGGCTGATCAGAAAAGTGAGTGATTGTATTTTTGTGCTTCTGGAGTTTTTGTTTCCTGCTTGAGCTTTTGCTGGGCTTGTTTTGTGCATACAGAATCTGAAATGTGGTTGTTGGTAAACATAGTCTTTGGGTGGTTTGTTGGAATAATGTTAAAAAAAAAATTGTACAGAATATGTCAGTCCAAATAAAAAAGCTACACAGAAGGATTTTTTGTTTGTTTTAAAAATGCTTTTAAAATGAAAGCATTTGGTTCAGTATCTTGACTAACTCTGGTGAACATATCACCAGCCTTTACTGGTGCTGTGGGTGAATCTAGTGTGAAGAGAAACAAATGCTTGTACCATCACTTTGTCTCCAGCATCCCCCAGTAACTGAGAGAAGGCCCATGCCAGCTTCCAGTCAGACTGGCTTGCTTTCTCTCAGCTTTAGGTTATCTCTGCTGTGATAATGGGAACTGGCACTTGCAGTACCAGGTCACATGAACTGAGGGACCCTGAGCTGATCTGGGGCTCCCAGACTCAGTAAAATTATTAGTAAAAGTTGCTGGGCACATGTTGTGAGCCAGGGGTCTTCTTTTGTTCTTTGGTGCTTTTATTAGAACGGAAGTCATCCTACACGTTTCTTTTTACTGCTGTCTTAGTTCTTTCATGTTCCCTACCCCTCCCCTTTAATTTTTAAGCACCTGTACCTCTACTAACAAGGCACTGATTTGGCACAGCCCCTTATTTAGATGTTTGTTGCTGTTTCAACATCTGTCAGTGGTTTCAGAGGGCAGTAGTTTTTCCTTTGAAATGTTAGTGGGGAAAGATCCACTCTGAGCCTTCATGCGCCATGCACATTAAGTGTGTATTCAGCGTGGAATCATTTGACAACCCCAGGGAGAGGAAATCTCATTCATTCAAGTGAACAAACTATGGAGGAAGTTGAAGCATAGGGATTCCTTCTCACTGTTCATCTCAAACAAGTTTGTGAACTGGAAGTACTAGGAGGTATTTGCTTTGGAAGAATCTGTTGTATGTGTAGTATGTGTATATGTGTGTATTAACACGTTTGTACATTACTCCTTTGGGCACGTATCACAGTTTATCTTGGGAACCTACCACAGAAGCATGTTTCCTCTTATCTTGTACCAGCAGCCAGGAGCAGCTGCATGCTTTTGTTTCTGGTACCAAACAACTGTCTGGAGGCAGAGGTGAATTCAAGTAGAACAAATATTTGGGGTCTTTGCACATCCAGCATTTTTCCTATCTGTTTACCCTTGACTTGTCTCCAAGAACAAATTCCTCTAGCCTCCAGAAGGCAAACGTGGACTTGGCTTCCTTTTGGCTGCTGCATTGTAATGAGAGCAGTCTCCCCTCGGAGAGCTACAGAGGACCTTGGGACCTGGAGGTGGGGTGTCTCAGCCTGAAGATGAGAAGGCTATCTAATGGATGCTGGAAAATGAAGCCAGATCCTCCATGATGGTGAGCAAAAAACAGCAGCAGATCAATTAAGGAAGTTGATGCAAAGATTGTCCCCACTAGGATGATCAGGCAGAATAGGTGTCCAGAGGGCCTGCCGTCTCTCCTTGGAGGTATCTGAACTTAACAAGATTGGATGTTCCTGGACATACTTGTGTCCTTTGTGGCAGTCAGGTGTCTTAGAAGGGCAAGAACTTCTTGAAAGTTTGCACGCAGACTGACATTTAAGAAACACTGATGCTTCTTAGAACCAGACAAGAGAGCTCTTCCTCCAAACAAGGGCAGTGGTTGTGCGTCCGGTGGTGTGAAGATCATGAATGTGGATCCAGCAGCAAATGACGTGAGGCCCAGGTGTGTCAGCTGGAGAAAGGTGTATGGCCAGGTCTTGCCAATTATCCAGGCAATAGCAAGGTTCCCAGGTACATCCATCTACCAGAGGATATGAGGAGCTTATGGAGGTGGATCCACCACAACATGAAGAGGGACTGACGGAAGTGGATTCACTTGTGACAGATGTGACGTGGCATTGCCCTCAGCAAGCCTGCATCAGGGCAGTAGGATCAGTTGGCCAGCTCACTGTCTGCATCACAGCTCTTGCCTCCACCACTTGGCCACAACAGGTAGTATAGACATCCTGAAGGCTCTTGTGTCAAACAGTTATTTTGTTTATTGTTTGTAGTTCTGTAAGCCCTTCTTTCCCATCCCATAGCCCTTGTGAAAAAGCAGTATCTCTTCTTCATGGAGCCCTGAGAGAGAGGAGAGGGTGGGTTCAGGTTGGACATCAGGAAAAGGTTCTTCATTGAGAGGGGTTGGTCAGGTACTGGAATAGGCTCCCCAGCAAAGCAGCCATGGTACCACATCTGAGAGAATTTGAGAAGTGTTTGGACAATACTCAAATATAGGCATTGAATTTTGGATAGTCCTGTGGGGGACCAGGATTTGAACTTGATGATTCTTATGGGATCCTTCAAACTCAGGATTTTCTATCATTCTAAGAGAGGAAAGGGAAAAGAGGAGAAGGAAGGAGAAAAGGAGCTCCCTCCTGCTTCCTGCTGCTGTTACCATCCACCTTCCTTACAGCCTCTTCCTGTGGGTGATGTTCTCCACTGGCTGGTCTGAGTAACCAAATGAGCGTACAGAAGTTACAGTGGCATAAAACTGATGTGAGATGAGAATTATGGAGGTTATAAGTTGTACTACATGAGAAATACAGAGTATGGGTACAAGCTGTGCAGCATGCTAGCTCCTGGGAGGATTAATTACAGATGGTAGCTGTGACAGCTAAATCAAGTACCTATAATGTTGTGTAAACCTCATTAAGCAAACTCTGTAGCTGCGCTGTAATCTATGAGAAATGGGATAGGATGATGAGGAAGGAAAATGAAAATGTAGGAAGTTTAGAAATCTCTTCAGCGTCTAAATCTGCTGAAGCAATTTCTTCTGCCTCTTCAGTAGTGGAATTTTAAACCACAAGCTTTTAAACTTCTTATCTGGTAAAGCCCTGGTAGCTTGAATTAAGAAAACTTTCTGCTGATGACTGCTGAGTTCCTCTTAGTCAGCAGGTCCTGTTGTATCTGATACACTAAGTCGTTCCTGATATTCTGCAGTGAAACATATCTGATAGGTTCTTTCTTGTGTGTGGAAGGAAAGGTATAGAAGACCATTTTGTTTAGTTACTATGTTTGATTATGATACTGGGTTTTTAGGAGGCTTGAATACTGACATTGACTGCAAGTTAATGTTTTACAGTAGAAAGTTAAGTGTCACTGAATGTTGATGTCATAAGTGCTAATTTTCTGATTTAAAGGAAGATCCAATAAATGCAACTTCAGCATATCAGCTATCTGTAGCAATGTGAGGGTGTCATTTCATGTTGCACTGAAGCACAGGTAACTGTGTGCTGTTGCAGAAAGGGTTGGTTGTGTTTCCTCCTGCCTCCCTCAGTGGCAGAAACCTGAATGATGGAAAAATGCTGAATTCGCTGCTGATCTAGCAGGTGGCATCTGCTCAACATACAGTCCCGTAGATGCTGGGAAACAGGGCAGGAAGGAGAATGTGTCAGGGGAGGGAGGCCATAATAGAGGCCACAGGATTAGTTCATCTGTAACTTGTAATTTCACCCTTGACAACTTAGTTGTTGCAATGATGAGGAACTGAAAGATTGATTAAATTAACTGGGCTTTTATTTTCCAGGCAGGGGAATTATTTCAGTGTGCTTCTATCTGTATGCTATGTCTTGGTTGCCAGCACTGAACAATTGTATGTTTTGCTTGGCATCATATTAGACATTTCTGAGTATTTGTGCCCATAGCTGTACCTCTTTGCACGTTCTGAAGAATTATACGCTGATAATGGCGTGTCCTTAAAGGAGCTATAGTATGTCTAACACTCAGTGGGATTTTTTTTCCAGATGTTGCCCCAGGATAGCCCTGATTTTCTCCATCTTCTCCCAAATCCTTGCCTGCAGACAACTGTTTAAATCATGACTTGTACAGCTCATGGAAGATCAGAAGGCTGAAGCTAGGCTGTGGTTTGAAGGCTCACCTTCAGAAAATGTTGAGTTGCTGGGAAGGCTTCAAAAGAGAAATTGTTGGTGTGTTTCTTTTCAGTATAGGAAGCAAGTAAAAATGTTGGACCTTTTAATGAAGATAAATTTGAGGAAACAAAATTGTTTTCTCTTTCATATTGTTGGCACTAAGTCAGAGGGTTTTTTTTAATGTGTTTTTGTCTTAAAAGTCTTGTTTAAGGTATTCAAGACTGAAAAGGTCCGCCTTCGGTGGCCTGTTGTTTAGTGCTGATAAGAATCATTTCTGGTTCCCCACAGGCTAGATACAGCTGAAGAGAGTTTTTGGCCTTTGGGCCTCATCAGATAACATGATTCAGTGTCTGTGTTCAGCAGGTCAAGAATACGGCTTGAGGGAAGTGTTGGCGTTTTATCATTTGTCATTGAGTGCTACAAAACTCCTTTCTCTTTCGCTCTTGAAACTATTCCACTGGGGGGAAAATCCTCAGTCCTGCTCAAAAAATGCTCTGCCATGTTGGCTGTGCTTGCTTCTTTCAGTTGGAAGCACCAAGTTTGTGCAGCATCCCATGTATAAGAACAGCTGAATGCTGACTGTTGTTCCCTCCCTGTGTCTCTTCTCAGGTATGGCCTCAGGAAGCCTGGTTGTGTTTTGTTCCCAGCAGATGATTAAACTTGAGTAGTTCTACAAAGCCAATGAGTATCAAAGGGATCTCTGTTAGCTTGTTTTTCAGCAGCAAAAGACATGGCTTCCCAAAGGCTGTGGGTCAGGCAGGCTGCCAGTTGAGTCAAGTACCAAAAGTAATAAAATAGTGCAAGTCCAAACCCAGCGGAATGGTGAACAGCTTTGAATGATCCTGAGCTTTAGCCAAAGCGAAGGTTCTGTGGTTTTGGGTTGTTTTTGTTGGTTTTTTTTAATTCAGAATTTTATCTTCTTTTTTTTCCCCCTGGCTGTTACTGTGACCACTGCATCTCCAGATCATCCTGTTCTGCAGGTGCCATGCTGGGATGCTGAGTGATTTGCCTAAAGACACCTTGTAGTCTGTGATGGAGCTGCAAACCTGTCTTCTCTAACTTCTGATCCACTCTGCAGCCTTCACTCATATTTCCTTGACCTCTTCCACCCAGGCTTATTATGATAGTCTCATTTCTGTACACGTGTGCATGAGCTGATAAACTGTATAGAGGTGTTTTTTTTTTTCTCAAAGGGATGAGGGAGTTTACCTTTCTTCTGGCTGTCGTGCTGTTCTGTGGGTTTACAAAGCCTTCTAGTTGTTTTTATTGCATATGTTGCTGGGACGTTCTGCCATATTAGCACATGGTCTCTAGGCACAGCTGCAGGATGGATTGCTCTTAAACAAGGCCCTTGTCGGGTGGAGATTGTCCCTTTGTAATCATTACTTCTACTAAAGCTGAGATAGAATGGTACATTTTAAGAATGTTAAGGAACGATAACATCCTTGTTGGCAAGCACAGGAGATTAAATGGCTTGAAATATTGTCTCTTCTATATAAACACTAGCTAGTACTTGACTTCAATAAATATCAAGGGTAGAGGCAGTTTTACCTAAAATCATTGGTTGCAGCAGGGTGTGTGTTTTTAGAGCAAGACTCCTGCTCCAGTAAGTACAGTAATACTTCTTACACTGTGGCTTTGGTTTCTGCTTGGTCTGAATGTGTTGCTTTTAGATTGAAAGCTATTCTGCAGAGGCTATAATGACGAAAAGATCTTCATTCAGTTTCTTTTTCAAAGAAATGTGTCCTTCTGTTCCTTGCAGGGTTGATAGTCTTGTTTGATGAAGTTTCAGCAAAGAAGTCACCCTTTGTATTGGAGTAGCATTGAACAGGATTGCCCAGGAAATAGGTGTCCCCAGACAGGGCTCTGTTTGCACAGGGGCTGTTAAAAATGGCTATGTTAATTCTTTTCTGTTGGATCTGCAGCTCTCATTGTGTCCTTGCTGCTGCTTGGTACTATGCATTGAAACTGTAAGCAAGCTAAGCTGTTGGAGTGGGACCAGCCCCATCCTGAAGTGGGCAGGAGGATGAACAAAGCACCATGTGGGTGCTTGCTGTGGGTCCAGAACAATCAGAATGGTTCTTGAATAGGGAGGAATCCTTAGGTGAACTGCAGACATGAATCAGTAAGAGAAAGCCAAAGAAGGCTGACTTTCTTCAAGGGAAAACACATATCATTTACAGGTTGCGGGGATTATGAAACACATCTGTTCTCAGCTGCTTTTTCCTTGAATGTATTGGCAGATCCCAGAGATGTAATTGCAAAACTGAAGATGATTAAATCATATTTAAAGCCATTGTGAGGAAAAAACACATGCATTTTATATGCATGTAGGCAAATAAATTGCTTTTCAGAGTTGATTAAGTTAGGTGTAATTTTTTGTTTTGTTTTACAAGCTTTAGGAAACAGATACAGACCCTGAACTTACAGAAGGTGGAGTGAAAAAGGAAACAAAGGTACATTGATGACAGTTCAGTAGGCAAAGAGGATAGAAATGAAAGGCTGGTATAGCAGCATGTTGCAAACATTTTGTCTCTTGCATTTCTTTTCTGTGTGTTCTGTACTGAAATGCAGAAAAGGCCTATAAGCACTGGAGGGGAAAAAATACAAGTTGAAAGCTAGTTTAGAAGTAAGATATCTGGTGGGAATGGATGGTGAATACTGACGTCTTTTTGGCAGATGTTACTGTCTGGGCCACAGGGGCCAAGGCTGTAGTCCTGTTCCTTGCTTGGTTGGTTGTGTGGCTGGGTAACTCCAGCTGAACAAAACATTTGCATTCGCTTCATTGGAGGTAGTGTTGCTGCCTGTTACGTGGGGCTTTGTGACTGTTCTGCTTCTAAACACTGCCACCTTGTCTAGAATAGTTGCATGGCTGATCAATTTTGTTCAGTGAGCCTGGGAGTGTTCAGTTTGCATTCTGTCTGGTGTCAACTAGGCACATTTATGTTCCAGCACACAGTTTTCTGAAAATGTGTCTCTGAGCCCTATGACATCATTTATTTTGTGGCTTGGAGAATTTCTGGCGGTGTCTGTGGCTGCTGGAGGAAAAGGCCATTTCCCTCGATGACTGGAAACACTTGAGTGTTTTAGTAGCTGTAACAGCTGGCAAAAAATCCAGCAATACCAGAACTCGAGGAATGAGAGTAGAATCCCACAGCTGGTCAAAAAGCCCTGATGGCTGTGAGAGAAATAATCATTACTGTGTGAGCAAGGTACCTCTTCCCTTTGGAGAGATGTGGAGGAGTTAGGGTTAGGATCAAGGGTGCATTCTGATCTGCCAAGGGCTGGCCATCTCAAAGCAAGCACTTCGTGCAGTAATGCTGCATTCCCATTTGCCAAGGCATTTGTTTTGTGTGCGAGGTCTCCGTCAAGCCTAACAAGTACTTTTTCATGGATGCGCTGAGAAGGAACATTCTTGGAGAAATCTTTAGTTTTATCATTGTCTATTTAACACCTTTTCCTTCCTGTTACTTGGAATTATCTCTATCGTTATAAATTGTGCTTGCTCAGGGAAGGCGTCCTCCAAGAAGAGCATTTTCTTGTACATAAATTAATTATTCACAAGAATTGCAGAACTTACTCTGTCTTTTTGCTCTCATATCAAGTGCTTCATCTCAGGGGTATTCAGTATAACAGAACATTCTTCCATAAGACCTCCCTTAGTTTTTGGCCAGTTGCTGTATATTTTCTTTCCTCAAAGTGGGAAATAGCTGCGTCTTGTGAAATATGAGGAGCCCATTTGAGATCTGATTCTTTGATTAGGTAGCAGGAACAGCACCAAATGGTTTGGGAGACTCCTTTTTTGTGCAGATCCATTGTATCTACTAAATTCTGCTCATTGCTTCCTCTTTGTGAAGGTACTTTGTAAAATGTCTACTGCAATTAGCAGATGACAGAATAAAATGAAGGATGTACGGTCAGCATACAGATATTGGCATCTCTTCAGTGAAAAGATGAGAAGTAAATCACAATCTGGGTCAGACTGCAGTGTGCTCTTATTTAGATCTGTGAATGGGGTCACAGGTAAAGCTCTGTCATCTGGGCAAATGTACCAAAAAGGGTGGGCTGCCATGCACAGCCAATTGCACTGAGGGGTACTTTGTCTTGCTTTTTCAGTCATGATTTAGTGCATTTCTCTGTAGAACATAATCCTGGAAGTTTTAAAAGGAAACCCATCTGAAAGAGTGGGTGTTCCTGATTGTGAAGTGCAAAATCTACAAGTTTTCATTATTTTCAAGGAAACATTTAAAGTGTCTGAAGAATGGATGAGACAGCAAAATCAGAATGTTACTTTTGCATAGAAGCAAATCATGTTGTCTTGCATTTGCAGACTACCCTCGGCTGTAGGTGAGTGTTTGTCAGGGACATTTCAGGTTCAGAAACCTTTGCTTCCTTTGCAGTTTTGATCAAGCAAGAAAGTGTCTGAGAAAGCTTCTGTGTTTCATGGCTATCATCTGTAGGGGACGAATTCATTCATTGGACGTCCTTTTTGTTTCTTTGGGTACTGCTGTGGCCCTTTCTCTTTGGTAAAACCAACACTGAGAAATTATCTTAGGCATTAGTAGTAGTTAATAATAAACTCTACCTTTTTGGAAAAGCTGTTGCAAGAAGTAGACGATAGCAGAAGTTACATTTGCTAACTGTGACGTAGATGTTTTTGCACCTCAATCTGGTGTTTCCAGGTCAGATTTTTCTCCAGATAATCTTTTTTTTCTCGAGGTGGTTTCTTCCACAAAATAGCAGTTTGTACCACATGCAGATACTGCATGGTAGTGACATCTCTGAAATGAAATGCTTAATATTATTGCATGATGCTTTTCAAATGCAAAAGTGCTGAAAAACCTTCAGATCTATCATCCTACCCAAAGCAGGTCCATACAGACCATACCTCTGACTTAGCTACGTTCAGGGTTGGTTCTGTGAGTTTAAAAACATCCTGTGACTCCTTCCCAGAGGAAAGCCTACTATAAAATTTGAGATCCTTCCTTACATTTTGATGGCAGAAAATACACAGGGAATGCAACGTGATGTTACATGGACTGTATGCAAGCATCAGACTTTGTGTCTACTGGAATCGCACTCTGGATAACTCCTCACCGACAACTAAAATGGGATTTGTCAGAAGAGTCAGGTCATTTTGGAGACTTTGCAGTTAGTATTGGAAACTGTTCTGGGAGGAGGCTGGGTATAAATATTCAGTAGTCTTCTGTCAGTCACAGATGGAGTCTTATTGATCTCAGCTGTACATTTGAAGTTTGACCAGCTCCAGATCAAATCGACCTGTGCCTTCATCCAGCATAAATTGCTGAGCACTTACTCAGATAAAATTATGGGAGCCTGTTTGAGGGCTGACAAACAAGTGTGATAGTGAGTGTTGCAACTTGTACAACAGTGGCTGATGCGGTCCATTTTAATGCAAGTTGCTGTAAGTGAATGGTTTCTAGATACCACGTAAAATAATGAAACCATAATGGCCTAGGGATGCAAATCCCATTGACAATTGGATAGTGATAATGGTTCCCTCATTTGCTGGAGAAATAAGCAGACACTTCATATATTTCCCTGCAACAGCGCTTTAGCTCAGCTTCTAACTGAAGTTTAGTTTTCCTGAATTTAACAAAACATGAAGTGGGAAAGAGTGGGAAGGAAAAGGAGAAAAAACAGAGCCAAAAGCTGTACTTGCTGATGCATCTGCAAAGTGCTGAATGCACAAAGATCAAGTAATTAAGACAAGCCAAGTGTTTGCACAAGGGCATTTCTAGTGCACCCATCCTTAGCAAGACTGAAGTTCAATTTGCTTGAAGGACAGGATGAGATGAATCAGTTGCAGCCCCAGAGTCTTTGTTTTCTTTTGTTTGTCTGTGGGAGAATCAAAACAGGACAGGGTCCAGCTGTGATGCAGGGTTGGATGTGTGTTTGGTTAAGCGCAGCTTTTATTTTCCATTCATTAGCTGGAAATTGAGGGTGGAGAGCCTGCCTGGGTGAACATAAAATAATTATTTTACAGGGAGAAGATGAAAACCCACCAGTGGAGTAAAGGATGCCTTTATCTTATTCCTCCTGGTAGTCTTATTGGAAGTAGTAGAATTGGAATTGGTAGTCTGGATTGGGGTAATGGAAATATCCTTATGAGGAGAGTGATTTTTGTGTATTACCTCCTGCACATTTGCACTCTGCTGTGTTTCAGGGTGGTGCTCAGTATTTTGGTGTACTCAACAGCCTGTGTTTTTGAGGTGCCAGCAAGTGGGCCTGGCTCCTGGAGACAGTTTGGAGATTGTGGACTGAGGAAGCAAGATGCGTTATGCTAGTAAGTCATGGAGGCCCAGTACTCTTGTTTTCAAAAAGGGCTGCAGCTAAACCATCCATCCATAGCTTAGTTTTGGCAGCTGCTGTCTGTGCGGATGGAAACGATTTGTGCGATCCAAGCTCAATTCACTTTTTGTCTATTTTACTGAAACTGTCCTTTAAGTGACCCTAATTTCCAGATGCCATTTAGACATGTGACCATATAGGAGTAAAAACACCACGGGCTCATTTTATGAAGGCCACCAAACAGAAAGGAGCGTCATTCATTACAAGCTTGCCAACACAAAAGTGGAAAGCTCTGCATTTCTGCCTGTCTCCTCAGAGGTATGGTTCCCTGCTGTCTCCTTCCTTTGAATTTGTGCAATTTGCTGTTACAGTGGAACAATGGACATAGTATGAGAATTGTGTGTGACAGGCCGCTCCTCCTAGGACTTCCATCTTGCATAAATCACTTTTCTTATGCCTCTCCATAAAATTTAAATGACATCTGGAAGGAAGGGATTTGCCAGGCCCATCCACCTGAAATATTAAAGTTGTCTTACATTACATTGACAATGATAGAATCAAAATCTCAGCTCTTGGGATAGGATGTGTGACCAGCTGAAAAGTAGGGCACAACTTCCACGGGAGATAGTTTTGAAAGAAAAGGCAATATTATTTTTTTCCCAGAGAGCGTTTGAGGTTTAGATCTTTCTCTAGTGTTAAACCGGTTGCTGTTTTTATTTCACTGGGAGAGGTGTCTACTTGCAGTCCTTGTGTTTAGGGTCAGCAAAGCTTCCAGGCTTGAGTTTGCCTTACGGTGTCCTGTTGGATTTGCTGGCTGCCAGCTGTGGCAGGCAGTGTGGTGGCAGTGGCAGCTTCAGCTGCGTGCATTTTTAGTTTTTCTATTTGGATGAATAATTGACTACACCAAAATTGCAGAATGATTTCAGGCTAGGAACTGAGGGCTTTAACTCTGTACTAGGCATTAATAAAGTTGCACTCAGCACTGTACAAAATGATTTTCATTTCAGATTTGGAAACAAATGCTTTCCCGAGACAAAACATTTCTCTGGAATATATAACTGTCCTTTTCCTCAGGGGTATTTAAAATCATCACTAAAATGGGGTCTTTTTTTTAGAGTGTTCTTGCATTCTGGGAAAGTATAAAACCATAAAAATTAGAAGATTTGGAGGCTTTCTCATCTTTGTAGACATCTGAATCATGAGTTTATGCTGGGTAGCAAAATGTGGTTTTTCTCTTTGTCACAATGTGACATTCCCCATCCAGGAAAGTTTTGAAAAGGAGCAGAGCTGACCAACAAAAGAAGAGCAAGTGCAGCTGCAAGTGGGAGAGGAAAGATGAAGTAAAACGGCTTGAATATTAAAATGTTAATGCTTCGTGTCAGTAGGAAATGAAAATGAGTCAGAAAAGGAAGGAGAAATGAAGACGTTTTCCCTTTTTCCAAACCATCACCTTGTCAGGCATCTGAATTACAGTTTGGATCCTTGAGCATGCACGGGCTCACTGCTTGGATTAACATTCTTCTCAGGCTCTCACTGTTGGACATTCTTTGTGATCTTTTCTTATCCCATAGCATGTGTTGGGAGCCATGTGCTGATGATTCCTAGCAGGTGGTGCAGCCAGAGGAAGTTATCGGAAGCACTGGTTCCTTTTGTTTACTCTGGTTGTGGCCTGCAGAACCAGCAGGGAGCCTGGGGGCTGTCTGCTGTCCTTTTGCCCCATCCCTTCTGTCTTTCTGCTGGAATGATGCTTTGGATCTAGATGTGTTCACTTCAGCATGGCAGCATAAGCAATAATCCAGCCTTCCCTGGCATCCTGACTTTTTGTTATGCTTGGAGATAAAGACTGTAAATGTAACTCAAAAAATGCATGAGTGATGACTATAGAGGTTATACAGGAGTAACTAGTCCTCTTTCTAGAGAGGAGACACGCTTTCTTGTAAAACTCTCACCACAGTGCATATAGGTGGGTGGGAAGGGGTGGGGAGGATATGATAGGACTTGTGTATGTAGATCTTGAGTATTTTCATTTTGGTATACTGTGCCTGCGGAGGTGGGAGTGGTACCCAGATTAATCACACAGGTAGGAGTTGTTCAAGTCTTTGTATCTGCTTGCTTTCATGCCAGCTATACTCTGAGCTGAACTCTGAAATTTTATATCTCTTGTTCCTCTTGAGGAGATCCCTGTAAGTGATTAGTGGGATAAGGAACAGGTTTTTATCCTCTGTTCCAGACACAGTATGGCTTGCCTGTCTCCATGTTTCAGCATGATGGGGGCTGGCATGCGATGGGGAAAGGAGCACAGAGCTCTTGGCTTTTCCCTTCTGCAGTCTGCTTGTGCAGAGAGAGCCCTGGCTCTCATCAGGCATCCTTCCTCATGTGAAAGAATTGGTGATACAGGCATACTCCCTCTGTGACACACTGTGCTTTTTAGGCTTCAGAAAGACTGATGTTACTTTGAAGGTGAGAGGAAGTTGATGAATTTTTAGTGTACTGGTAACCCTTTGTGTTTTGATGAGTCTGTTCTCAATATGAAGCTGCCTGGTGCATGTTTGCAGGGGCAATATTTTAGACGACTGCACTCAGGCTTCACAGATGTATTTTCCACTTGTTTGTCCTAGAAGGTGATAATGCAGCCACTTTCCACTCATCTGTCACTACACAACCTCTGTTCAATATTTAAGTCTTTGCTCAGGGCAAGTTGTGTATTCCAGCAGATATGATATTCATAATTGAAACTGGAGAGTCAACTAGATGGATATGGTGTAGCCTTTTGTACCATTGCAACCAAACCATGCTGTGTGATCGCAGCTTGTTTCAAACTTGCATGCAGCCACAGAAACTTAACATAAACCCAGCTCCAGGAACTTACATGAAGAGCTTTTTTGTTTTTTTCTTAATGTTCCATCTTCCCAGGGGTGATTGCTTGAATTCCAGCAAGGAAATGATAGCAGGAACAACATGTACCATGTGCAAAAATGCTCTTACTCAGTAACTGATGAGGGTTACGTTTATAGTAGCTTCTTTCAGGCTCTCAGCTTGCAGAATAAACTTATAAACCTGTACTTCAGCTCACAGGACCCAAAAGTAAGATGAATAGCAGGACTTAAACACCTGTTGTGTAGATTGAAAGCACAATATTTACTGCAGGATAGAAGAGAGCACTGAAATGCTTGATGCTACTCGGCCACTGAAGAACAGGCTGGTTACAGCTGTGATCTTCCCTCCTGTGATCCATATTACTTTCCTTTTCTTTACCTTTTCAAGGTAAAGCTAACTAAAGTTTCAGGAAAGGACGTGGCCGGTGGAGGTCAGAATCAGATGATGAATGCAGCTGTTTGGAAAATCCATCATGCCATGTGCATAGACCTCTTTGAAAGTCTTGCAGCACAGTGGAGTGAAGGAGCAGTGCTGGGGAGGATAGCTTGCCTTCTTCCTTGTCTCTGATATTTGCAGTAAAATAGAATTATTACTCTTGAGCTAACCCTATCGTCATTAATATTGTGTGGCTTCCTCCCCGGAGTTGTGTCATCTATTCTGCTCACAGCACCATGGACTCAGTGCTGCAGTTGTACATGCCCTGCATTGTATCTGCAGCTCTTCACCTGTGTTAATTACAGTCCCTGGCATGTGCTTCCAGGTGTCTCATGATAATAGATTGTTGATTATATGTTGCCTTCCTTCTAGGATTCCTTGCATTCTCAACTGTAATTTGTTATTTTGTCTTTACTGTGCACCTCATTGAAACTCAGAGTATGTTTTGTTTTAACAGTGTTTAGTCTATTGGACTTGTGTTTTCAGGTTCAAATCAACACTTGTATGGTGGGGCTTTGTTTCTCCCCTTCCAGACTGCTTGATGGCTGGGGGGAAATAGCCTGCAAAAAATAATGTTAATTTGGTAGTCTTGCATCTCCCAGTTCTGCTTTATTTATTCACTGGGGGAAAAAAAGCAGGAGAAGGAAAAATATAACGATAATTTTCTAGCATATTTACCCTTTTATTGTCGGGTTGTACTTTTATGTATGTATTATTGTTTGAAAAGCATGAGAAATAAGCTGTAGACAGACACTTGGAGGCCTTGATGGTTGGATCTTCCATCACTGAGGTCACTGGGAGAGGTGGATGCACTGGAGTAAGGCTTGTGATTCAGTCTGCTGAAAGGACTTGTCAGGTCTCCTGGCTCTGGGAATATTCTTTCATGCCTCACTGCAGTGCTCCTAGAAACTGGTCTTGTGCAGAAAAGCTTTTTCTTTGGAGGGCTTCTTCCTTATAACTGAGTTTACCAATGCAGTCAGATTGGTCACATTCATACCTTTTGTGGGATGATTATCATAGCTATCGGAAGTCTCCAGGCTGCTGATTACATCAGCTGCTTTTATGGCACAGTGGGCAAGATGAAAGTGAGGAAGTGAGGCTGTGAAACAATCCCTCAAGAAATAGCTTTGTGGCTGGGAAGCCCACCTTCCTCCCACTGTTGTTCAGACTGGCCAGAACAACACATGAAACCAATGAGTTTTTCAGGGTGCACTGTTGAGGGAGTTTTTAAGAGCTCTGGAAAATAGTGTCCCCACAAATTACAACGGAGTAGTGCCACATTCATGCCCTCACATTTCACTCAGCTCTGGATGGAAGTCATTGCTATAGGAAGTCTCCCAGTCCCACGTTCTGGGATTGCAAAATGAGATCAGCAGTCTGCTGGTTGTAGGTTCCTTGTACTTACCTTACATCGAGGGTGAGCGTGGTTGCTGGTCTGCTCTGTGAATCTCTCACAGCCCACAGTTGGCTGTAGCAGAGTTGGATAGTAGATACAATGTTCTGCTTTCCTTATTTGTTGCAGTTCCAGGCTGTGTTTCGATCTGGAGGCAGGTTGGTAAGGGGGAAATGTGCTCTCCACGCTGTGCTTGTTATTCTCAGCCCATCTGATTGAAAGTTCCTTGTACAGGTTTTCTTGTGCCACTCTTCCTAAATCTCTTCATTCTTCAGAAAAGCTGAGCATCTTTCAGAACATATCAAGGTTTCTCAAAGTAGATGAAGATGAAGGAAAAGTAGAAACCCTTTCAAGATCCTGCAGGAATTTAGAGTTAAAAACATAATGGAGATGTTTCCAAAACTCTGTAAAAGCTACCTGAGCGAAAGCTTGGAAAATCAAGTTTCCAATCATTGAACTCTATAACAATTAATCTGTTTCATATCTTTTTAAAGAATATTACAATTAAAAAAAAAAAAAATAGAAAAGAAAATTGGAAAGAAGAGTTATACCATATCATGGTGTTGTTATTAAATTTGTAATGAGGCAGCAATTATTCCTAGCCAAGCGTGAAGCAGCATGACAAGAATTAGCTCACACCCTGTCAGTGAGCAATCTTCAGACTGGCAAATATCCATGGCAGCACTGAGAGGGATGTGATGAAAGCTCGCTGTGAGTCTCTCGTCTCTGAATGCATCTGGACATTGAAGCCTGGGGCTTTATACATCCAAGAGATGTGCTTAGAAAAAAACACATTAGCAAGTATTCATTTAAGCTTATTAAGGAAACAGAATTAAAATAGTTCTAGCAGAAGTTTAACAAAAGCAAATTTTCAGGTGTTATTTTCAATAATATTCAGCCCATTCTAGCATGCCTGAGGATGAAGGGGAGATGCATTTTATTCCTCAGCCTGACCTTAAGGGTTGTAAATGTTTTGCCTCTGCTAAATCTTTCATAGAGAACTCCTGGAGATTCAGTGCCTCAGTGCTACACAGAAGAAATTAAATGATGTGATGTAAAACTGTCCTTCCTCTAAACCGTGAGCATCAAAGAGATTTAAGGACCACCCTGTCTGTTTTCAGGAGGGTCTAAATTAGTGCTTATGCGTGTGTTCTTTCTTAACCCTGGCTGCTCTTGCCTCCATTATGGACTTGACATATAAATTATTCCTCGTTTTTTTTACCACAGATTTATTCTGGGTGAGATGTTAAGTACTGAGAAGAGAAGGAAAAAAAGTAACAAAAATGAGCTTTAGAGGTCATGCTAATCTTTGTCCCTTAGCTTGCTTCTGTTCTGGACAGTGAAGTTTTGTAAAATTGGCTTTTCAATACAAGAAAAACTGTAGTAGGGAGAGTAAATTGGGGAGATGTGCTAAATATGGATTGCACTTATTTTTGGAGCAACCCCTGACACGTCTGCTGTTAATGCTGCAAGAGCAGTTCATAGAATCGTGGTGTACGCATTCTTATGCATCAAAGAAATAAATATACTTTGGATAGAATTACAGCATTTGAACTTTAATTAAACATATATATATATTTGTCATGACCTTTCATGCAGTGCTTCTGAATAATGAAAGCAAAACAAAGTGTTCCAGCATGAGCCCAAAGGCGGCTGCAATTTACCTCTTTTTGAATGCTGCCACTTACCATTGTATGATTTGATTTATTTCTGGCTACCAGCCAGTCGTACTTATTACCAGCACCATGCTTCCCCTGCAGAGACCAACTGTGCCCTGTCTTTTTGAGTTTTTGTCTTATCTGACTCGCAGGTTGGAGTAAAACTCCTTACATTACTGTTTCTTGTCTCAGCCTCCCCAAAAAGCAATGACTTGCGGTTCAGGTGACTGCCCTCTCCAGCCCTGAAGTTATTTCTTCCTGCTATCAAAACTGCTTCTCTATAGACGTTCTCAAGTGCTTTGTATCGTGCTTCTCCTCTTCAATCCTTGTTTTTTCTGGAGTGAGCTCCCCAGTGCCAGCATGAAGTAAGCATGAAGTTAAGGATCATGCCTGGCAGGCTCTTGGCGGTGCTTCTTGTATTGTGAATCAGACTCCCTGTGTTTATTTTTGGGAAAATCCTGACAGAAGGCACGTTTGGCATTGTTATAAGGCTTATGGGTTTGTTCCAAAGAAAAATGGTGCTTGGCTTTAGATGTGGATGAGTTCATAACTGTAATAAAGAACAATACTGGGCTTGCCATTAGTTTACTAAGGAAATTTCCTATTAATGGAGATGTTTGTGGAGGAAATGACAACAAAACAACAGAGTAACCTTTTACCAGTGGCACTTCTTCAGTAGAACAAGAGATAGTTGACTGTGCTCTTCAGCTTTTTTTGCCTGGGATAGACTTTACTGTTACTGCAAAAAAATGGTTACTTTCAGAGCACACATAACCTGGTGAACAGTAGGGACCATATTGCTTAACTCAACAGTTTCTTTTGTCCCATGCTGTAAGAGGTCCTCTTACTCTTTATCTGTCCTGACAGTCATTTACTGCCTCAGAGCCAGAGAAGAGTTTTGGAAACAGTTTGACCTACGATTACAGGCACACCTAATTTTTATTTACGTGGCATTTGTGTGGAAGAGCAGATTGCTTTCATAGTGGCGTGCAGAGATGGAGGTATGAGGGCAGGGAAATCTTTCTTTGTGTCTCCCTTCCTTTTCAGTGATAGCTGTACAGTGAGTTACAATCTCAACTTACAATACCCTTTTTTTCCTTTAGTCAGTTCTGTCATATCTCAAGGTGAAATCGTGTGTTATGTTTTCTTTTCACACTCTCTAGATGGTAGAGTGTGCTGATAATGCTGACGGTGACTGGACAGATATTATCAAATAGTAATAACAAAAAAATGTACTGCTGGAGAAGTTGCTGTTCTTCAGGTGTGCATGGAGAGCATTGATGGCAACCTGTCATAAGTTAGTACCTCTGTGAGTCCTAGTTTTTCCTTCCAGAACGTGTTTCCTTTCCAATTAATAGAGGAAGTAGTGTCACTGTAGGATCTTAGCCTGCTCACTTGGGAAAACTCTATTTCTCCATTTGCCTGAGCCTCATACTCTGATGTTCTGTCAGGCACATGCTGTATCTGTCTCTGCAGCCTTTGCCTGATGCTGTGCTTTGGCACAGATAAAGTTGTTGAACTGACTGCTTGACTGAAATTCCTCTCTTCTTGCTCAGCACAGAAAAGTGCAAGTGTGAGGCTTCTCTGTTGCTGTTAACTAGCAGCTCGAGGCCTTTAGCAGCTGGAGTTTGAATTTGGGTAGTCATATTTAACAGGTTGAGTTGTCTTTTGTAGTTATGAATTCGGTCAGAGGTTTTTATTGCACCGAAGGTGAGTTCCTCAGGGTAGTTCCTCTCCTGTTGGGCAGACAGGAGAAAAAGCCTGATGATGTTACCTGGTGAACAGGGGACCGTGGAATGGAGGAATGCTAAACATGACTGCGGAAAGTTTGGGATAAAATAGACGATAGATGGATGCTGTGAAGCATTTAAAAACAGCAGTGGGTTTTATTATATCTTTGCTATCAAAAAATGTTGCAGAGGCTTCTTTTCTTATAAGAAGCATACAAATGCTTAAGTCATTGTTACCTTTTCTAGGATATTTTAAGCCTGATTTTGTTTTCAAGCCCAAAGCTTCTCTGTGCCAAAGTCAATTAATTTAACTGTTTGTAATGTTAGGCAACACGGAGCCTATGTATTCAAGTAAAATACTGAGCTGCTACCTACCTTTTGCTGCCATTAATTTCAGTTAGCTTAGTCATAAAATGACCACCTTATCAAATCTTGACAGTTACCAGTGAACCAAAGGCTATTGAAACAATACCAGAAGACATGAGGGCTGCCTAAGAAATCTCCTTTTCTATAGGCCTTTCCTAATCATTTTTGCACAGTAATGAAGCCTTTGTTCCTGGAGATTAATGACTCTGTAGGACTTTTGCAGGGGTTCTCTGCCTCCTTTGTTGGAAAGAGAACTGGTTTATTAATCTGTTGCATGGGGAGCTCAGATTAAAGATAAGGACATAAAGGGTTGCATTTTCTGGGAACTATATGAAAGATTGCTGTGCTTAGATCCATGGTAACAATAGTAGGATTCAAGCACATTTTTCCTTGCTTTGCACTTTCAAAGGATACTTCCTAAGTATCCAGCTTGGAATTGGAGATATCTATATATTTGCTAAAGTGGCTTGCAGAATTGCCCTAGAGTGTATTGTTGCCTTCAAGAAGTGAAAATAGAGCCATGTTTCATGCAGTGTAGTACTTCAGAGGGACAATGGCAAATGACTTTTACTGAAGGAGCTTTTCTTTCTCTGCTGAATCAGCTGGCTGAGCTGCAATGATTTTCATACCCCGATATTTTTTCTTTTGTTAGGAGTGGAATAAAAGGCTTAACCTGTCCTGTTCATTTTGCTCAGCTTAGATACAGTTAACATTGATGCATTTGTCTGCACGTTGCCAGCCTTTCAGCAGCATGGCAGGATGAATTTGAAATTATTCATCCTACTGGATATATTCCTTCATCATTTGACCTATCTGTGTTGGGACTACAAAGTCTTCCCTTGGAAAACATTAAAAAGAGCTCAAAAGGCCAGCAATGTTTCCTAGAAAGCAGATAAGACTGTGCTCTGCAGGGAATCTCTGGTAATATATGCGCTAGATCAAATTGGTTTAATGGCCAGTTTTAAAACTGTGGTGTTTTGTTTTTTTTTCACAAGCTGTGGTTCTGTGCACCATCATGACAGTGATGGCCTGCAGTTCTGCAGCTTTAGTGTTTGATGGCTGCTAAAGTGCTGGCAGCTTTCACACAGTGGCATTTCCAGGAAACAAAATTAAAACCTCCCTTCTGCCCCTGGATGGGTAAAGCTGCACTTTGTATTGAGATGCACCTGTACGCTGTGTGTGCACTGTCACATACAAGAGATTCTGACTCCTGTTTCTCCAGAGATCACGGCCATAATATCATCATAAATGCTGTAATTAAAGCAATGATCAAGTTGAGGTTAAATCTGCCTCTTGCCTCCTTTCTTTCCAAAAGCTGTTCAATCAAACTTTATGGATTTGATATTTATTCAGAAACCATGTGGGAGAGGATATTTGAAACTTGTCAGAAAGGTTGTCAGAATAAGGGGGGAAAGAACACTTTTCCTTTATACTAAGGAGAGTTGCTGGTGTGTGAGATCCTTCAAACTTAACATATAATTGAGCATGGAAGAAATCTGCAGCAAAAGGAGATGAATGGAGGAAACCTTTCATGCTTAAGGATGGGTCTTTCTGTGCACCCTTTCCAGGTTCACTGTGGAAAAGACCTATGTGCAAGGACTTTGTTTGCAGCCTGATGGCATCAGTGAGGGCAGGCATGGATCAGTAGTGCTGCCATTTCCTAGTTGGTTCGGGTCAGGAACCACTGCATTTTTCCAGGCCTTCAGATTGGGGCACATGATGCCTGTGCTGAAGAAATGCTGGTGCCAAAAAGACTGCAGTCTGGACAGACACAGTATGGAAAGTGCAGTGCAAGCACAGCAGAGAGAAAAATCTTGCCTCAGATCTCAGTAGTCATCTGCAGAAATGGGAATGGAGAGTGGCAAGTCCTCTAGGTTTTCCTTTTTATTACCTTTCTTCGCCCATTCCCAGCCCTAAGCTATTCTCAGCTACCATCCTGAGAAATGCAAGGACCTGGTGTGTTACCCTACTGTTTATTTGCCTGACCTCTGTTTTTGCCCCTTTCAGAACAGCACAGTTCTGGCTTTGCTTCTCCGTAAGGGAGATGCTTTTCTTGCTCCACATGTGGTTAAGTGCTAAAACCTTGCTGTGAAACGTCAGTGCTTAAAGCTTCCGTGAGTTCAAGGAGTGGACAATTCACAGAGGAGACAGCCCTGAGAATTATTAAATGCAGAAACACGACTTCTGGCTTAGTAAGTCTCTGAACTGTAAACTGCATGGAGGGTATTTCTGGAAGAAACACCGTTGTCCATATTTGTATTCTCACCTGATTTGGGGCATTGTCAAAAGCAAGATGGATCTTTGCACTCAGTGAGTGCAGTGGTATTAAGATTGCAAGCTCTTTGCTTCTGAGAATTGGTTTTACTTCTTGTTGTTCACTGTGTGAAGAGAGCTTGCAAGGAAGCTGCAAGTTGTTCTAGGCAGGTCTTTTCCTTATCCTGCCTGATTGCCGGTGCTCAAGGAAATGTTTTTACAAGAAGTCAAGGAGTAATGGATCTGTGCAAAAATGACTCTCTGTAAGCATTCCTGCCCTTCCCTTCTTAACCCCTGTAATTCTATATAGAGCAGGGTGTGTTGTCTCTGGTTAGGTCTGAACCTTGGGCTGCTTTGCTCTGGCAGTGCTCAGGGGCGTTGCGTGGGGGGTTTGTACTGGTGCAAAACCATAAAACAACTCCATGTTACCAGATACCATTCTTTTTTTGGAATGTTTGATTAGATAAGAGGTGCCCTACTACCGAAGGCTTGAAAATAAGAAATAGTTTATGATTTCAGTTCAAAAAAATGAAAAGAAAACCTTCTTGATTGCCTCTGGATAAAAGCTTAAAATGGAGCCAACTTTGTACCCTCAAGTGACCCTCAGCATCTCAGGACTTTAAAGCCAAGCTTTTAGTTTGGGGGATATTATTAAAAGTGGTGGGTTCTAACCTGTTTTGTTGTTTTTGTTTTGTTTTTTTCTTTCAAAATGTCCATTGAATGCAAATAACAGTTTTATTCAAGAGAGAGGGTGAAGTTGGCAATAGGAAAGGATATCAGAGTCCTCTCTTTGGGGTAATGCATCTCTTTTACTGTGTGCAGTGTTAAAAGGTCCTGTTTTTTTGAGATAACCATAGATACATTAAAATTACTGCTCCCAGAAAAGAGATGAAATAATAAATGGCCAGGAATGTGAAGCCCTTGTATGTTGCTTGTGTTTGGGATGTACTTGCAGAAGGGGATGTATGTGAGCAAATGATATTTGGTCTTCCAAGTAAATTCCCGCTGTTTATTGGGGCTAGTGTTGAACACTTGCTTAATGTGGTATGTGTGATGTTTTCAGCTGAGTGTCAGATACCTGCATAACTAAACGTAAAAAGCATTAAAAGCAGAATTGGGGCAGAAAACCCATAAATAGCAAGATGCAAAATTGGAACAGATCTGTTCACTTAAGTTTGTTTTCAGAAAATACATTTGAAATTCTTACAATCACAAAGAATTCTTTTCAAGTCACATTATTGCAAAAAAGCAAGCAGTGTGTATTTACAACCATTTCTGTTGTTTATTTTAAGTCAATCTGTTGAACTTCTGGATTATTTTTTCAATAGACATAGGAAAGTAGTACTAAATCAAATTCTGGCCACGAGAGCCTTCTGTTCACAGGCCAAGGAAATAATAAGTTTCAGTTTATTTAAGCAGTTCATCCTTTTTCCTTTAAATCTAAAAAGCAAAGGTTAAAAGCACAGGGAGAAAACCCTGTTTCAGCATTAAAATTTGGGCTGAGATCATCCAGTTCTAAAAATGCCTGTGATGCGTCCAAGGTACTTTTAATTCACTGTTTTTTTAAATGCAAAATACTTTCCTTTTTTTTTCCTTTTTTTTTTTTTTTTTAAAACATATTAATTATAGAGGAAGTTATTTAACTCATTGAGAGTACTCGGAGATGGTACTGCTGTTAGTTTTTTGTTTTAGAAGTATTGATAGGAGTCAGTGGCAGTATGCGAAGAATGTGTACAAATTGGAATAAAAACATGGCAAACTACAGTCGCTGAAGGGTTTATCAGTAAAGTAGGAGAATTTTTCCAACCAGGAAAAGAACAGGCAGCATTTAGTGTCAAGGATGTGCCTGAGCACAGATGAATGTACTTCAGTGGTTAGCAACCAAAACACATTAACCTTTATATAGGAATACTGCTGCAGAAAAATAATTGTCTTGTTGGTCTAAATAAAGGTTTTTGTGTGCTGATTTAAATCATTATTAGAGCTGAGGAATTACAAAATGTGTTTTAATTCCTCTACCCTTGTTTGGTCACAGGGAATTTGGCCACTTTGAGCACTAAGTGACTGCTTTTGTGTCAGTGTGAAAGGCAGATAAAGCTTATGGCAGCACCCCAGTGACTGAAGAAATCAGCTCCACGGTCCTTCCTGCTTTGCAGCCCCTTAGAGCTGTGGGGAAGTTTTGTTTGCAGACTGCTGTTTTTTAAGAGGTTTGGACAACTGGTAAAAGACATAACACTGAACTAGAAGTTGTAAAAAGCATCTGACTAATGAACTATATTTGGAAATGGCACCTTGGTTTAGTGCTTAACTTTTTAACTGCCTAATTGGAAGAGTGGAAATATTAGTTCTGAATTCCCAGCAAAGCGACATGCTTACTCTGCTGTGTTGCCAGTCTGCGCTGTACACTTTGCCATCACTGCTCTGTTCTCTCCTAGGAGTGTGAGCCTGCACCCATTTCTGTTGAGTTCAACAGCATTTCCCTTTGGTTTCTGGGCCTCAGCCATTCCCATGTTCTGCCCACGAGCCTGCTGCTGTAAACCCAAGAGACCGTTTTCTAGTGGTTGTTACATGGAATCATGTGCCAGATGGGAAAATGCACTTGGTATTGGCAGCAGCTGCCAATTACAGGAAAAAAAAACATGGGCAGTATGTGAATGGGGACCAGAAATCCTTTACATCTGTGAATTCCTTCCGTCTCTTCATTGCTCTGCTCGAGGATCCATCCTGCAGGCCACGTAGTTCTCAGCTTCCCTTATGCCTGGGTTTATTCTGCCAGTTGCCCGATATTGTCAGCTAATTGGAGTGGAAATGAAGAATGAAAGCGCTATTATCGAGTTGCCAAGTCTCCTCACTTGGCAGCTGGAGGGTGATGCTGGTGATTGTTACCAAAGTGTAATTGCTCTGGGCTCTGCCCAGGGTTTCAACAAAACAGCTTCATATTGCTGCTGTGAGACACCTGATACCTGCCTTCCTTGCTTGGCTCTGCTGGAGAACCACATGGGAGGTCAGTGAGGCCCAGCCTCGCCGGAGCATTGCTGCCAGCTGAGCTGCGGCCCTTCAGAACATGATGGGCTGTGTTGAGGTCCTTCACTCCCCAGAATGCAGCGACCACTCTTGTGTGTACCCAAGGACAGAGCAGGCTTATTGTGAGATGACTGTGTCACGTTTTACTGATTTCTCCTAAAAAGTAGGAAAGGCAATTAGAAGGGCACGCAGTAAACAACAACAACCGTGTAGTTTGCAGCATGATACTAAAAATTCTAAGCTTGATTCTTGGATACAATTAAGGCTTCAGCAGTAGACTGCTGCTTTCTCAGTGCTCTGTAATTGCAGTGTTGCCCCCAAGCAGATGACCCTGCTGTGCTGCATGGGGAATCCAGCATCCTGCGGCATTTTATGGGTTGGCCAAGCATTGCTGTGAAACCGTGGGAAGAGGGAGGGAGACAGAACAGCTGTTGCACGTGCCTTATTTCCACAGTCACTGCGCCAGAATAGAGCATGGATTGTCATCTTAGTGCTGTGAGAGCTCACGCCAAGCTGCATCTGATCAGGTTACTAAGGCTTTTTAGGTATTAATAGCAAACTCCAATTATACTTGGGTGTGGGTTTCTTTTGTGGGTTTGTTTTTTTTTTTTTTTTGTTTTTGTTTTTGTTTTTTTTTTAATGTGAGGTAGGGAAGGAACAGGTGCAGCTATATGAAGTTAGGAAGACTGCTCAAAAAAGGCATGTCCAAAAAGATTTAGGTTACTCCGTGCTCTGGTTAATGCAAGAGTGTGGCGGCAGCAGCCCAGGAGAGCTTCCAGCTGCCCTGGGCTTCAACTTCCACTCTCTCTGCTCTTTGTCCCTTCAGATGATGCTTTGCTTCAGGCCTTTCATACTCTTAACTGCTAGTTGCTTTCTTGCATTCATCTCCTTTGCATTTTTTTAATGTGCAACTGTTGTGCTTTCTCTCCTACCTTTTTCTCTATGTCAGTATTCTCCAAACCCACGACATGCTTCTGCTGTGATTCAGTGTCTTGGGTTTTATTTTGCTTTGCCTTGTGTCTAGGTGCCTGCAAGCTCTGAACTCCTGGGAGCATATCTTGCTTTTCTGGGTCCCATTCTGCAAACCAAACAAATGGAGCACATACATCTCTTTTTCCAGCATGGTGTTTAACGTTCAGTCGAGTTGGGTATCATTTATTCTTCTGATGTAGGGAAATCCAAACCATTAATTAGCTGTAATGGTACTACTTGGTGCATAAGGAGTGCTTTCCATCTTCAGAGTGCTCTGTGCACAGTATTTCATTATTTATACTGTTAATTATATTAGCACTTGTAAGGAAAAAGCCTCTTAAAGTGTCATTGATAAAAGTACACTCTTAACAGGATAGGAATTTGGAGCTTAATTGTTGCAGATAATTTATTCACTAAGACTCAGTGCCTTAGAGAAAATATACTGTGGATTTACAGCATTTCTTTAAGTGTACAGAATAAAGTTTTGCTTTCTGTTATAAATAGTAGTATCTGGGATCTTTCAAGTTTCTTTGTAAGTGCTAGATAGATACTAAAGAAGCCTTGCAGCATGAAGTGCAAGTTGGTGAGATCTCTGTTTTGCAATTGGTGCTTGGTATTTTGATTGCTATCAATAAAGTGTCTTGGGAGCCTTTCTTTGCTTCTGCATTGCTTTGAGCATGTTATCTTAGCATGAGCTCAATGAGATCTCAGGGTTAGCTGGAGGCAGAACATACACAAGCTGCTGGCCTCTGATTGCCTTAACCAGAGAGTCAGGTCTGAAATGGAAGAGTGCAGTGAAAATAGAAGCAGTGATTAAAGCCAGCATTCTGCAGGTCGTAGAAGTTCTACATATGGATTGATCAATCTTTTTATGCTTTTCTGTATTAGCAACTGTTAGCCATATGCTCAGCAGTACACACAGTACACACAGCAGTACACACATATGCTCTAACACACAGTTAGAATTAGTTTTAAATATGATCCTGACACGGTACCCAGCAATATCATCAAAAAATCACTGTCGCATTGAACTCCCACTTCTTTTGTGTGTTTTCATTGCCCATGAAGTGCATGTCCTTGACCTCAAAGGAATTGAGGGCTTGAACTTCAAATGGCTTGTAACCAGACCATTGCATTTTGCTCAGTTTACCATGACTATAACGTTCAGCCATTCGGTAACGTTACAAAGAATAACCCCTCCACCTCCCTGCAAAGAAAACAGTAAAATTAATTGTTGTCAGGAGTCAGATGTTCAAATTTGATTTTAGGTCTGTTGCTCCATAGCCAGGAATCCTGAACAAAACCTGAACACTGAGATCTGTGAGCTGCTTGGAAGATTCTCACACCCAAAAAATCAGGTGGTGGGTTTATGAATTCCCAAAACCACAGCAGTGATGTCTGAACCTAGCAATGAAAGTCACCTGTGGATGATTCCAGCTGTGAGCCTTGGGATGCAGCTCAGATTCTCACCCAGGAAAATGCTGGATGAACCACCAGATAACGCCCTGCCCACTTAGGCTATGGTAGGAAGCAGGAGACAAAGTAGGTAGGAGAGAAGGTTGGTTTTGTTGGAAACTAGGGTGTTTCGACCTCGGAACCATATGAGGCCTTTGGCCACCAGCCCACCACAGAAATATTACTTATTTAATACAGAGGAGAAGCCTATGGAGTGAAGGAGAGCCTCACCTGCCCCCTTGAAAGCAACAATATGTGCACACCTAAAGGATGAACTCAACCAGCTCTTCCCTCTCTGGTACCCAGTGCTAGCCCTTTTGTGGCTTCTGAGGTTGCAGCCTCACCCTGCAATGAGTGGCCAAGTTTAAAATGCAGGCTGCTTCTCAGTGCTGACTTCACTTGTGCACAGATTTTTCTCATCCTCTCCTGCTGTTTTGGAATTCCCCGCCAGCTGGAAATAAATATGTGAATAGATCAATAGATACGTCAAATATTTTTGATGATTAACTGTCACTTTTTGCCAGTGGAAAGATGTTAGGTGTTCTGTATGTTGCCACAATGTTTGGGTCTTAGGGTGGATCTGAGTATGCTGAAAAGGGCGGAATGGGTTAATAACAGCATGTGTTAGCTAAAGCTTTGCACATCCATAATGTAACCCGAATGTATTCTGTAGTTGTGCAGTAAATCTGTTGGCATAGGTGGTTTCTAGGTTTCTGCTCTAAAGGCACAGCTGTGTGTGTCAGAGGGGTCCCAGCTGCACGACTAAAGCAGAAACTATCTCCTCTCTGTGTTGCTGATACACTGCCCCATAATGAAATTAAATATGGATATAGCAATTGATATACATTTCATAATACCTCAATACGTAGCTACTGGTTGCTTTTTTAAACTGCTGAGAAAGAGAAGTTAACGTGGCAGAACTGACAACTGCAGAGGAGCCGAGTGCAGGCAAGAGGAAAGATTTCCGAAACAAAGGCAGTAAATCACTGGCCCTGTGGTTTACCCAGTAAGTATCCTAATAGCAAACTGTTGCTTTTCTAAGTTGTCTTGCTAAGTCACAGATTCTGTAAGTAAGAAAAGGGAAATTTAGCCATTAAACTTGAAGCTTTACTCATGATAAATGGAAGATAGGTCCATTCCCTCATTTTCCTCTTTCTCCACCTTCCAAGATTGAGGGACTCATTTCCATTGCCATGGCATTTTGAGAAAGCCTTTGAGTGATGTTAATACCAACAACTCACTGCTCACAGCAAGGCATGGCACTCTTAATGGGAGATCATCCTTTGTGCTCAGACACAATTTTTTTTGTAGTGCTGAATCTCCTTACCAGACAAATCTGACCCAGCAGCCAATGCAGCCGAGCTGCATCCATCTCTTAGAATACCCGTTGCTCATAGCACTGTGGTTATGCTGCTCTGAGGGATGCCAGGGTGCAAGCCTTCTGGTTCAGGGACTGTTGTCTCCTCTATGAAAGCATCCTACTGCCATCAGAAGGAGTGTTTTCCCTCCAACCTGGTGCCTTAAGCTTCTCTGCTCTCAAGGCAGTTTTTCTTATTCACTATGCACACATTCATATGAAGGCAGGAGCCTTGGCTGGTTCTCTGGGATGCTGCCGCTATTTAGTGTCAGGATGGCTGGAAGTTGGTGTGCAGGGATAAAGAGGAGGAAAGCTTTGTTTCCCAAGCACTTTGCCAAAAGTAATGTGTCCCAGGTGGCTGCTCAGACCTTGGAGAAACTGTTGGGAGGGAAGGCGATGTCTGTGAAGTGTCAGAGCATCTGGACAAGGGCTTGAGATGGCTTATGGAAGCACTGTAGCAGCGTGGGATCATGACCTCGGTGTAGAGGGAATGGGAAGGGGTCAAACCGGGGTGGTGAAAACCTTTGCAAATTAGCTGTGGGTGTTCCAGTCGGGTGCACTGATCAAGTGGTGGTGACAGCTATTTGTGAGTCTGCTGGACCGCCCGCTTGGTTAGGGTTCCCTTCTTCCATGTTATTTTGTATAGCTGTGACTAGGTAGAGGCTCTTCGTAGCTGGCCATGCATTCAGTGTTTTTGACTAAATCAGTTTAATTGCATCTTATGCTCTTTAGACCTTTGCTTCCATCTAGCAGCCTGATGTAATGTGCTCAATTTAAATCATGGTTTCAACTTGAGCACCCTTCCTTCTGCATTCTTGCAGGCTCAAAATTTTGAATGTTGTGTTCAAGAGCTGAGAACTGACTTGCAATCAAGGGTTTCAGTGAGGTCCTATGTATTTCCCATCAGTGTGTGTGCTATGCTGCATGCTGCCACAGGGATCTATTCAGGGGTGTGTTAGCCTCTAAGTGAGCTCAGGAGCCTTAGCATGAGCTGTGATCATCACAGTAGCTGCAGTTTGGACAATTTCTGGCTTTTGAAAAGTGTCAAAAAATGCAGTAGGTACTTCGAGATTGATGGAGGTTATTTCCTATCAACCATCTTGCTGTTGGAGCTGGTTATTTGCCATGCATGCCTGCGTCTTTCAAATGTATGTTTGAATTTGCTGATATGAACAGTACCAAAGTTGTGACTGATAAGCATATGGGAGGGAATGTTGTCCATTGGTTTTGGTTTTGTTCTCAGAGTCTGTTTTGAGTGGTATGAAGCATTTGTTGTTTGATGAAATAGTGCACACCTCATGCTGTATGGGTCTAATTGTAAACTTCTGTTTGTTTACAGAATAACACAAATTGGAAGCCAGATTCTTGCCAAGACTGCAGTTGCCAAAGCAATGTTGTCACCTGTGAACCTACTGTCTGCAAACATCCTCAGTGTGACTTTGAGAAGGTAAGGGGCTGCAGCTATCCAAACACCAGTTGATCGGCTCTTCATGGTAGGAGAAATGTCAGATCTCACTGGAGTTGCCATCCCTCTTCTGCTTTGATCTCCTGAAGTAGTGACTTGTTAAATTGTCATGTGGGTAAACACACAGTGCACATAAAGGTATAGTGGAGGGCATAGATCCTGCAGTCCCTGCCAGGGTAAAACTCCTCTTATTTTAGTGGGAGGACAAGAAGAAGATGTAACATGAAGTTTTTTCCAGGACGAATGAGCAGAGATTAGGTGGTTGCTTATCTCTGTGCAGCGCTGTGGCATTCACTGTATCAAACTTATGCATTCAGCTGCTTCCATGAAGCTCCATTTGAACCTGAGAATCTGATTTGGGGGACACAGGAGGGAGCAGTGAATTCATGTTTTTTCTCCCAGGGTGTGTGGGACTGCCCAGGGTCAGAAACAGTCTTTGTGCTCATCCACTCCTTGTTGATGAAAGCCTGTGGAAGAAATGCACAGGCAGAACCCAGTGTGTGAAGCCTCTGGCTGTAGTACAGAGATGCACCACCTCTGGCTGTTGCTATGGCCAGAAACGTGGTGGTAAAACGGCTTGCGGACTGCTGGTACTCCCAGAGCAGTCTGGTGCCCAGAGAAGGCTCCTGAACTGAGTTGGGACCTCCTAGCATGAGCCCAGCTTCCAGTCACCTTTCATTTGAAGATGGAGCTGGGTCACTGTCAGACAGGCAGATGGACTCTTTCCACTCTGGTGAACAACAACAAAGCAGAGATTGTCTTTCACTTTCTTGTGCCTTGCTATGGTTGTTGAGCTTCATTGTCTCCTGTTTATCTTTCTGTCTGAGCCTTCATTAATGGTTATATGTAATTAGCCATGGGATTGGTGTTGCATTAGCATCTGGATTAGTAGGGTAGAATGCGTGAATGACAATGAAAATTAGCGCTTTAAAGAAGCACTGCCAATATAATAATTATATGGCTTTATAAACCAGGTTGAAATATTTTCCAATATGACAGTGTTAACAGAGAAATAATTCTGATCCTTACTACTTTCCCCATTATCACCGTGCGTTGATTAAAGCAAGACTAAAATACTAGGAATTTTTGTGCTAAGGAGAGAAATAATAGAAAGAGAGTGCTGTTATGGTGCATCTAATAATGGGTGGGCTAGAGAACATGTTGTTCATTTAAAGAAAAAACAATAACAAAGAAAAGGATAAATGAAAAGGTGGCAACTGTAAAGCTCATAATGGGAAACAGGTTTACATTGTAAAATGAATCTCTCTGACTTCTTGGCATTGGTAATCTTCAAAGAGTTTAAATCTTCTGTAAAGGACTGGCAACTGAAATGGTGAGAAGAATTGAGTCTTTGAAAATCTTGCCACTGAAAAAGAAGGTCGTAAATCCCTATTCCTCTTTATTTTTTACCTACGTACAATGAGATTGATGCTAATATTGTTGATCCTATGTACAACAACAAGGTATAAACAAAAACGGTCTGCAAAAGCATACCCAGTGATGATAGTGAAGGAAGCCTTTTTTCATTTTGAAAAATCAAAGTGCTTCTTTTAGAAAACATCAAAGACTTGTAACATTTCAAGTAATTCTGATCATGCTTCTTGTATAAATGAAGAAGTAATAGGTAGGACAATTTGGGGCATTGCATTTTTGATTATAGCAAAGCAAATGGTGACACCTTCCTGAGTGAGAGCCATACCTATGGGGAAGGGATGTGGAATGCTTCCTGAGAAATGTGCAGTATTTTGAGGAAGGTGACCTTACTGGTAAAAATTTACTACATTCTACTTCCTGAACATTCACTGGTTTTGGTTTTCTGTTTCTGTTTTCTTTCTCTCCAGCTTCAGTGTTCACATCAGTAAATTTGTCTTGGCCTTTTATTAGCTATGGGGAAAAAAATCCAGTAGTCAGTTGTTGCCAGGGGCCTCCAGACCTGCTGCCGTCAGTGACAGACACCCTTGCACAGTGAGATCTAACATGCATCTGTGAGGAACATGAAAGCATTCTTTTGGAGCGTCCATGAAGATTTTTCAAGGACAGGAGGATAAGATATTTCTCAGTGTTAGGTGATGTCTATACTGATGTTTTTCCCTTCCTGCAGTGAGTTGCTTCTTAGGATGCAGCATGCAGTCAGCTTGCTAAGCCACTAGAATGTGCAAAGCAAAGTGGTAGCACTGTCACCAGGGTGTGCAGTGGTTAGGAGTGATCAGTAGTTTTCAGTTAATTTTCAGACAGTGTTATTAAAGAGTGCAGATTGTTAAACCAAAGACATTCAAGTGATGGATGTGTATCCATTCTGCCAGCCAGCTTGAGCTTCTGGTGTGGCTGAATGTTAAACTGAGGCCCACTTTGTACATGCAGAAAACACGTTGTCTGTTGAAAAAATTCAGTGTCTTCCACATTCCTCAGATAACAATCAGTGAATAATCCTTTGTTATTTGTATATTTGCTTTCCAGTTATTTTTTATTCTGGTTTGAAAACTAATCCTGCTCAGGATTTCCCAGTTGCACTGTTAGAAGTGTGAATTCTGTTCCTGTTGCTTTTGGAGGTAAAATGGCAAGTGCAGCAAAATGAGGTGATGGTTCTCAATGAGCAGTTTTATGTAGTAGCATTATATATTTTACCTAATAATACATTCTTTCTTCAAACTGAAAGCCAAACCCCATATCTTTCCCTGCATGTTAAATTTTCCATTTACTGTACACTGCTTATCAGATTCTTGTGTCTTTCTAGGGAGAAGTGCTCCAAATAGCCCCAAACAAGTGTTGCCCTGAATGTGCCTCGCAAACTGAAGGATATTGCCAGCATGAAGGACAGATCCACAGCGTGAGTACTCTACCGTGGTCTTTGATAGGGATTATCCTTTCCAGTTCTTAGCTCTCCAATTGTTTCATAGCAGTGTAGGATGCTTTTCTGGTGTGAGGAGGAAGGATGGTTTGTTGGAGCTCTATTCTGTTACGATCAGATAATATAATGGAATTTTGGTCTGCAAAGTTTGCAAAATTAGAATGTGTCACTGCAGTACCCAGATATGAGTACAGACTAGGGAGCAGCCCTGTAGAGAAAGACTTGTTGAGTCTCAATGGACAAAAAGCTGGACATAATCCAGCAGTGTGCTTTTGCAGCCTGGAAGGCCAACAATATCCTCGGCTGCATGAAAAGAGGGGTGCCTCATTGCGGCCTTCCAGTACTTGAAGGGAGCTTTCAAGCAAGAGGGCAACTTAAATTTTTACACAATCTGATAGTGACAGGAGATGGGGGAATGGCTTTAAATTATATGAGGAAAGATATAGGTTAGCTGTTATGCAGAATTTCTTTACTCAGAAGGTGATGAGGTGCAGGAACAGATTGCCCAGAGAGGCTGTGGATGCCCCGTCCCTGGAGGCATTCAAGGCCAGGTTGGATGAGATCCTGGGTAGCCTGACCTAGTGGTTAGCAGTCCTGCCCATGGCAAGGGGGTTGGAGCTAGGTGATCTTCGAGGTCCCCTCCAACCTAAGCTATTCTCTGATTCTGTAAATATCATGTCCTGATCGGCTTAAACAGAGGAAGTTTCCTTTCCCACTTACTCATTCACTTTGCTGTTTCTATGAATGACTGAAACAATATAGTAATGTTAGGAGAAGCAAAACACATTGAAATTGGCTTATTAGCTTCCCTGAAAGGCTTTCTATCAGCAGCCATGTATGCAGATAGAGATTGATTGCTATCATGCAGCTTGCGTTTCATAATTCTGAATTACTCAAGAATCAGGTTGCTGCATGTGGTTTCACCTAGGGGATCTGAAAGGCCAAAACAGTAAGAATAAATGTCTACAAATAAGAAAAAAAGATTTATGGATAATAGTGAACCATGTTGAACAATAGGTATGCAAAAGAAAAATGGCTTAACAGAGAACCCAGATAGTACATCTGGTCTCCTACAGGTTTTTCTGTTTGACAAGAGGCAGTTCAGGTCCAAATGTAGAAATAAGAAATATGCTGCAATTTCTTGCATATATTTAAAATTATATTTTTGAGTATCTGGAGTCCAGATACTTTTGTAACATTTTCAGCATCATGGGACACAACCAGTGTAGATTTGTTGCAAGCTGGACTGAGACTGGAGTTGGAGGTCTAGCCCATCTATCATTTTGTGTTATTTCTTTGTACTTGTGATTTGGCTGATGCTATGTTGTATTACATTGTATTTCTTGTTGCAGTTGGTGCATTTTGCTCTCCTGCGCTCTTGCTGCAGCATTTACATGTGGTTCTTTGTGAGTCTGTCCCTTTGTATGTAAGTCAGGAGAACAAGTATGCCTGCCCATGGGGACTGCAGGCATACCTCTGCATATGCTGTATGTTGTGCCCAAGTTCCAGTGTGAGGTAAACATCAACAAAATGTCTTTTGGCAGTACGAAGTCTCCTCCTGATGGCTAGCACAGATTGGCCTGAAGGAGGAACTTTTTTTTTCTGTCATTAAGCCAGCATAGCACTTTATGACTTCTTTCTGTAAGTATCTAGCTAACAACAGTGGCCCTAGCGGTGGCTACGTTGGAGAAAATGTTCCCTGTATCTGACGAGCTTTTTTTCTCCCTGCCTAATAAATTACTTCATGTTTTGTAAAAATAAACGTTTTCTGTTTGTTGAAGAACATTGTAGCACACCAACATGTTTCTTCTCAGGCTCAGTGTTGCCTCATGCAGCCTTAGGACGGAGATATTTGTTGCTGCATTAATGAATAGCAAAGATAGTGAGATTTTACTCATAGTGAAGAGCTTAGGTATGTGGGGCACAGGGTGTTCATTGTTGTCAGTTGTGTGTTGGGGCCCCTGTTGAGTATTTTTCTGAAGAGGGCATATCCACCCTATAGAAACTGTAGTGGAGAGATTTATCCATTAGACTGGGTCTTTGGCAGGGATTTACTGCTAAATGTCTCTGCATGAGGAAGGAAAAACTAAGATAATCCACAGGTTTGCTTCTTCACCAATTTTAACCTATTTTTTGCCTTGATAGCACAGCCAGAAGTAAGAGCTACAGTATATAAAGCTTGACTGGGCTGACAGAATAGCAAAGTTAAATACTAGTATGGAGGGCTTGAAAGAGAAAAGATGCATATACAGATCTCACTGGCAGCTGGATTCATGCATGTATTTTCTTTGCCTTCTTCTGTGTTCTGCCCTGCAGCATGGCACGCAGTGGGCCAGCTCTGGATGTGTCCTGTGCTCCTGCACCCATGGGAAGGTGAGCTGCACCCCCATAGCCTGCCCAGTCCTCACTTGTGGAAGGGGTGAGCTGCCATACACTGCCCAGGGAGCCTGTTGTCCCACGTGTGTGGGCCTTGGTGGTGAGTATTGTGTGTGAACAGGCTACACTCTTGTCTCCAGTGATCCAAGTAGTATCTCCTGGCTGGAAATATCCTTCTAGTTGCAAATTTAGAAAGCTTTTCTTTTTGTGTTCAGTTCCATTGGAAAGACACCGGGGTCAGATGTTTTGCTTTATTCTCTTAATTCACAAATTGAAAGCCCTTGAAAACTGTTGAAATTGTTACTGTTATTTCTTGGTTTGACAAAAGAGAAGTTTGGGTTCCAAGGTGCATAAAGTTTATTTTTTAATTATGGGTAAAGGAAAGGGAAAAGAACAAACAAAAAAATGCTGTCATTTTATTATTTCTTAGAACCCTGCTACTTTGATGGCCATTTGTTCCGGGATGGTGAGGACTGGAGCCTTGGTCAGTGCTCCAAATGTGTCTGCAGGGATGGCGTGACTCAGTGCTTCACAGCTTCCTGCGAGGCTGTTCTGTGCGAACAGGTCAGGACTCAGCAGCCTTCTGGGGATGTTATTCATGACTGTCTTCTTTCTCTTGTCAAGATCTATTTCTCATGCAAACATACAAGTTAGCAGGGGGATCTGGGTGATTTGAAAGGAGTATTTATATGTGGAAGGATGGATGAGTCTTTCAGTGTAAACATGCTCTCTTCCTCTATAGGTTATTTTCCCACCAATTTATTCATGTCATGTATATCCTGGCTGATTGAGCACAAGTATGCTCCAAAGAAATGGTGATTTTGGTTTTATACCAAAAAATGATATAGAATCGATCAGAAAATATCTTTATTTCTTTGGGGGAATGAATGAAAGCACAAGATTTTAATGAGAGTTATCTTCATAAGCCTAAGTATTTGGCTGGCAGGTTTTGCTTACCATATTTATTTTTCTCAAGAAACCTAGAAATACGGAAATGTCAGTCAAATTTCACAAGTCAGATGCTGATAAAATTCCCCTTAGGTGTAAGATGGAACAGAAGCCTTGGAGCTCTTTTCTTACATCTACTTAGAAATGAATAAAACAAGGAAGATGATTTAACCAAGCTCAAGCAGTGACTCAGTGTTTTAGCCCAAGTGGAACATTTCTGTCTCTGAGGTCTATGTTGTGGACAACTGATGAGTTCTTAGCACTTCAGTGGTGATGAAACCAGTTTACACATTGCAGAATTATATGCAGTGTTAACATGCTGGTTAGTAAGGACAGATATGCACAACACTGTATACTATATACAAGTGACTTGGTTATTTTTTTGAGCTCTGCTTATTGTATTGCATACTGGAAGTGCTTCAGAGCATGCTGACACTCTCTGGATTTCTTTTCCTTGGGACTACTGTACCAGTTTTCTTGGGCACTGCAGTGTACTTCTTTACCACAGTATGCAATGCTAAGAACATCTTCGAAATACAGGAACTGGTTCTCCAGGAGTGTCTTTTTCTGACCCTGACTTTGTTTTATAAGGTCTGCCTATCTTTTATCTACTGATGCTCTCAAATGTTGAATCAGACTCCCTAGAAATGTTTGCTTCAGCTGAGCATACCTCCCTTGTAGCACTGAGAAGAACAAAAGCAGTAGTCATAAACCTTCCTTCCTAATAACGCTTACATTTCTGTTAGTGGACCAGATGTGTTGTTGGTTGTTCTTTTTCTGATTGAAGGAAAAAGCACCTGTTTCTCTGCATGCTAATTGTTTTTTCCTGAGGTACTCAGTTGCTATTAGTTGACGTAAGTATTGTGCATTAAAACAAATTTATGCGTGCTTTACATCTTCCCTACCCACCACAGACAGACCAATGTTAACCTGCTGACTGATTGCACTAATGTTTTATCAGCTATTTATTAGAACTTAATTAGTGGAAACAGAAATGACTGTGTTCTGGCTGTGATGTATCTGGAATAATGAGCTGTGAGCATCCACATAAATGCAGTAGGAAGACAATTCTGGTGGTGCCCCACTTATTTCCAACCCAGGTGCCCTGGAAGGAGTGTTTGCAGGATGGGCAGGGATTTTGTTCTGCTCTCAATCATACCTAACATTTTCCTGCATGTTCCTTTATCCCTTTCTGCCTTCTTTACTCCCCATCAAATGCAAATAAATAACTTCTCCCAACAGTTGGTATGATTATTAAACACTCATTTTCCATCATTCTGATAGAAGCTGTACCTTTCCCTTAGTGCTGAGTGAGAATAACATAAAAAATGCTTGTTGCACGTGGAAGGGCACCTGAGCAAGTCCCTCCATAGCAGAAAAGGATCTGAGAGGCAGGGAGGGTCCTAACTTTTTAGGGACGTGCTTTCTATGTGTATGCATCCTCTGAATGTACAAATTCCTCAAATCTGCCCACCTCACTTCTTGCTTCCAGTGCAAAATGAGCGTCTGGCAGATTGAGCTCACTCTGTGTACTTGTCTGCAGGGAGCTTTGCTGCTAGTTATCTCTGCCCAGTACGCCACAAGAAGGCCCAAACAGAAGGTCTTAATTATGCTGTCCCAACAAAGTCCATGATGAATGAGCCCTTTTAACTCTGCTGGGAAACCAGCAGTTGCAAGCTTTCATATGAAGTTGTCTACTTTTTCTTTGAAAGTTAGTGATGTGATTAAAACAAGAGGTGAGATAATAGTTCTCTGCATTTCTATGCTATTTCCAGTTTAGTCATCCTGATGTGGCTGAAGGGAGGTGCTGGTGAACAGCACTGTACCCATACCAAATCATTGCATGTATGCGAAATTGTAGCAGGGGAACTAGTTTTGGACTGGTGGAATCGTAGCATGAAGGAATTGTTACACTGATGCAAAATACCAACTTATTTCAACATGATGTAAATAAAGAATGAAAAAGTTTAAATTGGAATACTCTAGTTTTAAGTGTAATATTAAGCATAATTGATTCTATAATTTTATGCCTGTACAGACAGCTGTACTGAATGGATTTAGCAAGTACAATGCAAACTCCTGTGTACAACACTCCTGAGATGACAAGTATTCAAAGCCAATCCCTCCATCTCATGCTTTAGTGTGTTTTTTATATAACTTTCTATATATATGTATGTATTTCTGTGTACCTGGGTATATGCGTCTGTACTTCTATTGTGTATGAATGTATCATTATCTGTATACCTACCTACATGTCTGGATCTCAGTTGCCATCTAAAGAACCCCAGAAAATGGGAAGAAGGAAACATTTGTTGAACTCATACTGCGAAGATGGGCTGCAGACTTCAGAGCCAAAACCAAGCCTTGAGTGACTGTGTCTTATCACACAGATATTAAATGCCTGGAATTCCAGATAGTGATGCTGAATTCCATGTTAACTTATCATATGCTTATTTTATGTGTTTGCTGCTTTCTATTTAGGATGAAGTTTTGGTTATGTCTCCTGGAAAATGCTGTCCAGAATGTGTTCCAAAGTCCTGCTTAGTGTCAGGAAAGGTGTACCAGGTAAGCTCTGATGAGCTACACCAAGTGCCAGCTCTTCACATGTTCTGGCACATACCTTTTTTCCTTCCCCCTTGTGTCTGACTTTCTGCCAGCTCTAATAGCATAGTGTAACTATTTCTCTCCTCCTGGACAGCCAGAAGAGTTGAAAGAAATTAGGGCTAGATAAGAATTTGCTGACAAGCAGCAAGGAAGTTTGTGTGGTGAAGCAGATTAGACACTTATCTTTTCATGCTTTTTTGGAGGAGGAAAGTAGCACTAGTGAAGGTCAAAGTATTTGTAGCATGTGTGATTTTCTGCTAAGAACTATTTTTTTTTGCTAATAATGGTAGTGACATTGGTGAGGCCTACACTAGCTTGTAATTAATAAGAAGTACGCACCACCACGTCATTTAGACCTCATGTATCTTCTGCGTGTTTCCTGATGGTTTAGAGATAACATTTCTTAAGAAAAGTTTGACATTGGGTACAGATGTACAGAAAAAGTTGTACTCGATAGATTGCATAGATTTCTGGAATGAAATTTGTTATGTACGAAGAACATTTAACAGTTGTCTGCATCTCTCCTATTCTTTTTGAACAGCACGGTGAACAGTGGAAAAAAAATGCCTGCATTGAATGTGCATGTCATAGAGGAATGGTCAGATGTCTGAGAGAAACCTGTGACTCTGTTATTTGTCAGAAGGTAGTTGAAAATCATTCAGTTCTGCTACCTTGTCTTTGTCATTTTGCACATGTGCTTTCGGTTCCAATGAACATGGCTAAGAGTTTCCTCAGAGTGGTTTTTGATGCTTTGTAGGGGGAGAACAAAGTGCAGCGTTCTGGGAAGTGCTGTGAGGAGTGTGTGTCTTCCAAGGAAAACTGCTTGTATGATGGCACTGTCAGGTACCACGGTGAGATGTGGAATATCACTCGCTGTGACTTCTGTGTGTGTGATGAAGGCCAAGTGACTTGTCACAAAGCAGAGTGTGCCAAAGTGGAATGTGCCAAGGTAAGAAAGGTTATCTTCTTTGAAAATGCACCAATTAAGTCCCGTGATTGTTTTACTCCCTTTTTTCCCCTCCCAAAGCTGACGTTTTGAGACAAAAAAGCTGCCCTTCTTTTGGAGCTTCTTTTGTGCATTTAGCTTGAAAACGCTTCACGGAAAGGAAGAGTTAGCTCAGGATTTTCTATGCAAGGGTTGACTGCTCACGAGGTTTGTGTTGTGAAGCAAGGTAGACTGAGTCAGTGGCTCATTTAACTCGGGTTATCTCCTGCCCTGCTGTTTGCCCGCTGATGTTAGAGATATCTAATTTCATTGACAACTGGCTTTACCTGGAGCTTAATGTGCAGAGATATGCACAGGGCAGAGATAGTTAACAGTTAAAGAAATCATAAGACAACCCAAGCTGGAAGGAATTGACAAGGATCATTGAATCCAACTCCTGGCTTCACAATTCTGCATGCTACAGTGGCTTTCAGTAACGTGGGTGAGCATCAAAGGCAGTATTCTGTTTTTCTCCATTTTCTTCATGCCATTCTGGGCATGGAAGTGAAGCCGATGTTTTATTCCCAAGCTTACTGTAAATACACTGACAGATTATGTTGTAGTTGCTCTGTAATGGATAGGGAAAATGCATTAGATAGATTTAAATGTTTCTTATACACACACTCTTGTGCAAAGACACACATTTTGGATTGCCTTTTTGTAGTGCAGTAAGACTTCTACCTCGGTTCTCACTGTGTCTGTTTTAATCAGTGGGTTGGGACCTGGTTTATACCAGTTACTCTACAGTGTCGGTGAAGTAAAAGGAAGGAACTGTAGGCATCTGAGTTTTCTCTCCATAACAGGGCTTTCCTGGTGACTGCCCGCATGCTGAGTTTTGAGTAGTATGTTTGTGTTGTGCCTGAAGTCTGCATACTGTGCATAATGGGATCACCAGATTAGACTGTTTAGATGTTCAAAAAAGTTAGAGCTTGCACACGAGGTCCCAGATGATGCATCATGCAGAGAGGATGTATCTAGGAATAGATGTGTATGTTCATCTGAGATGAACAAAAACCAAAAACAAATAACAAAAATACACCGACCCAAACTCTTGTCAGTGGTGTAGTGGTGATGATTATCACGTAACCTTAAACTGCACGGAGTGATTTTTCTGGATGGAAAGTTGTGATTGTCATAAAGTCTTGAGCACTTGGCATCTGTTTTATACAGCTTCCTGCATGCTTTTGGCTGTAAATTGGATCATTTACACTAACGATGATGGCATGCTGTCATGGCTCAGTAGGGAAAATTATTTAATATTCATGCTCGTATCTTGGGCTCTGACAAAGAATCCATTATGCAGAAAAACCAGGGATATTTTACAGGATGATGACACATAAGGTTAAAAATGAGAGGTTCAAAAGTGTGAACATTATCACTCATGCAGCTCTTTTTCAAACTTAGGTTCTCAAAAGTAACCATCCAGCTCAAAGCCTGAGCTTCTCAAAGTGATACAAATTGTCAGAGTATGAGCTGCCGCAGTTTCAAATTGAATGAAATGTAATTGTTAGGGGGACAGAGAGGAAGACAGCGTCCTTTGTTGCAGACAAGAGTTTTGTTCCGTCTTGATATATTTGCACAAGGATTTATTATCTTACGTAGTTTCTCTTAGGGTAGTTTCCTCAAGCTAGGTATAGTCACATACGTTTACATAGGTAGTACAAGGTACGTATGAATTAACTGCAATAAAATATTTACTCAAAAAGCAAATAAAATATATTCTTTTCCTTTTTCCTTTTTTTTTTTTTTTTTTTTTTTTTCAAAGTTAGAAACCTGCGTTAACAAATCTGTTGTGAAGCGAGGAACATTTGGATTCCCTTCATTAAGGCACTATTAATTTTCTTGTCACATCATCCTGTTTAAAGTGTGATGCCACAGATATGAACTGCAAATCCTAGACAGCTCAACATAGTATCGTAGTATTATGTGAGGGTAGAGTGGAGGCTTAGCTGTTAAACCTTTTCAAAGAAAACTTGCACAGTACTGCCATATGAAAGTGTCTGCAGGGATTCTGACCTAATCTTGAGAAAGCAGTTTTTAGAAGGATACTGGTAAGCTAGGGATACAAGTTATGTGGCAGGCTGGAATAGTTTTGGATGTAGAAATGGATGCACTCAACCAAAACCACTGAAACTCAGCATCACCTGCTAGAGCACTTTCCAGCAGCCTGATATTGAGCAATCTGGTGACAGTGCTCAGGTGTGTGTCTGAAGAATATCTCCCATAGCCACTCTCTTTTCTGAGTCTTGGCAGAGCAGTGTGCTTATGGGTTCTTTTTGGAGGGATAGGGTAGTCATGTTCCTTAACTAGTTGTTCTCAGTTTTCCTCTATAGTTCGTGCTTATGTGTATGCGTGGGGATGTAGGTAGGGATGAGGATGGGGGAATTTACAGTCCATAGTAATGACATGAGGTTCAGCATTGCCAACAGCAATTTGAAGTGATGATTTAAATAGCAAAAATGTATATAATCAGCAGAGAGAGATTTTAGTTGTGTGTCGTCCTGAAAGACCAAAAATTGCTCATTCTCTTCTCTTGCCCCTTCTCAGAAATGCCTGAGAGCTACCGGAGTGTGGCTGGGATTAGCTGTTGGCACTGGAAAATAACTGACTGGTGACATTACTGCCCCATCTGTGTGTAAAGTAGGTCACTTACAGATATTGGTGGCAAGGTGAAAAATGTCTTGAAGTGACTGTGCTGGAATGCATGCCTGGCTGGTGTAAATCAGCAGAGCTGTTAAACTTTGGTGCCAAGTTGAATTTTGTGAGCCAGCTGAAGAAACAAGCGACATGCTGAGAGGGAAACCAACAACAGCTGTGGGATTTCTTTGGGTATATGAGCTCCCTGCAAACACTTAATGAACACTTAATGAATGTAATTTAGTCATTCATTTGTAACTTTTTTTATTGTAGTGGTTTTGTAGACTTATGTCTGTTTTGTGACTGGTATATATCACCTTCCCTGTATTTACAGTGCCTGAGAATCTGGTCTAGAGAAACAACTCATATCAGGAAATAGAAGCTGTTTCTTTCTAATTCCTTAAGGCAGAGTCTTCCTTTTTCCAGAACGATCAGCTTCCACTTAGGTGCAAGAAGTTCTGACCAATCAGGGCACGTCATTTCCTACTCCCACTGATAAATTATTATCTCCAAACCAGAGTTGTTGGTTGTGTAAGTGAAACCTGTGGAGTCCTACAGTTGTAATGGAGACCAGCATTTTAACCATTTGTCATAAATAAAGCACGTACTTTGAATCTACACTGGACAAAAAAGCAGAGCATTTGAAATGAAGTTACCTTTATTTGAATGCTTATGCATGCAGATCTTGACAGTGGTCCAGTAAAGTCCTGGAGAAGGACAGTAAAAAATGGTATTCCTGTTCTCTATATCTGCACTGGATTACACTTGGGTGTTCTTTCTGAGCAAGATTTAGGGATAGTCTTATCACTGAATTCCCTAGCCTTTTCTGAGGTTTGCTCTGTAACTGCAATATTCATTAAGCACATTCTTCAGACTGTACTTCTAGAGATGAAATAGGATGCAGGGAAGATAACATGAAACAAGATACTGAAGATTGCATTCCAGAGCAAGAGCTGCTCTGCCTCTGCATTCCACAGTATTTTTGGTATTGCTGATTCCATTTGAATTGCTGCAAGCTTTCTCTTCACAGGGTGAAGAATTAATTCACTTAGATGGGAAGTGCTGTCCTGAATGTATTTCAAGTAATACTTATTGTGTTTACAAAGAACATACCAAAGCTGTAAGTATCATGATACTTCGGAGCAATAATAGAGAATTCTGCTTGTGAAGGTTTGGAGAAGTGACTCTCCCAAGTTTTAAGAAGGGTATTATTTGCAGTGGAGCAGAAAAATAATCTGTTAATACTATCTGCAGATTGCTTTTAAAATGTTTGGAATCTGTAAAATTTACCTTGTTTATATTATATGCATCTATTACAGGGATTCACCTTGCTTTCCTTTCTGCGGTATAATCAATCATTTCCCATTACTCTTTAATCTCTGTACTCATTGGTTTCCTGCGCATCTCATGGAGGCAAAGATACCTTACTTTTGACCTATTTGGTAGAGGCTGTCTAGCAGAGGCAATGCATTATGTTCTGCCTGTATCATTTATTCCAATGTTCTCTATGACATGAGTCCATTATTTACTAATACTTTCAAGGAACTTTCATTCTGGAATTATATTGAAGGAAAGGTGATTATAGAAGGAAATTATAAAGAAGGGAGGTGATTGTCTCCCTCTGCTCAGTTCTTGTGAGGCCCCATCTGGAGTACTGTGTCCAGGCCAGGGGCCCCCAGCACAGGAAGGACATGGAGCTCTTGGAACAGCTCCAGAGGAGGGCCACTAAGATGATCAAAGGGCTGGAGCACCTCTCTTATAATGAAAGATTGATGGAACTGGGCTTGTTTAGCTTGGAGAAGAGAGGACTCCAGGGAGACCTCATTGTGGCCTTCCAGTACTTGAAGGGAGTATATAAACAGGAGGGGGATGGCTGTTTACGAGGGTGGACAGTGATAGGACAAGGGAGAATGGTTTTAAACTGAGACAGGGGAGGTTTAGGTTAGGTATCAGGAGGAAGTTTTTCACCCAGAGGGTGATGATGCACTGGAACAGGTTGCCCAAGGAGGCTGTGGATGCCCCATCCCTGGAGGCATTCAAGGCCAGGCTGGATGTGGCTCTGGGCAGCCTGGTCTGGTGGTTGGAGACCCCGCACACAGCAAGGGGGTTGAAACTGGATGATCATTCAGTGAAAATATAAAGTGGTTAAAATATGCCAGTAATGGTCTTCTCATTGCTCTGGTAGATGAAAGCTGGACCTTATGGATGCTGTTTGCCAGCAGTTTTGAGAAGTGAAAAATGCAATGCTGCTTGTTTTTTATTGTTGTTGTTGTTGTTCTTTGTTTTGGTTTTTAATGCTAATACTTTTAATACTTTTTAATACTTTTCTTTCTCGGATCTCTCTCTGACCCAATTGAAACAATATATATTAAGATGTTAGGTTTGTTCCAGTTTGTGCTTTATTCTTTTCGAGAGGAACTGCCACAAAAGCTTCACAAGCATTTGAAATGCTTGCTGACTCGTTTTTGCCTTTTTACTTCTTCACTTGGTACCAGCATGGCCTCGGTCATCAAGGGCAGCTGTGGTGACCTTCCAAGCAGATCCAGACATGCAGACTGCAGGAGGGGAGACAGAGATGTCTCTCCTTCACTTAACCAGGCAGCTGGCAGTGTGAGGTGGGATGGTTAGTTGTGAGGAAAGCAAATAGCACCACCTCAGTCTGTGTGACCAGTCTTTTTGAAGTAGAGCAAGGCAACAGGAGAGAGGAGTAAAGTAAGTAAAATACTTCTAAGGCTAGAAGGTGGTCTGAAGTGTGACAAGAAGGTAATTGTGCAAATAAATACATTCAGACCCAGAATAGATTAAGGGTATCTGCTCAAATACATGTTCCTGAAGTGTGGGGGGGAAAAGGTGGACAAGTGAGGCAGCAAAGTGTGGAGATATGAGAAAATGCTTTGAGTTAGAGGAAAATGGGGGTGTGTGTTAGAAGTAGAAAGGACTTAGTGCTAACTGAAAAACATCCCCCAGTGGAGGGGCTGCTAAGAGGAAATGTGATCAGGAGGCCACAGGCCATGGATTGTTCTCTGCAAGCCCTATGCAGGTTGCCTTGATTTGGAAAGACAAATTGGGCGAGAGATATGGATGCACAGTCTCACATAACTGCCATAGTCTTGTGACAACTGGCTTCAGAGCTGAAACAGCCGCAGAGATGTTTAGCTTACTGCTGTCTCTGGTGTAGTGTTGAAGTTTATATGGGGACTTCCATGCATGAGAAAAACACCCTTTTTATGGGGAGACTCTCCTTCACCGCAGAAACGGTAAGCAGCAGGAATCCCTGCTGGGTGGCAGGCCAGGCATTACTGCTGAGGCTCTATCTTGATTTGGTTTGACTGCAGAGCAGCTATGCTGGTGGTGTAGAGCACTAATCCTGGCTGTTGTGTCATATTATGCAGAGTGGAGAGACGTGGAAGGAAGGGCTGTGCAGAGAATGTGAATGCCGTGACGGGGAGGTGGTCTGCTTTCAGCGCTCCTGTCCTCCCTGCCCACCGGGCAGCATGGCTGTCAGGGAGAAGGGTGATTGCTGTCCACGCTGCCAGCCAGGTATGGACCCAATGTCTGTCACTGTGATTCATCACTTTTATTACTCCTTTATCCCTTTTGTCACTCCTTTTGGGTAGGAGCATGTGAATCATACGCTCATCTGATGCTGGACACATCTTGGGATCCCAGCTGTCCCTTGTCTTCCTCATTCTGGTCCGATGCATACAGTGAATTTTAACTCATCTTCAATCTGCAGCTGCAAAGTAACTGGTTTCTGTAATTCAGTTTACTGGAGAGGCATAGGGCTCCATCCTAAGGATGGAAGTCAGTCCTACTGACTTTTCTTGCTTTAAATCATTGCTTTCTTTTGTCAGGAGTCTCTTCTTGGGAGTGGTGTTTTGAAAGTGTTTTGTCCTCTTTTTATCATAACAAATTTTATAATGCAGATGACTGTCTTTGCAAATCTTAACAAGAGTTTTGGAGTTCATGGGCTCACGATTATTTCTTGGAAGTGGGAAGGAGAAAGAACATGTTTACAGTGCCACAGGCTCACCTGGGTGTTGCCGTTAGCATCTACAACACCTGGGGCAGAACTGCTGCCAGTTAATAATTATTGGAAAAATCAGAATAGCCTTAGCTACAGGTTAATTTTACATATAAATTCATTTTTTTCCCCAGGATGTTTTTATTTTCCTTCAGGTACACATCACAGTTAGTAGGCTTTACATTTTGTAGTCGATAGGCTTTATCTGTGGTTTGCTAATTTTTCATTTTGGGAGCTGTTCTTCTTGTGTTCATCTAACTTTGGTTTTATCGCAGTGCTCCAGTTAATGGCTTATCTGTTTAAAAAGAAAATAGCTTCACAGTTTAATTATACTGTCGTTTGCAGGAGTGGCTTGGCACATTTGCCATATTAATGTGTTAAAGCTTGTTATTTACTGCATGCTAATAAAAATGCAAAACACTGCACATTGGAAAGAGAGGAAAATGAGTTTGGGGCAGTTCAGATAAAATTGTCCTAGATTTTTGAAAGGGAACAACATCTGCACTGACTCCAGTGGAGGGGACAGATTATTAAGTGCTCTCTGGACCTACCTACTGTCTTTCTTACCAAGAGGTGCCAGTGTGCTGGTAACCCTTGAAAATCATGGCCTTTTCTTTTCGCTTCTGCAGTGGTAGTGCTCTGGAAAATGCATACTGTGAAGTCATGGTATTGGATTTACAGAGCCAAACCCGCATTTTTGCATCTTAAAATGTAAATGGACATTTCCTATACTGTAAATGTAGGTTTTTGCCTCTTTTTCTGTTTTGCACTGGTGGCTATGAGAAACCAATACAAAACCCAGCCTGCAGCAGTTTGACTTGTGAAGCCAAGGCATCAGCCCTTAACACATCTGCGTCCTTAAAGCCAGTAACAATTTGTTGCTGCTTCTCACAGATGTTCTGGGGGAAGCAGGCAGACAGAACCCATTTATTCTCGTCCACTGTAGAGCATCTAGCCCCAAGCATAGTTGTGTTTGGTAAAAAAGCAACAAATATGCCCACTCACCGAGAACATTTGAATTGGAGCACAGGGATTATTTTTTTTTTTTTTGTACTTAAAGATTGTCCATTCTGTACCTCTCTGAGCAGTCAGTTCATTGTCAGTCTGTGAGGATGGAGCTGCATGTACCTTTGGGAAGTTGCTCTTAAGAAATGCCTGATTCTTTTCTTAGATAAAGCAGCCTGGAAACTTGCAGTGTAAATGGAGTGTTTTCAGCAGTGAGATCCTTTCTGCTGATTTGTCAGAAGGGAGCAGATGGCTTTTCTTGCAGCAAGCAGTAGTAGTAAAGAAGTAGTAAAGAAAAAATAGTCTTTTTTCCTGGTCTCTGCAAAGAGACCAGACATCTCTTTTGAGGAAATACCTGTGGTCAAGAAATTCTTCTGTAGCACTGTGACTTAAGGCTTCTGACTGGAGAGGATGTGGTCTGCCACCGTACTTTGACCTGATGTGGTGCATCAGGTGACTTATTGCAGAGTTTGCCTGAAGGAAACTGAAATTTAGGTTGTTTTGGGCCATTAATTCCTGATCACTTAAGATTTTTACTGCTGAACAGCAGTGTGGGCTAAGAAATTTCTGTTTTATCAATAGTCTAGGAAACCAGAGTCTTTACAAAACCCTCCCACATATTAGGACACAACAATATAATACTTAGCCCTTTGCATGCCAGTTTGGAAGAAAACTATTCCAAAATTAACAGAACATGAACTAGCAAGATAAGCTAGTAATTAATTTTACCTTGGTTTTGGATTATGCATTTCTTTCTCTCTTTTTGACTGAACACTGCTGATGGTTTTTGCCCTTATGTCTTTTCTTTGCACTAGGGAAGTGCCACCCAGACTGTTTGACCTGCTCTCAGTCCTTTGATCACTGTATTGCCTGCCGTGATGTGAAGAAGCAGCTGCAGAATGGGCGATGTGTGGAGACCTGTGGGTCAGGCTTCTATCAGGATGGGGAGACTTGCTTAGGTAATTTCTGCAGGGGACGTACACTGCCAAATGACTTTGTTTTCTGTGGCTTGCTTTGCATTTGTTTGCAGAGTCCCACAGGCTTGCTCTATAGAGACTGTCTAGCTCTGCTTGGAAAAGTATTGAGGTTTGATACTGAGTGGTAGCCATAGGCTTAGGACTTCTAAGAGGTTTCAAATGAGAATGAATTCTTAAATTCTTTTGCTATAGCGAGACAAATTTGTCTCTTTTCATCAGAGCAGAGGTGTTCTGCTGCATCAAGACGTTTGGAATTAATGTGTCTTTCTTTTCCTCTCTTGGAAGCCTGCAATGAAACATGCTCAGCCTGTACGAGTGGTTTTGAGTGTTCTTCATGCCAGACATCCCTGCTGATGAAGAATGGGCAGTGTGTGACTTCATGTGGGAAGGGATTCTTTCAGGATCAACTCATATGTGCAGGTAACTTGAAGCAAAAAAAGATTGCAGTGCTTTGTGGTAGCTAAATGGCAGACAAAGCAGTACCCAGATGATTAGATATAGTCTCTGTTGGGGGACTTGTTGTTGACATAGGTGTTAATGTTCACCCTAGAGTAAAGTGAGGAGTGATCAGAGGAACCAAGTCATATGGTATAAAACTGATTACTGGTTGGAGAAATATTCATTAAAATTCCTGAGCTGATGAGTTTGGTAAAACTCTGCTTTTGAACACTGAAGTTTCAGATTTCCACCACAGTCCTCTTTTAATTCAGAAGTCTCTTCTGGAAAAGTGACCTTGTTTCATGTGGTGTTGAGGATGCAGAGCAGAGTGTGTGCTTTAGTTTTACTAAGAATGTGACACCCTGAACTGTGCCTGACAATCTGATCTGCATAGGCGTTTTCTTTTATCTCTGTGTGGACTAAGCTGCAGCTGTTAATGCCTTTGAGAAGGCAGTATTTGAGGTACAGGGAAAATTACTTGGAGGGATGGAGGATTGATAGGACCAGAAAAACTTAAAGACTCGTTAAAAATGTTTTTTGTTCTTTTCTGCCATCAATATGTTGCTCTCTCTTCATGGTAGTTGGTAGGGCTAACTGTTCTTAAGAAGAATATTTACCAAGTAAATTAATAATTCCACTAGAAAACTGGCATGTGTCTAAATACTAAAACAACATATTTAGGAAGTCTGAGAGTAAGATAGCAGTGTTACAGGTTCCCTATTTGGTAGTGTTTTTATGAGCTTCTCCCGCTCCTCTGAAATATTTGTTTTTTCCCCAACTATAATGCAGCAGCTTTTTCATCGTGACAGTTTGTTTTCTCTAAAGTTACTACTTTTCTCCTCTTGATCTTGGCCTTCTTTTTGAAGGCTTATTATTTCTACAGCTCTAATTCTACAACAGTGTGGAGCACATGCTCAACTTCTTAAGCCGCCATTTTAATTTCTTTGGAACTAGCCTTGCTGCTTAAAATTAAACAAAGACACAGAGCATTGGGCAGATTTCAAGGGAAAGCACTTTAGATTCTAAGTCCAGCTTCCTTTTCTAAAGTGGCTTGCCTTGAAGAGGTGACCATTTCATGTTTTCAAAGTCTGAGAAACCTCTGTCTTTTAGCACTGACTACAGACTAGGGCCCCTTTGTGCACTTGTAAAGAGGAAAAAAGAGACCCAATCCAAAAGAATTTACAGTCTTAAGTATAAAATAATCTTCTTCTTCATTTGGTTTTATTTTACCATTTCCTTTCCACCTGCTACCAGTGTTTTAATTGGCAGTGCCCATGTACTGCTGAAGCAGCAGGGAAAGGCTAATGTTTCATTTTATTACTGGTTTGTAGATTACTGATTGTACATTCCATCCAAATTTGCAGTCACGCGTGCTTGTAGCTGAAAGTTGCTGGGAAAATTTGTTCCTGTTTCCTCAGGGGAATTAAACCGATTTGCTTTAGTTCTGCCTGGCTGCATTTTCTGCATAAAGTAAAACTGGTGGAATAAGTCTTAAATTTCAGATACAGTCCATAATTCGTTTCCATTCACTCTTTCTTTGTATTCTCTTCATTTTACAGATCTGTAATTTGATTGCCCAGATGGGCCTTAGGCTGTTCAAGAATATTTTTCTCATAATCATTGTAACAACTGCGATAAGCATGTTCCAAAATCATAAAAAGAATGAACTAAGCTGTGTTAATAGTTACCGTTCCAGTAAAGTCTCTCTTGAGGAATTCACTCTGGAGATGAAAAGCACCTACAAAAGTAGGTTTCCTATTCCATGCTACTGTTGAGGCACTGTTGTCTGCGTTGCAACAAAAGACAATTAATTAGTTTTTCCCTTTGTGCATGTTTTATAACACCTGGTTTAACTGAATGTACTTGGACTTTTGGAAGACAGTTGTTTCTTGATCTCTTCCCGGTTTTAGTTTTACACCAAGGTTGTTTCATGTTTTTTTCCACACACCTATTTGTGTAAAGTGTTAAAACCATTAAGAGAAGGTAAAGTTGAGGACTTTAAAGTGGTGTATTTAAAGGTCATGGTTCACTTGGAACTGGGCTTAGGACAGAGTGGCAGATGAAGGCTTCCCTGGAAAAAATAGGTCATGAAAACAGTTAAGAAGCCTACACCAAAGGCAAAGCAAAGTGAAGCAAAAATAAAAGATGTCTGCCTGCCTGGTAGAGCAGAAGGGCTTGAAGGACTCGTAGTGTTCAGGGCTCTCATTGCATTTTTCTAACTTAATTATTTATGTTTTTCAAGATTATTCAAAAGCTTAGGCAGAACACAAGTGTTTCTGCTTTGATCTCTCAGAGTGCAAATGCTGAGATGTGTAACTTGATACTAAAAGACCCAGCTTGCGCTGTAGCAAAGCCCTTGAATTTTTATTCACAGTCTGTTTTTCTCTGCTGTATCCTGGCTGCAGAGGCTCACCTTGAGAGATAGTGACTGAATGTGCCAAAGCTAAGCATTCCCAGCTCACAGGTTAGAGGTGGTTACTGATGCTGTGTAGCACAGAACATGGACCGCTCTGTGCTTTCCCAAAGTTGGCCAGTGATTTCTTACTGTGTTCTTGTTGGAATGCCGTTTGTATTAGCCTTCCTGCTGTCATCAAGCTGGGCAATATTGCACCTGTGTTGATGTGGATGAGAGACAGTTTGATAAGTGCATCATTAAGTTGCTGTCTGATTTCTAGTCAATCAAGAAAGAACAGAAATATCACTTCGCAGGACCTCTCATCTTCTAAATGCCCTGAGTCACTTCTATGTGACCCTGAGTAAAAGAGCAGAGGAGACCCATTGGCTCAGGAGCCACTAAAGTGCTTTTGCTTTCACCAAGAACAGACACTTGCAGAACCATAGACTGTCTTATGTTGGATGTGACCTCTGGAGGTCATTTGGTCTAACACACTGCTCAAGCAGGGACATACAGAGCTGACTGCCCAGGGCCAACCACCTGGCTGACTTTTGAAGATCTCCAAGGAGTTAGACTCCACAGTAGTCTGGGCTACCTGTGCCAGTGCTCTTGTCACCTGCACAGAAAATAAGTCCTTCGTGAAGTTTTGCCTGTCTAGCATTGATTTTCTGAAAAGATATTTTATTGCAGCTTAGTGAATACCATTGTGTCAGTTGAGGCAGAGAACTGCGCATCCAGTTGCAAGCAGAAGATCAGATGTAATCTTCAGAATCTCTTTTCTTGAGCAGTAGTGTGAGAAACTCTCAGCCAATGAATTTGACTCTGGCAAGGATCTTAGTGAAGCACTGTACTTTATTCACAATTGCAGTGGCAGTTGAGCACCCTCCTGTAGCAAGAGTGAAAATGCAAACCTTGTCAGTGAAAGACACACTGTTATATTCCATTTTCCTGACACACATTATCATCTCTCCTGGTTATCTACTGGTTGAGCATTCCAGGCTCACGATCTCCTTGACAGTTACTAGGAAATATTTCCATAATAGATCTGTTATTAACCTGTTGTTTTTAATTACGTTTTGTATTTCTTGATGGAGATAAGAGGGCGGTATTTTTTAAGGTGATTTCATTCATTTTCGAGATTGCCGTGTTTGTTCTGCCCTGTGCTAGGCCTACCCTGCAGATTGCATTATCTTGAATTAGTCAGAATGCTCCAGTTTCTGCTCTTAAGCAAAATACTTGCCCTATCTTGTGCTAGTCTCTGCCTCAGCAATTCTTTTTCTGAAAAGTAACCTATGCAGCCATTTTATTAGAAGTCTATGAGTTTAGTAAGGGCCTATACTTTGATATCAGAAGCTGCTTCTGCAGAAACACAATCTAACTGTCACGGAAGTGTCTGGGTAAGGTGCAGAGTCTTGCACATGTGCCCATTCACTCTGAAGAGAAAAGGGAATAGAAAATGACACCTACTGAATCTGAACTGAAAATAGTAAGGAAGGGTGAAAACAGCTTCCTGGCAATGCCAGTGCTTCTGTTGACGCATTTTCTCACAGCCACTTAGTTGCTCCAGGCAAAGATGGTTTAGCTGACAGTGGCTCATTGAATGCTTCCATTTTTCCCTTGCTTTTTCAGTGAAGCTGGAGACTGGCTGTTTGGGCAGCAAGCAGCTGTTGAGTCTGGCAGTGATCCAGTGCTGAAAGAGCAGAGCCTCTGCAGGCTGGGTGTGTGTGAATGCATATAAACATGGGGCAGGAGTGGGTTGGAGTTGCTGTCTCAGCCACACCAACAGCTCCAGCTGTGGCTGTGCCATCTGATGGTAGACAGAATGAATGAGTTAGGTAGCTTCTGGACTTGTGACAAAATGATCCTCAGAACATGGAATTAAATTGCCTTGTGCCTTTTGCTGCAAGAACAAGAAGTGTAGGTGTGTATCTGTTGGAGCAGGAATATGGCTGTGCTTGTTTGTCATCTGGAAACTGTCAGTTGATACCTCCTGGAGCCATGTGCCACTTTGCATACAGAAATGGCTATGTTGGAAGAATCTGTGGAGCGTGATTCTGTGGGGGGTTTGCAAAGCAGAGCTGAGGCTTACTGCAAACGTGTTTTCTTTTGTAGACCAACCTGAGGAAATAGTCACAAATCTTCTACTTTGAGTTGTTTACTGTGCTTTCAAGTGCTACATATGACTGTCTTGCTAAAGTCGAGTTGCATTCCTTCTCCTATCCATGCCTTCTTCCAAACCTCAGTACTTACATCTCCTGCTTGAAAGAAACCATATGGGCCTGGTCACTGTTGAGTAGTTTGGAGTCCAGAGGATCTGTTTCCAAGTATTTTTACCAAATTCCTTCTGTGTTTTCATGTGTGATGACCTCCAGTAGGATGTACTTCATTTCTCTCACTGTAGCTGGGAAACTTACAGAAGTGGTTTCCCTTCTAGGAAGGCAGCAAGGCTTGTGAAGGGCTTGCAAAATGTGTGCCATATGAGGAGTGACTGAAGGAACTGGAGCTGCTTAGTCTGGGGGAAAGGAGGCTGAGGGGAGACCTTATGGCTCTTTTCCAGTACCTGAAAGGTGTTTACAGTGAGAGTGGGGTTGGTCTCTTCTCATTGGTGACAGGTGACAGGACGAGGAGAAATGGCTTCAAGTTGCACCAGGGTAAGTTTAGATTGGATAACAGGAAAAAGCTTCTTCACAGGAAGGGTAGTTAAGCACTGGAATAGACTCCCAGGTTGAGTCACCATCCCTGGATGTGTTTAAAAACCATTTGGATGTGGTGCTCAGGGACATGATTTAGTGGAGGGTTGTTTGAGTTAGGGTACTTTGGTTAGGTTTAGTTTGTCTTTTCCAACCTGAGGAATTCTATGATTCTATGATTTTAAAACAAGAGCTGCCTCGTTAAAGGGCCTGAAAGCTGCTGTGATACACTGAAATGGTTTTGCAGGATCAATACAGATTGCTGTGACAGCCAACTGGGAACTGAAGAGAGGCAGTGAAGTAAAATCCGAAACTCATCCAGGCTGCAGACTCTGCAGTTTTGTATTATTACCTGACTCAAGTCTGGGCATTACAGGCTTCCCACTAAAAGCATGGCATTGAGAATGCTGTTGGCTCCCTTTTGTGAAACATCCTTCCTTCTTTTCTCTGTCCCTTTCCTGCTGGCTGTGTTTAACTAACATTTATAGTGAGTTTCTTTTGGCATGGAGAACAGGATGTGTGAGCTAATCTGGACTGTTGTCTGCTCTGTTAGCCCTATAGTCATATATCTGTAGTGGGGCTTAAGAGGGACAGAGCCAGAAGGGAAGGTGAGCTGGGAGAAAGCACCATGCTTAGCTGTAGGTGAGAACAGTGGTAGTGGTGACAAAAGCCCAGCAGAACAGCTGTATGCAGACTTGACAGAGGCAGTCCTGCTGGGCCCTAGCTCCAGAGGAGAGCCTAGAATGTAAGTCCAGCCATACCAAACAGCTATCCCAGCATGGGGCTGTTTATGGTAAGAGTTACATGCAGCAGAATGTTTGGCTCTAGAAAGAGGCCATGACTTTATTTTATCATACATATAGGACAGCTTAGGGCAGCTGCTTTGGAGAATATATAGAGGTGAAGAGGTGCTCAGGAGTACTTGGTCTGCTGCAGGTAGCAAATGGTTCCCAGTGCTTAGAGCCAAAGCACAGCTGCCCAGCTGACCTGACTTAAATAAAAAAGGGCATTTTTAATACAGTTGCATGCATGGCTGTCTGTTCTAAACCAGAGTTTGGAGGCCAGGCTGCCAGGAGGGAGTAGCCTTTCTTGGAAAGGAATGGTGTTTACAGAAATGACGTGAGAATTTCTGAAAATAACTGGGTAACTTCAGATGTGTTAACAAATTTAGGAAGGTTAACAGTGAAGAACTCAAGCTGTGCAGTGAGGAGAGTCTTATTAGATTGAGTCCTTGTGTCCATCCTTTCAGAAAGAAGTTCAAAGTTACAGTGAGCTCAGAGGAGCAAAATAGTCCTGACTGGAAGGTGAAGTGAGGACGATTCAGTAGGAATTTACAGCATGAACTCATACTCTGAAGTTAATTTGCAAGTGTGAACGTGCCCTGAGAATCATCCAAGCTGGAATGAGATGGAACTTTTCATCAACAGAGGAAATTATCGACTGGAGCAAAAAAGTGTGCACAATCTTTGCCTTCAAATGGGATGTCTGGTATTCACTGCATTGTGATTCATCCACAATTAGATGCACTTGATAGTCATGGCATATGTACTTGTTTACTTTGCTGTAGGAGTCAGTGGGAGAGATTCTATCAGGTGCAAAATGCCCAGCATCCTTATGACAGACTTCTCACAGAAATATTCAGATAGAATAGTCAGAGCATTGTGAAGAGATCAGGCATAATGCGGGGAAAAACAGTGAAGGAAGGTTAAAAGGGAGAAAGCAAATAGCTAATTATAAAGCAATAAAAGAAAATGATGAGAAAAGGTAAACTAAACAAAGGTAAAACTGTGGAGAAGGAACCACCCAGAAGGTCAAAAGACCAAATGCTGGATAAGTATCCTATATCTTAGCCTCTAAACCCTCCCTTTTCCAACCCCATGCATGTCATGCCACATTTGTGTTTCAGTTGCCTGTCAGTGAGATGGAGATGATAATGCTTCCCTGCCTTGGGGAGTAATGAGATCCACTAGGATAGTGTGTTTATCTTCTGGGCAGTGTGACTCATATATAAGCACAAACATAGGTGCTCTGTCTCATTAATTAACAAACCACAGGAGCAATTATAGCCTCGGGCAGACAGAAGAAGCATAAAAGAAAGAGCAAGAGGGGAATACTGGTGATTGCTTGTTTGCTGTAAACATATTTACAACTGTGTGCTGTCCTGCATAATCATTCCTCCTCCATTCTGCCCTTGTCCTGAAACATTAGGCATGGTCTTGGAAGGGGAGCACTTCATTCTCACCTGTTACTGGGGAGAAGATGAATTGTCACTCATTTAGAGGGTTTATTTTGGCAGGAAGGTGTTTGCTTTTGTCACCGTTCCACTTGTAAGCGTACTTTTGGCTAAGTGGATCAAGTTTCCCAGAGTTTTCACTGACCAGCAGCTAGTGTATCTGCTGATTCCTGTCTACTCACAGATGAGTTTTGCTTCTATGACTGCAGCTTCAGACATGTTCATTGGTATAGAGCAAATGTCATATAGTGCTATTTTCTCCTATCTATTGTGGTCTGAGAACACAAGCATGTACCTGCCTCATTGTAAAAGAATAAATTTAAGAACATCTTAAGAACACATTTGGGTGTAGTCATGAAAAAAAAATCTAATCACTAAAAGAACTGTAATTTGTACACTTCATGTCAGCACTGGTAGCATAGGATTTAATGTGAGTCTTCTGCACAGATTCCATAGATGGGAACCATGATGGGCTGGATTTTCCTCGCAGTTGAACTTGCACAGTTTTGAATAGGGTGGCTCAACATGTGCTTTGGTAGGCAGAGCTGATTTTCATACAGCTATGAGTTTAACTGCAAGCCATTATTGTGATTGAGGATGACTTTGTAGCCTATATGTTACTATGCCCTTGTGCCTGAAAAAGGGAATTTTGACTTTCCTGCGTTGCAGGGATGTGGTAAGACTTCAGACATAGCAAAACACTGCTCTATCCCAGCCATGATATGTGGCTCACACAGGGAGAAATGCTGCTAGTGTTCCTACTCAGTAAGGGAATGCCTCTTCTCTCTAGCATGATGATGATCAGGACTTAGGTGTTGCCAACACTCTTGTAGTCTGATTACAGCTACGGAGACAGTGCTGTTGCATGCTAGGTGTTGCAGTGCACATACGAAATGGTGATGTAGATTGTATCCCTGAGATGAGATGGATGAAAATAGTAACATAGGAAGAGCATAGATCTATCTTTTTTCTTTTCTGAAGCAGTGAATGGTTTTAAATTCAAGGAGCAAAATTGCAAAAAAAAAAAAAAAAAAAAAAGAATTGCTGGAAATTCTTCATTTTAAAAAGAAGATTGAAAGTTGATCATTCATTAATCTTTTACCTTTCTTTCCTGCAGTTTGTCATGAGTCCTGTTCCTCGTGCTGGGGACCTGCTGACAACAATTGTTTCTCCTGCAAAGACACGTCACAGGTGCTAAAAGCAGGGCTCTGTGTGGCCAGCTGCGGAAAAGGTTTTTATGAGAAGGATGGAACCTGCAAAGGTAAATGCCTGTTTTCTTCCTCAGTTGCAAGAAATTTGAGAAATGCTCTGCAAAAATTGAATCAAAATTTTATTTAGCCATTCAGCAGCTGTGATTTTATTCATGCTTAAGAAGCCAGATGTACCTCGTGCATAAGTATCAGATAAGGAAAGCTGCTGTTTGTTTATAAGTTTATTAATTCATTTAAGCTAATCAGATGCTGAAAGGTTTAAAGTTTTTTCTCTCACTGAACAACTTGAAAGCCTAACTGAGTTGTTTTTGAGGGCTTGACAAATCCATTTATCTGTGGAAAGAAAAATGGCCCTTGCCAGCAGATTTCTGTAAATTTGATTGTAATTCAGCATCACAGTAAGTAATACCTGAACAACAGATGAGACTCAGGAGCTAGGAAGGTTTGCTGAGGAGGAAGAAAAGGCTGGAGGAAAAAAATCAAAATCTAAACCAATGAGATCATCAATGGGGAAAAAAAAACCTCTCAAATAATTAATCTAAAATATGCTGCAAGCATTTGGGCCAAGCCTGTGTTTCTACTGGCAGCCACCTCCAGCTTCTTTGAAGGACTTTCCAGCATAGTCAGTGATGTTGTTGCTAGCTGTGGCACAGCCAGCTAGGGAAAGCCTAAAACTGACAGGACATTAATAAAATTATTGCAAATTTTGGCCACCGCCCCAGTAAATTTTACACGCTTGTGTTTTGAAATGTGCAAAACTGAAACCTTGCCTCTGTAGCTAAAAATCACGAAAGCTCAAAGTGAAATTTTACCCAGGTGCAGCTTTACCATTTTTTAATTTTTATTGCCAGTGCAGTAAATTAACTCCAGATCTGCATAGCTGTTCCTCACACCCACTGGGACTCAGGCTTTTCATCATCTTCCAAAAGCAGGGATTTTGATACCAAGCTGGAGACCTGTAAGCTGTTTTAAAGTGAAGTTGTCTTACTGGTCAAAAAAGAGCACAATAGAATTAGTCAAGTACAATTCTTGGCCCTGTTGAATACACAGCAGTGTGTGTAGCCAGAGCTTCATATTGCTTCTCTTGAACAACAGGTCAGTTAACTTCAGAACTGACTGCCTGGGAAAATACAGACCACTGAAATTGGTTAGGAGCATTATCATGCTTGATTTTAGATGCATTTTCATGCTTGTAGCTTTGATTTGTGGGAAAGAGGAAGAAGGGGGAAAATGGTAAATTTTTGCTCAACTTCCATCTTTTACTTCCTGAACTGTCTGAGAACTGATGTTTGTTGTACAGTTATGTACATTTATGAGATGGCTTATATGTAGGACCATTGGTGAACAGGAAAGAAAAATGCAATGATAGCTGGAGAGTCTTTTTCTGTATATCTTTGGACATGTAAACTCGTCTCTGGATTCACTGAGTAGTTGTTTGAGGTTTTTTATTAGGAAAGAAAAATAAGAGATTTTAGTGGCTGTTCTGCATAGAGATATGCAAAGTTGGTGTCCGTTTTCAGCTTAAAGTGTTGCTCAGACAAAAGTTACAGGCAGGCAGAGTCCTTTGCAGTGTTTGTCAGAGCATTAATATAATTGTGCCTCAGCAACCTAGTGGGAAATGTTGCTGTTGAGATGAAAACCAGTGTTGGATCCAGGCACAGAAATGCAAACCTTTCACTCCAAATGCCTGCTTATAGAGAGCAGAAGCCTGATGGGATTTGTAAGTCTTCCTTTCCCTAATCCATCCAAGCGTTTCTCCATGTGGGCTGCAAATGCAAGGAGGGAGCATGGCTATAGACCTGTTACTGGTATTTGTACTTAGGAGTCCTAGACACCATATAGGTCAGTGAATACATGTCTGTACTGGCTCATCTCCCTCTGTGAATGTCACTGCTTACTCCAGGGAAGTGTGAAAGGTTGCTAGTGCTGGAGAGGAGCATTGAAAAGGTGCCATTTAAAAGACAAGGGATGGTTTACTTTTATCTATCTGGTTGGTTTGATGCCTCTGTTATTAGCTTATTAAGTGTGTTTCATTAATGAGCTCCTCTATTTGGTAGTTTGTGACCGGTCCTGTGAAACATGCAATGCAGCCCAGCCCGGTTGCTTAACCTGTGCTTCAGATAAGGTGTTACACAACGGGAAGTGCATTTCAGAGTGCCCAGGCGGATATTTCCCAGGCAGCAATGGAAGATGCAGGGGTAAGAGGCATATTTGCATGAGCTTTCTTAGGTCTCTCAAGGAACTCTCCACATATCTTCTGTTCCTCAAATGTTTGCCTTTGGGGAGGAAATTTTAAGATTGTGGAATTGAGCATGGGGAATGTCATTTATTATTTTCTTTGGGGGTTTTCTTGTGATGGATTATTTTAAATAACCTCTTTGCCTTGTGAAATGTATTAAGACAAACTGAGATAAATGTTTGCAATGCGTTATGAGTAGGAGTTATTACTGTGTTACTGGTTATTAATAGTGCACTTCTGCTCTCATTAGTTCACACAGCCGAATATCCTGCCAGCTGGTAGTTTTGACTGTTGGCTGGAGGATACTCTAGTCAGCAACACAATTTGCAAGGAGGGAAAACAGAATATTTCAGTTCCATGTGCTCTGTTTCTTTTATCAGCTTGTCATGATTCATGCTCCGCCTGCAAGGGACCCCTTGCCACTCACTGCACCTCCTGTTCCCTTCCTCTGGCTTTGCACCAGGGCCAGTGCCTTCAGAGCTGTGGAGAGGGCTTTTATCAGGATCACAACATTTGCAGGGGTAAGCTCTGTAGTTTGTGTGAATTCCTCACCTGCTGCAAGTTGATGTATCTGTACTGGCTTTTGTTGGGCTGTGCTCAGAGTGTTCAGCAGTGATGCTGATTTCTCATTGCTGGTCAAGGAATGAGTAATTTCCGTGTTTGCCTACTGACTGTTTTCCATTTTGAGAAAAATCAGATGTTCCCAAATACATTGTAGTTCCACACCTTCAAGATTTACTGATCTCGGGGATGCTTTTTTCCTCCATGCTCTTGAAATAAGTACACATTGCTATCAATTCCAAAATTTTCTTGAGACAATTGAAGAGGTGAATAAAATACATATACTTAATATGTTTTGCAACAGTGGAAAACATGAAAATTCAAGAGATGGATTTCTGCTTCCTTTGAGCCCATCATGCTGTTATTTCTAGCTATCTGGTGAGATTATGTTCATGCTTGTAGCTCCAGAAATTAAAGGAACGTTGTAATACCGTGCCACAAGCAATGAAGGTTGTTTTTTTTTCCAACTGTGTTTGTCAACTTTATTGAAGGGAAGAGCTGTTCTTTTAAAGATATGAAGGCAAATTATTTTCCCGTTCCATCATAGATTATACAGCACTCCATCTGTTTATGGAACAAATTCCTTAGCATGCGAGTTTCTGTAAGACATGGCTGCTCGATTAGCTCTTTGGTTGTCAGACTGTTTACTGCAATGCAAAACTGGAAAGAAGACTGCAGGGTTTGAACCAGTATTTTCTCCCATTTCGTGTTTACAAGATGCTTGACTTTGCATGGCTATTGGGCCTCTGTGAGACCTCTCCCCTCAGAGCTGAGTCTCAGACTGCTCTCTACACATGCACAGGTTGCCACCCATCCTGCCGTACCTGCGTTGGCCCAGGGCCCTCTCATTGCCTGCAGTGCTGGGCACCAGAGGATGTGCTGCAGCCCCATCAACGTATGGAAGGAGCTTTGCATGGCTTTTGCCTCTCGCACTGCCAGGCCCACTTCTACCTGGATGTTACAGGAGTCTGCAAACGTGAGTTGAGTTTGGAAACTGTTCTTTGAGGCTTTAAGCATGCAGCTGTGCTGGATTTTATGTTCCTGGTCACTTCGTACTATGTTTGCTTCTGGCATGTTTTGAGTTCCTCTATAATACTTTTGGAGGAAAATATACTTTACATGTAATCTTGTAAGTAAAGGATGTAGGTTTTTTGTTTTTTGTTTTTTGTTTTTTAAGATTAGATTCTGGTCTGGCCATCTTAGTGTAGCTTTCTTTTCTTTCAATTTGAGTGTGAGATTTTTACCATTGATTATTTTTAAGCAGGATCGGTCATTAAGTCCTATTCAGAAAAGACTGAGCTTTCTCCACTTTTAGCCCCTGTAGCAGGTCAAAACATCCCTCAGCAGTCTTTTCTTTTGTGAAAGCTCTTCTGATGCATGCCCCGTAGCACGTGTGCTATCACTGCTCCTGAAATGCCAAGTAGGAAGCATTTCCTTGAAGGCTACAGTTTGGAAGAGAGGTTAAGATGATGTTCACTAGGATATGCATAGTTTCCCACTGTTGTGAGATTTCACTGAAGAATATTGTCTGTGTATCAGCCAGACATTCAGTTGGGCTATACAGAGCCTGTGGCAGCCATATTGAATGTTAACAAACTCATTGCAGTACCTTGAAAAGAATGCACACGGATTCAGGCTGAATGAGACAGAATGTCTCACAGCAACACAGACCACCAGAAGGCAAAGGAGAAGTACATTAATGGGTGGAAATTATTTCCTTATGTGAAAAGAGCTGTCAAGGAGACAGTGACTCCACAGCACTTGAATGATGAAACAGTAATAACATCAGCAATAGCACTACTGATGGCTGTTTCTTCCTGGTCAAAAAGAGTTTTTGGAAGTGGACCCAACATAAATTTATTTTAAGTTGTGTTTTATCAAATTGACAGGAGTTTGTGGGTCTTTTGGTTGTTTGTTTTGTTTGTGTTTGTTTGTTTTTTTTTTGCCTTAGGAGCTCTTTAAAATGAAGAAATGTCATTTCCGTATGGATTGGTTCTGTCTTTTATCAGTGACCTACACAAGCTACAAAAGTTTCAGTACTTTGGGCTGGTTCCTGAATTTAACAGCACTAACACAGAACCTCCCAATTCGTGCAGTGGCTGTCTCCTGGCACGGAATGGGTTTTCTTGTCTGAATCCAGTTTATGGTATAGAAACTAAATAAAGAAATCCATACACCATTGCCTCAAGTGGGTGAACAGGCCTGCACCAACAGGCCTGAGCAGAGTTGGGTGACAGTGCTGAATTATGTCACTGAGCAAGAATGTCAGCACAACCTCACTTTATTAGCTCTTCTGTATTAGTAAAGGGATTAGAGTAGCAATTTGATTTATTGCAGAAGGATGTTGAATATTCACCATCTCAGACTTTGAGCTACCCATCTCAATTCTCATACAGATTTTACAGATCCACCTTTTTGAAAATATAGACCCACAGCATACCAGCACTGACTACGCAGGGAAAAAAATGTGCCTTCATATATAGGTTATAATGTTGGTTTTGAATTTTTTGCCTTTGTACCTGTAGATTTCTAACCACTCTACAGAAATATTTCTCTCTGTGGTTTTAAAATACTTGAGGTTTCCCTGCTGAAACGAAGAATTTTCTCTCTGATTTGATTTGAGTCAGTTGAGGCAGAGATAGTCCTAAAGACATAGCATTTATGATGACACTGACAGGCAGCTAACAGTACTTGTATAAATCGTTTACTTGCTTTTATTCTCTCCAACCCTGTGTTTGTCTTATCTCCTTAGAGGGCAGGAAGTCTTCCTTTGTGTTTAACGCAGTGGAACCTGCATCCTTGAGCCACTGCTCTTAAAATGAGTAGGGTTTTATAGACAGTTTGCATTTTTATTTCATCAGATTATTTAGTTTAAACTGACTTGTTTTAGAATCAGTACCAGTAAAGGCTAAAGTGAGGAAGTCTTAACGTTTCGACTGCACACTCATCCTTCTTGCTGAATCCTTTTTAATGAACATTCACTTTGCTAGCTGTAAAGTCAGGTGGCCAGTCCAGCTCTGACTGCGCTAGAATGACTGATGATAACTGTCCAGCGGTGCTGGATAGAAAATCCTTCCTGGGATAACTGTAGGTGATAGCAAAAGATGATTTTGGACTCTGAGTCTGCAAGACCCAAAGCTCTGAGAGGGAGGAGAATGATATGTTGTTGTGCATCAGCTTTCCATTTGGAGATGAACTGCGTGGGTGCAAAGCAATTAAGTATGCAGATATCTGTGGTTGCTCCTATCTTCAAGAAATGAGCTGTACAGTCTTCTTACATTCTTGCCCTTTCTACCTTTCAAAAAGCAGAGAATCCTGTAAAAAGAATCCTGTTCCCTTTGGAGACAAAGCAATCTTGCTGGACGGTAGCAACAGAGAGAGAGCTAAATTGATTTTTTGCTTCTGTCTTTTTGTTTTTCGCTTCCCTACAGAGTGCCACTCCTCCTGTGCAGGCTGCATAGGGAACACTGCCCAGGACTGTACGGCCTGTCTGTCTTCACACATCCTGCTCGAGGGCAGATGCGTCTCCGAGTGTCCAGAGGGGTTGTTCAGCCAGCAAAATCACTGCTCCTGTAAGTGCATAGTGCAGGCACCTGCAGCTTATACTGCTGAATTTCATTGCATGCACGTTCTGTAATGCATTTCTAAATGTAATTAGAGATGCTGTCAGATTTATATGAGGCAATTTAAGTATTTTCAGGGGAAAATAGAGTAGTCCAATTTCGGGAAATGGAATCTCTTCCAAATGGAAGGGAAGCATACGCGTTGAATCATAAATTATAATCAGTTTTACTCCCCTGGACAGCTTCCCTGAAAGTATTTTGCTTTTCATTTCACTAGGCTTGGATGAAGTTCTTAGCCAGCGCTGCTGTAGAAAAAATCTTACTGGCCAGTTCTGAAATGCGGTCTACTTTTCTTAGGCTAGATAAGCATATTGAATTAGCTTCAGCTTCATTTTTAATCCACTGCTAGCTATGAGGCAGGGTTTAAAAAGAAGGAATTCTGCAGATAAGGGAGAAAAGCCATTACCTCTATGGATAGGCTTGACCATTAGCAAGTACAGTGTTATTTGTGTCTTAGCGTTGCCCGCTGGTCAGCAAGTGGCCTTCTCATTCAGGTTGTTTGATCTCATTTAAACCAGTAGCTCTGACTACTGACCTTCCAAGTGACTGCAACAATTACATCTTCTACGCCACTTGCAGAAAATGGTGGCCTTTGGGGTATGCCATTTATTATTAGCTTTTAAGTACAGTGGATGGGGGAATGCAGGCATTTGAAATCTGATTAGTCTCTTCAGGGTCATTTGAAAGCTGTCTGTTGTTTTGCAATAGATTCATTGAGTAAGGCTTCCCTGCATCTGTTCTGGCAGTAGGATAGATTTGCTGAAGTTCTATTCGTTGTTGCCCTTGGAAGGCTCAAGTGTAGGGAGGGGAAACGTTGCTCTGTTTATTGAATTTGTTTGTCCAAGGAAAAACAGTCTGCCAAGTAAACATATTTATTTCTTGGAAATGTATTTATTGTTATAAAGGTTCACCAGTTTTGAGGCTGAGGTAACTGCTGTATTATGCCTGGATCCCAGTTTATGTAAATGCCTTAGAAACAAAACTTCAGTGTCATAGAAGTGATGTCTTTTATGTTGCCAGCTTGTATCTGGCAATTTTTGAACAGTGAAGCTCAGTTAATAGAGTTTTGTCTAGAAAATTGATTCTTTTTGAACGCTCAGTTCACAGGCATGATCTCTGAGAAGCTGAGAAGGTAGTGGGACTTGGCACATTAGGTCCTAAACACCAGAGCTGTATGCTGTGGCAGCTGTGAAAAGCTCAGCTTCCATGTGGGGAGTGAGCAATTCTGTGTAGCCTGGGGGAGTCCTGAGGTGGGAGACTTTGAAGTTGTTTGCTTTTATTCATGGAAAAGTTTCTAAAGTATTTTTACAGATCATTAGATGTAGTATTTCTGTCTCCCTCAGATCTAGAGTGGAAATCATGGAAATATGGCATCTGGCTGTAAAGATGGAAAGATAGGAAAACAGTCTGAATGAAATACTTTTGAGCAATCTTAATTGCTTGTTTTGCAATGCTTTTGTTTAGCTTTTGGGAGACAGAGTAACTAATGAGCTGGCACAGCATTCACATTTTATTGGTTTCACTTTGGGAGGGGTTTGTGCAGAAATAATCTCCTCATTTCTCCACTTGTGAATGTCAAACTCATGCCAGTATAATTCTTGTGCAGTCCCACTGTGTCTTATATGTACCTGCATATGCTAGAGGGAGGAATAAAAGGGACAGTCAATTTTTGCATTTTCTATACATCTATATCCTGATTAACACAGGGAATAAATGCTTTTTTTTTTTTTTTTTTTTTTTTCTCTTCAGTTCTCAACTCTTTGTTTTCATCTCATTTATTCAAAGTGTGGATATAAGAGCCTTCTAAACCACAACTCGCTAGTCACTGATGCTTTGAATGTTGTTTTATGTCCATGTTTTGTAAGAGTAAATGATTATTGTAGAGGCTGTTTTCCTGGGAAGGGGAGAGTATAAGATAAATTATACCAAAATCATAACAAGTGATGATTTTTTTATCCAGCCTGCCATCCGTCATGCAAGACATGCCATGGCCCTTCTGATTTGGAGTGCTTGAGCTGCCATCCCCATGCAACTCTGGCTGGTGGAAGGTGCAGGACTAGCTGCAAGGAAGAGCAGTATCTCAATTTGGTAGGATATTGTGTGGGTAAGTAAGAGAAGATGGCCTTGGGTCATACATAGGGATGGTCTTTCTGTAGCATTTGCCAGCTACTCAAACACACATCAGGAAGAAATCAAAATGCCTGCTGTGGGTGAAATATCACACAGATACCATTAGGAAACTCTCCAGTGTGTATAGTACATAGCAAAGCCACTGACTGTTTCTGCTGTACACATCTTTTGTAGAGCTGCATGAAATTAATTGCAAATTGTTTAAGGCTGGTGGAAGGGAGGGGTAGTCAGGTGCTCTTCTGCCAGACTTGCTGCTGGTTTGAAGACTTGAGGTCACACATACAGACTGGTATACCTGGCAATCAATGGAGCACTCATATGGTTAATAATAACATAATGAATATGTTCTTAAGAATAGGATGGCCTGCAGCTGCGTTTGCCAGGCCTAGTATTTAACTGTATCTTGTTGCAGTCTGGTTTTTACAGTGGGCTTGTCATTCCATTCCCTGTCCTTTTAGTCTGTGAGATCACCCTGTGCTTATTGAAGGCATGATTCTTGCTTTTCTCCTTCCCTGAATTCTCTCTGCAGCAGGCTGGTACTGGCTTTGCCTGAGATGGAGAAGCCTTTGGTAATTGTAACACCTGGGAATGCTAGCTGGCAGTTACCAGGGCTGGGGTCTCTTCTCAGAGACCTGGGTCCCTGATGGCCCTAGAGCAAGAAAAGCTGCTTTTTGGTCCTGCACAGACCTTCACTAAAGTGAGCTAAGGAACCATTCATGATTCAGAAAAGCAATTTCTGGGGGCTCTAAAGAAAAATTGGCACAGCTAGGACTGCTGTGTGCATTTTTGAGAGATAATAGGATTTGTGCACAGGGGTTATACACTGTGGGTGCGTGGTGCCTGCGCTTAAGCCTATCATCAAAAGCCACTGATTGCATTTACTTGTTTAAAAAGAAAAATCACTTTTAATCCATCACATAGACGCATATAAACATATTCGGGGAAGAGCTCCAGCAATTTCTGAGCTTTATCAAGCCATTTCTTTCTGTATCAATAAAAGGTTCAGTATGTGAGGCTTATGCTAGCTTGAACAGTTCCATATGAGATAAAGAATCGTAAGAAAAGGGAAAAATGCAATAAATGCAGTAAATGTATCCACTGAGAGGCTATTGTTTTCAATTTAATCTAGATGGTTCCCTTTCACAGGGACTTATTTTTGCTTACACTGCTTTCTTGGTTTTTGTTTTCTTTTTAATGAAATACTTATTTCTTTCCTCTCTGCAGATTATTTTATTTTATTTTCACCTTCCTTGTAAGCAACAGTTACTGTTTAGTTTAAGAAGGAAGGCAGAACAAAGTATCTGACGAGAGGAAAATATCCCCCAAAATTCCTGGATATACAGAAAGTGAGAGTGGGAAATCAAGATGTTTCATGTAGTCAAGTAATTACACTATGAAAGTAACTCAGTAAATAATTCAGAAAGTAATTTTAGTGTGATGAGCTGTTTCTGCCCTGTAAAATTTCAGGGGCTATAATGATGCTCATTAATGTCCTATAACATCATAGCTGTGTGCACTTTATATCTCCCACCTTATTTTCTCATTACTTTGCATTATGTTTCCTATGTAAAAGGCTGCTGGGAGCATAATTTCATAGCTGTAAGTTTTATTTTTAAATATATATATATATATATATATATATACACACTATTTATCATAAAACAGAATTCTACCCAGCTTTCTCTGCAGCTGGATGCATGCTGTGTGCTTTAATTATTCCTTTTATATGACTGCTGCCTATAAGATTGTAGAAATGCCATGAAGCAATAAGCATGCTCACGAGTGAATAGGTAAACATCACAATGCCTGGCAATAACGAGGAGAAGAAATTGCAGACTTTGTGGTCACACAAGCAATGTGCAGGGCATGGTTTGACCTCCAGACTCATTATTCTGACAGCGATGAATCACCTGCAAAGAACCTTGCTTGGCTTTCTGGGCTCCAACACAACTGCAATCCGATGATGCATCCCTTCCTTGCAAACTAACGAGCTTTGTTCTGGTGATGTAGCCTCTCCTTGCAAAGTGGCAGAGTTACTTTTGAGCATGAACCCCTGAACAGGATTCACTGTTTGGAGAGCTGGCTTCACAAGCTAGAAATGCTTCAAGGCTTGAAGCTAGAAATGCGTTCTCAAAGGTTGATTCATAGCATCTGATATCACTGAGTTTCAATAATGTTTGGATCTATAGCCCCAAAGCAGAAGATGCTTTTCAGTTACATCATAGTAGGAACATAAGGAGACGCTGTTTCTCCTATCAGCTCTGATTCTGCTCCTGCTCTGTGACTTGTGTGCCCATCCTTCCTTTAAGAGGGCAGTACGTATTCTCTCTTCATATCATGTGGGCTCTTCACATCCATAGGATCTTGGAGATTGATGCAGTGATGCTTCTTTATTTAGCTGAAGTCTTAAAAATCCTTGGAGCACAGTCATTTATTGCCATACAAAAAGTAAATAAATGAGATTGTGCTCTGGTCTTGGATTTGCAGTCCTAGGTGTGTTGATCTTTGTCCAAATTTAAGTCTGATGATGATGGAAAGTATGTGTGTTGCCAATTCTACTACAAACAAAAGATTGCTAAATTTGCCCTTGCATGTTATTAATTAGTAGTTAAAGAGCAGCTGTCCCATAAAACAAAGCACTGCTATGCAGTGTAGCCGCCTGTCATACTTTATGGAGACATGCAGGGAAAATACTGCATAGGGCGGAAAAAAACAACTGTCACTTGAAGCCATTGCCTGTGAATTAAAGTCATTGTTATACATGTTAACTGAATGAGGATTGGAACGTTTGCCTTGTTAATAGAAAAAGTATCTTATTTATGACATTTTACCAAATAAGTATTTCAGATGTTAGCAAAAAGAAAGTCAAAATGACCACGAGTTTCAATGGATCAATGTCTTTCCAACCTCTACTTCAGGCACATGGAATTTGTGTCAGTTTTTCTTTAGAATGCTCAGTTCATAAACATCATTTTATATCTAAAGTGTATGTACAGGAACACGTTTGTGGCTTTAGCAGTTCCCTGCTGAGTTTCAAGGCTTCTCTATACATTGTGTTTTAGCTTTGAAAATGTTCTTTTGTTTCTCTTCCTCTTTAGCTGCTTATCCAATTTAGCTTTTGGATGTTGTTGCGGGCATCAGTTTGAAAAATATCACCATTGCTAAAACTCTTGTCTGGCTTATGAAAACCAAGCAGTGACTGTTCTAACTTGGATAGGTCATTTGCTTGTCTTGAGGCTTCATCATTGACCTTTTCCGGACTTGGTGTGAGAGTAGTTAGAAAAAATCATCTTCCTTGCAAGGAAGCTCCCAGTCCCCATGTTCAGCTGCTTGGGTCTTTGCTTTCTTATGCTGTGTGCAGTTGTGAAAATGTTCAAAGATAAACCAGAAGAGCTTACGTAGGAGGATGTCTATAACAAGCCTTTCTGCCTTGCTCTTAGAATTCCAGAAGGGATGTACTGACAACAAGAAATACACTCAGCTCCTTGTAAAATTAATGAGTTGTTGCCCTCCTCTTAGAGAGACATTGATATCATTACAAAGAGCTGGAGTTTCTCTAAGCAGAGCAAGAAGGAAATCGGTAGCTTAGCTCCACTTAATCACTGGCATGCAAACTCCTACAGAAGTCAACAGCTGAATTGGCAGATGAGGAAGATGGAAGATAATTTCCCTACCTGGGACTAGGTTTGTTTGTGCCAGGTTCCCTCCAGATGGATTTTCCCTCCCTTGCTGCCCAAAGAAGTTCCCAGCCCATTCAGAAAGGTGCAGACTGCTGCCTGTAAATATGGAGTTCACATTGCCTGTTTGTGTGACACAGTACTTGTCGGAGCTTTAAAGGGAGAGGCAAACCCTTCACAAAACCCTTGTCAGTGCTAAGTGTCCTTTTTGAATCACTGATTTTCTTTCTGGATTTACTCCAGAGAGTGTTTACATACTGATACGCCTGTAAATGACATGGTATTTAAAATACTGCTCTGTTGCAAGCCTGGCACCTTATCTTAGAGTATAATATTAAACTTGCATCAGGGAAACTATTTTTCTATAGAGCCCTTCAGAAGGAAGACATATTTAAGCATTGTAAGTGGTTGATTGCTTAGCAAATTGTGGAACTGTCAGGCAGTTTCCTTTATTAGTGTTCACAAGCACTTTAAAGATTATTTTTTTCCAGTTGTTTGTATATTTACAGGCAAGGAAACAGTATAAAACAGATAATTTTCTGTATAGGAGAGGCATGGGTTTGTGTGTTTGTTTTCTTTACCTGCTAAAGAGGGTGTGGAAATAATATTAACTGTGGAAATTGAAATCATTGCAAGCAATTGCATCATACTTCACAGTGAAAGTTGCTTTATAGGAAAATCAGAGATAGCTAAGTTAGTTGTTTCTGGTTTTTGTTTTTTTTTTTACATAGACTGTTGAACTGGACAAAATTAGATCCAGCTGAAGAGGTAGCTGAAGAAAGGTTTGTTTAGACAGTGGGAAGCAGGTCAGTAATCTCAAAAAGATGAGAAAGAGAAACTCTTTTTAGACTGTGAGCAAGATGGTAACGTGCTGCTCTGAAGAATGCAGTTTGGGTTTTGAAAGAAGTCTGATGGAATTGGATTGTCACATCACACTGACTTGCAGTAAAAGCCTCTGAAATCCCAGAGCGCTCAAGCAGTAATTTGCCTGCTAGCTGAGCTGGATTGAGGATGGACAGGAAGAAGGCAGAATCAGGTAACAGATACCAGTGCGAGTTGTTATTGAGAAGCATAAAGAGAACACTCTGCTTCTTTTCATCCTCGTTTCTGAGGGAGCCTGCTGTGAAAAATTTAAATAATCTTTTCCAAGACAAAGTACTTCAGTTCTTGCTTTACTCTGTCACTAGTTCCCCAATGTCCCTCAAATTCACCATGGGCATCAGGAGGCTTTCTTTTTTTTTGTTGTGTGTTCTTTGATCTGCAGATTTACAAAGAAGGAAGAGAGTGATGAGGCTGATTTCTTATAAAGCAGTAGTTGAAGAAGAGATCTCTTTCAACATGTTAGGAGCAAACAGAGGCCATAAAGAGGAGACTGTACTGCAGCAGTGCGGCAGTACCTGGTTTTGTAGATGCATAGCTTTTTAAGCAGTAGTTTGGGAGAGCCTAATTGTTTATAGAAGATACTAGTTTTTTGGGCACCCTGGCTTTTCATTGTCTCATTTTTATTCTCTGCTTGTTGAACCTATTTACCATACACAGGTGTCCCTTGTTCTTAGTCACTGAAAAACAGTTGCAGAGTTCAATTACTTATTGCCTCCTGCCAAAATTCTATGACTGAGACCAGTGGTTCCAGAAAGAGATTAAACTCGAGGGGTGTTATTTTGAGCTTGGAAGCTGAACTTTTGGAAGCATGAGAAACTATTCTAATTTGTTAGTTTATTGGGTATCAGTGCATAACACTCTTCCCCTCTCCTCCAGCCCTGTACATACAATTACATCTCAGACTTAGGGATGTTTGGATGCTATCTCAGGCATTGTATTCTATGGCAAGCTGTTTGTGATCCCTTCTTACTTCAGTGGGGCTGCAGGTAAGATGACAGGTCTCTAGTGATGGCAGGGCAGGTTTCGGACCTCAACTTGCTTTGATGGTAAAGGTGCATATGCTTTTTAGGATGATGCACTGGTTATATTAAGCTCTTCTGTAGAGAATCGGGAATCTGCAATACAGTAACCCCTTTAAGCTGGTTTGAGGGTCTGTCACTGAATTTAAGGGTGTCCTCATGTACTGCTTTGCTCTTCTTACCACTGTCCTGACAGTAATGGATTGAGAACTCAGAGGGTCACTATCTTAACCATACTCTTTCATTTTGCTCATCTTTATCTCCCATCTGGCTGTTAATTTCCTATCTGAAAGGTTGGGTGTGTGGGCAGATACTAGGCAGATTAGGCTCCCTGAGTAAGAAGTGAAGGAAGCAGTTGCTTTAAGGGCCTTGAATCCTGCACACAGTCTGGGCTGTACTGATTTCTGAGCTGCGTCTGTGCTTTTCCATCACTGTTTGGTGAGGATAATGCATGTAACATATAGAAGAAATTAGACTGGGTTTAGACAACATTTGCAATTACACTCTTGCAGGTATGGATGCAGAATTACCCCAGACTCCTATGTGAGCCTGTCTTCAGCTTGTAAATTTAGATTGCCTGACAATCTGTAGTAGTGCTGTCATAACAGACAAAAGACAGAAAGTTGAACCTTTGGTAGAAATCTGACAAGGAACCAGGTACTGGAATCAAGCCTCATAATTACATTTCTTTCAAGACAGTCGTCATTTCCTGTATAATTTTCTGAATTACCATAATGAGGATTAATTTGGCCTCCAGGTTGCCTTACACTGCTCCATTGTGCATACAAAAGGCTTGTTGTAAAATCTTTTAAAGTGCTTAAGTTCAGGAAAAGGTCAGGAGACATGAGTTCATGTGCTGCTGGGAAAAAAGAGAAAAAGGTAAAGGTTTAGAGGCTCTCCCATGTGAACTCTAAATGCTGCTGTTGGCTTTGAGGTCTGCTGTAGCCTCTTCAGGGTATGGATGTCTCATTTGTGTGGGGAAATCTGAACAGGATGAACTAACCATTGAAGAAGATCATACAGCTGTACAGGTTGTGCTCTTTGTTCTTCAAAAGGGGAATCTGTTGGTAGAAGCACCTAAAATCAGAGAAGGGCTCGGGAGAAGCAAAGACCTTTGAACTGACTTTAGTACAAAGCTTTCTCATGCTCACTTAAGGGAAGATAGAATGGGGTGTGCTTGAATAGGACAGGATAGATGCAGGGGATGTTTGCTGAGGAGGAGCGAAAATTTCATGATGCTCTGGAATAGCACAGGATGAATATGGTAGTTTCTGATCCCCTCTCTTGCAAACATCTGGGAGTGCATGTTTAAAAGGAGGGTAATCAGAAATTGCCACATTCAAGCAGCATTCCTCTCCTCTCACCCTCATCCCCATCTTGTGCTCTTTCTGAGCATCGCAGTGTTTTCGCTTTGGGTGTACACATTGCTGAGGGCTTGAGGAATGGATTAGGGACATTAGGGAGTGCAGTGTTCAATATCTTGCCCTTGTGTACCAGTTAAGAGGTAAGAGGCTCTGAAAATTATGTCTGTAATGTCTTCCTTAAGTTCTTGACAGTGTTCCCCTATAGCAATTCTGTTTTGTCCAGTTGTGATGACAGTATCCATTATCTCCTGCTTCCTTTAGACTGCCATCCTCTGTGCCGTCAGTGTGTGGCCAACCTGTGGGACACTGGCAGCCTCTGCCTCAAGTGCCAGAATGCCCGTCACTTGCTCCTAGGGGATCACTGTGTTCCTGACTGTCCAGCGGGATACTACACAGAGAGCGGCGCCTGCAAACGTGAGTAGTCCCTATAGAAACCTCAAGTAGCAGCAAGGTGGCAGAGATCCTTGTGACAGATTGCTTGATCCACAGCACTCCGTTGTCTTGAGCGCATACTGAGGATAGTGGGACTTATCCCACTACTACAATATGTTTAATAAGTATAACAAGTACCAGGCAGGACTGTGCTTGTGAGGAGGAGGTGAGGGGCAGATTTTCTGTCTGTGGGGAATCCTACCTCTCAAAGCTGGTGGCACAGAGAACAGAATGACAATACACTATGTCCTGTGTAGAGATGGCTACTCTGAGGTCACTTCTGTGAAGAAGTGGGCTACTTAAATATAATCAAGGATAATTTCAAACAGAGGTGTTTCATGTGCCTGTAACCAGGTTTTCAGTTTGTGTAGTAACAGCATTGTCACAGGATGCAAACACTGAAAATGCTTTCTGGATGTGTTCCACAATGGACCATACAAATTCTGCTCACAAAAAGCAGAACTCTTGCTGGTAGGAACTTCTCAGGAAGTCTGCTCAGGAAGTGTCATCCCCCTCCACATTTATAATCTTTCAGTTTTTTCTTGCTACAGTGATGATCCAAAAGTCTCTAGCAACTTTAACACAAAAAGCCAGTTTCATTTAACTTTGGAGGTAGGCTGGTATGGTAGATTCAGCTTTTCATCTGTATGGGGGAAGGAACATCAAAATGATATTTTGTTATCCATCCTTCTGTTTCTCCATCTCTTTACTTACCTATGTATATCCTTCAATTCTCATGTTGTGGTCTTGTGTTCCAAACTCTGTCTGAGCTGCTTTACAATTCCTGAACTCTTAGAAATAAGTAGGCTGCTTTTGTTATGTGGCCAATGGAGACATGTTAAAGCATCCTACACAAATCAAAGAGTAATGCAGTTTATTTTAGGAGAAGAAAATGGAAACAAGAAATTCTGCACATTAGAACTAAGGTGGAGGTGCCAAAACTGCACCTTTTGCAGGAAGTAACATTTTCTAATCCAGTCTGACTGCTCATGATTAATGTTTTAAAGCTACTCTCAAGCACGCTGGGAGCTGTCTATTTACTTGGTTTTTGACAAATGAAATCTCAGAGACTTATAAAATATATTCAGAGTCATTTAATAGAAAAGACCCCTGAGAGAGATATTTTACCTTCCTAGAAATTTAAGCCTCGGGATAATATTTCTTCCTTTTACTATAAAGGTTTCATTTAAAAGAAGTTTTACATTATTCAGACTGTGTCAAAGCTTATATTATAGTTTGTGCTGGCATTTAAGATCTCCATCATGATGTAATGCAGTCGTTTCTCTGATTCCTTTATCAGCTCTCGCTCTCAATTAATTTGGCCTGATAGGTGTAATGCTGACATCAATCTCTGTGTAAAGGTGTATCAAGAAATAAAATAGACTAATAATTTTGTATGTTTGTATCCCCTTTCAAGAAATTGGTAGGATCTATTGGCCTCTGCTGTGGTATTTTAAAACTCTTAAGCCAAAGTAAGAAGCAGAAAGTCAGAGAATAAAGAAAACAGGGAAGGTAAATATGAGATGTGGCATAAAAATATCTCTTCAGAAATGCAGGGGAAAAGAAAGGTAGTGATGTACTTCCTTACTTGAGACAGTCAGTGGATTTGCTGGTTGTGAAGCAGAAGGATCATGTAAAATTGAGGATCTGGTCAGTACAGTAAGAGGGGGAAGTTCGATGTGAGCAGTTGCATTGGTGCAAAGATAGATGGTTGTAGACTCATGTACAAAATGATGGCATCCTTGCTCTAATCTTGAAATCTATTGCAAATGCCATCTCAGTGTTCAGCAACATTGCAAAGTCAAATAAAGCGTTGTCAGCTCCTATGAAAGGAAAGCAGAACTTGTTCTGCTGCTGACTGTGTAGGTGCTGCATGCTATGCGTAGTTCTGCCCATCTCAAAATGGAAGTGGAGGAAAGCTAGAAGGGGGGCAACAAATGTCTTCTGTATGGTGAACAACCAAGTAGACATAAGTACTTCAACATGGAAAACAAGAGACCTTAGGAGGAAGGAATGTAATGGAGGCCTACAAAGCCATTGATGAAATATAGAGAGAATGCATGGATATCTGAAGGGAGGTGGGAGATGGATGGGTGGGGCCAGGCTGTTTTTAGTGTGTAGCAATAGGACAAGGAGGAACAGCCTAAAACTTGTACGTAGAAAGTTCCATGTTAACATCAGAAGATCTTCTGTATGATAAGGGTGACAGAGCACTGGAACAGGTTGCCCAGGGAGGTTGTGATCTTTTGAAGTCCCAACCCCTGCAATTCTGTGACATGGACTGTTATCTCTCTTTTAGTGTCTGTTCTTGAAATAGATTGTAGCTGGTGCAATTCCTATTGAAGGGATGGATATAAATCTTCAGGGGTGTGTAGAGCTGTTAGAAAAGCACTTGGTGGTTCTGTCAGGGGGATTCTAAACAGACAAAGTACTTCGGGCTCAGGACTGAAAAAAGCCAAGAGGCAGCATGAGAAGGAGTACTGACACATGCTTTCCTTATCTTTGCTGTTTTCTGATAGATGCTTCTCGGCCAGGTCTTGTAGGGTTCTTCTTAAAGGGAAGGGAAGATTGAAGTAAAAAGGACTGGGAGAGAGAGAAACGAGGAAGTACAACTAAAACTATCTAAGCCATGTTTCACAAGATAGGATGCTTGTGATTCTGCACCTGAATCTTGAGCACCAGTAAGAGCTTAGGCCATGATAGGGACTCTGGCACTGAATCTCTGAGAATACTTCTGCTAAACCCTTTGGAACTTTCTTGAAAATCTATTTTTGCTTGAACAGAAACATTTGCTCTTGCTGTCCTTGCAGGATGTCACCCCTCATGTAAAACCTGCAGAGGTAGGGGTCCTCTTTCCTGCTCCTCCTGCAACGCCAGCCTGGTTCTGTCCCACACCAGCATGTGCGTTCCAGTCTGTTCTCTGGGATACTACAAGGATGAGAGCCAGACCTGCAAACGTGAGTGTCTCCCTCCAGGCCATCTGTGCTATCCACAGTGTTTTCACTGACATGTCTTTTTTTGCTTCTTCATTTACTGTTCCTATCGCCGGGAGAAGGAAGGTTTCAAGTGCCTAAAAATGTGATGCGAGTTGACAGAAGTGATTACTGGCCTTAGAAACAGACCCTACAGTGTGGTTTGAATTTGAACTGTCACAGTTTTGTTGTTTGCTTCAAAGACTGGAGGATTTGGGGTCCCATAGTAAAAATCTGCAGGAGGGCTTGCAGGCTTTCTTGTTAAATCATCTGTGTGGTACATAGAAAAGGGGCCAAACATGCAGGTAGATTGTGTGCTTTGTGAAAACTTACCAAGTTTAGAAGAGTTTTATAAATCCTTACTTAAACCTCTCCCACTCCCCACTGCCAGTATCTGCTATGGAAGCTGTATCACAACCTGAGCATTTCTGTCACATTTTTCCCATGTGTGAAACCTCGGTAGAACTAAGTACAGCTTTTAGGCAATCCCCAGCTGACTTAGTAGAGCTATGATATTTTTACCTCCTGATTATTTGATACAGTTGATCTGATGTTAAGTTCAGTTTCATTCTACTCATGCTGTCCCCCTGTAAATCTCTCAGGGCCTCTCTTTCCTTTTATTATTCTATGTTTACTTTGACCTTGACATCAATTGAGTTATTCCTCACATAATTATTGGACTTGGTGTTCCAAAATGCCAGAATTATGGCCCAGAGTTGTTAAAAGTATATATATATTGAAACCCTCACTTGAATTGACCCACTATAATACACAAACCTAAAAATGAATGAGTGTTTAAGAACTTGTTTGCTCCTGTATTACCCTGATTTAAATTACCCTGATTTGTGATAGAATAACTCTGTTGCACTACAGTAAATTTAGGTTTCAGTGTCATCCCATTTAGGTGCGATTTCTTTACTGATGAGGTCCTATAGGAAGGAGCTGATATGTTTGTCAGCTTTACCTGCCTTTTGTTGAAATACATGGCTCTCTTGAAACTATGATTTCCAGCTAACCAGTGAAAATGGAGATGCCTTGCATGAGTTCAAAAGAAATAACTGGAAGTGTTTGTACCATTTGACATTAAAAGGGTCGTCAGTAATGATAAAGAAAATTAAAAAAAGAAAAAGAAAAAAGGAATTATTAAAAAAAAAAAAAAGAGGAATAAAAAAGGCATTGTGGGATTCTCACTGTCCTGACTGGTTTCCTAAAAACTCTACAAGATGTTCCCTGTCCTGTTCTTTCCTGCAGCATGGATTCTTTTACTGCTAAGTACACCAGAATGCCCTTTCCTAATGAAAGCCTGCATACTTAGCCCCTTCCGTTAGGACATCTTGGTAGAAGTGGAATGTTTCTGAGGACTGTGCCCTTCCTGAATTTGGTTCAGTAGCTCAAATGCAAATAGATTTTTGCAGGCAAGGTCAGCTACAATGTGCCATTTCTAATCTCTTCGTTTACAAATGGCTTTTTGAGAAGTAGATGAATTCACCTTGGCAGGAGACTCAAGGCAAAGTGTGTTGGTGCACTGGATTTTTTTCATTCCAAGTGTCACTTGTGCCTTTTCAAGTGAAGTACTGCTTATAAGCCATGTAGATATCCACTGTCTCAGGCTGCTGGAAAACTACCACTTGGAGGTAATGAAAGCTGTTTAATCAGAGATTGGCAGTTAGGCAGAGGAAATCTGGTCTCTCTTCAGAGTTTATTTTAGTCTCCATGCACTTTTGAGGAACTCTGAGATGCTTTTAAGCTTCTGTCCAAAGAGCAGTGCAAAGCTTTGAAAGTTATTTCTGGATTTAGTAAAAAGCAGTTTCAGAGCTGTGATGATACAACTAACAGACAGAATTGCTTTCAGATACACTTTTACTTACTGTTTTGGCATACCTTCTTGGGAAACCTAATTTCTATAGATTCAGACCTTGTTGCATATTTTGCTGTGCTTTTAATAGTTGTCTTTTCATAGCACTTTACAAATAGTAATTATTCTGTATATTATTCCTAAGTTAAGTGAAATGGAACTGGCACCAGAGCACCTGAAAATAGTTATTAGATTCTTTAGATAAAGGTTTGTTGGAAATTCATTTGCACCTCAACAAGATAGAGGCTGTTGGTGACATTTGTGAGATGAGATAAAACAAGTAATAATTTTGAAGGACACCGGGTCTCATTTCGAGAAGAGCAGTGTCATTATTTTCACATTTACTTCTGTATTTGGAAATATTGTTGATTGTAAAAATCCAATTTGATTTAAAAGCAGATGAAAGTGGATTTCTACAAGTTTAGACTAAGGACATCAAAGGACTGAGCTGAAATAATCTGAATCTCTGACTTTTTGGTTTCAGATTCAGTAAATCATTACCTTTTTTTTTTTTTTCCTGTCACCTTTACTTGCACCCTAGACAAGATTTTTAACTATGCAAATGAAAAGTAAGAAGCAGCAAGTGAAATTTAATAGGTCTTTGGTCCCACCAGGGCTAAAAAAATGGATTCTAGCAGTGCATGTGATCCCTAAATTTGTGCATCTGTGAGTTAAGTCTGGAATTGTGTGAGGCACATTTTGTGTAAAAGAGACTGTAAAAGACAGAGACAGGGAAGACAGTTATTTGGGGATTTGAATTCAAGTTTATTGTTTTATCCTGACCTTCCCAGAGGAGAGAAAGAAGCAGCATGAGATTCTGTAAGGAGACATCACAGTCTTTTTCAAATGGAAGAAGGCTTTTTGCATTTTTAAAACTGTGAGAAGGAACATGAGAAGGAAGAATTCTGAAATCTCCTCTGGTGTCTCTAAAAGAAGTCCTGGAGTAGAGAGTCTGCAGGTTTAATATCATTTTTACTCGCGCAGTTGGCTGGTGCATCGATAATTAGAGTAATTTTCTTTGTTTTTGGCTTTCTGCAGCTTGCAACAGTCAGTGCCTGACCTGTGAATCAGCTACAGGCTGTACGTCTTGCAGAGATCCAGCTAAGGTCCTGTTATTTGGAGAATGCCAGTATGAGAGGTGTGCTCAGCAGTATTACCTGGATGTTTCAACCAAGACTTGCAAAGGTGAAAATGCAATGCTGATTTAAAGAAAAAAATGCAGGTTTCTTGACTAATAATCTGCTATATTGCAGCATGATGTGTATGAGTAGCCTGCTTTAAAATATGTGTAGACGGAGGGGAGTTGTTCAGTGGCAGATAACTTGTGAGATTTTTACACTTTTCCTCTTTTTCAGCAGTCATCTGTCATATTCTTCAGCCTTCCAGTGAAAAACAAGATTATTGCAAATCCTTCTCTTGTAAATGATTTAGTAAGTGAGCCAGCAAACTTTTTAAGGGTCAGGGCCTGGAATTGATTTAGTCATGGGTCAGCTGAATAATGAGGAAGCTTAGCAGTATAAATCTGTTTTAGAGTGCTTACAGGGCCTTGTGTACTTACCTGCTTCTTTCTGTCTTATTAAATACTGTATCACTGGATCACTGCAAAAATTGAATTTGGAGTGATTTAAAAGACACATAGCTTGAAGGATTTAAAAAACTTCCAAGGAGAATGTTCCATAGTGGAAATCAGTGAGGATAGCATGGTATGTGTGCTACCACCACCATGTGATGATATAATACAAATGAGTGCTTAGTGTTCATTTCTGACTAGCTCTCTCAGTTACGTGAACTAAGTAGCATCATCCCTTTAACACTGCAGTTGTTCGGAGGGGTAGCATAATCTGGTGTTGAATATGTTGGAATGGGGCACTATGCTTTTGCTGGCTCTGCCTTGGACATGCTGTGTGGGCTCATTTCAATGAGTCTTTGTTTCCCCTCTGTTCTTTTTGTCTGTTTGTCTCATCAGCTAAATGCATCTGTCATTAATGATCGATAAAGTCTCTTTCTGTGCCACCAAGATACAAACAGTAGTATTAGCAACCTGAGTAGCCCTTTGGCACAGGTGCATGGTTGGGACTGTTATAAAGACTGAATGGAAGAGACTGCAGGGGCATGTGAAGACAGATCTGATCCCATCTGGATCTGGAGGCTTTCTGCTTTCTAGTTGCGTATTTCGACAGTGAGGGGCAACAGTTGCATTTTATTTTGGTCACAGTCTTTTGAAAGGATGAGATTGATGAAGCAGGGTGGATAATTGTAAGCAACAAACAAAAAGAAGAAATACGTATCCTGTGTATTTCAGTACTAATAATGGTAGAAGTTTGTTTATTTAGTGTATCTTTAACAGTTTTTATTTTACTAAGTTTACTGTGCTAAGATATTTATGTATACAGTGAGCTATTCACCTTAAAGAGGGCTCTGGATGTTTTCTCTTCCAGAGTGTGACTGGAGCTGCAATGCTTGTAAAGGCCCCCTGAAGACCGACTGCCTGCAGTGTATGGAGGGCAGTGTTCTCCACAAAGGAGCTTGTGTGGAACAGTGCCCCACAGCTTTCTACAAGGAGTCAGACACATGCCAGAGTGAGTTCTTGAGTGTTACCACTTACCACTTCTACCAGTGTGTTTCCCTATTGTCTCCAGCTGATGCACATGGAAGATGTGCTCACACATCAGATCTCTCGCTGCTGTCCACCACTTGCATGCCATGGAGCTGGGGACTTTACAGCATAGTCTTCGGAGCAGTCAGACATGGTACTGAGTTCACTCTTTGCATGTGGTTTTTAGGGTGTGATCAACATTGCCTTCAGTGTCACCAATCAAATGAGTGCAGCCTTTGTGAAGCCCCATTTTTCCTCTTGGACACTCAGTGCGTTTATAAGTGTGGGAAGGGATATTATGCAGACCACGCACAGCGAAAATGCATAGGTAAGCAAAGCGAGTGTGATGTGGAGGAGAGGAACCAAGGTTGTAGGCTGTGTTCTGTATACTGTGCAAGGCTGAAGTGAAGAGGAAGCACTTCGATATTGTCTTAACTCACTGATGAGATAATGCAGTCAATCTGAGAATAGCAGGCTGCATCTGTGTTTACATATATGTAATATAGGAGTAATGAGATTCAGTGTAGATACACTGCCCATAGAAACTCAGTATTAAAAATAAATTGTTAGAAAGGTTTCAGTTGTATTTATGGGTTAGGAAGCTGTGTAGGACTTATATATATATATATATATATATATATATATATATATGGAGTACTTTTATTCAAGTTGATAGAACAGTAACTTAAAAGCATGTTTCTTCCATGAAACAGTTCTATGAAATTCCACCTGGAAGATTGTGTCAGGTTCTCTGTAGACAGTGCAAAATGCTGGTCAAATGAGGAAGGAAATTCTCAACAGCCATTTTATCTAAGCAGTCTGTCCATTCCATTTGATTTTGTCAAGTAGGTAATAAACAGTGATGTCTTTATCCTGACCTGGAGGACAGCTCTGCACACCAGTATCTGCACTGTTTTATCTGTGTTTCAGTAGGGTTGTGTTTTCTGTCTAATGCAGCTTGTCCTCGTGGATGCTTGGAGTGTGATAGTGACAGCATTTGCCATCTCTGTGACAGAAGCACCTTTCTGAAAAACAAGATTTGCACTTCTGCCTGTGGACCAGGATTCTATGGCAACAAGTGGACCAGACAGTGTGAAGGTGAGCATCTCTCCTTTTGAGACATCTAAGCTGTCAGGCTTCTAGCGGATATCATAGAATCATAAAATGGCTTGGGTTGGAAGGGATCTCAAGGATCACCAAGCTCCAGCCCCCCTGCCAGAAGCTGGGCTGCCAGCCTCCATATCTCATACTAGACCAGGCTGCCCAGGGCCCCATCCAATGTGGCCTTGAACACCTCCAGGGATGGGGCATCCACAGCCTCTCTGGGCAGCCTGTTCGAGCACCTCACTATTCTCTCAGTGAAGATCTCCAATATCCAACCTAAGTCTTCCCTCCTTCAACTTAAAGCTATTTCTCCTTGTTCTGCTGTTATTTACCCTTGTAAAGAGCTGAGATTTTAAGGCCAGAAGTAATATTCATTCAGGGGCATTTTTGGAATGCTGTTTTGTGGTGACTGTTAAAAGCTGGCAGCTATTATTTTCCAACATGTGCATAATGTTCTCAATGTTGTCTTTACTTAGAACATAGATTCAGTAATGTTTCTTTCTTTTTTGTGTGTTTTTCTTTCTTTTTTTTTTTTTTTTTTAGTCAGCAGGCATCCTTCAGGCTTTCATATAAACAGTACCCTCACAGTAGGGATTGGTGGGGTAAAGCCTCTAGACCTCTCCTTACTGGATGTGCATGATCTGGATGGTGACACAGGACAGCTCTTGTTCCATATCGACAGCGCTCCCTCCAATGGCAGGCTAGTGATGGTGATGGATGGGAAGGAAGTGCAGCTGAGCAAAGGTGACCACTTCAGCTTCAAGGATGTGAAGGAGAATAGAATCCGCTTTGTGCACAGCAGAGAGAAATCCAGGTATAACAGCATGGATACTTTTTCTAAACTCTTGCCTTAAGAAAATTTATATATCTTGAAAACAGGTATTCTTTTGTCTGTTGGAAACATTCTTACAGTGAAGCACACTTTCCACTGCTACCAAATACATTTTCATTGTGTTTTTGAGATACTGTGATCATAGTGGAAACAGTGTGATCATAGTGGAAATGGTGATCCGAAACCCCCTTTATGATGTAAAGGGTAATGGTATTCCATATGCCAGAACTGTGATGCAGGATTCTGTCTTAAACATAACATAGGTTTAGAACTGGCATATTGTGCTGGTTCTTACAACAGTTCCCTGAAGCTGTCAGGAAGATGCTCAAATGTTGTTACTGATTTTCTTTGTAGCATAGCCTGCATTCCAGTCATCATGACTTTGCTTACAGCATGAGCCCTGTTAGTGTTCTGGGACAATTAGCAGCGATTAGCATCTGGCAGTGCAAGCAGGTTGCAAGGAGGCAAATTTCTCTTGCTGCCAGGCAGTGAGCCAGTCATCCTGCCAAATTTCACACTTGATTTACATCACCATAAAGCCTTGGCCCAGACTGATACCCACGGAGTTGCTCTAAATTTCTGCCTGTAGATATTAGGGTGTTCTTTGATCATTGATTTCAGTGAGATTTTCTGGGTGTCCTTCTGATGCTAAGGGTTAGCTTGTGTTCACCAGTTAAAGCAGCATTATGAGTTTCTGTGTCATGCTCTGTTTTTTTACCTGGTAGTCACAATGCGACATGAAGATTTTGTCACGAGGAACCTTATGTACAAAACTCTTGGTGGCATTACTGAAAAATAAATAAGAAACAAAAATGCTGAAGAGTGGGAGCTTCTGTTTCAAAGCTGTATAAGTGACAGTTTTTTAGCTGAGAATTGCTGACATTTGGAATCAGTACTTAATCTTGGAAGCACCATCCTTTGTGGGTAACATTAATTAAAGGGAAATGAGGGTATATTATTTCATAGTTAAAGGTATTCATTGCATGTTGAGACTTTTGTTACTCTTCTTGAAAAAGTTCCATAAAATCAGAATTGCAAAGCCTTTGTCTAAAGCATCTCTTTCTAAGTTAATTATTTTTGCTGAATACGTAATACTGTAAAATACAAATGATATGTTTACTGAGTCCCGTGAGATTACTTCATTTATATTACCTTGTATTTTGGCTTGTTGGGAACTTCTTTAGGAAAGGACAGCTTTCCTTGAGGGTGAGCGATCAACAGTTCTCCCGTCCTGAGGTGATCAACATTCAAGCATTTTCAACACAGGTAACGTAACAGAGCTTGGAAACAACCTTAGGTGTTTTTTATTTTGCCATTTGGAGCCCTGGTTTCTTGCAGTGGTAACAAAAGCGCTGGGCAATACTCAAGCTATTGTTCAGCTCAGGCAGGTGAGACTCAGCTCTCATTTTGTTGAGAGGCAGCCAGAGTAATTTGGAAGAACTGGACTTGGTTAAAGTGACTGAAGAAGCTGTACCATATAATTTTGCTTGTAGAGGGATTGTAGCTGTGCAATCATAGAACCATTATTGGGGAGGGCTAAGGGAGTCTCTACCATTTGAATTATTCTTTGGATCAGCAGATGGTTTACTTCAGTCTCTTACTGCAGGGTAATTGAATGATGATTGATTCTTATGGTAGAGATGCCTTGACAGTCAGTAGCTTTTACTTAAATGTTGTGTTCTAGGATAGCTGGGAATTAAATGAGCAGAAGCTATTTACAGTGTCTCTCTTAAACTGCTCTCAATTTCTAGTTAAGTTGATGGTGCTGTTAAGTGTCCACATCTATATTTATTGTTATTTTAAATCCGTAGCATCATACTGTGGGAGGGCATTGCCCAATATACTAAACAGGAAATACATTCATGCATCATTTTCTGAAGGTAGGCTCCCTAAAAGGCAAGACATGAAGAGGTGTGCAAGATGCACATTTTGAGGGCACGACATTGCAGAATGTGGCAGATGTGCTGGAGCTGCCCAGGCTTAGCTCCTTGCTGACTGCTGATTGTGGTAGAAGTATGTTCACCATGGGCTGGGCTCGCTTGGTGGAGTAGGACTCCACTCCACTTACAATCCTGCCTCAGCATCCACCCTTGCAATGATTAATTTAAGAAATGTTTCTCTTCTAATTATTGCCATCGTGGGTGGATTTGTGTCTGAGAGATGCTATTCTGTGTTTCATGCTGGTTATAGTAAGAATGTAACCAACTGCCCAAAAATATGGTGAGCTGCTTACTTCTTTGCTACATCCTGCACTCTGTATGTGTGTGTGTCCTATTTAATGTATTTAATGTTCTTTAGGAATTATCCTAAGGAAGTTTAGTTAGGTATTAGATATATAATTGCACTGTGTTGCTTTTAATCAGACTCCATGTTAGTCATTCAGTAACTTCTAAATTGTTCTGACTTGACTTCTAGCGTAAAAAAAGCCATGGATTTTGATTCTGTTCCATGTATATTGATCCTGGTTGGTGCTGAAATCTTTTGTTAGTCTAATCTTTTGTTCACCTCAGTAGGACCTCCACCTAAGTAACAGCTGCAGTCACTGCCCCAGAATACATAAGTGAGGTTTAATAATAGGAATTTTGCCTGTCAATGGTTAATAACCCTCATAAGTTGTACGCAGGTGAGATGGCAGCAGTTAGCTCTGATGAACGTTCCTGGCTATTTGACTTTGTCTCTACAGGATCGCCCACCTCCTGAGGCAAGTTATTACTAGTGGCAGATGATGTTTATTGTGATCAATAGAGACTGCAGTTTTGAGTATTGTTGATGGTGAAGAACTAGAGAACTAATTTGAATCAGCAGGAATGTAGACTCTAGCTGGTCTTCTTTCTGGCATGCTGTGAGAAGTCCTCAAAGAAAAATAAGTAGTGGTGGTGATGGCACCCAGTTTAGCTGTATTTGAGGTAGACTTAGTTCAAGACAAGTAAAAGTATGTCCTTCAGCATTAGCTGGTGAACTTATTTCTGCTTAGAAGTATTAATTCAAGCTTTGGCTTCTCAGTTTGGCTCACCATCAGAATTCTTTGCTTCCTTGCTTCCCCCTCTGGAGCTCATTTTAGACAGCCTACATATGCAGGTTGTGGGGGTCCTATTTTCAAGCATCGTAAAGGTATCTAAGTTATGAAAGCTGTAGGCTCTACACGGGGAAAATGTCGTATGTCTCCATCTGTACCCCAGCTTGGAACTTGCTGTTCACATGCACGAATCTTCAGCATGTGAGGTGTCTTGTGTTCTAGGTGGGCCTGCTGACATACATCTGAAATGTAGCCCCTCCAAAATAGTTGAGGTCCCAATTTCCATTTGAATTTCCTTGGATGGTATTGAAATTGACTTGTGTCCCTTGTTTCTTTTCCATGCAGCCAGCAAGGGAATGCAGACTCTGGCTGATAACTAAATTGCTTTCTGTATAAATGTCCTGAGTATTTTGCCTTGCGAAGCCTGCCGTGGCATGAGAATCCTATTTTAATATAATTAAATCAGTCTAAACTGCAAGATATTATTAGATCTTCTTACTGGGAGGGGGAGAAACAGAGAGAATGATCCTCTGCTGCTGAGATAGAGCAGGCTTCTAGAGATGAAGCAAGCTAATTTCCTTAACCCCACTTTTTCTTTCTAGACTCGGTTAAATCACTAAGGTTTAGCAAACAGCTGAGAGCTGCTTTTGTGTTTCAGGCCCCTTATCTGCTGAGAAATGAGGCCCTCCTTGTTCGCAGAGGGGAAATTGGAACTATAACTGACATGTTGCTTGATGTGAGAGATGCTGACAATCCTCAGGATGTCGTGTTGATGGTTTTAGAGCCTCCACGTCATGGTCAGCTGATCAAACCTCCCAGGGACTCAGCTTCTTCAGTCGACATGTTCCACCTCGATGACCTTGCTGGTGGACTGGTACGTTATGCTCACGATGGCTCTGACACCCAGGATGATGCGATTCTTCTGCAAATGAATGATGGGTACCACTTCCAGAACGTCCTCTTCCACATTAAGATCACTCCCAAGGTACATGCTGCGACATAAACCCTTTCAGGCAAATTAGAAATCTGGAGAATTACTGCTAGATCCCTGAAGTATCACTAACCCCATCCAGGCCACGGTCAAAGACAGGAGAAAGAAGTGGGTTGATTAAGGTTTGCAGGAATGCTTGGTTTGCAGCGGGAATGGTTCAGCTCAGGTTGTGCAGCTTCAAAAAGTTAAGGTTTGTATTTCAGAGATTTAAAAATGTAAATATATGTTCTGAAGTTGCAGGTCGGAGTTCTGCCCTGATAAAGGTGATAAGCTGGAGATCGAGTGGATGGAGAGAAAGAGGGCTGGTGAGATGGTCGAACTGTTCCCTGGGCTGGAGTGATGGGAACAGTGAAGGTGCTACTTGGCTGATAGAGGGTGTATCTTGGGTACCTTGGTGTCTCCCAAGATCAGACTCCATTGGAATCTTCCGTCTGATGATTCTGTATGATAAATTCTCCATTGACAGGGCACGGAGACCTATATTCAGTAATCATGAATCAGAATTTTTGTTTCTTACTTTTACTGCAGTTCATAGTTATAAAAACAGCTCTTTGTCTTCCGTATCTGGACATGAAGTGGCACACTGTATTAAATTTTACAGAGCTTACAGCAATAAAATTAGAAGCAGTGGTGCTTTATCTGTCTGTTTTTGGAGCAGCTAACCCCAACCAACGAAACCATGTGTGATGGAGTCTTGAAAAAAAAATAGAGGTGCTGAAGTACTTGCAAGCTTTTCTATTCTGGTATTGAGCTACTGTAATAAAACAGAAGGAAAAAAGAAAACAAACATGCAAACAAACAACTGAGCACTTTCTTATTCCTTAGTCAGTGTGGAACAGTAATAGGAAAAGACCACTTTTAACAGTCTTTATGTGTAGATCTGAGAATTACATGATCTTTGTGTGCTTCCACTCCGTAGAAGGGAATCAGGAGGAAATGCTGTTACCCTTCTTTTGCCCTCTCGGCTGTATTAGGTGTCTTTTGCAGCACTTTGGGCATGAGAATTTTGAGGAAAGTTTACAAGCCCTACTTATGCCTATGTGTAGTTAGCACAAGGAGGGATCCCATTTGGACCCTGAGGGTGCTCCTAAATATGAAAAGTAGTAATTAATGGTAATTAGCGATATGATCCACCTGCAAATCAAAAAGGATTGCTTTACGAGGCTGATACTGAGTTTTCGGAGTCACAGAATAAGAACAGCCCCACCCGTGGTTCCTTTACTCTCATGTGGCCCTGAGCAGTCATGATCAGAGGGACTATAAAATACTTGGACACCATTCTGTTGTTTGTAACTTTGTTTTTTAATTTGCAATTGATTAAGCAGGTTCCTGTTGTAAATGCCAATGAGAGTGAACTGCTGGGTTACTGTTTCTCTCATTAGCCAATTTTATGCTCCCTTGTCTCTCATTATCTTTCCAAGTCTCTCTGTGCAGTGCTTGACTACAGAGGGGAATGAAGCTGGTGACAGAGGTGAGAGTGGAACAGCTTTTAGTATGAGGGTAGAGCTGGCAGACACCCAGCTTCTGCTTCATCCTAATTACCATCTTTGTGAAGTAGCCTTGGGAGCTGAATTGGATGCAGGGTTTCTTTCTGAAAATATATTGTTGAGACATGCCTGCAAAGACCCTTTTTCTTTCCTTGACTTACATCTAGGGATTGCTGAAGAGCCTGGTAGGACCCTGGCTGGAGGAATGGATGTTTGAGGGGTGGTTTTTAAACCAAGCTACTTAACAAAGTACATGAAGCTTATTATAATGTATTGCTGGATGGTTTTATTTAATAAGTCCCGGTGTGAAAGGACATCTCTAGGATTCCTATTCAATAGGCTCAGACAGTATAATTTTCAGACATTAATCCACTGTGGTGAAAGTGCGAAAACATAAAAGGATGACATAACCTTCTAAGAATTAAGAATTAGAGGGTTGTGTCTGTTCACAGCAGGTGCCTAGCCTTCTGCAAGGTGTTTGGGTTTTTTTTAGTCCCTTTGGTTACTGACATCTCTCTTTTCACTATTTACCCCTGTTGAAACACTTCATTTGACCTACTGCAGTCTGAATAGCCAGCCTCTGCTCTGAGTGCTCTTAATAATGATTTGCGCTGCTCTATGTTTCTGTTGATGTTCTTTAACAATTACAGCTTCTGTGAAGTTAATTTGAGGTCTGCGGGTGCTCCATTTCTGGCAGAGAACCACCAGTGGTGCTCCTGTGGGGAATAGTGAGCCTGTGTCCTAGAAAATGTGATTGCAGGCTGTGTACTGTAAGTCAGACGAGGTCAGACAAACTCATATGCGATATGCCTATTTCTTATGGGGTATGGATGCCTTTTCTTCCTAAGAGGCTGTAATGCATGGAGGAAAAGGACGAGAGAGAGCTGTTTCTGGAGTGTGTGTTGGGTTATGTTGAATGGGCAAGTTGTTTCCATTCACTTCATAAAACCTGGGGTCTTGACAGTGTGCATGATCTGCTAAATCTCAGCTGCTTCTGCAGTTGCACTGCAAATTGCAATCATTGCCAGCTGTGGGTTTATGTACATATTTGCAAAGACTGAACTGAAAGACTTGAGTAGTTCTTGGACCACTCTAGGAGATTCAGGTAGGCAGCCTGTAACTCATTTGCAGGGTGCTGCGTCTTGCCCTCCCTGCAGGATGGAGGATGTTGGCCTCCGCAGGCTCTCTGAAAATGCTTTTCCTGAGCAGTGAGTTCATTCATACTCTTAATTGTGTGCTATGGCACCAGCAAAAAACAAAATGAAAAAAACCTGAAGTATGTTGGCAGAGTTGTTTTGACTGGCAGTAGGTCTGGCTTATTTCTGGTTGTTTTCTACAAAGATAAAAAGCAGCCGTTATGCTGCAAAGCTGTTGACCTGATACGGTTCAATATCATGCGGCATTTTAAAATTAATCCTTCAAAGTAAGCACAAACTGAATGGGTGAAAAATGCTTGGCAGACAAATGTCAAAATGGAGCTGTGAAATCATCCTTTAATGTTGTTGTTTTTCTGATAACATTTTTAACCCTTTCAAGTGTCTCCATTGCAGTTTTGGAAGAAAAAAGTGAGTTTTTCATCAGTTCTTCGGATCACACATTATTATGTGGGACAACGATGAGGAGGAAGATGATCACTTAAATTAAGCTGTCAGATTTTGACTGATTATGCAGTTTAGTACAGCCAGTTTCAAGGTGAATCCTCAGGAATCAAGAGCAGAAGTCACACTTCAAGTGTGAAAGTGGGTTTAGAAGAGCCATGGCACTGAAGAGGGTACAGATTTTGGTGGGCTGTCCAACAGAGCATGAGCTTAACGAAGTTATGTAGAGCCCCAAAGGGCTTTAATATAGCCTTTGAATGCCAGAATAGGGGTTAGTGAAGTATATGTCAGTCAGGAAACTATGACTGCATCCAGTCCTGACATTCAGATTTCAAAAATGAAGGAATAATTATTGGATAAAAAATGATTTGGCAAAAAGCTGTGAGAACGATCCCCATTTTCTTTTAGAAAAACATGAGGCTGGTTTTGAGTCTGTTTTTTCTCATGATAACAGGGATGTGTGTGAAGATGCTGGAGGTGCCATGGGGAGATTTTTCTGTTTGTTCTATACGTACAGTGTCTACTTTTAGAAATAAAATAAGGAGAGGTGAGAGGAAAAGTGGATCTCATCAAGGTGCCAGATGCATTTCAAGTGCCCATTGGATAGTGGACACCTTTTTTCCAATGATGATGATAATGAATTTTCCACTGTGCCAAGGAGATAAATTCTGTCAAGATGTGTCAAAAGGAGAGAGAAAGAGGATGGCAGTATAAGACAAAATTATAGAGGCTGAAATTGGGAAGGTGTAGGGTAGGATGCAGGAAATGAAAAGTGGTTTACAGTCAAGGTCAGTCCTGCAGGGTTAGAATTGGGTCCAAGGGATACAGGTGAAAAATGCACATCCATTTCTTGAACAGGCAACCAGGATTGAATATCTAAAAAGCTACAAAATACTTGTTGTCCTTCTCACTTTCGGTCTGTGTCCATTAGTGCAGTATTGGTGACATTCAGCTAAGTCTCTTTGTACTGTCCCTTTCACATGCAGAGTTACAGAAGCCCTCGGCTGGTGACAAATTCCCTGGTCTGGGTGCCCCAAGGAGGCATGCTGCAGATCTCCAAGACAATTCTGCACACTGAGGTACCTGGAGCCCATGACTCTGAAATAACCTACAGCATCATCAAGGACCAGCCAAGACATGGTGAATTTCTTTGGAGTTTTATTATCAAAAAGCAGCTGTAGAGTGTGTTGCTCTTCACCCTGCATGTGTCAAAGTCTCCAACTGCTAAATAAAAGGGCATTGTTTTGGTTATTTCTGGGGAAAAGGATGTTCTTCACAGACATACCAGAGTTGATCCTTTCATGGCATTTTCCCTAAACTAGTTGCATTTGAGGGAATATTTCTTTGTAATACTATGCCGAATAAGTGCCACTAATCTCTGTTTCCAGTTCAGATGCAATGCAAAGCAGTGAAGTGCTATTCTGTTCGGTAACCTGCCCATTTGCAATTGTTACTCTAAGAGTAGTGAAATCTTGGTGAATTTAGTGCCTTGTGAGAGTGGAGTCTCACTCACTGCCAGAAGAGAACATCCCATAACTGATGTCTAGATGAAGAACAGCATAAAGTAGTTTCTATCTCTAGAAACATTTGAGCAAAAGTTTATGTTGAAGAATTGGAGAACTCCCTAAACCCTGTGATGTCTAAAATAATATCTACTAATGGAAGAGGTTGACTCAAAAACAAATTGGTGACATTGACTTTCATATATAATTCTCGTCTCCAAATTCCTTGTGAGAGGCTTTTTCTCATGTCTGAATAATGGCTTGCACAAGCATCCTCCTGCTTAGGACTAGAATATCCTCATGCTAAGGAGTGGAGAAGGTGCTGGCATTTGTGATTGAGATAGAAATTCGGAGAATCTGCATGGAAAGGAGAAGGTGTCGTATGCAGAGGGAAAGGAAATGTAAATGGAAAAAAAGAAATGAGATTTTCCCCATTAGTATCACTGTTTCCTTCTTTAGGACCATGTCGGTACGTAATACATGTTGTACTTTTATGAAATGCTATTGTTAACTTTAATCCGTTGAACTGAATAGAATTAGAGGGTCACGTTAGCAATGTAAGTGCAGTGGTTTTACCTCTTGCTGTAAGGATAGGCTGGTTTCTTTAACAGCTGCCAGTGCCTGTTGGAGACGTGTTATTTTTGCAGTTTAGAAGAGCAGCAATTAATTTGTATTCTCTTCTGCAGATGAAGTACTCTCTTCTAATTTTTAATAAGCATTTACATGAAAACAAGAATTTTTCCCCAAGGAGTTTGTCTCCTGCTGCCTAACCCTAACTAAAATTTATAATCTTGAATTTGTATCACCATAATTATCTCTACTGTAATTAATTGCAATAACACAAATGAGTTTGTAGCTTCAAGTGAGGAATATGCAGTGGAAATTAATGATCTTCAAAGTTTCATCTAAAATGTTATTTCATAGAAAGAGAGGAAAAAAATCAGAAATGCTGGAAATGAATTCTTAATTAAGGAGGGCTTGTCTGTCTGCCTTAGTATTTGACTAATAGAAAAGATATTCATACCTGCAGAAAATGTGGGATGTAAACCTACTCAAGAATTAGCCTCCATATTTCTGAAGACAAGGGTGTGGACAAAGAATGCTGTTTGTTGTTTATTTCAAGACCCTGAAACCCAGCAGAAGGGATATAATTAGGGAAGGAAGTTCCCTGTCCAGATCCCCTCCATTTGCAGTGGTTGACTTGGTTCCCCACAGCTGCTTTTCAGGAAGCAGTTGATGTTTCTAAGGATCTCTTTATGCTGAACCTCGTTTTGTCCCTAGAAGTGGAACTGTTGTCTTCCCCATCTTTCCTCCCAGCACAGAGAATCTTTAATAAAGCTTTGTGACTTGAAAAATAATACTCTCTTCAGGGAGCAGGTGTTGTTAAACCATAAGCTGCTCTGTGTGGAATACGTTCTTAGAAGATGAAATTTCTGAAGCCAATAAAACATGCTATGTGTCCAGTTGCTTTGCAAAGAGGGAGACCACAGTGCCTCAATCCTCTGGACAGCTCTGAAAATCACAACTGCATAATGAAGAAAGATTGAGGGAACTGGGCTTGTTTAGCTTGGAAAAGAGAAGGCTCCGGGGGGACCTCATTCTGGTCTTCGAGTATTTGAAGGGAGTGTATAAACAGGAGGGGGAATGGCTGTTTATGAGGCTGGATAGTGATAGGATAAGGGGGAATGGTTTTAAATTGAGACGGGAGTTATAGGTTAGATATCAGGAGGAAGTTTTTCACCCAGAGGGTGGTGACACACTGAAGCAGGTTACCCAAGGAGGTTGTGGATGCCCCATCCCTGGCGGCATTCAAGGCCAGGCTGGATGTGGCTCTGGGCAGCCTGGTCTGGTGGTTGGTGACCCTGCACATAACAGGGGGTTGAAACTGGATGATCATTGTGGTCCTTTTCAACCCAGGCCATTTATGATTCTATGATATACTTGAAGAAATTGCCTGAGAATACAGGCAACAGGCAACGGATGCTTTTCTGTTTAAAAATAATTTGATTCCAATGAAATGAAGTTCATAAACTATGTAAGCAAACAAAAGAGCTTTTTATTTCTGATTTAATTAAATATTAATTTGTAAGGCACGGAGGCATGCTTAGACTGCCATATGTTCTGATTGTTTCTTCTCTTACTTTGGGAGGGGTGCACAACACACAGGCCCTAACACCTTTGGTGATTTGATTAGCATCTCTAGAAATGGCACATTATATTTAGGGGTTGAATTCCCATGCACCAAAAGCATCAGCTTGGGAAAGTAGTTAGAGCAGTGGATTTCACTGGTGAGAGAATATTAGCATAGAGTTTGATTATAAGGAGGAAACACAATATTTCATATGCAGAGAGCAGATAAATTGTATACAACCAAGAACAGTAAAGACTGGGGAAACATACATTTTTCGACAGGCTGTGCTAACTCCCAAACAATGAAGTTCTGCTGTAAAACAGAAAAATACGCCATTTATTTTGATAATATAGCTCTTTGTCAGGTTTTTATTTTACTTCTGTAAGTGGTCTGGAAAAGCATTCATGCTTTGTGTGGCTCAGCAAAACGGATGACCATGGTTTTCATGCTCTTCTTTTGGTGCACTTTTTAGATTAAAGATGTTTGAGTATCAGTAGTGACATGAAAATCCTTGTGGGCACATGTGAGGAAAGCTGATAACCAGTGGGATGTGCACCCATCCTGCACTCCTCTTATATCTGCAATGATGCCAGTGACGTCTCAGCCCAGCTGAGAACCCGTTTCTCAATACAGAAATCAGAAATAAGCGGAATGTTAGGGATACAAAAGTTGCACCCCCTTTGGAGTAGGAGCTACTCACCAGGGCATACAGACTTTCTGTACAGCCTATGATACAGAGGGTTTTTTCACTCCGTTGGTTCAAGAGCTCTGCAATTGAATATTTCTGTTCAGAGAAGTCTGTTGAGGATATTTTTTGGCATAATAAGTACCCAAAAGAGCTAGAAAAAAAGCTGACCTTGAAGAAATTAGTATGCTGTATTCTGATACTTAAGTTGTATCCTTGAGGGGAAGATGGATAGTGTGCTGCGATGCTTTTTAACCCTGATTGTGTCTCACTTCTCTCGTCCCTTCACAGGAGCTCCAAAGAGTGTTTTTCTGCTCAGTTTATCAGGCAGGCAGATCTCAAGGTTGACATGTGTTGCTCATTGAGCAGAAATACACTTTGGAAAAGTGAACTTGCAGATCCTGTTCTTTGCTTGGCCATGTATTTCTCCTGTGTCCTTGCACAAGCTGTTTAAGCTGCCCTTTGCTGAGATAGTAAATAAAATTTCCTTGTGTAACCACAACGTTGGAAGTTCATTAGTGATTTTTAGGAGCTTTACTGCAGTATCTTCTAGTCAATCTAGATGGAAAAATTAAAAAGTAGAGTTGGTGGGCATTTGTCTTTGGATGCTTGGTAGTTGGTGAAAGGGCATTATCTTCTTGTTTTCTCATGAGTTGTGCCCTGAATGTTCATCTTTGCTTTGCCAGGTGAAGTGGTGCTTCTGGTCCCAATGCCAGCAGATGGCCCAGCAGAGTCATGGCAGCTTTTGCCTGATGGAAGAGCAGCCTCACCTACAACCACTTTTACCCAGCAGGACATCAACAATGGCATCGTGTGGTACAGGCACTCTGGAACTCAAGTAGAGAGTGACTCCTTCCAGTTCCAGGTACTTCTCATCTTATTCGCAGAGAAGTTCTGTGGGCATTTTTATGCTTATGTACAGACTTATGTGATGTAGGTGTGTGGTGTTGATGAATGTATGTGCATGAGTTTATGTACCAGGGAGAATACACTCCAATACTATATTCCTGTTCTTCTTTGTAATGTGATATCCCCTATTCCCCCGCTTTCTTTGAGATGAGGCTGGTCCCAGAGGAGGAGGGAGAAGAAGGTATGTGGTTTCAAATGGCCATGTGTTTGGTTGTCCTTGGGATCCTCTGGCTGGGTAACAAATCTGCATGAGGAAATACTTGCAGAAGTCCTCTGGCCTATGCTCTCCTAGGGTATTCCTGAAATGCAGACCTTTGTGAAAAGGCTTCTGCATATGAGATATCTTACTGTAGCTCATACCTTTATGTTGGGCTTTTTGTGTATCAAGCAGTAGGTTTGACTCCTTGGTACTATATGGTAATCATGGTACGCTTTCCTAAAACCCGTAATATTTGCTCCAGGTGTATTGACTATTTGCTGTTTGTTTTTTTTATCATGTTTGTTTTGTAAACTCCAACACCAAGCAATCCTCCTGATTTCTGCATTGGTTCAGTTAATCATTAATTTTTTCCCTGCAGTACTTCCTCTTGCAAGCAGACAAAAAGATACAAATATTCTCCAGCAGATGTAACACTAAAATAAGTCCCACCTCCCCACAGTTTTAATGGACAAAAAAAATCTTCAGATTGGTCCTTTCTGTTTGCATGGAAGGCATAACAACATCCCATAATGCCCAGCCAACGTGAACACTTGTAGGCACTATTTTTTACATCTGGCTTAAAACTCAGAAGGTATTACTGTAGCACTAGAAAAGCAATTAAGGTAATTTCTAAAATAATTAACATAAGTGATAATGAGGAATTTGTGAGTGTCGATGTTGAACAAGCTAATCTGTAGCTTAATTGCCATGTTCTTCTTACAGAGTATGCATTTTGTATGAGTTAAATGTTTGATTTTAATGTCTTGGAACGGTAGCAGGAATTGTACAGACAGCCCTACTGAGAGGGAAAGCTGTGGTTACCTGGGTGATATCAGGAGGCTGTAACACATCTGAGCCTTCAACTATGGACTCTGAGGCAGCTCAGAAGCAGCAGACGTAGTCTTCATTGGTATTTTGATAGTTAATGTTCAGGTGACGAACTCAGAAGAGGTCCAGCAAATGGTTAAAATAACTGTATTCAAGTCAGCAGAGCGTTCTCAAGCATTTTCTTGAAATTGTGTGCTGAAGTCAGTTTGGACTCACAAAGGGCTCTGTTGAAATCAAGTGTGGGCTTCTGTACCTGCTGACAGATAAAGCTGTAACTCAGGCACTTGTTTCCCAGGGTTGCTGTGAACATTTGTGGGCATATCCCTATGGAATAGGGTTTCGGTTCCTGAAATTTTTACAAATGTAGTACGATTTGCTTCATACATTGTCACTGTGAGTTTATTATGGTAAGCTAGATGCAGGTGACTTAATTTTGGGGTTGGAGTGGCATGTGAAAAATCTTTATGGGTCTTTCTGAAACATGAGCACAGGCTGTGCTGGAAGATATTGGGATCACAGGGAGTCACTGCCAAGGTGCCATTGTTGGAAAGCCAGCACAGCGGGTTGTCATTTTGGGGGTGGGAAGATGGTTTTAAAATGCGTTGTTTGTTTCCTGTTCTCATGATGAAGGATTCTACTAAAATAAACACCCAGCTGAGGTAAAATCTGGCAAAGTGGAAGAAATGTCCAGCACAGGTGGGAATGAGGTGGGGGGTGGGGGGTAGAGAACTGGTGAACAGACTGTAGAGGCAATAATGGAGAAACTAATACTTATTTAAAAGCTTTACTTCCCTACAACACCAGGTTGGTATGCCCTGGAACAGTTTGTCTCTTCACAGATCTGCAGAAGAGAAGAAAATAAAGAAACTGGTCTAGAAATGCAGTTGTGTCCTCCGGTAGGTTTCCATTCATCTAATCTTCCTTTTGCAGGTGTCCAGCTCTGCCAGTCCACAAGCCAGCTTGGAAAGCCACATGTTCAACATTGCTGTGCTCCCACAAACACCCAGAGCACCTCAGCTTTCCCTTGGCTCCTCTTTGCACATGGCTGTAAGTGTGTGCTGACACTACTGCTGCTATTTTCCATGTTTATTGCTGCAGTGCAAAGTGACCAAAGCCTTACATCAAGCAGTAATAGCTGAATTCTTGCATTTGCTGTTGTCCACACTATCGAGGTTGATTGGAATACCTAAATCCAAGGGATGAGAGATGTGTGCACCACATAGATAACTAGGTAGAAATGGGAAGAAAAAAGCCAACATCAACAAAAAAACCGTGGATAGGCTAAAAGTGAAAATGGTTGGGAAAAAGAAACTACAAAAAACAAGTTGAAAAACTCAATATTAGAAGCAATTAATTTATAGACTTGAAAGGAGAGGAAAAGGATAAAATATTTTAAATTTTTATTGAATTGCTAGCATTTTCAAAATACTATTTCCTGAAAAGCCATTAAGAACAGCCAGAATGAAGACTGTGGTTTAGAGAGACTGCAGTGAGTAGATCTTTCCAGTAATTTCACTGCAGACTTTATGTACCTGAGCACTAGCCCTTCTACATCAGGAAGTTTTCGTTTGTCGTTATGATGTAAGGAACACAGATTGTAATGCATTTGGAAACTATTCAGGCGAGCCTTGTTGTATCTACATCTGTGGACTGAACTGCCTTATCTTGGAGCTTTGACTCAAGAAATAACCATTTTGATAGCAACAGTGCCTCTAACTTAGTCATTTCCCTGATTGTGTTAATTTCCAAGTCTAGAGTTGGTTTTGTTAGCCCTACTACTTCAGCACATGCCTTCTCCACATGCCCTCATCACATACGCAGGAGAAGTCTAGCTTTCCTTTCCCTGCTCTTCTCTTTGAGGGATACTATGTGCCTGGGCTAGAGGAGGGTATGTGGCTTTGCCAGGAAAGACCAAAGGAAGCAATGGGAGAGGAATTAGTGAAAATTCCATGACACAAAGGCCTTGTCAGGTTTTTAAATAGAGTTGACCTTTCACAGGCACTAATAAAACACGTTCAGATTGCTACTTGGAGCAACAGCCAGCAATGTGTCTTTCTTCTTTTGACTCTTTGTTGTTACCGTTACTGGTACAATTGATGGGAGAGGTGTCTGACTAAGCCATGCTGTGCTGGATTTTATAGCTAATTACACACCACAAAATTCAATAGTGCCATAAAACACATTCTACTGAGGGACGCCTCACAACCTGCAAGCCCTACCTGCGGGAGAGACAAATAGGCCTTGAAGGCAACTATGAAGAAACCATAATCTTAAATCTTTTCATCATAAAATTGCATTTGCTTGCATCAGCATGATTGAGTTCTGTTCATCCATCTTCAGACTCCTTTAGAATTAGTCTGTCTTCAGCTGAAGAGCAAGCACAGAACATTAAGTCTTCCCATACCTGTAAACCTTGTCTCTTTGAGTATCCTTCCAAGAAAGGTCAGAGAAAAATTGATGACACTGTGGTAGATAAACTGGGCAAACATCTGTATTATTTCTTTTTCACTCATGTTACCTGTTTCCACCACACTGATACCATTGTTAACAGGAGCCTGAGCTACACACTAGCTGAATGCAGACAGAGATTGGGTTTCTGAAGGAGACAGTTTTTGTAAGCATCTGAAAAGGAAGGTTCTTGCTTCCTGAGGTGGCATAAAAGGGACACCACCGATACTTTGAAGCCTGTAGTTTTTGCACGGAGGCTGTGTATAGCCATGTTGATATCACAAATAAACGTCACAGCTCTTGGTTCCAGTTATAAACGTGACTGTCTCACATCTAAAATGGGTTGTCAAGCTTTTATTTACACAACAGACATTCATAGATTAGGCTGTGGTTTCTCTTCTGATGTGTTTGCGTGAAAATACTGAAGAGAAATTAACTGATGGTTTCGTGACACTTGTGATGTTTTGAGCTGTCGTCAGGGAACCCTACCTTCCCTCAGTGTCCATACTGGGTCCCAAGGGTCACAGGACCATAGAATGACAAGTTGGAAGGTACCTCAAAGATCCAACTCCCCTGCTGTGGGCAGAATTGGCAGCCACTAGATCAGACTGCCCAGGAATCCATCAGGCCTGTCCTTGAACACCTCCAGGTATGGGGCATCCGCAGCTTCTCTGTGCAGCCTGGTTTGCAGGATGGGACACAGGTTTGACAGGTGGACTTACAGGCATGAAGGTGTTGGGATTCAGTGAGCTGCTCATGATGTGATGGGTGGAAACCTGTAATTTGTTCCTGAACCTGATTATCTGATGTTCCAACAGAGGTGAATTAATTGTACCTTCCCTAATTTGGCTAGTACTCCCCATATTTTGTTAGTGATTATGACATGAGATTGATATTTTTCATACTCAGCTGGACTACGTTTAATTTGGTGATTTCTCGTGGCCATTATTTCTGCAGGGTTAAGGTTCATAAACTTTTGCAAGTTAACTGCTTTTGTCCACTTAGGTCTATTCATACAACGCCATAATTCTTGTAACACACTGCCCACCCTTGACTAATGATAATCTTGTAATGGAAAGATCAGGACATTTTTAGACAGGCTTAAAACAAAAAGGAAAGCTCAGATTCCTCTGTATTTGTATGGAAATGACCAAAACACTTTCAAGATTTCTTTTAGGAGCAAATCCAGTCCAGCCACATCAGAGCTAGAAGAGTAGGTAGGCAGTGAATTATGCCTTTGTCCAGGGAATGTTTGATCAAAACAGATTTTTCTTTATCTGTTCTTAGTTACCTTAGGCAGAAAAATGAAACTTCTCTACCCGAGGTGATCCAGCATCTGCAGGAGACAGAGTGCATTAAAAATGCTGCCACTCTCATGGACAGTCTGAAAGTGGGGGCAAGATTGTAGTAACAGGAAGGAGGAGGCATTTGCTTCTTATTTTTCCAAAGTTATAAGCCCTTTCTAATTCCACAGTAAGGGGTAGGCCTGCTTAGTGACACTTGCTGTTGAGCATTATAGTACTCAGCTTCTGTGTTACACGTTCAGTTTGGATTTTAGATGAGCTGAAAATGAATTTAGATGTCCCTAAAAGCAGATTTGACTTACTGTTAAGCTTTATTTTCCTCTGTAATTTCACCCCAATTAGTCCCTGTTCTATAAAAGTTTGAGGAACGTGGTAAGGGTTCAGCTCATCTGTTCTTTATCAGTTTAGTGTCTAAGAGCCAGGCGTTTGCATTCAAAGTCTGTCTTATCTTTTATAGTAATGCAGATTCTCTCTTGTTGTATTTCTGACTGTCTTTCCATGTCTCTGGTGTTGATGCTGTTGCTCTAATGTGTTTATTGAGGTGCTGGAGGACCGCGTGACAGTGATTGAGCCCCATCACCTCTCCTTTGTAGACCCGGAGATTCCCAGTGAGAAAATCCTGTTCAACGTGACTGTCCCTCTGCTTCCTGGCCAAGGCAAGTGTACCTATTCAGAACATGGCAGCTTGAATTAATTGGTATGCTTCTTTGAGCACATTTTATCGTTCTGTGAAAGCATCTGCTAAACTATTTGGCCTCCTTCATTAGCATTCTAACATCTTGTTTCTTTGGCTTGTTTAGGAGTACACTGCAGTGCACAGACATTTTTCTTACAATTGTCTGGAAGACAGTGAATGTTGCACTGTGTTTTTTTGCTTCTAGCCTCTTTAGTGAGAGGTATTTGAAGAAAAGAGCAAGTGAAGAATCTGTTTAATTTCTCATGTCCTGTACTGGCCTGTAGAACCCATTCTGAGTGCAGTTTCAGACATCTGACTCATTTAGCAACAGCTGAAGGTATAAAAAGAAGTACTTGGGAAGATAAAAAGAAGCGATCCTGTGTGGTGTCTTGTTTCAAAAATAAATGGATTCCTTCTCTTAATACTGAACTCTGTTTCTGTAGGTATTGTGGAGCATAGAGACAGGCCTCACTCCCCAGTCAGGTATTTCACTCAAGCAGATATAAACCATGGCAAGATTGCTTATCGTCCACCAACTGCAGCTCCACACTTGAGAGAGATCATTGCATTCTCATTTGCAGGTAAGGAACTGAATGTTCTTTGCAGTGCCAAGTCAGTCTGCTGATTCTCCTCCAGTCCTGGAATGATTTTGTGGCTACTCATTAGGGCACACAACTTGAATAATACGAAGGACATGGGAATCTGCCTTGTGGGAACATTTCAGAAGTTCACTCAATTCTTGAAATGATTTTTTGCCTCTTGTTCAGTCTATCAGCTTTCAGTGAATTACTGGGGTATGACTGTGTTCACTGCAGCGTTTAGCCTTGTTGACACTCGTATTGGATGTGGCACTGGTCAAACTGTTGATCTGGTGCCCTGTGGTTAGGAACTAGTGCCCTTCCTGTGCTTGAGTACCAGCTTCTGGTGGTGTTTAGTCTTTGGGATTCAGACAAGAATTGATGAGTGTGAACTGAATTGCTCTAGCCAGGATATTAGATTTCTGCCATCAGGAGGGTGACAACCTGGAGAAAAAGGTCGAGGAGGAAAAACAGGAAGAACTTCAAACATATTTGACCAGTTGGTGTATGGGATTATGTGATGAAATGAGAGTACATTGTAGATGCAGGTCTGTGTATTGCCATGCCCTCCACTGACATCGAGAGGAGTTTCACAGACTGGAGGAGAGCAGCGTGTTTTCTCTCACTGCTTGGAAAGAAAATGTAGAAAAGAGTACTTCCCTAATTAAGGAAAGTCTCCAGTCTGGTTGAATGTCTGCACTTGCTTTCTCTAAAAGCTGTCTAAATCCATGTCAACATGAATTGTCCTTGGCTAACTACAATTACTCTGTGCTTGTATTTATCCCATCAGGCCTACCAGAGTCAGTGAACTTCCGATTCACAGGTAAGGAAACCATTTGCTCTTTCCTGGCCAAAGCAGTTTTCCTCCTGGTGCCCTTCACGCTGCCTGTTACTCCTTGGCTTTTCTAAAGGAACATCTGTGGGCACTCAGCAGGAACTTCTGGAAGTACATGTGCCCAAGGAATATCCATTCCTCTCTCTCCCAGCAGTGTTTTATACAAGTGAAGATGCAGTTCAGTAGACACACCTATTTCCATTAGTTGCCTGGAATGTGTCATAAATGCATGTTCATTCCTGTTTTCCCTCTATCTGAACAGGGACATCAGTGTTTTAATTTGTTGAGTTTGTGTGTGTGTGGGGGGAAAAGGGGGGTGTATGTTTTTTTAAAATATACCATGGAAACATTTCCACCATTAACTTGCTACTAATTAGCTGCTTCTTGCTTACTTAATATGTTTCTCTTTCCATATACTATCTAGCACAGGTGTGCAAAGTGATTCACTTGAAAGGAGACTTATTGGGTACACCTGGGAGATAATTGGAAGAAAATATGCACACATACATGCTCTGATTTTTACAAATTATACTTTTTGTGCTAGAAAATGAGTTGGGAACAAAGGTAAATATCTCTGGATAGGTGTGAGTTGTGTGTTTACATCCATGAACAAAGGTGTAGATTGGCCAGGTGGGAGGGAAGTCAGCAGTGTGGGGTGGTGATCTCTAGATCTGTGAATCCCTGAAAGCACATCCCTACACTCAGTTGTTGTTTTTGTCTGTGTTTAGTTTCTGGTGGAGAACACACAACCCCAGAGATGGTGTTTGTCATTCACTTGCTCTCTGCAGAGCAGCAGCCTCCAGTCTTCCAGATCACAGCTCCTTTTCTGGAGGTCAGCCAGGGAGGCAAAGCCACCATCGGTGAGTAGCTGGAAAGGATGGTGCAGCAGTTTTTTAGTGTAAGCTACTTTCTGGTGCTGTCAGGGTGTTTGCTGGGGTTTGCAGCTATCATACTAGAAATACTGTGAGTCACTTGGCAGTAAGTTCTCTGAATCAACATCTGATCCAAACGTTATCACGGGACTAATTATTTCCATGAAGGCAGCAAGCCCTTGGGCTAGGGATGCTCCAGAATTATTTGACTTCTCAGGTACTGACTTAATTAAAGTTTTTTGGCTCCATTCACAAAAATAGATCACAAAATTTAGGGACATTCCCAGAGCAGTGTGTGAGGATGCTGAAGCCTCTTTTCTATGTCCCTGTCATAGGGATCCAGTTGGCTGTCAGTGACACAGATACAGCTCCTGAGGGCCTCTTCTTTGAGCTGGTGAAACCTCCCCATCATGGCATCATGCTCAAGCATGGCGCAGGTGTGCAGGAACACATGAGAGCAGGTGAGTTGAGCAGACATCTTCAGCACAAGGGAGGGAGTGCCTTATTCATATCCAGCTTCTACCTATCCTTTCAACTGGTTTAGTTGGGTGGGAGGACACAAATGCCTCTAACAGATGCAGCTGCAGCCACAACTGTGTTGAATTCTTTGGCAGAAAGTGTGTGACTCCAGGAGAGAGTACGTGGAAGATCATTTCCTGTTTGTTGTTTTGCTCCTGGCTGAGATAGTGAATTTCTATAACATGTATGTGGGCTGATGGGCAGTCACTCTATTGTGATAAAAGTACCAGCTGCTAATCAGAAGAGGCCTTTTGCTTCAGGCGGTAAATTACATGTGAAATAATACTTAGGGAACATTTCTGCCGAAGTCTGCATAATCTGTGGTGATGCAGCAGTCAAAACCTTCTGTGCAGTTTTGCTGTTGATTTTGGTGACAGCAGTTTCCAGCATATGATCAGATGAACATATATTGTCTGTAAGAGAGTAGTGCAAACAGATGTGGAAAGGGAAGCCTTATCTCGTTATGACAGGCCTGAGCTTACAAAGTGAACTGGAAAGCACCTGGAAAGAAAGGAGGATCTGTGCACTTCCAGAGAATTGTCACTTTGAAAAGAGTCACTGTGTCTGTAAAACAGACAAGGATACAGCTTTTCCTTTGCCCTACATATGTATTACTTCCTTAAAAAATGTCTTCATAACTTACAGCTCTGTAGGGATGGTATTAAAAGCCAGGTAAACATGTGGTTAAGTCTTTCTGCTAAATTGGGGCCTTAGGCCATTTGAACTGGATTGGTGCACTGAACAGTTTTCCTGACTTCTGTATTTCTTTCTGGGAAGGTGACACCTTCACCTACGAGGACGTCACTCGAAATGCCCTGCAGTATGTGCATGATGGCTCATCGGCAGCAGAAGACAGCATGGAAATCTCTGTCACCGATGGTGTCACCACAGTGACCACAGTGCTGAGGGTGGAAGTGTCCCTGCTGGATAACAACGGCCCACAGCTGGCCCCAGGCTGCCTGTTGTCAATCACTGTGGCTAGTAAAAGCTCTGTGACTCTCTCTCGATTGCACCTTGCTTACATTGTAAGCTTTCATCTATTTCTAAATCCAATGAAAGCTGCCAGCATCCCATGCCTAATCCCCATGCAGACCCTTTGCCACCACACGTCTTTGCCACTAGTGTGGATTCTTGGCAAAGAGCTCAGGTTTTATCAGTGTCCTGCCAAAAAGGAGACAATAGACTCTTTCTTCTAGCAGGGCTTTAAGGCTATTCCTGTTTGCCTTGAAACGACCATGCTAAAATGAGAACTGAGTTAATCTCAGATTTTTGTACCAAACAGACTCCCTAACAACACAGATGGATTTTCAAGGTGATAAGCCCTTGACAATTTCTTCCCCCTCACACAGCTGTGAAATTGTCTGGGTCTTTTCTGCACAAGCTTCAAGGGTTTGTTTGTTTGTTTGTTTGTTTTTGAGCAAACCAAGCTTCATATATATACACCTTAGTGTAGCTTAGAGTTGATTCCAGTATTTGTGTGTTGGATGAGTTGTCCTGCTGGCAAAATTCAGAGAAAGGTGTTCTCCCAGTTGGTTTAGCAGCAAAGACACTGGCAGTGGATTTCGGATGCGCAGATGTGCTCCTCTTAGGGAGGAGGCTGGAGAGATTGCAGTGCGCATGTGAGTCTGGAGAGACCTAAGGTAGGGGCTGTCAGAGAGATGGTTAGGGAACTGCAGAGTGATGGAGAATATGAAGGCAGGCAAATGTTTTTTTTCCAAAGGATCTACCTGGATAAAAGTCAGGGATCTGTCCCGTTCTCCTTATGAGGAAGGCTGACAAGGGAGCTGTTCAGGTTTAATGTGAAGAACACAACAGTCACAGAAAAGAGAATTTATTTCCTGATCCATATCCTGAGAATATGATTTCTGTCTTGGGTCTTATCTTTTTGGTAACCAAGAAAAGCTTTTATTAGAAAGATGACATATGAGTCATTATGTCACAGCAGTGATTGTACTTAATGAAGCAAAAAAGAACCAGGAACAACTTTTTGCTTAATATGAAACTGGCTTTTGAAGCGTTGCTCCATACCACTTTTACTAAGAACTGATCAGGGAGTGCCTCTGAAGTGGGCACCAGGGACTCCCTCTGCTGGGTGTCTTTTTGGCTCATCTTTTCTGGAGTTGGGAAAAGTGTATCATGTAAATAGCCCAGTCCTCTGGGAGTGTAAACTAATCTGAAAATGGAAGTACCGGTTTTATCTCTGAGAATTTGATGGTGTAATACAAGGACAGAAGGAGAACCTCTCTGAGATGAGAGAAGAGGAAAATACATTTTGTAGCAGATTCTGGGAGTGTCCACCTAACTGACTTCTCTCATCATTAGAGCTTCATTCATTGCTCATCAGCTGAGATTCTGACCCTGCTGGCATGATATATAATCCTAAAACATTATTTTCTTCATCCTTCCATTTCCAGAGGAGGGAAGCAAATGCTAATCCTGTTTTGTGGCGGTTTTTCTAATTTCTTCCTTTATGTTTAGGACAACAATTCTCCTGACTCAGAGATAAGAATCCAGTTAATATCTCTGCCCACATATGGCACCCTCTTATGGACATCTGGCTCTCGTGCTGAAGAGTTTTCTAGGGTTTATAATTTCACCATGGAAGACATCAACAACCAGAGGATCAGGTATCAAATAGCTCTTCTCCTTCTAAGTTAAAAGCTCGGGGGGCTTTCCACAGGGAACTCGGGACTATTAGGATGGTGAAATGTATCCAAGATAGTATTCTCTTGGCAATTGTAACCTGAGAGACTATAAATGAGAGCATTTCCTGTGTACAGAATTAGGTGTCTATGCATATCTGAAAGGTAGTTGGTTGAAATTAGGAGAATTTTTTTCTGTGCAATGTCATGGTGATACTTAGGTAGGCAGTGTTAAAAAAAACAACAACAAAAAAAGTCATTTCAAAGAGTTGAGGAATTGACTGGGGTTGGGGACTGAAATACCACTTCTCTTCCAAGGGATGTGCTCGGGTGAGGTGTTTTTACCCAGCTATCAGCGAGACTCCCTTACACAGCTTGTGTTTTGACTTGCAGTTATTCCACCGTGTTTGAGACGAGCAATCAGCCAGTTACAGATGCCTTTCACTTCACTGTTTTTGATGGTGATAATAACCGGCTTGACAGACAGATGTTTACCATCACCATCACGTCTGCCCAGACAGCACCATCACTCATTGTGTTCGCTGACCATATCACTGTAAGTGGATACCCAAGATACTGGAAACAATTATAAGAATGACTTACACATGGGGAGTCAGACGGTTTTCCTGGACTCAGTGCAAATCACTGCAGAAACATGGTGTTACACATACAATCTTGTGAGTGCAGAGGGTTAAGAAATTACTTGGAGGCCAGAGGAGACTGAATGTATTGCTGCATCCCAGCACTTCATCTGCTTTCTTCTGTTCTAGTCAGGAGCTAGGTTCTTCCTAGGCTGTCCCATTGATATCAGTAGAACAAGTAAGATTTACCTTGTTCAGTACTTGGTCCCTTATTTCACCAGCTTGTATGTAAAAGGGGAGCAGAAGATGAAAGTCTGAAAACATCTGGTGTTTTGGATGGATACATGGAATCTCAGACTCATTATCAAAGCCTTTTGAAGTCATCTCCCTCTTTTCTAGCTTGATGTTTACCCTTCCTCGCCTTGACAAGATTCTCCTCAACAAGAAAAGCAGATTTTGCCTTCCAAGAGGTCAGCATGACTCTGCCAGTCTTTTTTTTTTTCCCTGATAAAATATTCACAGGCTTCTCTTGTCGGCTGGGCAGGTTTTGTTCTTACCATCCCACCTCACCTCCCAGCTGATTTCATGGTGAGCAGATCTGAGGGAGAATGGCTCAGGACTTCAGAGAAATGAGCACTGTGAGGACCAGGAAAGTCTCCTACATGGAGTGGTGATACACTTGTTCAGTCATGACTCATCCACTGCTGTGTGCATAGGCTGTACTTTGTTGTATACTTTTGTTTTCCAGGTGGATGAGGGGGGCAGGGTCCCACTTCTGGCTCATCACCACTTAACTGCTGATTATGATACTGCTGCCAAGGAAGACCTGAGGGTCACGGTTATCACTCTACCTGTATATGGCTACATTGAAAACACTAAGACAGGTAAAATGGCTGGCTGTCTCTTCTTCCTTCTGGCTACTGAACGGAAACACAGAAATTGCATATTCTAGTTTCTCCCATTGTAGTTCCTCTGTGCAGTAGTCAGCATTATGAAATAAACTGACTCTGGAGAGCATTACTTTCTAATTCTCATTTGGAGGCTGGTCTAAGTTGTGAGGCTGGGGCATTAAGAGCTTTCTCAAACTATTTTCATCGTGCTTTATTCTGGCTGCCTTTGTTCTACAGAACAAATTCTACTGAATTCCTCTAAGTGTTGCAGTGAGCTTGTAGGCTGGGAGAGCTGTGGGGATAGCATGGCTGGCAACACTCTCCTGTGTCACAGCTTGTTACAGCAGATACTGCCATTCTTCTGGAGTACGTGGTTTGCTAACCATCTCACATCATTCCTCCTAATTGTTCCCAGCTCGTGCCATTTAGGTAATGGAGAACCTTCATTCTTGAATGGGCCAAGACTGGTTGGTTTTCTTGGAGGATGAGACTGTTTTTGCAAGGTGCAGTTTGATATAGTGATTGTACTGATGCCAGATGGCACATTAGCCACTGTCTCATCACTGAAGAATGTTGCAAGTAATTCTGAGATGCGGGCTTGCTTTTACTGTGCATAAAACTGCAGCTTTCCTAATGCCTGCTCTGATGCAGCAGATGTTGCTTTCTGCAGAGGTCACAAGATGACAAAAAACACGTTTTAACAACGAGCATCTTGCATCCTTCAGCTTGTCATTCTTCTCTTAATCCTCCTGCTTCTATTTTTAGTTTATCAGTGACTTGAACATCCTTTTACCAGAGGTGTTCTGTTTTGCAGGTGAGAGTTTTGGACCGCAGAGTGCTGTGACCACAGACGCATCCTTCTCCATTCAAGATGTTCTAGAGAACAACATTTACTACTTTCAGAGTGTCCATGAAAGCATCGAGCCAACAAGTGATGTTTTCAGCTTTTACGTGAGCGATGGCTTCAGCCAGTCTGAGGTGCACAGCATCAACGTCACCATTCAGGTATTCTTGCACTTTTTGGCTGCAAAGTACAGCTCATCACACCTTTATAATACACGGGTAGGGGATTAGAAAGTTTCCTTTCCCTGAACTATTTCCTTCCCCTAGTACAGGAGCGTAATTCCCCTGATGCACCAGAGAATGGTTGTGCATTGCAGCATCTTCCCCAGGGCTTGTTTCTCAAGTGTCTTCATCCTCTTAAAAATAGCTATGTTACTGGGGAGATTTGGAGAGACTGCTGTAGTCCATCTGCTGGTATTAGTGCCAGTACTGCCATACAGTGCTTATTTTTCCTTGGCCTCTTCCCTTGTTTGACTTTGGGATCTGTGCAGCGGCGGAATGATGAGCCCCCAAAGATGGTATTGGAGCCTGTCAGAGTGCATGAGAGCTCAGTGGTTGTTACCAACGCCTCACTCAACCTGCAGGACCTGGACACCCAGAACAGTGAGCTTGTCATCATGGTTACCAAAAGCCCTGATCATGGTAAGTCCTGACCAGCTGGGGTGGGAGCAGGAATATTTGTTTGTGTGTGTGTGTGTGTTTGCCTGTATCTGTAATAGCCCTTCATGTGAGAGGGAATCCTACTACATTTGTGTAAAGCACATTTAGGCCAGCAGTGAGATAGCAGTCACACTTCAGGACAGACTTGCATTGTGATCACTTTCCCAATTTGTGAGAGAGGGAAAAGATGGACTGCACCCACTTCTCTGGGAAGCTCCCTTTTGTGTTACCCCATTTCCTGTTGTGGGGTTCAGTTCCAAAAAGCTGAGCATCTACGTGCAGTGATAAAGCAAAGGCAGGGTGTATAGTGGAGGCAATATGCAAAAAACTGCCATCAGTTATTTTAGTAAAACCATGTCCACTTCCACACCTCCCACTGAAAGCCTGCATGCAGAGATTGCTGTGTCCTGCCCATAATTTTGATGCATCTGTTGTTTGTCAGGTCACCTTCGCAGGAGGCAGACTGCTGTGGAGCCCCCAGAGCATGGACATGTGCTGTCTCTGGGCTCGTCCTTCACCTACCAGGACATTTTGGATGGTCTGATTGTTTATTCTCAAAGCGGTGCAGCAGCACAGACGGATGAGTTTGGCTTCTCCATCACAGATGGTCTCTACACGCAGAAAGGGAAGCTGCAGTTCTCCATGGAGCTGCCAGAGAAGCAGCTGCTCACACTGACTGTCAACAGGGTCCTGCAGCTCCCCACTGGTATGGGAGGAGAGGGTGGTATGGTATCACTTGTTCAGGCAGCCCAGTGGGAGAAACTCTTCATCTCCTGTTGAATGCAATTGTGAGGTATAGGTGTGCTCTCATGCCTATTGTTTGACTGTCGAGGTCTTCTCCAAATAATCTCCTCATAATGAAGCCAGGATCAATTGTCTATTGAAAGGGCAAGGGACAGGGGAAAAAAAGAACTGCAGACATAGATAGTTTTATGCATGCTGTAGTTAAGCACTGCCTCCCAAAAACAATTCCAGGACTTTGTATTTGTTAGCTGAGAAGGAACATGTGAGAGCATCTAACCTCAGTCCTGACAGACAGCTGCAGGCTGAGTTTGCTTACTTCTCAGGAACTGGGTCTGCACTCAGCTTTAGTTCACGTTTCTGAAAATGTGCCAGCTCTGCTTAAGCTGTGATGTCTCCGTTGTGCAGTGCTGTTAAGTGCAAGGCTGAAAGCCACTCTTCCACAGCAATGCAGTGCCCACACAGTTTTCATTCCAGGGCATTCCAACAAGCCTAGTGAACAGGCAGTTGAGCAGGAACAAACCACATGCTTGGGACACTGCTGTGCTGCATTGGACATCCAGGTGGAGGATCCTTGTAGATGAGGCCTCTGTTTGTTTTACTTATGGTGGGCTTCTCCTTTCTCCCCCAGAAGTACCATATCCTGGTTCTGTATAATGTGAGCTTCTCTTTATACAGTGTGGTCCAGTCTAGACGGATCACTTGACTGGATTGGCTGAAGCTGTTTGTGAGCTTTTTTCTTTCTCTGGTTCAGGCTCTGCAGCACACATCACAGATCAACACTTGAAAGCAGCAGCTGTTTATCCAGATGACACGGTGATCAGATTTATCATGAAGAGGGATCCGAGTGTGGGCCGTTTGCAGTTGACTGATATTGATAATCCAGTTGAGATCTCTGTCAGAGGACCTGTCAAAAGTTTTACCCAGGCTGATATAAATAAAGGTGAGAACGATTCTAGGTAATCATGACAAATAAATTGAGGGGAAGGATGATTTGAAAAAGAAAAGGGACAAGAGAGAAGGTAATACAGTGTTGTTCTGGTAGAATCACTAAGCAATTATTAAAAGGTCTCTCAGCAGGAGAAAAAGAATAAAGTAATGAAACCCGAATCCAGGCGCTCTGCCGAGTTCCAAGTCCCTTGGCTTATATTGTCAGCCTGCTTCCAAACTGGGAGTTACATGAAGTTACCTGTAATAAAAGCACCTCTTTTCTCCTGTCCCTTTCTCCAGGGCAGGTGGTTTATAGTCACAAGAAGGGAGATCCTGGTGGAAATTTCGCCTTCACCTTTGATGTGATCGATGCAGATGGCAGCAGACTGATGGACCAGATTTTTCATATTAGTGTACTAGGTAAGCAGTAGTTTAAAGTTATGTTGGCACTGCTGCAAAGCTTTATAGATACCATTCCACGTGTACAGCAAATTAAGATGGAATTCCTGAGATGCGGCTTTTATTCTCCGTCATTTGAAGACCTTTGAAGTTTGGGGCATGAGGAGAGTTTGTAGCTGTAAAGATTAATTCTTTGACAGACTCCACCGAAAAAGACATAAAGGCATCAGAATTCCCTGCAATGTCTTCATTCTGTCTAGATTGTCTTTAAGACATTACATTACTGCCTCTCTGTTAATGACACGTCCCAGAGTACTCATTTTGAAATCATCACTCTGGGAGGGTTCCCTTCTGAGGATGGCGGATGTGACTATATGCTGTCTTTTGCTTGTGAGCTAGTACCCAGTGGGAATAACACCAAGGAATGGAAAGAGACCATCTCCTAACTCTGCTTTGTATTTAACCCTTGCAGAGGACAGGTTCCCACCCTCCATCATCGCTAACACAGGGCTGGTCTTAGATGAGAACTCTGCAAAGAAGATCACAACGCTGCAGCTCTCTGCCACTGACCGAGACAGGGAGCCAACCCAGCTCCAGTACAAGCTCATCAAGCAGCCACAGCTGGGGCACCTGGAGCACGCGGCCTCCCCAGGTTAGCAGGATGACATTTTGCTTGGTTGGGTGATCCTAGCAACAAAGCACTGCAGACCTCTCGAGTCCTAAAGATTGACTGCGGGAAAAATGAGCTTAGAGGCAGCTGTGCAGAATTATGCTCCCTACTCAGAATTGATGGCCATTAGTCCAAAGAGCTGGAGGATAAGGTACATGGAGGCACAGCAGCCTGATGATTGCAGATGAGGATGTATTCAGCTGCTGAATCAGTTTATGTCCTGTGCCTTGCCTGGTGGACTTAGCAGATCAGTCCAAAGCACTGTGAATCTCCTTTCAGTACTGACTGCTGCTTCGGCATGACAGGCAAACCTTCAGCCTTCTCTGTGACCACAGTGCCCTAAAGAATCCATCTGCTAATCACCATGATAATAGAGCTCAGTTGGTGAACGGGCACCTTCCTTTGTCTCCCTCCAGACCACCACCTTGCCCCTTGGTCCTTAAACTCCAGCCTCATCTTCAGCTATGCTCTGGAGAGGGGAAGGGGATTATGCAGCGAGTTCTTTGTGTGGCATGATGGATCTGCTAGCTGATGAAATCTGGGAGTTCAGAAGGGTTTTGATCAAAATCCTGTGAAACTCAGAAAACAATTCCATGCAGATATGATCTGAATTTCAGAGTTGCTTTCCACGCTCAGTTATGCACAAGGAGTATGAGTATTGTATTCCCTTTTGCTGAATTAGTTTACATTTTTATTGTCATATAATGTGCTCTTCTGATGTAGTTTATACTATAAGATACATTTCTTCTTAGAGTTAGAATTCTTAGATTTCTCCTTGACAAGACTTTAAGGTGTGTTTGCTGTGTTTTCAGGATGCAGTCAGTTCCTGTATAGCGCAGTTTCAGTGTATGGTTTGCCTCATAACCTCACTGTGTAAGATGTACTCTGACAGACATGTTGACAGAGTAGGAATAATGAATGAAAGATTTAAATAAGCAAACTCCATGCTGGGAGGAAATTAACGAGCAGTGCTTTTGTCTGAGTTGCAAACTAAATGATGGATCTGGTTCTTTTGAATTTTGCAATAGATGGATTGAGGATTTTATTCCCCTTGTTACTTAAGATGTGACAATTCTTATTTCCGTGCTTTTTTGGGTCCATGATGGACTAAAAAAGTTACAGGGTTGCATGATGTGAAAGAGTTGTTAAAAGACCTAAACCTAAAGAGAGAGTACTGGAATGCTCAAAAGAACACAAATCTTTAAAGCTAATGAGCTCAAGGAAAACCTTGGCTGATCAACCATTCCCGGGTCATTTATTTATGCCAGATCTCTATCTTCTTATTTTAGCTATGTGAGATAGTTGCCTGCAGCCATATTTAACATGATAAACTAGCAAAAACCTTTTTCCTGTTTTGTTTTTTGTTGTTGTTGTTGATAAGAGCAGGGAGAATAGATAAATGCAGCAGTAAGGCTTAAAGGCCCGAGTGCTTTTTAAAATGCGTTTTGGCTACCTTCCTGTGTGTGTCACACGTAAGGACCTGTAGAAGTGCCAGTATAAATCCGAGTGGAAAATGGGGCTAAGTCTGCTCTGTGTGCTGAGGTACAGGAAGGGAAAAATAAAGCAGAGGGTTTGAGGACATTTTTGTAAGCTGTGAGGCTGAGAATTGTCTGCCCATAGTTGGTGATGGCGTGGTTAGATCAGTCCTTCATGGCAGTGAGAGTGAAAATAAAAAACAAAACACATCATGTTTTTGTACCAGTTTTTCTCTTTGCTTCTCTGACAAGCAGCTCAACCTGAACAGGCTGTGCTAGCAGTGAGAGGCGTTGTGTGATTTTAAGTCTGTGAAGACATTTGTAGTTGAGTTTGTAGAAGTGCCTTTTTTCATTTAGAAGCTGTTGGAGCGTTTATGAAGTACGTGGTACATCCTGAATTAGAGCATAGCAGGTAAAGACGGAACGCTTAGAGCTGCTTATGTCCAACACCCTGCATTTTTCCCTGCCTCATTCTTTTATACACATTATCCCCTGTTGTTCTTTCTCTAGGGACAAAAATCAGTTCTTTCAGCCAGGCAGACTTGGCCTCTCACAGCATCCAGTATGTTCACACTAGTGACACTGAAAAGTATACAGATGCCTTCACCTTCTCTGTGTCTGATGGAACAAATGAGGTAGGTCCCAGCATGAATTTTCCCCTGAGTCTGAGCAGACTATTGATTCTGTAGGATGTGCTGGGAGTCTGTTCTCCTCGTGTCCTGTCAAGAGAGAGATGCGTGTAGCATAGGAAATGAAAAAAGCCATACATAAGCTTGTAATTTAGCAATGGTGGTTACTCTTCCCTGCTGTGAGAGTTGTTATGTACCACAGGGAGGGATAAGAGCTCTGTGAAGGGAAGGGCAGCTACCTGAGTTGTAGGCCCATGAGACTGATTTACCAATGTCTGATTTTCTTTTGTTTACCACTTCCTCATGGAGGTCAGCTTTGATCCAGTGCACTGATAAAGCACCCAGAAGCACAGTTAGACCCTCAAGGGCTGCTTCCTACTTTCTGTAAGGGAAAAACTGTAGCTACAGATAGAGGGAAAGGGACAAAGTAGAGTGAATGATGGAGGGAAGAGTGTCTACAAGCATCACAGAAAGCAGAAGATATTAGTGGGAAAGGATAGGAGGGGTCATGTTTATGTGATCTAAGCTTAGAAGCTCATGTTCACTCTAAATAAGTCCAGAAGGAAGTGACCCAAACTCAGTGGGTCACAGTGATCTCCTTACAATGTTCCTGTTTCAGTGAAGCTGTACTCTTGTTGAACTGAATTCACTGAGAGACTTCTCCTCCTGTTCCAGGTCAGCCAGACATTTGACATCACCATAAACCCTGTGGATGATTCCTTACCTGTAGTGCAAAGCATTGGGATGAGAGTTCAGGAAGGTGTGAGAAAAACCATCACAGAGTTTGAGCTTAAAGCAACAGATGCTGACACAAAGGTGAGGCTCCTCCCTCCCCTGCTCTGCTGCACATGTGGGCTATCAGAAAAGTGGGCTCATGTTCAAAGAGAGTGATTACAGTCAGTGTTATCCCTCACTGCTCATACCCCGTCTGATAACTTCAGACAGAGTGCTTGTGGGAGGCCCAGTTTGTATATAAATAGATGAATGACTGAAGAAAGCAAAGCCCTGGCTTGAGAAATGCACGCTTCATCTGGGATGTCTCCAAGACACATACAGCACACCTGCATGCAGAATGTTTTAAAGTTATCGTCAGAGCTAACCCTTGCCCTGTCCCTCTGCAAACATGGTAAATTTGACCTGAACTTAGGTCTTGATACCAAGTGTATGCTCGGCACAGATGAAATGGCATTTCCTCCTGCTCCTTCTGGGTCTGGCTTTGAGGGAGAGATGAGGACAGGCAGAGCTCAGGGTGAATCAATTCAGGGTCATCAGCTTTATCACCCCATCTCCTTTGTGCAGCCTGAGGCAATTACATTCACAGTCGTGCAGCCCCCTCGACATGGCCTGATTGAACACACCAGCAATGGGCAGCATTACCACCAAGCCACCACCTTCACGATGGATGACATTTACCAGAACCGCATCAGCTACAGTCACGATGGAAGCAACTCGCTGAAGGATCGCTTTGCTTTCACTGTGTCTGATGGGGCCAATCCCTTCTTCATTATGGAGGATGGAGGGAAAAAGGTAAAGGGACGAAAGGAGGTGAGAGAGACTACAGAAATAGCTGATAGAAAGCGATCTCCTCTCAGAGGAGGCAGACTTGGCTGCTGCCACTCCACAGAAGATCAAAGCTGAATATTCTTGGTTATGTGATGCTTTATGCTTGTTCAGTGCTGTAATGGCGAGAGTTGTGAATGCAAATTTGCTCTGGGGTCTTAATCCTAATGAGGCAGAAAGGAAGCCAGGCTGAATATATGGTGGCCAAGGCTCTGACTCCCAAAGTAATGGCTATCTCTCTGAAACTTTGTCAGGTTATGACAGCCACACCACAGCGCTTCAGAATGGACATTCTCCCTGTGGATGATGGGACACCCAGGGTGGTCACCAACCAGGGTTTGCAATGGCTGGAGTATGTGGATGGCAAGGTAACTGGCTGTCTGGGTTTGCATTAGATTGTTTCTCAGGTTGTTTCAGAAGAAGGGACTTCACAGGAGAACACTGTGATCCTCGGGCATTTTTGTTCTTGTGACAGACTGCAAGAGCCCGTTTTCCTGGAAAAGACAGAGGTGTGCAGGGCTACCTGCACTGCAGGCTAATCCAGACAATGTGGCTCCAGAGCACAAAATCACTTCCTTCCCTTACATCAGCAGGCTTTTGTACATGCTCTCTGGCTCAGTACAGCTCCTGCCCCCTTTACCTGGCAGAGATGTCCTGCCCCTTGTCTCTCCTCCCCAAGGCAGTATATCCTTCAGTTTTGCTGATGGTAAGAATCTGTGATTATGTGCTGCAACAGCTGCACTGAAGATGTATGGCTTTCAAGATAGAGGAACTTCTCGCTGTGGCATGCCTTTGTTTTGCTGAAGTCTAAACAAAACCACCAGGGAACATTATCTTGTGCTCATTTTTGAGGACTCAGTGTTAACTGAGTAGAAGTACTTCAGTTCTTCCCTGGAAAAAAGAGTTCAAAGGCACTGCATTAAGAAACCGCATTAAGAAATGGCTTTCTCAGCTCAAATTCCTGACTTCAGAAAAAGCCCTCCTACAGTCTGAGGCAGCTGAATTCTCTCTCTCATTTTCTTCTGCTTTTAAAGGTGTTTTCTTTTTAAAGAGAGAGCAAAATGTGGTGAAACTGAGGCATATCTGTTTGAAGCCATTTGAAAGTGGGTTACTATAAGCTGACTAAAGCAGCACGAACGGTCCTGAGTGCAACGTTTTGAGTCCTTTTTGAGTCCTTCCTATGCTGTCAAACTTCATGTGGGGTGTAGCTAAGGGCTCCACAGTCTCTGTGTGTCCCAGGCCACTCTGTTCTGGGCTTTTAAAACTCCCAGTGTTCCTTCACGGAGCACTGCAGGATGGTAGGCCTTTTTGGATGGCTGGTTAAAAAGACTTTCACTGCTTGATCTTCAGAGTTTAACTCCATTGGTTTGGCTTTAATCCAGGCAACCAATCTAATCACTAAGAAGGAATTACTGACAACAGATCCAGACACAGATGACAAACAACTGATCTATGAGATAACAAATGGTCCCAGGAATGGATATGTGGAGAACAAGCTGAAACCAGGAACAACTGTGACCACATTTTCTCAGGGTATGGAAGATGGGCTGTGTGTTGTTGCTTTTTTCCCTCAGATGCTTCAGTTTGTCAAAATAGTCTATATGTGGGGGGGAAAAATGGTGGGAGGGGTGAAGACAAGAGGTAAAATCATATTACTGACGACAGGGTAGACTCACTGCCTGATCAGGAGAGCAGTACTCTCTTTTGAAGTCTCAGCATTTTGTCCAAAAATAAGAAGTGAGCTTCACTTCTTGTCAGTTGCAGAAATCCTGTAACTTTTGCCATCCTACATCCTGTAATATTCCCTCCTTCTCCAAGTTAGAGCTAGAGTCTTGGCTTGGCACATAATAGGTTTTAGATTTTGTATGTGATCCTGAGGTCAAGGAGATGTTTATCCAGCAGTGCAAAGTCAACTGCATGTAGAAAGCTCACTCTTCCGGGACTTTGGGTCCTCCATTAGCAGCAAGAGGTGAGAGAGTAACTCTGCCTCCTACCCTCTGTGCTCTTTCTCACTGCTCCCTCCAGCCTCCCCCAGGCAGGATGAAAGTGAATGGGCAGCACAGCCTGTAGCATTTCTGGTACTGCAGTTTGCAGAGCCTTGCACTGTGCTGCACTAGGTCCTGTACAAATGCAGTCAGCAATTCCTTGTCATCAGGCCCTGCCAGCCAAGCCTGGTGACCTGTGTGCTCAGGAAACATAAAGGGGGGAAAATAAAAAGGGAAAAAAAAGAGGAAAAAACCTGTGTTAGTTTAGAGCAGGAGTGAGAAGTCCTTCGAGGACGTGTCAGCTTATGGGAAAGAGCTGAAATGTGCTGCACAAGCAAATTCGTATTCCATGCATTTGACCAAAACTGCTTTAAATTGACCTTATTTTTAAATATTGCAAATACAGACAAGACAACAACTAAACCTGTTGCAGCTTGTAGGCTGGCTTGTGCCACAGCTAAGACATAAGTTAGAAAAGCTGTAGCAGCATAAAGGGCCTGTGGAGATTCTGATGCTGTGGCTGTGTGGTTGCACATCTGTGCTGCTCACTTATAAAAGTGCTCGTGTTCTGCATGGACTCATTGGATGTCTCCTCCTGCAGAGGATGTGAACCAGGGCCTCATTCGGTATGTGATGCATGAGGAGAAGGTTCAGGAGACTATGGACAGTTTTCAGTTCCTCGTGAAGGACAGCAAACCCAATGTGGTCCGTGGCAATGTCTTCCACATCCAGTGGTCTCTCCTCAGCTTTATGTACAGCAGGTAAAGGGCACGGGGCTTACAGCGTTCTGCTGACAGATTGGGTCTCATGTGGGTTGGGGCAGGCTGAACTCTAATATGTGATGGGACCACAACATGAGAATAGAATTCTGGGGCAGTTATCATCAGTTATGCCTGTTTCCTGATGCCTGGTAAGGACTGAGGACTTGCTATCGCACTTAGTTTGCTCTCCAGCCTGAACATCCTGCCCATGTTCCTGTAGGATGCCAGTGCCCTCAGCTTGTGCATTAAGCAGTGCCTGTTATTTGTCTCTGCTCAATACATTTCCAGCTACAACGTCAGTGAGAGCGCTGGCTCTGTGAGCATCACCGTGCAGCGGATTGGTAACCTCAACCAGTATGCCATTGTCTTGTGCCGCACGGAGCAGGGAACAGCCACTTCCAGCTCCAGTTCACAGTCTGGAGAGCAGGACTATGTGGAGTACGCAGGGCAGGTAGGCTGGGGGTGGGGGGTGAGGAGGGGAAGAACCATCTCAACGTTCTGTGTGTACATACTGTCACTGGAATGGCAGTGAAGGCCAGAGGGCAGGGCACACTGGGAAACTGGCAGAAAGCAGCAGCTTGCTTCTATTCATCATGGCTAAGCTTGTGAATTGGGTTATGTTTTTCACCTGTTCCCCAGCATGGAATGCCTGGACACTGCTGCTATCATTTTTGTGTTTTATTTTTATTTTTTACCCTGATTGCTGTGTGAGGAGGATGGAGAAGCAGGGCCCAGCACTTCAAAGACAGAGCATGATGCAAACTGAATAATTTCTGTGCTTCTCGGAAGGCTGAAAAGTGATGCAGCTGTCGTCTAAACCATCAGTCTGCATTTAAACACAGTAGCATCTATAATACCTCTTCTAGGGAAGTGTCTGAGTTGGGAGGAAGAACACACTTCTGTTACGTTGTGCCCACAGTTGGTCATTGCATCTGTTGGGCGTGAGCTTTCCATCCCTGTTTTATGTTCTTTCCTGTTCCTCCAGATCAAAGCACAGTGCAGGGCTGTGTGTTTTTTGCTTAGGCTATTACTTATTCTTTCTGTGTTCACCTTCAGGAGCCAAAACTCCTTTAGATTTGGTTGCACGGTAGTTGTAGGTACAGTTGTTAGGACTTTTCTCTGACCCCAGCCATTTCTTCCTTCACAATCCTTAGAACAGACACCAGGATTTTGTGGAGAAAGTGCTCGTCCACGTGACCTCTGTGGTTTGGTGAAGTTCACGGTCCCTTTGGTTTAAGATTCCCAGTAGATCTGATAAAAACACGAAGGGGACTCATTTCTTTTTTAAAAGATTGTGTGCTGTTTGTTTTCAGCTGAGGGTCTCTTTTTTCATCAGGATCTTATATTGGCAGGTATACTTTGCAGCAGTGTTTTGGCAAATCACAAATGTTACAGGCTTGCCTGGATAGGAATAGCACTTACAGTCATGCGAAAGTCCAAAAGCATGTCTGAGAGCAGAAGGCCTGGGGGCCTGCCTGCATGCTGTGTTTGCTGCTGCCTTTGACCTCTGCTAGTCACTTATCCTTGGCTAAGGTTGGTGTGTTGTGCTGCATGCACTGTGTGTGTACCCGAGGCAAGGGTAAGGCAGAAGGGGCAGGAAAGTTTCGTACTCCTGCAGACAACTTGCTGCCTTCCAGGTGCAATTTGAGGAACGGGAAGACACCAAGGCCTGCACCATCGTCATTAATGATGACGACGTCTTTGAAAGCACTGAGAGCTTCACTGTGGAGCTCAGCATGCCAGCCTATGCTCTGCTGGGGAACGTCACCCAGGCCACAGTCACCATCACAGACACTGAGGATGAGCCCATGCTGCAGTTCGACAGGAAGACGTACCACATCAGCGAAAGCGCTGGGTTTCTCTCTGCGCCCATTGAAAGGAAAGGTGGGTTGAATCTGAACCCACCCTGCCAGAAGGTGGATGAGGAGCCCTGGAGATGATAGCCATGAGGGGACAGGGAGACATGAGGCACCTATGGACAGGCTGTGAAGTAGCTTTGTGGTACAACTCAGAAGACAAGAAACAACACACGAGAGGTGGCTTACTTTTTTCCCAGCTCTGCTTTAAGATTCACCAAGCGAGTTAAAGCTCCCAGCACTTGAATCCATCTCTCCTCTCATCATGAGCAGGAGTATACTCTTGTATTTACCTACTGCTTCTCTGTGGTCTAGATACCTTGTTTTGTGTGGATGCTATCAATGTGCCCTACATTCTTTCATAGGCAAGAGCCAAAGAGCCATCTATTTCCTGGTCATAGTAACCAGGAGTTCAGATTGGGAGTGTGCCTGGAAGCGAGGCCTTAGGCAGCTTTGGTGCAAGTTCAGGAGCGGGGATGGTGTTCTTCCCACCTTCTGTAGTGAATGCTGCTTTATTATTCAAGTCAACAACATCTGATTTCCTCTAACAAATAGAGTATTTCCATAAAGTTTTGGTTGTTTCTGTTGCATTTTAGGAGATGCTGGCAGCACTGTGTCTGCTGTCTGCTACACTGTCCCCAAATCAGCCAAGGGAAGCAGCCTTTATATGCTGGAGTCTGGCTCCGACTTCAAGTCCCGAGGGATGACAGATGACAGCCGCATAGTTTTTGGACCAGGTGTTACCGTGTCGACATGTGATGTCATGCTGATTGACGACAGCGAATATGAAGAAGAAGAGGAGTTTGAGATAGTATTGGCCGATGCTTCGGAAAATGCACGCATTGGCAGCCGGGCTTCAGCCAGCGTCTTCATTGGTGGTCCCAATGATGCCTCGACAGTGTTCCTGGGAAATGCCACATTCACCGTCAGTGAGGCTGCAGGTGAAGAGTGGCAGGGGCTATCACTGGGATGAGGTGTCAAATATCTGCAGCACAGCAGCAGCATCGTGTAACATCTGTGGAAGGTTATAATATTTCCTTCCTGCCCTGAGTGGGGAGGACTGAGAGTTGTTCTCTGCAACAGCCTGTGTTCCACGAGGGGCAGCAACGATGGAAGAAGAGCCCGCTGAAGGTTGAGGAATGTTTTTTGTTATATGAGCCTGCTTTCTGATCTTGGTTCTCTCTCATGATGCAGGAAACATTGAAATTCCAGTCCTCCGGCACGGACCTGATCTTTCAACCCCCACCTCAGTGTGGTGTGCCACTCGGGCATCAGACCCTCCATCTGCCAGCCCAGGAGTTGATTATGTCCCCAGCTCCAGAAAAATAGAGTTCCGGCCTGGCAAGACGGAAGAGGTGAGGAGCCATTCAGTCTCCTGATGTGTGTGCTCTGTCTGTGAGGATGCTTCTTCTCTCTCATGTATGTGCACACTCTGAATTTGCCATTTGACCATTTTGAAAATCCTCTGGAGGCCACCTGAGAACTGCAAATGAAACTGCTACGCAGATTCCCATCAGATTAGTGCTCCAGCTGGAAAAGATCATCAGACCAGGTTATCTGTTGTCCCTCCTAGGTTGTCTATTGCCTTTTCTCTGAACTGATATGCCCAGTTTATCTAGAACGTTGTTGCCATTGCATCAGCAGTGTTAGAAGTGGCCTGACATAATTTCGGCTTTAGACAGCCAAAAACAAGTGCCAGAAAGGATGACAGCTTCACATTTTAAAAGTGGGACTTCTGCTTTCCTTCTAGTTCTGCACTCTGACAATCCTGGATGATGCTCAGTACCCAGTGATAGAAGGGCTGGAGACATTTGTTGTTTATCTCAGCTCACCCCATGGAGCTGAGCTGATAAAGCCCTTCCAAGCAATTGTGGCCATTAATGACATCATCCAAGATGGTAAGTTTTCTACTGCAGCTCTGGTCTGGTCCATCTACTTAACACCTCTTACTTAACACCTGTATGCAGCAAGAATCCAGTCCAAGTAAGGTTACCCCTAGGTCTGATTTAACCTGTTTTCCTGGGAGCTTGTCTTTTCATTTGGATGCCGTTTCTGTCCATGCATCACTGCTCACATGAGCTTGGAGATTTCAGAAGTGCAGAACACAAATTCTGCTGTAGCATTCACTCACTTTCAGCCATGCTTCTCTGTGCAAAGCTCCATCCTCTTTCATGTTTTCTGTGGACTGAAATCTCTCTTAACCATGTGAGGATGTTTCATCTCCTGTTTCAAACAGAAGAGAGAAGAAACAGCAATTTCTCTTCATTCCTCTCATGTTCTATTTCTGTTCATCTCATGTTTGCTTCTTTAAGGACAGCATACGCAGTATAACCTAACTTTGTAGTAGTCCTTTCTGCTGCTATAGCTGTCTCTTCTTTGGCTGTCCACAGACAGCAGGATAATGCTTTGAGACCCAGCACACATTTCAGTACTGAGTCCTCATTTAATCCCTTCTTCACATGCCCCACAAACACAATCCCTGCACTGCCAGCCCCGTCCTGCTCTTCAGCACATTGGAACAGCACTGTAGCGTTAGGGAAGGAGCAGGTTTCAGGAGCCACTGAACTAAGTGACTAAAAGGCAATGAGTAGGGGTACCTTTTTTCTGAAGGGCTGTGGGACCAGCCAGCCCTGTGCTCTTAGAAGGGCAGACAGCAGTCATGACCACTTGTTGATTTGAAATGAAATCCTTTACTGATGCATAATAAAGCTGCCATTTCATTCTTTGTCTGTCAGGCTGTGCAGCAGTTCTCCAAGGGTATATTTGCCTTGATCACTTCCTGTCACTGTGGAACTGACTCGTCACTCTGGGATTTCAATGTTGCCTGACTTTCTTTTTTTGCCTCCTGTAGTACCAAGCATGCAGTTCACCAAGGATGTGTTCACAGTGAGGGAAAAGGAAGCTGTGCTACACATCCCCATTTTCCGCACCGGCGACCTGAGCTACGAGTCCTCTGTGAGGTGCTACACCCAGAGCCAGACAGCAGAGGTCATGGAGGACTTTGCAGAGAGGAGAAATGCAGATGAGTCCCGCATCACTTTCTTGAAAGGGGAGAAGGTGAGCTGAACCTGGCTTACAAGGAGAGTGAGGAACCACTGAGAGCAGTGGTGCGGATCTCCTCCTTGACTCTGCATTGTTGGAGGGAGCTGACGGTGGCTGTCAGAACTGTCTGTAGATGCCTGAGGTCACAAATCCTTCTGGTTCTGGAAGTATGACTTGTCTCTGAATGAACGTCTTTGTTTCGTAACAAAACTGGTTAAGATGTGAAACGCAAATCCTCTGTCAATCAGACTCAGGATTGTTGTAGCAAACAAGGATGGATTTGTGGAAGTAGATGTTTTCTGTACTGTCTTATCATGTAATTGTGTTTCTCCACACAGAGCAGCCTTAAAAATAGAAGGGTGCTTCTTCCAAGACTTGACAGTACTCAGACGTTAAATCCAGACAGTGAGGAAACGGGGCAATCTTCCAGAGGCTTCAGGGAATTTATCTATGTCTTCTGTTACCTCCTCTTCACTTGGCTTTAGGTGAAAAACTGCAGTGTTTACATCAATGATGACTCTGCCTTTGAACCAGAGGAGCAGTTCCATGTCTATCTTGGTAGCCCACTTGGAAACCATTGGAGTGGAGCTAGGATTGGGAATATAGACATGACAACTGTGACCATCACCAATGATGAAGATGGTAAGAGAAGTAGGCTCAGCGAGGATGTGGGAGCTGTGGTGTAGGGTGTGGTTCCAAGGCCATCAACACAGTCTCATCAAGCTCATTCTCTAATTACATGAACACCTTCAGTATCATGGTTCCAGCAGATCTATGTTGTTGTTTCTTATGGAAATACCAGCTTGTGTGCTGGAGAGCTAAAGACTTGTATGCTGGACTGGCATGTGGTCACTGATGTGGGGGCTTTGTGCACTGGTCTAATTGTATGGGAGTAATCAAATCACACCCAATTTGATAGATTGTTTGTCCTGCACCCCTGCAATTGCATAGATCACAGCTGAGCTTCTCCTGGGAGACATTGCTTTTTCTCCAGTGTCAGCCTGGAGAGATCCACAAGGAAAAGGAGGGGATGCCAGGCCCCCCAGGTGTGATGTGGAATGGAGGCCATAGCACCACTGCATGGAATGGACTTGAGTGCATGTGGTTCAATGGAAGGCAGGAGTGTATGATCTGTGTGCCGTCATCTGAAGCCCAAAGCATAGAAATGGGGCTTTACCCCACTCCTTGCCCTAGTTCACATCCAACCCTTACAACTGCAGCTTTGGCCCCTGCTTTGAGGAGCTCCCTGCTCTGAAGACATGTAGATACAATCTAAAAGGAGCTGGGCTTAGCTCAGTCCAGTTGCTGAGTACGTTTATTTCATCTGTAAACAGCTGCTGCCCAAATGTGGGGTTTTTTTCTTCACCGCTGTTTCTTTATAGCACCCACCATTGAGTTTGAAGAAGCTGCGTACCAAGTACGAGAGCCACCTGGACCAGAGGGCATCACTGCTTTAAATATCAAAGTGGTCCGGAGAGGGGATCAGAACAGGACCTCAAAAGTGCGCTGTAGCACTCGTGATGGCTCAGCTCAGGCCGGAGTGGATTACTACCCCAAGAGTCGAGTGCTCAAATTCAGCCCAGGTAAAGAGTTCTTGGAGAGGAGGTCGGAGCTGGCAGTGTCACCAGGGACATTTAGTGTATATTAGGAAGGAGCGCTGAAGGGAAACATGAGATTTGGACAAAGAGACTTCTTGTATTAGACTTGCAACACACCAGTTTAACTGCTCCCACTGAAGTGAACTGCATGAACTGTAAGAGAGATAATAGACCTTTACATTCAGGGGTTTAGACTTGATTTGGAATTTGTTCTTGGGTTCTTCACAGGATGTGTGGGAGAAGACACGCAGTTCTTCAGCATGCTACAAGTGGGATGTAAAACTTCCCCCTTTACTTACAACAAATGTAACACGTCCTTCTTTTCCAACCTTAGTTTTCTACGATTCTATCATTTCTCCGCTCCCCTTGCTGTCTGAATCATTCTGAGGTCAAACACCCCAGAGTAGCGGCTTTTCCTCTGAGCATCAGTGCTCAAAATGCAAAGTGCTCAGCTGCTATCCAAGCGAGAGGGCGATGAATAAGAGGGAATGAAATCCTGGAGGTGGAGAACCCTTTCCTGAGCAGGCTGTACATGCTTAAGGAGACAGACAGATGACTGAGATTTCTGCTTGCTGGAATTAACAGCGCATGAAAAGACGGGAAGGCCATCTCAGATCTTGCCTTGTTTTCTCTTGTATTCATTCTATCACTTGGTTCGTTTTGTTTGTGGTTTTCTGTTTTTTTTGTTTGTTTTTTTTTTTCTTGTTTTGTTTTTCTCCTAGTGGTGTATTTCAGATGTACTACATGAGAACTGAAAATGTGGTATTTTTAAATGCATGATTCTCCCAAGCTGCAGCCCTGTGTGCTGCTACAGCTGTAGTTCTGTGATACAAAAAGGCTGATTTGTTGGATGAAGAGCCCTCAGAACAGTCCCCTGTACCAGAAGCGCTCATATCCGGCAGTGTGGTCCTTGGAGGTTCAGCAGAGGTCTTTCTGAATCCTCAGAGAGCACAGACCATATTGCTGAGACATAAGCTGTCACAAAATAGCTCTGTCTGCTGGTATGAGAGAGAGCAGAGATGCTCACTGCAGAGCTGAGATATTCTTTGGGTCATAGACATTTACTCCAGACAGCCAATACAGGACAGGCATTATTAATCCTCAGATGGCAGCTGCTAGTAAATTTGTCACTTGATCAATCAGGTCAGTTGTCATAGTTAAGAGTTTTATGCATAAACTCCTGTGTGGAAAAGGCTGAATTATTAGTAGCAATGAGTGGAAATAAAATTTATAATGTGTATTTCATCATTGTATTTCAGTGGCCACAGCACAGATCAGCTCTGCTTTTTCTTATGAGAGCTTCAGAGCAATATCCAATGACGAATTCTCAGTTTCTCTTGCTGTTACTCTCACAGGTGTGGACCACATCATGTTTAAGGTGGAGATTATGTCCAACGAAGATCGGGAGTGGCACGAGTCCTTTTCTCTGGTGCTGGGCCCAGATGACCCAGTGGAAGCTGTTCTTGGAGATACCAGCACTGCAACAGTGACTATTTTGGATCAGGAGGCAGCAGGCAGCCTGATTCTGCCAGCACCTCCCGTGGTGAGTTGCCCATTGCAATGAATGTGATTTAGTGCCCTTCAAGTACAGACTCAAAACTCTACTTGTACAGTATCTGTAAAAAAACATTAAGAGCTGCAATGATGCAGCAGGCTGGGTGAGTGGGAAGGATTGCCTGTCGTGTTCCTCCCATCAGACCCAGGTGAATGCTCTTATCTTGCATCTGTACAGGTTGTCTCCCTGGCTGATTATGACCGTGTGGAAGCAGCAACCAAGAATGGTGCTAAGAAATCCCCTTCTCCAGGCTATCCGCTCATCTGCGTCACTCCCTGTGACCCTCACTTCCCCAGGTTCATGGTCATGAAGGAGCGCTGCAGCGAGGCTGGGATCAACCAGTCTTCCATACAGTTCAGCTGGGAAGTAGCAACCCCCACAGATGGGAATGGGGCCAGGTCGCCTTTTGAAACCATCACTGACAACACACCATTCACCAGCGTCAACCATAAGGTATATGGCTAGGTACTGGCATGGCCAGGCTACAAAAGCATGTGGTGTAAGTCAGCAGAGGGCTTAGAACAGCACTGTCAGTCTGTGTGTTGTGTGATCGCTCACCTGTGAAGTCTGGCGCTTGAAAAGTCAGCTGTGTTTGAGGGGGGAGCTCAATGCTCTGATGTGTTCTGGAGTACCAGCTTTTGCCTGCAGGGTTGTCTGCTTTCTTCCCATCCTGCTCAAGCTGAAGGAAAGGCATCGCTGTTAGTTTGGCCTCTGTTAGTTCAGGCACTCATTTTACTACTTTGCTCTATGTGTGGCCTGAGACCTTTCTGTCCCTGGACAGTTCATATCCTGCCCCACAAGCAGAATTACTGTTTTCCTCTGGGGATTTTCCTGAGTTCTCCCAACAGTGGCATCTCAGCTCTTTTCAAGCATTTGGTTCTGTTCCTAAACGATGCACACCCGGGTATGAATGATGCCTGCTTTGGTTACATAGAGATTAAAATATCAGATTTGTGAATTGGTATGAACTAGGAAAGCCTCTTCAGAAAAATATTTTTCTTTTGGCTTCAGAAAATGTAGCACTGTTTCACTGAGCCTGCTGAAGGCATTATTTCTGCTGATGCAGGAAGCAGCTATGAACACTCAGACATCTGAGAAAATGCCTGCAGGCAGGGGTAGATGGACCTTTGCAGGTCAGGTTCCTGCCTCCTTTTCCAACAGGTGTACGGGCAGACTTAAGCAGCTGTAAAACACCCAGCATATTCAGGCATCTTTCACAGCTGCAGCCTCAACTGGGCAGGCAGACACTGGCATGCACATGCTCCCATTTTGCCTGTATGCAGTTGTCTGTCTCACCTCTGTGCTGCTTCACAACTCCAGAACAAAGCGTTATTGCAACCTGGAGAGATGTCACGGTGCTGGTGCATTTGACCCAGGAGCACATTGCTCTCTCCTTGCTCCCTGCAGGTGCTGGACAGCATTTATTTCAGCCGGCGGTTCCACGTGCGCTGTGTGGCCAAGGCTGTGGACAAGGCTGGCCATGTGGGCACCCCATTGAGGAGCAGCGCAGTTACTATAGGGACAGACAGTGCCATTTGTCACACCCCTGTGGTCGCGGGGACAGCTCGAGGCTTCCAGGCTCAGTCATTCGTTGCCACTCTGAAGTACCTGGATGTCAAACACAAGGAGCATCCCAACAGGTATAAACCTGGAGAAGAGCACAGTCTTTCACCAGGCCTTTTGGGGTGACAGAACTGGCTTGAAAGTAGCCGCTGCCAGGCTTACCATGTCTGCTCTGCAGTGCTGTGTGGCACGGGGCTCCCATGCCTGCTAGCACTGCTTTTTCTGCTTCTCATCCACTCTTTGTTCCAGAATCCACATCTCGGTGCAGATCCCCCACCAGGATGGTATGCTGCCCCTCATCTCCACCCTGCCCCTGCACAATCTGCATTTTCTGCTCTCTGAGTCTATCTACAGACACCAACATGTCTGCTCGAACCTGGTCACCATCAGAGACCTTAAAGGCATCTCAGGTAACCTTTAAAGCCAGCTTTTATTTGCACAACTGGGGGGTACTGAGAAACCAGTAATGGTAATACGCAGCAGGCTCTGTCTTCCTTTGGGCTCAGTTGACATTATGGAAATAATAATTCCTGTAATATATAACCTTCCTGTGCTAACAGCAATGAAGCTCTGTTGTAACAGAGTTGCTCTGTTGAAAATGAGGTACCGCACAGGAACGGTTATAACAGGGCTAAGCAGCATTGCTGCTTGAAGAGGCTGTAGGTTCACATCATGTTGCTGATGTTCTGCTTTTCAAACCTGTCTCTGTGACATCTGTGTGCATAGAGAGGGATCCACGTGAAGTCTGTGTCACTGAGCTCTGCAGTTTGGCAAAAAGCAGCAGCAAGAGTAAGGTCATTGCTAGGGTAAATGCCAGAGCCTGAAAAAATACACAGCTTATGTCTCTGACATTTGGGGTAATATGGCCTGTGGTTGCTCTATGGAGGGCAAAGGCTTGTTGCATTTCACTCTTAAGCTTAAAATTTAACTTCACTCTCTAATGAATAGGTTTATAAGCTTGCTTTTTAAGATTGTTAGCACATTCCTGTCATGTTTTCACCCTTGAAGGTCTGCATATGTTCAGTTTGACCTCTAGGGTGATGGAGAGGAGACATAAGTCCTTGGTGTACTAAAAGTCACTGACATGACTTGAGAATGCAAATGGGACTTGAGTGCACAGCCCAAACTCTTTAAGATCTGAAGCAATCAGTGTCCTGGTATCTCTTTACTCCCAGAGGCAGGATTCCTTGATGAAGTGACATATGACAGCATTGTTCTCGGTCCTGGTTATGACCGCCCTTACCAGTTTGACCCCTCAGTGAGAGAGCCAAAGACAATCCAGCTGTACAAGCACCTCAACCTGAAGAGCTGCATATGGACCTTTGATGCCTATTATGACATGACTGAATTAATTGATGTCTGTGGAGGCTCGGTAACAGCTGACTTCCAGGTAAGATGGCGCATCCTGAACTCTTCATGTCATCCAGATCTTGGTCCATTCTCTGGCAGAACTCCACTGTGTGTTCATGAATACTTGCTTGGTATTCCTGCTGCTGTGCTCTGTGCAACTGAAGCACGTGTTTTTCCTCCTTTACCAAGAGAAAAACAGTATTTGTGAAATACACATAATTCATTTACTTTGATTGGGATAACATAGGCTTTATTCTTTTACTCTTTAGAGTGCTTTTTTCTTAACATAAGGATGTCCCAGAAATACAAAACACTGAGATCTGCGTTCTATTCTTTTACAACTGTTACCATATTCTTCACCCATGGGAATGAGCAAAGAGCAGAGACCGTGTTCAGTGGAGAGAAGCCATTGAAAATGTTAAGCAATTCCTTAATTAATTACTGTCACAGCAAAAGTCAGAAATGCTCTCTTGTAAAATAGCGGTTTTCACAACAAAGATGTGTTTCACTGCCCTCTCATGGACAGATTATAAATATCCATCTCACTCAAATGAGTCTCATCTGCATTAGATTCTTGCATTGAATTTCCAGTCAGGGCATTATGGCCAACACAATCTAGTTTAATTCCTGCTGGTCTGGAATATTTTAACTTCCCTTTTATAGCTCCAGTTATTTACACAAATCCAGAGAAGCTCCTCTGCGTAATGGAGTATGTGGAGACTGGCACCAACCAGTCTGGAATGGCTCTCGGAGCTCTCTGAGGGCTGGCGCAGTACAGCTGTGCCCCACAGGTGATAAATGCTGCGTTCAGAGCCAGAGACCTGCGGTGTCTCAAGTGCTCTTAGGGCAGTTCTCAGAAAGCAGAATTGCTTCATTTTAATTCATGGAATTGGAAACTCTTTTCAAGGTAAAGCTGTGACCACAGCTCCCTTTGTTAGGTGCATTAACGACAGCAGTGTGCTTTAGCACTTGCTCTTATTTCAAATACGTAAAGGCACTTCAGTCAAAGCTGCATGTACTTCTTCCCCAGCAGCTCCTTGTTATTATTTTTCAAATTACCATCTAGTGACAATTTTTTTGCAAATAAATTTATTGTTTTTAATGCAAATGTAATGCATCGTAGTGACTCTGGAACAACTTGCATGCCTCTAATTTCCCAGAAACACTGTAGGCATTTTCATTCCATGTCCATTGCAGATAATCAAATCCACGCATCAGGGGGAGGAGAGGCTACAAAAAAGCTGATGCATAGACTTGTACTGGACTCAAGCTTTCTTCTTCTTTCTAGAAGCCTGGTGAGGGTTCCCACAGTCAGAAGGGCCTGTTTAACTTTGTGTGCACAGTAGGAGCAGAGAACCTGGGAGCTTTGTTGAGCCCTTTCTGAAATTCTGCTCTCTTCAGCAGCCTGGAAAACACTCAGATTCATAAAGCTTTTAAAAAACATCCCTACTGTGTCAGAGTAGCATTCCCCAGTCTGGCTGCATCTGCGCCACAAAGCTTGTGTGACACAGGGGTACTAAGGAAGATACGGAGGTGCATGGCATGCAGGGCTCTGTGCTGCCGTCCCCAGAGTGTTTATATCTCATCCCATTAGGCTGCAGTCTGTAATGTGGATGCAGCTGTTTGTTTTTTTTTCCTGCAGTGAATAGTTCAGGCATTAAAAGGAAGGGAAAAAGATTTGCCTCTCACTACACCAGTGTGCTTGGTCTTATCTCACCTCTACTAAGGAAGAGTCTTTTGTTGCAGATGTTTTGGCTTTTTTTCCTCATTTGCAGAGCAGAATGTGAACAAGAAGGTGCTGCAAGTCCAGGCCAGCGTCTCTCCTTTGAGACAGAGTACATAATCACCTACTTGGGTTCTGTTGACAGGTCCGGGACTCTGCTCAGTCCTTCTTAACAGTCCACGTCCCCCTCTATGTGTCCTACATTTATGTGACAGCACCGAGAGGCTGGGCTTCTCTTGAGCACCACACAGAGATGGAGTTCTCCTTTTTCTACGACACTGTTCTCTGGAGGACAGGTACGTCCAAGGCACCTGAGAGTGTGCAGCACTACTGTTTTCTTCTCTGTTTTCCCTTTTTCTTAGTTTCTGCACTGTTGCTGTAGTTCCGAGTCTGGGTAGCATGCAGCATCAGTCCAGCTGTGCTTGCATTTATGAAAGCTTAGTAATGGAGTTGTCGTTTCCCACAACATCTGTTAATGGGAACAGTCGTCACTGAGACGCTGCAGGACAAGAGCTCTGTGTTCCTTGGAGCCTCTGCAGGCAGGCAGAGGTTGCTCCCCATGGGACATATGGCGTGTTTTCTCCAATGCTTTCCACTGATTTTCATGTGAGAACTGCAGTTGTGGTCCTCAGCCTCCTAGCTCTCCTAGGTTGACTTTTCCACATCGTAACCACAGTACTGCCAGTGGTGGGTCCCATACCGAGCCTGTCCTCTGCTGCTGGTGACATCCAAGACCTAACATCACTGTGTATATTTATAGTTTATCCTTTGCCTGTGAATCTTCTATTTCCAGCTCATCTGTTTTTCTTTCCTACTATATCTGGAAGTGTACAGCTGACTCACCTGGAGGATGATCTCAGGCAAACTGTGCCTTCTTGGAGCTCTCTCAGATGCTACTGGAGCTACCTAGGGCTGACCGACGCCACTTGAGGTCTGCTGTGCCCCTTGTCCTCCCCACTGACTCTGCTCTTGCTGTACCACACAGGAATTCAGACAGACAGTGTCCTCTCAGCCCGGCTGCAGATAATCAGGATCTACATCCGTGAGGATGGTCGACTGGTTATAGAGTTCAAGACCCAGGCCAAGTTCAGAGGTGAGAATGAATATTAGTCCTGATGGAGAAAAGAGAGCACCATGAGAATGCAGCCCAGTTCTGAAAGCACAGATAGTAAAACAAGCTATGACTAAGGTCAGTGTTCATGATCAGAGTATTTCTTCCCAATTTGTTCTTCCTTTTACTAGCCTCTCAGCTTAGGAATATTTGACATTTTTCACTTTTAACTTTACAAACTTTATGCCTAATGTCAGTGATTGAGCTAGGGCCCTCAAAAGCCCTTTCTAGTTTGGATATAATTATTTCCATTAGATTCTAACAGCAGGTGTCTGTGAGAGTGCCTTCTCCATTCTCTCTTGACCTCACCAAGGCATGGCAGCTCCATGTCCTCTGCTGCTGTCTCACATAATTGTTCCACCACCCTTTCCCTACAACAAGAAAGTGGAGCCGCACAGTGACAAGTCATGGGAACAGGGTCATCCCCTGCCAGCCTGGAAACTGCCGGTATTTGGGAGTAGCTGCAGAAATACCCAAGCTTGGCTCCACCTCTAGCCAGTCTTATACCAGACGCTAAAATCTGTGCTTGGATGTGATGAACCAATAGCTGAGGTGCTGAGCAGGTTCTAAGGTTGCTCCTAATGAAAGACTGGGGTCCCCCTTCCCCTGTGCTGCTGTGTGCATTGTGGTATCTCCCAGTGCCTTACTGTCACCTCCTTGCTCTCACCACAGGGCTCTTTGTAATGGAGCACCACAGCTTGCCAGATGTGAAGTCATCTTTAATGACTCCAGACCATCTGGGAGGGATTGAATTTGACCTGCAGCTGCTGTGGAGTGCTCAGACTTTTGACTCTCCCTACCAGCTCTGGAGGGCAACCAGCTCTTATAACAGGTGAGGACCACAGGCTCAGTTCTTCAAGACTTCTTTTTATTATTGTTTCTGTTTTTTCCTTCACCTGTGTTCCTTGCACTAAGGGTCAAATTAGACACCGTCAATCAAATTTGTCCCTCCTGTACCTGCTGAATGGGCGTTTCTAGGGTTTGGGTTAGGTCCTGCTGTGAACCCTCCTTGCTCCACTCATTTGGAAAACATGGATGTTAGGCAAATGCATCAGGTGGTGGAACAGCCTGGAGTTTGGATTGATGATGATGGTGTCTCCTGTCTGTTCTCAGGAAGGACTACTCTGGAGAGTACACAATCCTCTTAATTCCTTGTACTGTGCAGCCTACGCAGCCATGGGTAGAACCTGGAGACAAGCCCCTGCCCTGTACAGCTCATGCTCCGGAGCGGTAAGGAGTCACCATTTTCACCCCTAAGCCCAGTTCTGGGTTGTTTGCATGGTACCGGGAAGCAGGGAATGCACCACAGGGGCAGGACAGGAAGGGCAGTAACCTCCCTTGTGGGCTGTCTCAGCCAACCGGCTTTCAGCCTTAGGGCTGCAGAACGCTGTGTAACCTTCAGCTGTCCCCTGATGGAATTAAACCCAAAACCTACTGTTGGAAAGCTTTAGCTGGTTGTGCGGGGCACAACGCTGTTACTTAACAACTGGGCAGGGTGAGCGGCAACAGGCAAGCTGAATACCGCTGTAGTACAGTCTGCTGGGTCATGAAAGCAGAATGAGAAAATGGCAAAGCAGGTGTAACTTCGTGTCACCAACATGCAACTTCAGATGCATCTAAACTAAACCTCACCCATCTCCTTTCTGTCTCAATATAGATTTTTGATCCCGATTGCTTTCCAGCAGACAAACCGGCCAGTTCCTGTTGTCTATTCCCTAAACACAGAGTTTCAGCTCTGTAACAATGAGAAGGTGTTTCTATTGGATCCCACCAAGTCTGAAATGTCTCTGGCAGAAATGGATTACAAAGGAGCTTTTTCAAAAGGTAGGATTTCTCTGCCTGTTCCTCTTGTATTGAATGTTTCTGTTTTCAGAACTTCGGTATCTTTGAAAGAGGAGAGTGAAACCAGATTTGGCTTTGCCTCTTGTACAGCAACAAGTGGTACTTTGAGCACATCACAACACCAGTGTCAGGACCAGAAAATGAGGATGTGCTCATGGCAGAGTATTCTGTCACGGCAGGGCATTCTGTGCACATGCACATGTACAAAGCACAGCCACTTGTAGTTGGAGATGTGTGTTTCTAACAGCGGTTCTCTTGCTGAACTCTTTGTTATCTCTTCCTTGATGTCCTTCAGAAAGTTTAACCTCCCCATCTCCTCAGGGCAAATCCTGTATGGCCGTGTGCTCTGGAATCCTGAACAAAACCTGAACGCTGCTTACAAACTGCAGCTGGAGAAAGTCTACCTGTGCACTGGCAAGGACGGCTACGTGCCCTTCTTTGATCCAACAGGAACTGTCTATAACGAAGGGCCTCAGTATGGCTGTATTCAACCCAACAAGCACCTGAAACACAGATTTCTCCTCTTGGTAAGTTTTCTGCTGTGGACAAAACCATAACGTGGGGCATTATGTGCAGTCATGTCTGCATACGTCTGTTCCCTTGGTCCTTTGTTAACCTAACAGGTGGGGAACTAAATGACACTCCTGGTGCAGGGAGAAGCTGCACATCAGGGAGTACTGTAAGAGATTCTTACCAGAATAATTTGCTTGCAGTGCTGTCTTCTGTGTCTGCTTTTGTTTTCCCTACAGCAAACAAAGGGTCGCCTACAAACGAATGAGAAGCAAAATGCTGTGGCTTTTTGGTAGTACCAGGCAGACAGGTCCAAGCTGCAAAGACAAGACCACATTTCCTCAGCCTTAATCCATGAGTATTTCTTAGTCCAAAGAAAAAAAACAAATGAGGTTCTCCCTCCCCCCCCCCAAAAAAAGCACAACATTCCATTCCACGTACCAGGCTTTTAAAAATTCTCCTGAACTCTGTGCTGTGGCTCAGAATTGACAGAACAAGCAGCATACAAAGGGAGATCTATTTACCAGCTGCACAGCATCCCCCTTCATTACGATGGCATGTTCTCAAGGTGAACTCAGCTCTAATTACATGCTTTCAAATTAACATTTGCCAGCATCCTCACTGGCAGCCTTAGTAGCACTTACAGGACAAGGGTAACCGTAGCGCTATTAGTGCATCTAGTGTGCACATGAGCTGGCTGCTTAAGCTCTTGTCCTGATGCTCCACTCTAGAAGCCTACTATTGAACTCCCTGGTGCTAGAACAGTATGAAGTGCCTAAACATCATGCGGGTTAGAAATACGTACCAGGCAGAAACATAACCACTGAAGAATAGTACATGTTCGTGTGCGTGTGGAACTTGGACCTTTGGATTTAATTTCTGCAGCAGTGCATGGGTGTGTGTTATTGAGAGACACAGCTTCTGGCTCCCTTTCAGAAAGGTGTGCAGAAATGCCAGGCTGAGCTTTAAAATGTCCCCAACTGTGTTAGAATTTCTTTTTAAAACAGTAATGAGCGACATTAAGAAATTTGTGCCCAGGCGTGAGCAAGTGCTTCTGAGCAGGAAAGGCCATCTTGTAAGGGAATATTTGACTGGAGAGGAGGAAGCCTTGGGACATAAAGTGAGATGGGCTCAGCAGAGAGACAACATCAGCTCTGGCAAAAGGAAGCAGAGAGGCACTTGGGGATGTTGCTTTCCTTCACAGTATCACTGAAGCAGCTCTTGAAAGTCACCTGGTTATTCAGCTGCACAGTGTTGATGGCAATGCACTCTTGCTCTGATTTTTCAGGACCGAAACCAACCAGAAGTCACAGATAAGTATTTCCATGATGTGCCTTTTGATGCCCACTTTGCCTCTGAATTGTCTGAGTTTCACTCAGTGAGCAGCATGCCTGGTGTGGATGGATTTACTCTCAAGGTGGATGCTCTCTACAAGGTATGTATCAAGTGACGTCCATAGACCAGAACTAACTCCTCTATTAACTAGCTCAGAGCACTCCACACCCCTTCCCACTGACAGGGCCAGGAGAGCTCAGGTTGTGATTCCCCTCCATGCTCAGAGGCTGGCTTTAGGATACAGCTTAAAGGAGCCAGGCAGACCACAGCAGTTGCCACCACAGTGGGAGGGGCGCAAAGGAAACTCTCAATTGAGGGAAGTTGATCCCGATTTCCTAGTTTTCCCACCCCTCCCCGGTGAGGCCCTTTTTAACCCAACCTCCATGGACTTAAGTGACTTTGGCGTTCCTAGGGTCACACCATAAATGAACAAAGGTAACAGTTCAGAAACAAGCTCCTGCACAGAAAGATGGAGATGAAGAATCTGTTCTGGTGGCTAGGATTCTTTTCAAAGCACTCAGTGAAGAGTTAAAATATGGGTTGGCAATGTTCTCAATTAATCATTACAGTTGCCAAAGGCAGACAGGAAGACTGACCTTAGTGATAAGTACTGGTGCAGATGCTTATGCTGAATATTTTTGCTGATACCTGCATGACACAAAAAACTGGAAAAATAAAAAGCATCCAGTTCTGTCTTAACAAAATCATTTTATCTGACTTCCTGTTTGCACGTCTTCCCTTCCTCACAGGTGGAAGCTGGACATCAGTGGTACCTTCAGGTTATCTACATAATAGGCCCAGAGAGCATTGCAGGGCCCCGTGTTCAGCGATCTCTTACTCACCACTTAAAGCGTGGCCGCAGGGACCTGATTGACAGCAATGGGAGGCTGATGCTGGATGACTCCTTAATCTATGACAACGAGGGCGATCAGGTCAAGAACGGCACCAACATGAAGTCGCTGATCTTGGAGATGGAGGAAGCTGTGATCGCAGCCTCCTTATCGCAGACAGGTGCTTCCCTCGGGAGTGCATTTGCTGCTGTCATGCTGCTGTTGCTGGTGCTTCTGGGAGTCTGCCTTGTCACCAGGAAGTGCCGGACGCTGCGGAGGAAACGAGAGGCTGTCCGAGCTGCCCCGGAGGAGCACCCTCTGAACACCAAGGTGGAGCTGCCCAAGAGCACAGGGAAGGCAGTGAACAGCCAGTACTGCACCGTGAGGAACATCAATGTACTGAGAGAAACAGGAGGCGTTTCCAGTGTCAAAAGCAGAAAGGTGAAGCAGGTGAATTTAGAAGTTAAAGTCCACAATAATTTGCACGACGGAACAGAAGTTTAATGGAGCATGTACTTAACATTTTGTAAAAGCTTTTTATAACTTGTAAAAAGATTTAAAAAAACCCACAGAAACAAAAAGCAGAAGCTAAGTGAAATTATGCTGGTATTTTTATATCTCATGAGAAATGGAGGCGCTCTGGCTTTGTGTGATGTGCAGCAGCCCAGGCTGTTACTGCTTTGCCTGTAGCTGAGCTCCTGCATCACACACAGCTGGTCCATCTGATGTCTGAGCAGGGGGGATATGCTGCAGGGGGCAGAAATCCCCTGGGGAAAGTGGCACAGGCCTATGGCAGAGCCTGGTTCAGCCCTCACAAGGAGGAGACCACAGTTTCCTGCAGGACTTTGGAGCACTTTTAGCAGCCTCTGGGAAACTCGACATGTTTGTGAATCCACGTTGTTGAGCCTGGACAGCGCAACAGTGTGTGTGCCAGCAGGATGTGGGAGCAATTTGCCACCTCCCTAGGGAAGAAAGCAAGAGAAGCAACATATCCTCATGTAGTATCAGAGGCAGAATGACTTGATTTGCTCCTTCAAATGGGGCAAAACCACGATAGAAATCAAAACTACAGCCTCAGTGCTTGATGACGTGGGACCTGAGGGTGTTTGTTTTGCCTGAGCCTCGTAGTGCTGGCAGCTTGGCTGTAGCTTTATGGGACCTTTGCTACAGTGGTGCTCTCTGGGGAAGTTACGGCAGGTTAAGGGACATGAATTATCACACCTCACTGTGCTGCAGAGTAAAGTTTGAATATGAACCTACCAGTGTGTGACAGTAGTGTTCTTTCCCTGCGCCTTCCTGCCCTCAGACACTGTTTTTTACCTGCTGCCTGGTCCTGGTGGCAGCGTGGCAGCCCCTAGCACTCCAAAGCTGCAGAGCCACATCTCCACGTGGCAGTGGTCCCTGGCCCTGGGTTCTGGTAGGGTGACTCCCAAGGTGCTCCCCGGGCTGTGGCACAGTGGTATGCAAGCCAACACCAACCATAGCTGTGTGGAGCCCTCAGCCATGGCCACAGTGCTCCCCAGCATGAATTCTGTCAGAGGGGCTGCTATGGGGTTGCCATAGTGGGGGTGGGGAGATGGGGTTCCTAGGCTCTCTGGGACACCACTGCCAGTCAGCAGTCATGGTGAGCAGCACCAGGAGCTGATGTCCTATGCTTGTTTAAATAGCAACACCAAAAAGGTAACACAAATTAACTGAAATGAGCATCTCTGTTAAAGCTTCCCTGCAAAAACTCAGCACCAGGCAGACCAGCCCCTTATCCGATCATCTCTAAAATGAGGATTTTCTTCATCACCTGTTAGTTCCTCTGCTGGGAGGGGTCTGGTGACAACACCTCCCATAACATACTGAGGCACAGAGATGATCACGAATATATACTGCCTTCAATAGCTAGGAGTTTGGGGTAATAGAGACATTTCCTTTCATCATATAACATACATATTATATAAAGTGTACATACTGTGTGCATGAATGTGTGCATCTATGCGTCTGCGTGTCCCCGCATGTCTATCTGTGTGTCTGCATACACATGTGCATGTTTACAAGTACACCTATGTGCACATCTGTGTGTCCATGGGTGTACCTCTATGCATCCACATGTCTGCATTCACGTCTCCATCTATGTTTGCACATACATTGCTCTGTGGCTGAGAGGGGGTCAGTGTCTGCATGTCTGTACGCCTCTGCGTATCTGCACACGTCCATGTGCACATACCTGTTTCTGTGCATGCTTTTATCTGTCTGTGTGTTTTATTTGCACCTCTCCAAGTGCCTGCAAATGCATGTCCATGGTGTGCATGCCTATGCGTCTGCATCGGCATATGTCTGTGTTTCTGCATGGGTGTTTATATTGTGTAGATACATGTGTACAAATACACATCTCCATGTGTGTGCATCTATGTGAATGTTTGTGTCTTTCTGGAAGTTCACTGCATGTGTGTGCAAATGTGTACACATGTGCATGTGTGCATAAGCTTGTAAGCGTGTCTATGCGGCATCACAACGCAGTAGCAAATACATGGTTCGCAAATACGGAATGCTTAGTTAATTGGTTTTGGCTGATTACTTACTAAACATAGGAAACACCACCCAGATGTTCAATAAGCAGTGCAAACTGAAAGCTGTTGATGTTTTGTGCCTTTTCCCCCAGCTCATCACAGCCTCCTTTTTGTTTTTGTTTATTTTTACAGCATGCTGGCCTTCTGACAGGTCATGTATTAATCACTGCCATGTGCTGAATATTAAGAACATCCTTTAACATTGTATAAACATTGAATAATGACTTTATAAATATTGACTTCTCCATTAAAGGTTCAAAGCCTACCGTAAACAGTGAAGGAAGGTCAGAAATCAGACCGTGTGCTTGTGTTTTGGCATAGAAAAGGGCCTCTTGGGAAGTAAAAAAGCAATTATTGTCATCTGAAAGCTAGTTTGAAGTTGTCTATTCGGTATAACTACTGACAGTGTTGGATAAAGATTGGAATTTCGAGACAAAAGCACTAAGTGTTCAGCTTCTGGGCTTGTAAGAGGTTCTAGGAACCACAGGGCACCAAAGCTGGAAAGGACCTACAAGACCATCCAGTCCAACCCTCTGCCTACCACCAACAGTTCTCACCAAACCATGTCCCTCAGTACAACATCTAAAGGTTCCTTGAACACCTCCAGAGTCAGTGACTGCACCACCTCCCTGGGCAGCCCATTCCAGCACCTGACCACTCTTCTGGAAAAGTAGTAGTTCCTAATGTTCAGCCTGAACCTCCCTTGGCACAACTCAAGGCCATTCCTTCTAGTCCTATCACTGTTACACAAGAGAAGAGGCCAAATCCCAGCTCACTACAACCTCCCTTCAGGTAGTTAGAGAGAGCAATAAGGTCTCTCCTGAGCCTCCTCTTCTCCACAATGAACATTCCCAGCTCCTTCAGCTGCTCCTCAGATGCCCTGTGCTTCAGACCCCTCACCAGTTTCATTGCCCTTCTCTGGGCACATTCTAGGGCTTTGACGTCTTTCTTGCAGTGAGGGAGCCAAAACTGAGCACAATGCTTTGAAGTGCAGCCTCACCAGTGCTGAGTACAGAGGCCCAATTACTTCCCAGCTCCTGCTAGCAACACTATTTCTGATGCAACCCAAGATGCCATTGGCCTTCTTGGCCACCTGGGCACACTGCTGGCTCATGTTCAGCCGAGCATCAACCAATACCCCCAGGTCTGTTTCCTCTACAGTTTTCCAGCCACTCTGCCCCAAGCCTGTAGCATTGCACGGGGTTGTTGTGGCCCAAGTGCAGGACCCAGCACTTGGTATTGTTGAACCTCAACCCACTGGCTTCAGCTCAGTGATCCAGTCATCTGCAAACTTACTGAGGGTGCACTCAGTGCCCTCATCCAGGCCATCAGAAAAGATATTGAACAGGTTAGGCCCCATCACTGACCCCTGGGTAACACCACTCATGACCAGCAGCCAGCTGGATTTAACTCCATTCACTACCACTCTCTGGGCCGGCTTCTCCAGAATACTGTGGCAGACAGTGTCAAAGGCTTTGCTGAAGCCTAGGTAGACCACATCAACAGCCTTTCCCTCATCCAGCAGTCAAGTCACTAGATCATAGAAGGAGATGAAGTTGGTCAAGCAGCACCTGCCCTTCACAAACCCATGCTGGCTAGGCCTGATCCCCCGTTTGTCCAACACATGCTGTGTGATCTCCCTCAAGACAAGCTGCTCTATAACCTTCCCTGGCACTGAGGTCAGGCTGAAAGGCCTTTAGTTCCCCAGATCCTCCTTACGACCCTTCCTATTGAACACTGGTGAGTTTTCAGTCTTCTGGGACCTCTCCAGTTGACCAGGAATGCTGATAGATGATGAAAAGCAGCTTGGCTATCACCTCTGCCAGTTCCTTTAGCACTCTCAGACGGATCTCATCTGGCCTTGTGGCAGTCCAGGTTGAATAATAGGTCTCTGACTGTTTCCTCCTGAAGCACCAGGGGTTTATTCTGCTCCCTGTTTGAGATTTCAAAGTCAGAGAGTGGAATACCCTGTTGATAACTGGTCCAACTTCTAAAGATGAAAGAAGGCATTGAGAACCTCTGCCTTTTCCCTCATCCTCAGTGGTCACATTCCCAGCCGCATCCAGTAAAGAATGGAGATTCTCCTTAGTTCTCCTCTTACTGTTAATATATTCATGAAAGAGTTTCTTGTTCCCTTTTACTGCAGTGGCCGAGCTCAAATTGGGCTTTTGCCTAATTTTCTCCCTGCACATCCTAACAAACAACTTCTCTGTACTCTCCTTGAGTTGCCCATCCTTTTTTCCACAGGAGGTAGATTCTCCTTTTCTCCTGTAGCCTCAGGAAAAGCTCCCTGTTTGTTCATGCCTGTCTTTTTCCCCGCCGGCTGCTCTTGCAGCTCAGAGGGTCAGCCTGTCCCTGTGCCTTTAAGACTTCCTTCTTCAGGAACAACCAGCCTTCCTGAAACCCTTTACCCTCCAAGACTGAATCCCAAGGGACCCTCCCTACCAGTCCTGAACAATTCAAAGTCCGCCCTACAGAAGCCCAAGTTAGCAGATTTGCTGTCCCCTCTCCTGGCTCTGAGAAGAATAAAGAACTCCTCCATTTCATAGTCTCTCTGTCCAAGACAGATCCCGACCTCTACATCTCCCACTAGACTTTCTCTGTTAGTGCGGCAGGTCTAGCAGGGCAGCTCCCCAGCAGGCTCTCTCACCAGCTGCAGAAGGAAGTTATATTCTGTATACCCTAGAGACCTCCTAGACTGCTTCTTCTGTGTTGTGTTGTATTCCCAGCACACGTCATGGAAGTTTAAGCCCCCAATGAGGACAAGGGCTGGCAATGATGCAACTCCAGCCAGCTGCTCCTAGAACACCTCTTCTGTATCTTCATCCTGGTTAAGCAGTCTGTAAACAGATGCCCACCAGTATACCTGCCATGTCAGCCCTTCCCCTGATCCTTACCCATAGACTCAACCTCATCATCCCCAGCCACAAGCTCAATAACATTCAAATTCTCTCTAATATAGAGAGCCACACCACCACCCCTCCTTCCTCACCTATCCTTCCTGAAGTGCTTGTAGCCATCCACTGCAGCACTTCAGTCACAGGAGCGATCCCACCATGTTTCTGTAATGGTCATAGTTTGCCTGCCACACAATGGTTTTCAGCTCCTCCTATTTGCCACGTGCATTGGTGTTAGATGCACTTCAGCTGAGTCACAACTCAGTCAGTGTCACAACTTTAATATTGATATTCTCCATTAGTATACTAACTTATTCATTTACAAACAGTGACTAACAGCTACGGTACTGAAAACACTGTATACACGCTAGGAAAAAAAGATCTTAAAAAACAAAACATTTCACACAGAGACTTTCAAATCAAACATGGGCTTAGCCTGGTGCACACCAACGTACTGCATTATGGGGGCCAACATGACCAGGTTTGTGCCCCCACTTCCCTCCCTGCTGTTCCATGCACACAGCCAGCACCAGGGCTTGGCCCCAGAAGCAGCTGGGGCTGGTCTCCACGTTTGAGCTTAAACACACAGGGATCCATCTCCCTTTTGAAGCTCCCACAGGAGCACACTGAGCTTGTTACAGAGACTGAAAAATGTGTGGCAGCCTTACAGTTTGAGCCTCAGTAGTGGTGAAGTGAGCCTGCTTTTGAGCCCCAGAATGCAAAGTTTCATCCCTGTTTTGTGCCACCCGGTGAGACGGTACTGAAGTGCCAAAATCACACATCAGCCTCTGTTTCTGAGTGCTAAATCCATCCTCATTCTGAGTCCCAAATGCAGCAGTTTGTCTGTTTTCAAGACCCTACATCAAGCCCCACAAATACAGCAGTCCATGTCTGCTTTCTGAATCTGGGAACGCACAACTTGGCCCCCCTTCCTGAGACCCCACAGCCCCATCAATTGAGCCCGGGTTTGATCCCCAAACCACAGGGGCCTTCGGTCTCGATTCCTCCCGTCTGAAAGCCAGCCCACAGGGTTTCATTTCGTGCCCCCTAAAGACGAATGATTTCATCCCCACATCGAGCCCCAAGCAGGGCAAGAATTCTCCCGTGCCGCCGAGCCCCAAACGGCTCACCCAGCCGCACTCCCCGCCCCAGAAGCCATCAGCGCGCAGCTGTGTTATTCCTTCCCGGCCCAGCCGCGACGCCGAGACGAGCAGGCCGGGCCCAGGGGCGAGAGGGCCAGCACGGGAGCTCGGGCGAGGAGCCGGGTGCTGCGAGCGCCCGGACCGACGGGGAAACCGACAGCAGAAGCGCGATCGGCGGACAAAGCTTTCTGCTCCTACCTTCCTCGTGGGATCCGCAGCTTCGGGCTCCTCCCGTTCCCCGGCGTCCTCCCGTCTCTCGTGCGGCGCTCGGACACGGGCATGCCGCCTGCTGGGCGGGCCGCGGAGGGACCCCGCGGCCACCGGCCCCACGGCCAGAGCACGCGAGGGCAGCGAAGACCCCGCCTCGCGGCAGCCGGGCCATCAGCCGACAGGGCCGCCCTACCGCTGGGAGGAGCGGGGCGGGCCCAGCCCAGCGCGTCCGGCGTCTGCGCAGACGGAGGCGTCATGGCGGAGAAGGCGCAGAAGAGGTGAGGCCGGGCTGGGGCTGCTGAGGCCGGGTTGAGGCGGCCGCCGCGCGCCCTCTCGTAGCTGCTCCTTCCGCGCGCCCCAACGGTCACAGCGCTCACCTCCCCGCGCGCCGCGGTGCTGCTCTCCGCCTCCGGGCCGCGGTGGCTCCCCTGTGTGCCCCAGCGGCCCTCTCTGTCCGCGGCCAGCTCCCCGTGTGCCACAGCGCTCCTGCGTGTGCCCCAGTGGCCCCTTCCTTTAACCCGGTGTGCCCCCGCGATGCCGTCCGCCCCCGTACTGACTTGCTCACGTGCCACGACAGTCCCGCGTGCCCTACGGTCCCTTCATGCCCCCCATCAGTTTCCTGGTGCACCGCAGTGCTCCCTTCTATTTCCCAGCAGCCTGCCGTGTCCCCTGGCAGCCCCTCGTGCACACCAGTGCCCGTTCCCCCCTCGGTAGTCCCTGCGCCCCAAAGGCTCTCCTCACAGACCCCAATCTGTGCCCCTTGCTGTGTCTGTGCCCCCAGCACCGCTCACCTGTGTGCCCCTTCTCTGTGTGCCCCCTCCGCAGTGTGAAGATCGCACCGGGAGCCGTGGTGTGTGTGGAGAGCGAGATCCGTGGGGATGTCACCATCGGTAAGGATGGCACCCGAAGGCCCTGGTCACCCACTGGGGTTCGTGTTGGTGGCTTTGGTGACGCGGGGCACTTCCCACAGGGCCGAGGACGGTGATCCACCCGAAGGCCAGGATCATCGCAGAGGCAGGGCCCATCGTGATTGGGGAAGGCAACCTGATAGAGGAGCAGGCTCTCATCATCAACGGGTGCGTGCGGGGCTGCCCTCTTCCTGCCCTGCTCTAAGGGTGGCCGCTGCTAACACCTAAAGTATGTTCGTGTATCTCCCAGGTACCCAGAAAACATCACGCCAGAAACTGAGGAGGTGGAGCCCAAGCCCATGATCATTGGCACCAACAATGTCTTTGAAGTTGGGTGCTGTATCCTTGTGCTGCAGGAAACACGTGGATGTTGCCTGGGCACAGGCGGCCTGGGGGTGCTTACGGGGCAGATTTTGGTTTGAAAGTGGCATTGGAGCACAGCCTTTGAACCAAAAGCAAAAGGTTTTCCTTTGACAATAACCTGTAGATTCACAGGCAATGAAAGTGGGAGATAACAACGTGATTGAATCCAAAGGTGAGCTCAGGCTGTCTTTGTTCTGCTCAGAGTTTTTGCTGTTAGAGCAGCAGCGCGTAGCTCCAAGCAGGGTGGCCCTCACAGAGACTCTCTTGACAGCGTTTGTTGGCAGGAATGTGATCCTGACGAGCGGCTGCATCATCGGGGCCTGCTGCAACGTCAACACCTACGAGGTGATCCCTGAGAACACTGTCATCTATGGTGCCGACTGCCTTCGCCGTGTGCAGACCGAGCGGCCGCAGGTAGGTGCTGTCCCCGTCCCCAGGCTCCCCTCGTGGCTGCCCATTGACAGTGCTTCTCTTTCCAGCCCCAGACGCTGCAGCTAGACTTCCTGATGAAAATCCTGCCCAATTACCATCACCTGAAGAAGACGATGAAGGCTGCGTCCACACCTGTTAAGAGCTGAAAGCCCTCTGCCATCAGCTGCATGCCTGGGGCCTCTTGTCCTTTGGGTAATGCACAGTCCGGGAAGCAGCTGGGCTCTGCATCCTTCATTCTCGCTCGTGTGTTTTATTTATAGCCCCCACAGGCTTTGGACCTGTCGTCTCCCTCACACCAACTCTAACATTCCACGTGCTTCACGGGAATAAAGTGTTTCGGCTCTTGCTGCAGGGTGCGGTTGCCATTCTTTCCTCCAAACTCAGGGCTGGGTGGTGATGGGGAACTGCAAGCTGCTGCCAGGAGCGCCGAGCACCGCTTTTAACCTCGTGGTGCAGTCGTACCACAGCTGCGGGCCAGAAGCCGCCCCGAGTCCTGTAGTGCGGCAACGGATCCCGCAGCAGCCAGCAGAGGGAGGCCGGGCTTCGCCACGTGCTGAGTCTGGAGCGAGAGGCTGCTCAGAGATAGCACGATTGCAGCGGGCTGTGGGCAGGTGGGCCCTGCTGCCGTCTGCGTGCCGGGGGACCTGCGCGGCCCAGCCTGTCTGTGTGCATGGGGAGATGGTACGTTGCAGCTCTTGGCGGGGATCTGACCCTCGCCGTCCCAGTGTGGGTGCAGCGCTGCTCGGGATGTGCAGACACCCCTAAGGCTGAGTCCAAATAGGGGCTGCGAGCACCGGCCTAAGGGCTGACACCTCCCCAAAGCACGGCCAGCCACGCTGCCAGGAGAGCCACCTCAGTGTCCCACTCGCTTCCCCACAGCCAGTTGCTGTCACGCCTTCCCTGTGTTGCCAGCTTTGTCACACCTCTTGTTCCACGTCCCGTCCCGCAGCCCCGTGCTCCGCGTCGCACAGCCCGTGTGCCATGTGCTCAACACTGCGCTCCCAGTCCCACGGCCCGCGTCCCCATCGCTGTCCCCAGCCCCGCGTGCTACGTACCCAACCTCGCGTCCCATGTCCCAACCCCAACGTCCGCGTCCCCAGCCGTACGTGCCACGCATCGAACCTCACGTCCCAGACCGCGGCCCTTTGTCCTCCATCCCCACCCCGCGTCCCGTTCCCGCAGCTCCGCGTCCAACCCCCGCTCCCGTCCCCAGCCCCGTCCCACCCCGTGTCCCCACGTCCCTCCCCCAGCGCCGTGTGGCCGCCCGCCCGGCCCCGCCCCGCCCGGCCCCGCTCCCTCCCGCCCGCCGCAGGGCCGCGCCGGAGGCAGCCGCGGGCGGGTGGCGGAGCGGCGGCGGCACCATGAGCAGCGGCGCCGCCGAGCGGGAGGGCCCCGCCGAGCCGGGCTTGCCCGAAGAGGAGGTAGCGGGCCGGAGGGGGGGGGCGCCGAGGGTGGGCCGGGTCCCGGGGAGGGAGCGGTGCGGCCCCCACGCGTGTCCGCGGGGTCCCGTCAGCCTGGGCGTGGGGCGCGGGGCGCGGCGGGAAGCGATGGAAGTTGATGGGGTGGGGGGGGGCGGAGCGGCCCGGAGCTGGGTGCGCCTCGGCAGAAGGGCTTTGGGACGCCGCTCGGACGCGGGGCGCTCGGACTCACGCGGGCTGCGGGCACTCCGCCTCGTCCCCCGGAGCGGAGGTGGCGGCACGGAATCCCGTTGGGTGGCACGGCGACCGCGCACGCAGCCTCGCTGGGGACGGGGGACGGGACGGCGGCGCCGCTCGGCTCTTGGCGGGACGGCTCCCGGCGCACCACGAGGTCGGTGGCCGTCGCTGCCCGGCCGCTGCGCCCTCAGCCTGACTGCGCGGGCACGCGGACGGGTCGCGGTCACGCCGCGGGCGGGGGTCGGGGCGGGGGCAGCCGAGCGGCTCACCGCTGGTGGAACATTAAAGCGAGGCTGGGGAAGGTGATCGGATGCCTGGTGAATGAGTCACCGCGCTCCTCCCGCCGGTCCCCTTCCTGCCCGAGTTGACCGGCGGAGCTCGGCGCAGGGGCGGCGGAGTGTGACCGCGTCCTTGGGGCAGCCGAGGGGCGACGGCGCTGCCCCGGTGCCCGTCGCACCGCCCGCGGCCGCTGCTGCCGTGCCGAACCACCTCCGGGCCGCTCTCGGCCGGAGCGAGGCCTGCCAGGTCTCCCCCGCTGTCCCCTAACCAGGGCGAGGAGAAAACCTGCCGGGTGGTGACAGCAGGGAGGGGACAGAGCAGGCACAAGGCTGTGCCCCGGTCTGTTCGTGGGCAGCAGCAGGAACAGAGGGGTGAGGCGGGGTGGGCACGGGGTGGCTCTGGAACACATCCACCGCCCTTGCCGGGTGACCGTCCCGGGCTGTGACAAGGGATGGCGAGGGGCGAAGGCGAGCCGGGGAGAAAGGCTGAACGCGTCAGGGTGGTGGGGCTGCTATGGGGGGTGTCAGCCCACTGGCATGGAAGGATCCCTCTGGGAGCGGTCCCCAGACCCCGCAGAGGGGATTCTGCCACTGCCCACCCCGGCCTGCGCTCACGGCATCGGCAAGGCCCTGGGAAGGCTCCAGAGCCGCAGCCTCCATCAGGGGCAGCCTTTCCCCACGGCTCCTTGCTGGGGAGACCGCATCACAACTCCTTCCCCAGCTCTGCCTGTCCTCTCGTTTTGGGCAGGGGGGAAAGCCAACATGGGATTTCCCTCCCCCCCACGCTCCTGTTGTAATCTGTGCTTCTCTCCCTGCTCACTGAGCACCGCAGCACTGGCCCGACTTGGCCGACCTGCGTTTGAACTTTCAAAGAAAACAAGTCATTACCGAGGAGAAGCCGCATCTCTGTGAGGCCTAATTTCAGAGGGTTTTTTTTTTCAGGGCCTTTATCTCTCTTATCTGCTGCGCAGCCATGGGGCTAAATTACCCGGAAAGTCAGGCTCGGGCGGGTTTAGCTTTCAGGAACGCAGCTCACAGCGGGCACTTCCTTGAGGCCGTGAGCACAGAGCTGTGAGCACAGAGCTGTGAGCACAGAGCTGTGAGCACAGAGCTGTGCGCAGGAGCGCGGCCTGGAGGCCCTGGGGAGCCTCCTGGAGGCCCACAACCAGCTGACGCTCTGCCCCTGCAGGTGAGGACCCTGTTTGTCAGCGGCCTGCCCCTGGACATCAAGCCCCGCGAGCTCTACCTGCTCTTCAGGCCCTTCAAGGTACTGCACCCGCTATGGGGCTTTGAGGGCCTCTGAGGCCACACGAGACCGATGGTGCTTCTCTTTTCTCCCGCAGGGCTATGAGGGGTCACTTATCAAGCTCACCTCCAAGCAGGTAGGGGCTGCACCGTGCCCCCACCTGCCTGGGGGCTGCCCTCACCAACTCCTGGGGATGTGGTGAGGTCGTGGCCCTGACTGCCCTTCGCCTCCTCTCTCCGCAGCCCGTGGGGTTCGTGAGCTTCGACAGCCGCTCAGAGGCAGAGGCTGCCAAGAATGCACTGAACGTGAGTGCTGGGACCCCCTGGGGGACACCAAAAGAGATGGATCCCAGTATCTCTTACCCCGTGGAAACCTCCCGGGGAAGCCCGGTCCCTCCCCATCCTTGCATTAAGGCAAAACACTGCTAATCCCTTGCTGGGAGCGTGGCCGCACGGGATACCGACTACCAAATATGGTGCTGAGCTCGAGGATGTCAGAGGAATGTGAGCCACGGGGCCATGCTCGCTGCCAAGCACATGAGGTCACGGCCACCCCAGCAGCCCATGGGGATATTGGGACAAAATCCGAGGCTGTTTTAGCCTAAATGGCTTTCTTGAATGGGGGGCAGCCCTGATACCAGCAGCATCCCACCACAAAATTCAAGCTAACTGACCTCTGCTGCCCTGTTCCTTTCCACAGGGCATCCGCTTCGACCCTGAGATCCCCCAGACGCTGCGGCTGGAGTTTGCCAAGGCCAACACCAAGATGGCCAAGAGCAAGCTGGTGGGCACTCCCAACCCCAGCACGCCCCTCCCCAACACTGTACCTCAGTTCATCGCCAGGGAGCCCTGTGAGTGCTTGCATCGTGACCCTGGTCCCCCCAGTATGCTCCTTTCTTACTGAAGCAGTCGGGACAGCGATACCTTATGAGCTGGGTGCAGGGAAGCTTTTGGAAAGGCACAGCAACTGTGGTTGGGTTTGGAAACCAGCTGCTTGTGCTTGTGACGACACAGGGGCAGATGACGGTGGCCTGGGCAGAAGTGCAAAGCTTATACCTGCTGTCCACTTTCCCCTTGCTTTTAGGATTAATTTTCCTCCTTTTTCTGCAGATGAGCTCACAGTGCCTGCACTTTACCCCGGCAGCCCTGAAGTGTGGGGGCCGTACCCTCTGTACCCAGCGGAGCTGACGCCTGCTCTACCTCCTCCTGCGTTCACATACCCTGCTTCGCTGCATGCCCAGGTAATGGCACAGGCCCACAGCACTGCAGCCTTTACTTTATGACAGGCAGAGCTAGAAGGAGGGAAAGGAGGGGAGCTCTGGGGCCAGCTGCCCAGAGGAAGAGCAATGGTAAATATTATTGCAGCCTCATACTTCCCCTGTCAAGGCAGCGCTGACAGGCAGCACCTGTGCTCCTCCTGGAGGAATCAGCACTGCAGCCACCGCAGCCCCAGGGTACGGCTGCACTACCGTTTGCTGCAGTTTTCCTTCCTGCTCACCCCCTGCCCCCATGTCTTGCAGATGCGCTGGCTCCCTCCCTCCGAGGCTGGGTCTCAGGGCTGGAAGTCCCGTCAGTTCTGCTGAATGCTGTGTAAGTGCCCCCAGAGCCGCTCGGTGTCCTCTCCTCTGTGTAGCACACCTGCGGTGCCAGCCAAAACTCGGACAGGAAGGGGGACATGCCAGCCCCATCCCTGAGCCCTGCCGTGCCACCCACAGGTCTCGGGTGTGTGATGGCGGCCGACGGTCAGTCTTGTGGGTATGAACAGAGCCCCCCGGCGGCTGCTGGGCACGCACGCTCTCTGCAGAACCACAGTGTGCTGGTAAGGAGCGCAGTGCTCGGGCACAGCCTGTCCCTCCATGCTTATCATCCACAGCGGGGGTGGGAATTCCAACTGCCCTGTCACCTCACCCCCTCTCTGCCATACAGCTTCCTGCCCTATAGCAACACTGGTCACACTCCTCTTAAACACAAAACACAACCTAACTCTGCCCTCCTGAGCGGCCAGGTCCCAGCACCATGCCTGCCCCGTGCCCATGAGATGTGCCTGCACAGGGGCAGGCTGGCTGCTGCTCCCCCAGGCAGCATCGCCTCCCCAGCCTGGCTGTGTGTGTAACCTGTGCCCTTCTTGTTATAGGCTAGGAAGAAACCTCACACAAGTCTGGATTCCTCCAAGACTTTCCCACAGCCTCTATCACACATCTGTTCTTCTAGAAGAAAGCGAGAAGCATACCCAGTATAATATTTCCCTCTTCTACACTGTATATTTGTAAGAAAGAGCGTGTTACTGCTGAAAGCATGGTTTGACAGGCACTGCTGTAGCGTTTGAAAGGTATTTTCAAACAACCCCTAGGAAAGCAGACTGCAAAAAACAAAAACAAAAACAAAAAAAAGCAAAGCGAGAGCAAGTATTTTTGTACCAAACTTCTGAACAGGACAATCTCACACTGGGCTGGATGAGAGTTTTGGTGCTCAACATACAACAGCACGCCCTTAGCAGCCTGCCTCCCTGCCTCCCCCCATCCACAGGCCACACACCAAAGGCCAGAACGTAAGCTGCCTCAGCAGTCTGTGGTGCTCACAGTGCTCCGGCGACGTCAGCATCGCCTCTGCTCCCCAATGCACTGCCAGCATTGGGGTTCTCTTCCCGGCTGCAGCACACGGCACCAGCCATGACAGGCAGCTTTCTTACCTTGGCACGATGTTAACGGCTTGCTGCACAGCTCCGGCAAGGTGTGATGTTTGCATCAGGGATGGGCAGAGACAGCCCACACATGTAACAAGGTGAGAACTTGCCTTCTCCTGCCACAGCTACTCCAAGATGTTAAGGGCAATGCAGACTGCTGTGCAAGGAGCTGGACTTTCTGATCCCTGACAACTCTGGACCATGGGACTGGGATAAACACCCACTGCTGCAGGGCTCTGCTGCAGCTTCAGCACCCAGTGATGCCAGTCTGGCTGCAGAGCGTATCGGTGTGGAGCAGAGCCCAAGGGAGGCCGCTGGTAGCACAGAGTGGGATGGATCCAGCACAGGGACTGCATGCTGGCGTCCTCTTTGCACCAGGAGGAACTGGCATGAGGAAGAGTAAAGCAAAAAAAAAAAAAATAAAATCAACCCATTTGATTCTCCAAAAAGGAGGTGCCAACCACATTAATCACCTGAGCAGAACTCCCAGCCTCTTGCCCTCCTCCATTTTCTGCTTTGGCCACAAGCAGCAGGGAACAGGGCTGCCAGAGCTGCACAGGTGGGGGCAAGAAGGGGTGCCACGGGGCCACCAGCGTGCAGCAGGGTGGGCAGCGGTGCCTCGAGCAAAGTAGCTCTGCAGGGACAGCACAGCGCTCCCAGCAACGGACTATTGTAGCAAACTGTTTCCTGTGTTTTGTTCTGTTTTTGTGGAGAGGAAAGGAGCTTCCATGTTGTCTTCTCCGCTTTTGGAAATATGTTTAAAGGTACTTTTCTATTGTAATTTTTTAAAAATAAAGCCAGTGATTATTGTAAGTTACGCGTGGAGCGTGGCGTACTGTGATTTCAACTGGGGACAAGGCACAGCAGCAGGGCCTGGAGGGCAGACGGCAGCTGCCCGGCTCAGCTTCAGCCTCTAGGAGAGCTCCAGCAGGCAGGAAGGGGGAGCAGCAAGCTGTAAGAAACGCTCCAAGTTTATAAAGATGTTATCGGTTTGTTTCTAAACTCCCCATCTTGGCACTGAGTGCAGGAGCTAAGCTGCGATTTTCCATGAGCTCAGCTGCAGATGAGGCAAACGTAACCTAGAGACGATGGGCCAGATTATTATTATTTAACACGCCGAGAATTTTCAAAAACCATCCCATCAGCCCAAGCTCTGAATTCCTCCTCCATCAATCCCACCCCGATAACTGTGGGCGGTCCCCGGAGGAGCCCCACCAGCAGCCAGGCTCGTGCAGCATGGTACCCACAGCAAGCTCGGTCTCACAAGCGCATCTGAAGGACGTGAGCACATGCGGCTCGCTGCTTGGGGCAGGCAAGAGGCACGGTGTCACACAGCACGCACAGCTGGCAGAGATGAGCCGCGGGTTAAGGCCTCAGTGCTGGATGCTAATCCACCCACGGCCACTGCAGGTCACAGCTTTCGCTGTCAGCAGCACATCTTGCCTGGCTCAGAGCAGCGGGAACCGGCCCACACTGTACCCTTGGCCCTTTCAGCACGAGGCGCAGCGCGCTGGGGAGCAGCACAGCAGCGAGTGGCTTCAGGCTGAGGGAGCTCATGGCTTTGCCTGGTTACACATAGCAAGAACTGCCCTGCAAAAAGAAGGTGAAAACATTTAACATCCTGAGCCGCCTCTTGTTTCCTCTATGCTAAAATGTTTTTGGTGCTGTGCTGGCCGGCCTTCCCCTTGCTGATGAGGGCTGGGAGCAGTGGCTGCCTGCCCAGGCCCGGCTTCCCCTCTGCCTGCGCTGACCTTTCCCCACGCAGGCCGTGGCTACACTCCCCCTGGGACAGCTGGACGCCTACAGGAAGGCCCTGCCGACAGCATTGCAAAACAGTGCTGGGGAGCTCCAGGCCAAAGCTGGCACCCAGTGCCACAGACAATCCCATGGGCATGCACGGGAGAAGTTAGAGAAAACGAGTCGGGGAGAGGCACTCTCAACGTTCGCACTTTCCCAAGGCCTTCCCTCTCCAGCCCCAATGGTCAAGGCTGAGCCAGGTAATGAGAGCAGCCCCTTCCTGTGGCCTTGCTCCCCAGGGCAGGGGGAAAGCCCTGCTGCTGGCTCCCCGAACCACTCAGACAGCACTGAGTACTGGGGGGGAGGGAGCAAAGGGCAGACAGGGTTGCCCCAAGGCCAGCTGGCAGTGCTCCCACAGGGCTCTGCTGGAGTTGTGTGAAGGAAAGACAGGTCCAGGAGAGGAAAGAGGGGACAGCATTGGGGTTTAGGCAGGCAGCATGGGGTCAAGAGATGGCTGCACAGTTGCTGGTGAGGCAGGCTGGGAGGGAAGCTAGCAGGGAGGCATGCAGGCCCAAAAGACCTGAGGCTGGCCTGCAACACTCAAGCTCAGTGCCACCCGTAGGCCAGAGACCAAAGTGGTGGAGGGGCTTAAAGCTGAGAGGGAACATCAGCAACTTACTGAAATGCTGCCTCTACAACATGGGTAAGTCAACTATTAGCAGAGTCTGGACTTCATCTCCTCAGCCTCCATAATTAATAACTAGCTCAGGAGGGAATGGAGAATGCAGCATAACCACGGGAGACGGGAGGAAGTCACACAAGTACTTCAAGGCCTTGGATGTAAGCCCAGAAGGGCAGGTACAGTCAAAAAATTAACTCAACAAAACCTCCTGCCCTCCCATCCTTTCCCCTGCTCTGCACAACACTCAGTCCACAAGGCTGACAGGCTATACCACGTGGGTCCCAAATGAAGTTCTCAAGGTCATAGCTGTCTGATTGAGGCCTGCTGCATGTGCCGGCACCCCAAAGCAGCAGAGATGGGGCCAGCAAGCAGCAGCAAGACCTGCTTCTACTGCAAGCTGGGCGGCACTGAGTGAAATGAGCAATCAGAAGCAGGGTCTTGGGTCTGGCCTACCAAGGGCTCTCCCCAGCAGCCATCAGACCCTCAGTTGGTGGCAGGAACACCCTCAGCCCTACCAGATATGCTTTCCCAGAAAAGTAGCTGCCAGCAGTCCCTGAAGCAGTAACACACTAAGGAATTTCAGCCTGGTACATAAGCAGCGACCGGAAAGCAAGCAATGAAGCTGGAAATAATGAGATGTCAGTACCAAGACTTCTTCTAGTTCTCTGCAGCTTGCAGCCCCTCCTCACCCACAGGCAGCGGGGCCCAGCCATCCCCAGTGGCCCAGCACTGCCTGCCTATGCTCATCGAAGTGACAGCTCAGGTCAGCCACATCCACGTGTGGGGGCTTTACGCTGCGCAGCAGGACTCCCTGCCCCTCCCTGCCCTGCTCTCTAAAAGCCTGGTATGATCATGATGAATTATAGATAAGTTCTCGTACAAACTGTCTTATGTCAGTTTCCTCATCCAACCATGCAAAATCCTGCTGTTTTCCATCCCCTTCCAGAATGATCATTGTTACAAGGGGGAGGAACAGCTCCTCCCCAGAGCAACTTTTAGGAGACAAGCCAAGAGACCTCCACACTCAGAGCTGCAACTCCCTGAAGCTATTTCACCTGCACTGGTTTCAAGATACAGGGCTTTTGTTCTGATGGTGGGGAGGAGCAGGCACACACCCAGCAGTGCCCGGCCTGGATGCTCACTTGAGTGCAGTGATGGGCTCAGCTCACACCTCTCTTGACCCACTTCAGCTCGCAGCTATCCACTAAGAGGGCAAAACGCCTCCTCCCCACAGCATCCTTGCAGCTACAGGCTAAAGATTCAGTGAGGCAAGCAAAAGGATGACGTGGGCAGCACTGACATACCTGAGAGCTTCTGACACTGAGAGAAAGCTGTCTCTTCCCTGGGGCCCTGTCCATATGTCCATCAGCATCACAGAGGGGGAGCTGAACACTCCTCCGCGTCTGGCTAATCCGGACAAGGTGATGTAGCAGCTGGGCCAGCTCCCTGCATGGGGAATATAGATGGGAACATTGTGGAAGAAGATAAAATAGGCTTAAGGTTTTAACAGTTGTGATCCCTTACATTAAACTTCACCAAAAAAACTGAGTTGGACATTATGCTGTGAGATGAGCGAGTGGACGGCAGTGCTGCTAAATGCTTTCAGCAAACAGACTCATGTTGGCACTGTCTGAGACATTTTCAAGATATACCATTTGATTTTAAAGAGGTACTTGGGGAGTGGAGGAGGAACAAAAACAACCCAGGAACACAGGACTGACAGCTGGGAGCATCTCTGATACAGAAATAGAACTCAGCTCCTCAAATCCACGCAGAAGAGAGGAGCTCTTTCTCATTTACTGGACTTCTATTTTCTTCATGAGTGTATATCCGTGCTACTTCTCAGGGGCTAGTGTAGGCATCCTGTCAGCTATTTTCAACCTTTGTGATTCTACCCTAACAAGTTTCAAAGCCTATTTTGCCCTCCCTGTTAGTTCAGCAGAGACTTCCACCAAAGAGAAAGCAACTGACCCACTCTTCCTAACTGGATATCTACTGGACCATTCTATTCCTTTGAACACTGGAGCCTGACAACGCCACCACAGCACACTGAGCTAATCTTCCTTTCCTGCTGTCTTACTTCTTGACTTAATACAATTTTCATCTTTGAAAGTAGCCAGAGACATCTTTAGTCTCCCTCTTAATCACTTCAGCGGAGAAACTGCACAGGTAACTGCATCACAGCCTGCCTTGCAAGCTTCAGCCCACAGCACAGGGTCAGGCTGCGCAAGATGACTGGGAAGGTACTCCATTAAGGCATGAAAAGCAACTCACAGCTCACCAAGAGCTCTGCTTTTGTCCAAGCAACACCACTAGAAAAAGCACGGCTCAAAAAACTGCAGCAGGCAGAAGGGAATCTTTGTCATTGAACAAAGATGACAGAAAAGAACAGTTTTGCAGGTGTGCCATGGGTGCTTTAAAGCAGAGCTGTAATGGAAAAGTAAAAAGTTCCAAGATGAATCCCTTGTGCTAACCTGGAAGAAAAGGGAAAGAACAGGTTTCAAAACCAGCGTGCTGCCTGCTTTTTATATATATACATATAAATATAAAAGGAACCTCCCACTGGTGTTGAGCATCTCTTTACACAGAATTGACACGTACCATGTTCAAAGTGCCTGTTTCACAAAAGAGCACTCTCTAAAAAGCTTGTGTACTATACAGAAGGATAAATGCTACACTTACAGAAGTTTATTTTTCCTCCTGCGCTTTCCCAAGCAGACGTAATCTGTTCAGCACTCCACCAACAAAGCCTTATTCTTCATCTGTTGGTGTGCCCAGATCCAGCGGCCTCTGCTCCAATCCTGATACGTCAGGCAAGACAGCAGCTCATGCGCAGGCAGCGGCAAACTGTTGGCAGGTACCACACTCATCTGTTTCATCTTTGATCCTAACCCCAGAAGAGCTGAGGAACAGCCCCTCTGCAGCAGCACTGTGAAAACAATATCAGCATTGACTGACTTTGGTTCAGTACATAAAAATAAGTTATCAAGAAGACATAATTTGGCTACACTCCATGTTAGGCAGTCTGTACTGCAACCGACATGAGGCATCTACAGCGAGCTTTCATTTAAGGTGGTTTTCTCCCTCCTCCAAACAAGAATGATAAGAGATGACAGGGTTAGCCCAGAACAATAAGTCATTGAGAAGATTAAAACACACCAAAGACTCCTTTACCTCTTTGAAAAGGAAAACACAAGTACGAGCTCTCATGTTCTTTAAGGAAGAAACACTGGAAACCAGCACTGTAAGTTTATTAACTTAAAAAAAAAAAAAAAAAAAAGTTGCAGTATTACACTGTCAATTTATTTCCCCTGTCCACCAGTAGAATTGTGCAACACAGGAACATTCACTGCAGTGAGGAGAAATCGCCTGTGTAACAGAGGTGCATCTGCTGCTGTGAGGAGAAACAGCCGAGAGCAATTTCTGATGAGCATCGAGAAGCAGCAGCTGCAGTGCCCCCCTGCAGCCTGCCTGGAGCTCTGGAGAGGGTTTGTTCCAAGTCACAACCTCAGGTACCATCAGTTTGGTAAAGCTCAACTCCATAGCAAGGCAGGAACATACAAACCGTGGGCATATTTGACTGTAAAAGAAACTCGCCTGCAGTGATTTTTGGAATAGGTTTCCCTGAAATAGGTACTACAATGCTGTATTCAATTCTACGAAAGCTCCTCTTAAGTAATTCCAGGTAAACACCCATTAAGCAATGTAAAAGCAGAGTTAAGCAGTGAACAGGAACTCCTGTATTTCATGTTAAGCACCATTTATCACTCTATGCCAAGAGGCAATTTGAGCGAACCTTTTATTTGAAGACACATTTCCAATTAGCTAATTAAATTAAACTCTAAATTTAGTAGTCCAAACTTGCTTTTAAACTGATCTGCTCCATCTTGGCAGCCACTGGGATGAGGGAAACACATCACATTACTGTACAGAGTCAGTCTTCCTGCAAGCAGTCGCTGAGCCTGAGTGGCAAAAAGCCTGTGGAAAAACGTCTGTTTGCTTCAAAATCCAGCCAGTCACTGTTGGCCAGAAGTGACATCAGAGTAATCTTTCAAGACTCCAGCCAAATGGTCATTGTGAGTCTTAAATCGACGCTTCTTCTGAGAAGTGGGTTTCTTCCTCTGAGCAGGCGCCTAAAGGAAGAAATAAACAGTAGTTTATATTAAGATCTCCCTTCCAGCTGCAACATCCGACCTGATGTGGGACACACTGTGCTACCTGCAGCCTTTGCCTCACTGCAAAGGGGAGCTGTGCATGAAGAAGGGGTAGGCAGGAGGCGAGCTGTCTTTATTTATGCAGGAAGCAACTGTATTCAATTCAAATCTTGGCGGGGAATTGGCACTGGGGATGCGGCAGAGCCTCCTGGTATCTTGTGCACTGTAGGAGTGCTGGCAATTGTTTCAAAGTGGGATTTCTGAACACTCCCAGAGAGCTACCGAAGAAGGTAGAGAGCCCATAGCCACAATGATGTGCTCAAAGATACATAGAGAATAAGTGGAACACAAGAGAAGTGCCCACATTACAGCACGTGTTACATCCACTGTAGCAATGGCAGAAACCAGGAACAGATCCTGTGTGGAAGGGCTTTGTGAAGGGCCAGTCCGAAGCCAGGTGCAGAAGAGAAAAGAGATGGTAAGCCACATACCAGGAAATGTAAAAAGAAAAAAACAGCAGACTTGTTATAAGCCAGGAAGAAAGCATCTTTGGAGATCTTGCAGCCATTCCGGCCCACCAGTAAAGCATGAGCACACTGCACTCTGTCTGGGGAACAGCCTAAGAGCGGTGGGAGGCGGGTTACACAATTCCTATCAGCGTTTTCAAGGCTGTTCAGCAGAAAAGGGAAGAGAAAACCTTCTCCCAGAAGAGCTGCTATTGTTTTGCTCCTAACGTACTGTACAGCTTTAAGGAGAAGCTTCTACTTTGGAGTTCTCAGGGATTTTTGGCATTTGCCCTCTTCTTGATGTTGCTGGGATTACACTGGCTGAAACGAGTTATAAAAACACTGGCTGCAGCATTGTTTTTTTGCAGCTTCTTAAAACTGGTTGCGCTTCCTTGAGCTACATAAAGCAGCTGCGCATAGGCGCAGGAATTAACATCATGGGGTCAGCAAGGGGGGGAATTTTTCAGAAAGATCTGCAATTTGGATCTCTTACTATTCTCCGCGGTCCAGCTTCTCGCATGGAAGAAATACCCTGTCGTTTCAGGTACTCTTCAACTTTGTCCTCATCTATAGAATCCATGGGAATGCTCCTCCACAGCTTCCGAAACTCTGAAACACGAAACAAACCCTCGTTTCATAACAGTGAACAAACCATAGGCAAAGCTCTTGCACGGAAGGAAAGAAGAAACAGATCTGAGTTCAGACACTGAAGTACTCTGATACAGCAGCCTGCAATGCAGGTTTTGCTGCCAGCAGGCACCCAATTAGCACAGCCTTTACCCACTCTTAAAGTTGGATGCACTTCCAAAACCCACCACCAACAAAAGCTACCAATGCTTCGTGGAAAAAGATGAGCTGATTCACATCTGCATTAAGTGTACCCCAGCATCCCAGCTTCAGGGGCACCCACAGACAAAATGTGTCTGTTTAATGGTAATTTTCTGCAGCATCCATCCTTCTGCCTAGCGCCCCTGTGGCAGAGCAGACTGTTAGTGTGTTTTTTAAGCCTCAGTTCAAACGATCCTGGTGAAAGGTAATAACTAACCATAAATGGCAACTTCATTCACACATCTTCCACTGCCATTGTCATGGGAGACTTGCCATCTCATAGTCCAATTTACTGAAGATTGAAGACATTTAACTTCAGTGGTTGCAAGCTCCTTTATCACTGTAATCTAATACATACCATGCCGTATGGATAATAAATTACTAGAATTCTTCTGATGTTAAAAAGAAGAGAGATACCTTAAAAACCACAGCAGCAGGAAAAAAGGCAGAGACAGTAAGTCTTAATTAGAGCAGCTGCCATCTGCCTGAGCACTTTCTGCCTCATGTAAAGTTTCACAGAGCCTCTGGAATGCCTTCTCCCGGCAGCGGCTGGTACAGTTCTACCTCCCTTCATTCCCCAGGCAGTCAGTTAGATATATCCTGTCAGCAGGTTTGGCTAACAATCTATAAATAAAACACAAGGCGCACATAGCAACGCAAGACTAAATTTTCCCCTTTATTTCCAGATAAATTTAGTATACAGTTGTCAAAACAACCACAACTTCTGCATGCGTAAGAAGTTGTCCTATGCAGCAGGCGATGAAACACTCCAGTGACAATCTGCCACAAACACACCAGCTCTGGGCACACTGCAACTAAATGGTGCTGTATAGAGCCGTAAAGAGCAGAATTCTATCCTGTACTTGGGCCGTTCCCTTCCTAATGCATCTTGTTTTTCTCAGAATGGGCATGCCTTAAGTCTCAGCTCTTTCTTTTTCTTCCCATTGCCAACAGAAAGGGGCTGTTCGAGCTTCTCCGGAAACAAAAGAAAGGAATTCTGCCAGGGAAGAGCAGCAAATGTTCATTTTTGGTAACGCAGTGCTTTTTAGAACTAAGCCCCGTCACAGCACCACTTTTGGTTACAAGGAGATAGTGCTCAGCCCACTGCTCGTGTTCAGGCTGTGCAGCACAACAGAATCATTCAGACAGCAACTTTCAGATAACTTAATGCAAGGAGTGACACCGAAGTCAAAGCAACCTCTGTCCACTCAGCCACTTTTGGTGTGATTCCTGGCTTTTGGGGTATCTTGCGGTGCCTGCTCTCACAGTTCATCTCTCACCTCATCCTGTTGCAGCAGGTGGACAGGGCTGTGTTAAGAACAAAGCCAAACACACAGCGGACACTTCTAAGCAATAAGCACTCAGACATCAGTCTTAAAGGCTGCAGCCTGAGCAAGGATCCTAGTGCATCCCTCGGCCTGAGCAGGGCGTGCTCCTTCAAGCTCTTTCTCCCTGTCCTGAGCATCCAAGTGGGACTCAGCAGGACACTCAGACCCGCTTGGTGGCTGGAAATAAGGATATGATGGCTGTGCAAATTCAGTATCACACTTCTGCAAGAAACCATATTCCCAACCATGTGTTTCTGCAATTCATGCATGAAGTGAGAAGAGTGCATGTAAACACATAAATATTAAATAGATTCTAGGCAGAGATGCTTTCAGGCCATGCTGTGCTCTGCTGCCTTTAGTTCTGTGCAGACAAGCCCTTTGAGAGATGCAGGCAGTTCTCTTAAGATGTATGTGACAGGCACGTGCACACTGGGTGACAGTATCAAGAGAATTGGTCGCTCTGAACAAAACAGTGGTGGTCTTCTTACCATGTTGTGCTGCAAACACAAGTGACCTGTCTCCTTACTAGAGTGCACGATACATGGAAAAGTATGCTCTGATGCAAAAGCAACACCCAAAAAACAAAACACCAAGCGGAGGATAGGTACTTAAGGTTAACTAGCTTACATTCTTCTGGAGAACAGAAGTGAAAAATTAAACGCTAGAAAATAAATGGTCAGCTCTTGAAGGATTAACAACAACAGAAGTGCAGGCTACAGTTAATACCTAACCACAGCATTTTGCATTTCTTGTAATGCAGTGATTATACCATCATTACAGCTTCACATTCACCTTTTAAACTTGGTCAAGAAATATGAACTTAACAATCACCAAGAACCAATATCGCGATGCTAAAATGGGCTTCAAGTACAGATAGTTTAATTCATTAATTGGCCCCATCAGAATCACCGTACAGTACTCAGCCATTCTTTTTAAATACTCCTCCACCAATCAGGCAGCTTTCAGCACTGTAGCTTTGACTGCAGTAATTGCAGAAGAGCTTCTGTGGTGAAGTTCCACAGCCAGGAAAGTGGTAAATCACAATAAAACTGTCCCCTGGCAATATTCTGTGTTAAAGGGTTGGCTCAGAACAAAAAGAACAGCATAAAGGTGAGGATGCATTCACATGGATGTGCATACTTGTGGTTTGTATTCAGGGTTCCATCTAAAGAGCGAAGAAATACATCTATCATCTCATCACAAAACCGATTCCGTGTCGCAACAGATACTGAACTAAATGCAGGAAATGAAGAAAGAGAGCAGCTGGCTGGCTGGCAGTGAACCATTTCCATATTACCTGTCAGACTTATTCAGTCTCCAAGGACTATGCCCCTATCAGCTAGTGGAAGTTTAGACCTTGGGAATACACTGTGAACTACTGTGACATCCTCTCTGAAACATGAGAGCCTATGTGAAAAGCTGGCAGTAACCACCACTCCCAAGAAATAACCATCCACATTTCTGCCCCTCCAGGCCTAAAATCCATACCCTTAATCCATGTCAGGATGTGATTTCTCCAGCTACTTTGAGAAGAAACTGAATCACCATCACCCTGGCCTTTGATGCAACTCCTCGCAAAAAAGAGAGTCACCATCTGTAGTAGTTCATGAGAGGGGCCAGTGACAAGGAACTGGCCTGCAGAAACCTGGTGTGGAGAGCAGGAAGAGGACTGCTGAAGCAGAAAGCTCACCGCACACCAGGCTGCTCCAGCCAGGCACAGAGAACAGGTTCAGATGCATGCCTTCCTGCAACACATAAAACCACGGCAATCCTGAAGCACTTTCTATTTTCCTTCCCTATGTCCCATCAACTGCTGGGCGATCTTTATGCCAGCAGAGCATGGTGAAGGTGGTAGACTCTTTATTCAGAGTCAGAAAACTACTTTATAGCTAAGCCAGAACAAGTAACAATTATGGAAAGCAAGGGCCGTTCAGCAGTCAAGAAGGAAGGCTGCAGTTGACCACAGCAGGCTGCACTCAGACAAGCTGCCAACTCCTGTCACTTAAGCTGCTATGACAAGACAGAGAAGAGAAAAAATCCCCTGGAAAGAAATTTGCAAAGAGTTTCTGACCAAAGCAACACAGGGGCTGTGAAACCTTAGGGAGATCAGTATGTTTTCAGCAGAGGACTCCTAAGTCCTGACGGCAACGCAGATCTTCACCAAAACAGGCAGTGAGCTGCAGTTGCAGCACCCTGAGTGAGCAAATTCTGCTGGTCGCAGTATCTTGCAATTTGATCACTAAAATATTTCAACCCAGAGGCTTGGCTGAACTAGCACAACTCACAGGCTGCTCCCCTGCTTCTCCAGATAGTAAAGGAGGGAACAGGACTGACCGAAAGGCTACTTCAGTATTTGCTAACATCCCCAAGGTGTCTGCATGCACAGACTTAAAACAATGAACCTGGACCAGCAGGAAAAATACACAAAGCAGAACAGAGGGCAGCACAACAGAAGTTTTGTAAATGGCTTTCCTCTGTGAAATACCTGAGGGGTAAGGATGTTTCTGCAGCTTTACTGCCTGGGGTGCCTCATATACAAAAGCAATTTTCGCCACCATTCCCTGAGCTATTATAATCCAACACATTCTCCTTCTATAAATGCTTACATTTGGGAAACAGTGTCATGGGTAAGTGGCTGCACGGTGGCTTCCTGCAGCTTACCCTGCAGCTCTGATTGTCTTGCCCGCTCTTGCAAAAAGGTTGAGATGGCTTCTGGAGATAAACTTCTGTATCATACTGGTAATAAAATCTGTCAGAGATTAAAAACAGCTTAAGAGTCTTCACTGAGCTGAGCTAAAACCTGAGTACAGGACAAGAATGGACAACAACATTTCTGCGGAGAGGGCAGCAGGAAAGAAATTAGGAGCAGTAGGGAAGGTGAAATCCTGCTCTGTAACAGTTCTACAATTATACCAGGAAAAAAAAAAGGTGCCTGATTTTAAGTTAGTGCTTTGCCTGGACCATCTTGCAATTCAAGGCCAGAACTATAAGTCATCAACTGATCATGAGCAATTTTTATACTGTGAAATTTAATAGGCTTCATCCATTCTTTAAAATCTCTTCAAAGGTGCTTAGGAAGAATATTAAACATACGTATAATCAAATATCCACATTTCTGGGCACTACAGGATTTCCTACATTGCCTTCAGAGGTGAAAAACATCATCTCTAACAGTGCAGCAACTGCAGTGGCCTTTCAGCATTCAGGCCCTCAGTGAAAGCTTGCTTCACATGCAAAGTGCTCAGCCCCAGCACAAAAAGGCAGTGCTTGCCTTGGCTGAAGCACCTGAAATCAAGCCCTGCTTTTATAAACCCTTTCAGCTACACATTACTGACAGATTAATTAGTCAGGAAGTGAAGAAGGAACACATGCAATCTGAATCTTCTTTGGCTAATCACATAAGAGGAAGAACAAAAGCCGTTCCTCACTACACATACCTTCCCCAGTATCCTGGAGATCACGATATAGGTACTGCATTGCCGCTGAAGTACACTGGGGTTTGTTTTCAAAAGGGGAGAAAGAAAAGCTTGTTCAGCCACCAAAACAACTGCAGTCAGGGCAGAGGCAGGCACTGCCAGTTCGTCCCACTGCTTTAGGCAGCAACCTCCAAACTGCCTCACGCTCCTCTTTCTCTACTGAGTGGTGATAGAGCTCAGACAGCAAGGGGAGAGGAACCATGGAGGACAATAACCCCAGCCAACATATGCTCAAAACTGGAGAGTGTCATGGAGCAAAACCACGCACTGGAGTGCAGAGCCCTTACTTCTAAGGATAAGCATTAAACTAGAAACATATTTTGAACTATCATCAGTTGTTAGATCAAAGAGTCTGACAACACTTCAAGGCTTATTTGCAGCCTTCTAAAAAACTTAGTTTTAATGTTGCTGGAGATAATGAGCTGAAATAGCACTGCTAACGCAGGAACGTGTCATAGCTTATCCTGTACGGAGACAATTCTGCCAAGGACTCCCTAAGAGACGTGCTTCCAGGGCTCTGGAAACAATCTCAAAGCAAGACTGCTCAGGAAGGATGTTTTTTTTTCTCATCTCAGGATAACATGGCTGGAAAAAGGACCCATTCCAGCTGCAACAGCAAAGTGAGCCCACTCGGGAATGTTGTAAGAGTTGTGGCATATGCAGGCAGATCACAAATCGCACAAAAGAGAGATTTTTCCTCCTCCTCTATCAGAACAAAGCATCATCTTCTGCATGACAAAGAAAAGTCAAAAACAGCACAAAAGAACAACAAAAAAGTCCTTTTCTGCTCAGATGGGAACATGCTGCCACCTGCGGATGAAAGCAAGCAAGGCCATCTTGAACTACAAACACACTGCATGCTAGTTAGTGGTCCCTTCATCACAGACACTAGGGGCTTTCAGGCCTTTCCCGGTGGGAGACTGAGCCAAGCAGCTTAAACATTTCACGTTTTCTGTTGGTGTTTTTGTGTTTTGTTTTGTTGGGTTTTTTTTCAACAAAACATTTTCCCTTATTTTATAGCAAAGGTCTGCACTGCTGGTTCCTAACCACTGATCAGTGCCGCACGTGTGAGAATACATGAAGACTGTATATGAACAGCCTCGGATTTGTACTGACACCCCGACAGACCTGGTAGAATTCTTTTGAATTCTAATAAAATCTCAATAAAATGGACCCTTTGATTCCATTTCACAGCCAGTCCAGGAGTTACCATAAACCGGAAGCACTAGAATAGAGATTCTGCTAACACTTTTAGAATGGCTGGGTGCCAATTATCTGGAAAAGAAATGATCAGCAATTGGGAGTGTAATATAACCAGTAGCTGCTAAAAAACTTAAAGCTTTGTCTGCAATAGAGCTGATTTCTAAAGGTTCTGGCAAAGTTAGGAATCCTGAAAGCTGTGGGCTGATGGACTGAAGAAACACAATCTGAACAGGCTGACAGTATTAATGGTGAACTTGTAGGCATTTGGGAAGTTACAAACTCTCCAGTAAAGGCCGATTGAGGCTTACAATCCCTCATTTCATATACTGCTAGGACGCCCACTATAAAGAAACAAAGAAATTACAGTTTAAAATAATATTTTGAAGCTATTTTTATACTTTTAAATGCTGTAGGTGACATCTCCTAAATTATCTTTGTAGAACTAAGCTATTAACTAAATGAGAGTACAAGTCTGGTACGGAACAAAGAAGCTGCTTGATTCTGTTTAAAATAAAGAGTTTCTCTGAGTTATTCTAAGATAAAAGAGCTTTCCATTCTGTTCTATGGCCTTGCACATACAGCAGTTTAAGATCTGATGACAACTTTTTCCTTCTTTTACTATCATGTGACGCTTTGGAATATGGCTTCATGTGGCATGTTACAGAACAACAAGTGATCAACATTAAGTATTCATGTCCCTGAGCCATTTAAAATAAGGTCTATTACCAGGGAATGCATTCTCCCCTCTGTACTTACAGATATCTGATATTGGTTCTGATGTCATCATTGCAACACACCCTGACAGGCGTAACTAATTTCTGTAAATATATATATTATTGTATAACCTGTCCTCTTGCTGCTTTCAGCCAACAGGAACACTCATGTCAGAGGACTTTACCACTATTTGTTAGATAAAAAAATACACGCTGAAGCTCCGGAGCTCCACTCCCAGCTCTAGACAGCAGCACCAGCCCTCACTCAGGGTGCCCTCCCAGTCGTAAACCAACTCTTCCCAGTACATTTGCTCACATCTCCTCCCAGTCTGCTTGTTCCTTTTCTTCAATTCCTGGTTCCTCATTGCATTCACCAACAAAAGTACGTGACTAATAAACTGGGACAAAAAGCAGCACACAAACCCAAAAGAAATTCCACTGTTCTTCATCTGCGTTTCTGCAGCAAAATGTTAGATGTCATCTAAGCTACAGATGGGCAACTCTTAATCTTTTCTGTTCAGCTACACTTGAATTGTAGGGCTCCTGGTGCCACGTACCAATGCCTCCAGTAGAAAACAGAGGTTATTAACCCTGAACTTGTTTGCTAGTCTTGTTATCCTCACATTAATATAAACCATTCTGCTGACAGAATATAGATACACCAATAATTTCATATCACATTAAAAGACATTCAGCTGTCTAAGCTGAATTTAAACCATGGATACAGATGTAAATAAACACTTACCATCGTCCACAGAGAAATGACAGCTCTTGTCATTGTAGTAAAGAAGTTGCCTCTTATCAGGGCGGGTAACAAAGAGAATTTGGTCCCCTAAAGCCTTGAAAACAAATGCAAAAAGAAAAGACCCCAAATCAGTTCTATTTTAAGAATAACAGACCCAGATCCTGTTCTACAAAGAGATCAATGAATCGGAGAGCAGCGAAGAAACAAGCAATAAAAAGCATCCAAAGCGGACACCATCAATAAATGCATTAATAAAGCAAAGACAAGATAAGGAGGGCTGAGATCAAGATATGAAAGCACAATTAAGTGCCTTCAGTTGCAACATAGTAGGTAAAGCACCTCTTGTGAGAAAGCTTTGACAGCTGTGCTGAGATGTCAGGTCAATTCTAAACATAAAGGACGACGTACAGGAAAAGGTACAAAATCAGATCTTCTGAGTCACCAAAAGAACAAAAAGAACTCAGAAAATTCTCTCTTAGCTTTTACCTCTCCTTTGAGAACCTATCCAGAAGAGTTCTGCTGAAGCCCAGACAAGAGTGACTCACCTTTATAGCTTTATGTGCATTGGGCAGTCCTTCCTCAATTTCTTCTAAAAAGATTCCTCCCAGCCCTTGCTGGTCATGCTTGTCCAGGAGCCTGAGCAGAGCCTTTTTATCTTTCAAGTTGTACTTGGGTTTGAAAGCAAACTTCCCATCTATAACTTCAATTTTTGGATTGTTGACTAGTGCCTGTAATAGGAATATACATTTTAAACCTTGAAAGAGAGAACAAACTAGTACTTCAATAGCTACAATACGTCAGCCACGTGTTATAGCTGACAGTTTGGAGGTTTGAATTTGAAACAAATTTTAAATCCTTGGATCTCAGATGCAGCCTGGGCATAAATCACTGCAACACACAGCACAACATACTCATGGTGCCGCTTCACAGTGAAGACGACCAGAAACTCATGGACAACTGAAATGACTTAAGATCTGCTCCAAGTCAGTTTTGCTGTGCACGCTGTGCCATCGCGGACTACCAACACAGAGATAATCTTATATAAGCTTTTTGGTTCAGTCTCAGTATTCTAATTCGTTATGGAAACAACCTGGAGCTACTCTTCAAAGCTTTCCGTGGAGCCAAGTTTTCATGATAGCAGCATTGCCAGTTTTCTGTTCACCAGAATATTAGTATTAATTAAAAACATAACTTAAAACATCCTAGTTTTACTACAGAGATTTCCCCCAGCATGTGTCAACAGCCTTTACTACTTTGTTGCAAGGATTCTAAGTATGATATCAGCAAAACCAGATCTCGCTGAAGTATAAATACCAAATATGGGGTTTTGTTGATTTATTAGTCTTGAAATGCCATGATGACATTTGGATCAATTAAGCACGAAGATGAACACAGCAGGAAGTTTCAGTGACTCTGCAAGAATGAAACCTAGCATAAATCATGAAACTGATGAACTCCAGCAGGGGACCTTTGAGATCTATTACCCCACAATTCCAGACACAGATTTCACAACAGAATTCTTCAATTCAGTAAACAACAAAGATCTGAAAGTATGAATTTTAAGGCTTTCACTTAAGTAATTTGAAATCTTTGATACTGACAGGGCTCTCTGCTTGAACTCTGTTTAGAAGAAATTTCTTTAAGAAAAAACCAGCTGGTGCATATAAGATTAGCAATGAAGAAATTCACCTCAATTACAACTTACTCTTTGCTCTACTAACAGCAATTCTAATTGACCCTTAGAAACATCAGAATAGCTTTCATTTCAGTTATTTCAATAACTGAGACAAGAGACAAGAGAAATAAGAGACAAGACAAATCACGAATCAATGCAGCTTCTCAAAAGCAAAACTTCAATATTTATAGAGTCTGTAATTAAATAAACATATACAGCTCAGGTTTATCGCTATCTTTCAGTCTCCAATCAAAAGCTTTTCTTTACCTCATTCATTAACCACTGCTTCTGTTTGAGTCCAATATCTAAATGCTGTGTTTCATCCAAAATCTCTTCTAGTGTTAATGGATGCGTATCACCACGCTGGTGCCGAGTCTGGAAAAATAAAGAGGATCTATCAGTGATCTCTAGTTCTTTATTCAGCAGCTCAATTACCACAGGGTAACAAAAACTGGCAGAAGGTGATGACACAACAATTTCTGCGAAACCAAGAGAGACACAGCACACGGGGCATATCAGTACCAACTTTGGGTCTCTAAAGGTGATGAGAAAAATCAGTTTGTATCAGCTGAGATAAATGACAAAATTATCTGTCAAGCAGCAAATTACAAGTTATTTTGATAAACAGCTCATGAATCCTGAAAGTTGACAGCATCTTCAAATTCCTATTTCTAATGCAAACAAAAACCATTCTCCTTTTTTTAAGCAGACCTGGAATAATGGGGATTCCAGTAATGAAGCAGCATAATGGGCCTTTTGTTTACTCACGACATTTTAAATTGAACAGCCCAGTTTCCTGAAATTCTTGCTCTTGTGCAGTAAAGAAATCTCCAAGTCTGAAACATTCAGCATCTTCTTACTATCACAGAGAATAACTAAAGCATTTCCAAACATTATACTTTTATACTTGAAACCACTGTACCTTCATGTAATTCACTATTTTTGCAAGGACTCCAAACTTGTAGCCAGAGCTTCCTGAAAGGGCTTTCAAATTAAATGAGCCATTGCTGTGATCTACAAAAGGAGAAAATAAACACATTAACAATGCTTTCAACAACCCCTGTCAGAACCTACTTCTACAGCCAACAACAGAAACACTTCAGGAGCAGTCACTCTCAGAAGGGTCTGTGATATAAGGATGGGGATACAGACATGCAGCTACCTGCTGGCTCCAGAATGCTTCTGAGCAGAACTCTCCATCCAGTAAAGTAAGGCTGTGTTTATCAAGATGACTGATCAGCGCGTTGCCCTGCTCACACAAGTACCCAGTATCCCCTTCTGCTACTAAGCCTGCTTCTACCTTCAAGTACCACAAGGACTGTTCCAGCACAACATTTGTTTCAGCTTTCTCGTAAGGTTGAGTCAATGCCACTGTATTAACTGCATAATGCAGTACGTTAACTAGAAATATCCACTAACCACTACCAGAAGCCACAGGTCCATTACCAGCATAACGTTGCTCAAATCTAACAGTAATAGCTTTTCAGATTTTTAACTTCTCCAGAGAAGCAAAATTCCCCTCCATGTCATCACGGGTTTGTGGGTTATTTTTTTGTGTTTATTTTTTCTAATCCACTGTAGATTTCAAGATCAGTATCTGCATCTATTCCTACTGGTTCTGTGAAAAATAAGTGGAGGGACAGGAAAGAGTAATGGAAGCACCTCAGCTGCAGGAGAGGCTGCTGAGTGAAGGCTTTGCCATGCTGGGCAGCTGGAGGGCACACATGGGAGTTGTAACAAGGAGAGGAAGAGCTCAGGTGCTCATGGGGGGAGACGTACTGCCAAATGCACCAGATAGAAACAGTGACGTTCACTGGGTTTAAGTTTAGCATCCTCACTAAGTTCCTCATGGGAAAAGCAGATTAAGCTTCCAAAGTCACCATGGCACAGCTGAATTTCGTTAACGTCTCTCCCACTGCATCTCAGCCTACTTCTTAAGTTGATCTGTAAGTCACTAATGAAAGGCAACACGAAGTGGGAATCTGGGATGCAGTCAAATAAACCCACTTTCAGTAATTACTGTAAAGACTGATACAGCACCTGGCATTAGTGTGGAGAGAAGGTAATTCCAAACCCCACACTCAGGAACTGCACATTCTGAAGCAATTCCACGACATTTTAATGGAGGCTTTACACAGCCATGTGCCAGTTCTGAAATTAACACAGGATAACCAGCAGAACCGCAGCTACATAAGAACATTTTATTCTGCTTACTAAATTAAGAGAGAAACAACAAAAGCCAGCTCCCCATACAAACCCCGCCTACAAAGATTTTCCCCTACAGGATCACAGAAAAGCAATTACTTTGAAGGAAATGTTGTAAAATCATACACACAATGAGAGACGGGCAGTGTCTAAAACAAAGATCAGGGCTGGGCTACAGCTAAGACTACTTATCACGTATTTGTTTTGTCAGTTGAATCTCGAAGATTATCTTGTTCAATCTGCTTGCCTGCAGTCCCTGAAGCTTCCCCCATCACCCCCCCACACCGAGCCAGGCTGGCCCTGCAGGGAGGAACACCCAAAACGTCACAGCCCGAGTCCCAGAGCAAAGCAGATAGCTCAGGGCCGCTGCCCTGTACCCCTTGGCTAACAAGCTCATCGTGTGCAGTAAGCATCCCAAAAATGAAGCGTAGGAAGGAGTGGCTTCTTAATCCAAGCAGTAAGAGCCTATCTGTGAATGATTTCCTCCTGGGGGTGGGGGGAGATGGAAATGAGCATAAAGGAAGTTGTCAGCAGCACCACACGTCGGCCAATCGCAGCACAGCTCCATCTTAGCTGTGCCATAGGCTGCATTAAAACAGGGAACGGCACGGCGCTCGCTCAGCATCCTTACAGACAAGAGGTAGGTGCACATTATTTTATAATGCTGTCTTACGTTCATCTTAATTGCTGCAAGAAAATACACCCGTAACATATGAGCCTGTAAAAAGCCTCTTGCAACAAAGATGGTTTTTCTCTAGGTTTAGCTGGATTTTATTCTGTTTCAACACGGGGTGCTTGCCTTGCGCTGTCAGACACTCACCGGCTGTGTGCTAATGGCAAACTGATGACCACTCCATCTTAGAGACAAGCTAACCCAGCGAGCCCAGATTCAGGAAACAAAATGGGTTTGATGCTTACTGGCAAGGCCGCTTGCTTTCGGCAGCCTCACTCTCATTACCGAGCGTGCGTTTTTGCAGAAAAGACATGGAAGGCATTTTCCTTCCAGAGCAATTAATTAGGGCTGAAATGTAACAAATGTATCTCACAGATGGGTATTTTGTAAACCTCACCAATTGCTAAAAGAAACGCGTGTTTGTGGGTGTGCTAGAAACATGTTCCAGAAATCAGTACGTTAGTGTAGGAAGACAACCCCTGTGGGTATTATTATCGCTGTCAATACTGGAGCACTGGGTACCACACTAAAAGGTGAAAATGCACTGAGATTTGTAAATGCTGTTACGCCAAGATACCAATTATGGCTTCTTAAACAGGACTTCCTCAGCACTGCTCTGAAATCATTTATTTTTTGCCAGTCATTTTCCTCTTTATAGAGCCAAATCATTAAACATTTAACTCACTAAATGATGCAGGAGCTGAACCGCATACAAACTGAACTGGCTTACAATATGAATTTAAATTGTGCCTTTATGAACGAAGTAAACCTGTGTGAAGTCAGCCCATTTTCTGACAGCTTTCAAAGATGCTACTCTCATTAGCGCTGCACTAATTCCAAGGGCTTAGCAACGGTTCCTTCAGCCTTGTACTCTGGTAATCACAGCGAGCAGCAGCTGATGTTTACGTGCCCAGCCCTACAGCCTCAACTACAAAGTGAAGAGAGGAAGCAGTGGGTAAGGTACAGCAATTCCCCCATAAGTATCTGTAGCAAATGCTAGAGACAGGGCTCCTTCTCAGCAGCAACGCTGCTCTGTTTCAATTAGATCCAGTGAAGATGGAAAGATAAAGAGCAAAGAGTGTAACTGTTAAATGATCACAGTAAGACGTACATCACAAGCTGACCTGGCTGTACCATCCTGGCTTTTATTAATATGCCTTTCTTTATAAATAATGGCACTAAAATAATGACAAACCATTTAACTGCTTTAAGGAACCTGTTTCAGCAGATACCACCACAGTTCTCCTTTGCCACTTCTTGTTCTTTTGGACAGTCTCAAGTTTTCACTTCCTCACCAGGCTGACTACATGGCTGGGATATGTAAGGTTGAATAAAGCACTTACAGGCACAGTTTAATGAACAAAATATTGGTGTTGACACTTGATTCTGCCATTTTAATCACCAAATTAACTACATGTAAATAGTCTGGACTATTTTTCAATGAATATGGGAAAGTTTCCACTTTTTGCTTCATGCTGAAAGCAAAAATCTTTCATTCATTAAGTCACAGAAATCAGACTCCAGGTTTCTACGCAGTTAATGCTTTCTTAGCTCTTCCACCTTCCACAACCCGTGTTTTCCAGAGCACCTGAACAAACAAAAGTGTATTTTGGAGCTGCCTGCTATCTGGCACACACTGACCAATGAGTCTACACGCCAGGCAGGGGCTGGCACCCCGGGTACTGCACAGCACCCCACTGTACCCAAAACCTTGCTGCTTTCTCAACAGATTCAGATAACTGTATTCTATCTCCTCCTCCCACATTTGGTTTTCAATTGCTGGAAGATTATTACCTCATCTTAAGCCAGATACACACAAGTTACTGTAGCTCTTTAGATACATTTTTATTACTTTAAGACCATATACCAAAAGTACTGCAAGTTCCTTCTGTTTTGGGAGACAAAGGCAGGGAAAGAAGGAAACTGGGGAAAGACACCCAATGCAAAGATGTTATTGCCAAACATCTCATCTGCTGTAACTCAGAGAAATTCAGAGACAGACAAAACTGCTTTTTGTTCTAGATAAACTGCAGCAATCACTGAGACACTGCTTACTTTCACATTCCCTAGCAGTGGCCCTTCTGAGACAGACCATCTTGACAGCAATATGACTCATGCCAAAGGCGTATCTGCTGAAGCCAGCTTCTCATTTTCTCCCTCCCACGCCACAGCCTTGCCTCCTGTTGGTACAAACAGGCAGCGCTGGAAAAGGGACGGCAGTTAATTGGAGAAGGTGGCTGAAAACAAGAGAGCAGGTCTCAGAAGGGGTTGGGCTGATTGTTCCTTCCATCCATCCTAATGCTCACAGCACAGACTTATGGGTGGTCCTCTACGGAGCCAGGAGTTGGACTCAATGATCTTAAGGTTTCCCTTCCAACTCGGGATACTCTGTGATTCTATGAAACATGCTAAGAGTTATCAAGGCAGCTGAATGAGGGAGCTGCATTCCTCAAGCTGAGAATTCTCATCACCAGCAGGAACAGCTGGGAATAAGCATCTCAGGAGATCTGGGTGGGCTTATTTTGTTTTTGTTTTTAGGTTGGGAAGGTTTTGCAGAGTTAACCAGTCAGTACTAACAGGCAAATACAGAATGAGGAGTTTTCAGAAGCCAGGATTATTTTTGTGTAAGGTGAAGGACAATGAAAAGCTCAGCCCCATTCTTTGGAAAATCCTCCAAGGCAGCTACAATTTACCCTTAAAAAAAAAAAAGGTTTATGTCGATAGAGGAGGAAAAAAGCACACAGGAAAGCATGCAAACTCCAATGACATTGAGAAAGTTCTTCTAAGCACTGCTTTCGAATCACAAAAGAACTCTGAGTCAACAGTAAGGACAGACAGGTTGCTGAAATCACTGTACATACAGAAAACTGTAAACTTCTCATCCTCACATGTACTTGTAAAATGAACTGTTTTAGTCTGGAATAACCGACGCTACTTCATACATTAGGGAACAGTAATCAGCTTTCCAGACCAACTGCCAAGTTGTACCTTTTGGTTTGATACTTTGAGAGCAAGCATGTGTATTCAGCGATGTATTTTTGTAAGATGTGTGAGAACAAAGTCTGAGATAAATCTTTTCCAATTTGGGACTAAAAAAAAAACCAAACACCACAGCACGTCCTTGATAACAGAGTCCTCAACAGCTTTGTTTTTCTGTTTCAGCCCTCAAACCTGTGACAGGGAATACGCTGAGACAACTCTTCAGGAATGGCAACCCTCAACGCCACTCACTGGAACGAGACAACATCCATTTACCAGTACCTGGGCTTTCAAGTGCAAAAAATCTACCCTTTTCATGATAACTGGAACACTGCCTGCTTTGTTATTCTGATCATATTCATCTTCACTGTAGTTTCTCTGGTGGTGCTGGCTTTCCTCTATGAAATGCTAGACTGCTGCTGCTGTGTGAAAAATAAAACTGTGAAAGACTTGGAGAACGAACCCAACCCTGTTAGAGCGATGCTGAACAGCTTCAGAAAGCGTGAAACGGAGGTGGTGTAGGAAAGGCTGATCATCAGCACGCGGAGATCATTTAACACCTTGAACAAAACCACTTGTACCTTATGGATCAACGAGTTACATGCTTTTTTTTTCCTTCTTTTTTTTTCTTCTTTTGAACTTAAATAGAACGGCAACTGCTACTATTACATCTCCAGATGTGAACTTAAACAGTTAGCAAAGGCTTTCTGAGCACTTAGCTGAAGGACAATCTGTTGCATTGTAATGGGGAAAGAAAAGTTCTTCGTTTTTAAATGAATTTTTGTTGTTCATACTGAGTTACTAGAGTAGATCCTTGACTACCTGAACAGTGTTGCTTGACATGCATAAAATTATGTTGTTTAGCAGGAGAAAACACTTAGAAAAATGCTCAACAATCAAATCCTACGTGGCACAATGATAGAGCACTGTCCTCCCACTGGGAGGAATCACACAGGGCCAAGACAGACATAAGGGATTAGAGAAAAACAGATGCAAGACAGAAGGATTCAAAGGCAAGAGATGCCACGAGACAGCAGAGCCTTGTGTGCATTTTTGCCTTCAGCAGGGTTGTTCTTACTATGGGTTCAGCACTTTAAGAAAATAGTGGGAACCAGAATTAAATTCATCCTTAAAATAGCCTTTTCTAACCTCCTACAGTATAATTTGACCCCTTCTCCCTCCTTTCTCCCATTTCAAAGAACCACACTCCCTTTACTTCATCTTCAACCTGTTTAATGACTTCTGAGCGTTGAGACATGACTACTGCACTACCTTAAGACTACCTGACTGCATCTACAAAAGCACACTCAAGTTGGATCACGGCCTAGAAGAAGCAGGGTCATCTTTCTGTCCCAAGGCTGCTGCCTCTATGCCAACTATAACACTACAGGGAATATGACATATTGATTTATCTTATTCCTATCTCATTTTCTCAAAGCTGAACTACAGCTGACAGAGCTTTTGCCAGAACACAGGCTGACAGACTGCAATCTTTCCAGAGCAGTGACAGTAATTTTCCCCAGCCAGCACGCAGTTCTCAGGTGTAGGTATGTTTCACAAAGGAGGCCACATCATGATAAGCCTAGCACAAGAGAAAAGGGGATGGATGCACTGCAAGACGCGACTTTGTTTTGCACAACTGCACTTCAGCTGACTTCATCAGCCTGCAGATACATTCCACAGTTTACCCTCTCAGCTCTCTCAGAAGCTGACCACGTAAAACTTGGTACTACCAGCTTTCACCTCTAACTTACCGCATCATTCCTCTGAAAACCTACAGATGCAACAAAATACAAACAGTAAAGCTTTGTTTTTAAAAATTACAACTGTAATAGCAACAATCAACAGTGCGGCCTTCAGTACAGCCTGTTAAGTCTCTGCCTTGCTGCTGGACACAGAGAGAAGCACGCCAGAAGGAAACATCCCAACCAAACTAAAGCTACATGTGGGACAAGATATTTAATTACATAAACAAATGATACCCTTGACATTAGAGAAACAAAATCTACTGAACAAATGAGTAAGCTACTGATCCTGCTGCCTTATCCCCATCAGAAATACCTCAGTGCCATGACCACTACCCTCAATCTTTTTTCTTTTCTTCTTTTCTTTTTTTTTCTTTTTAAATACATAACTCCCACTCTCAGGGTTACTATGCCTAAGCTCCAAAAGATTTAGACACACACATACACCAGACGGCTCACCAATTCAACTCATGTTCTTCTTGGTCAGTAAGATGGAATAAAACACAGGCCACTGCTACCCAAAAAAAATCCAATGGTTCGTCCAGAAAAGCCATCTCCTTCCTGACACATTTACTACTGCAAACATTTATCTTCCACAGAGTTACTACCATCACACCTTGCCAGTACCAGCCTCACATGCAGCAAATGCTCTTAACTGAAACTGAACTATAAGCACAACCAATGGAAGTGAACATCCCAAGTACAAGGCAAATGAGGACACGCAACAAGACACAATGAAGATGACGATGTCAGTGCTGCCTTCTGGACTGGGGAGGCATCTCGTTATTTTCTACCATATTTCAGTCAGGCCATGAAGAACTGGCATCCTGCACAGGAGAAGGCAGCATGTGGGAAGTAATACTAGCTTCTGGGACACTGGTTTTGTGTTCTCACGCCTTCCTGAAAAGCACATGCAACAGGAAGTCCTGGGACTCTCTCCAGCTGCTCATTTAATGGGTCTGCATAGGAGGCAGCGAACAAGGAACCAAGAAGAAAGATGTCCCCCTGCGCAGCTCCAGAGCCTCGGGAGAATTCTTTTCCTCACATAAAGGAAAGCTGTGAAAAAGCTCCCAGAGATTTCAGCTCTTGCTGACCAAGACCACCGAGACACAGATTTCAAGATAAAGACTTCCCATTGATCAATAAATAGAAATCAAAAGATATGATCCTTTTTGTTTCTTTTCCCATCACTATTCTGAAGTGAGTAAACAATGCAGTTTGCAGTTTTGTCTGATTTAACTTGTTCAAATAATAGTTTTTAGGCAACAGTGACAACTGTTCTCGCTGGAAACTCGCACTGAATCTTCAGGCACAGGCTACATTTATCTGCGTGGTCCTCTGAGGATTAGCATGGTCTTCATGCCCCACCTTCCCAAATGAGAGCTAAAGGCAAATCCTCTGAGTCAGAATCAAAGAATGATGAGGGATTTGGATGCTCTGCAGAACCAAGGATTACTTGTGCTCACACACATTCACTGGGACATTAACTATTATCTTTATTGGGACTACACAACAGAACTAGGAATAGTTCTCTTAGTTTTCACTTTTCCCAAGGCAAAGGGGGGTGGGAATTCTTCAGCATCACTTTTTACTCCGTCTCCCCAGATCTCTCTCTGCCATACGCACATCCTGACAGGTACCTGCCAATCTGATGATTCAAATAAAAACTGGGTTTTGAGGCAGAGAACTTGGACTCCGCAGCACCACAGGGCAACTGGTATGTTGTCTGTGGCTGCTTGACCCCTTCAGCCATTCGGCTCCCTGCACACCTTTTCTGAACCAGTTCCTAAGAACAAGAGAGAGAAAAGCTGGTTCACTCTCCATTTCTCTTCTTCAACCCTTGATGATTCTGCAGTAGTTAGTAAATACATGGAAAAAGGACAGGAGATAGGCTCACTGTATGTAAAAGTTATAAAAATCCTGAAAGCTTTCTGAAATGGTCTAGAACAAAGCCAGCACCATTAAAGATTAAGCATATCTCCTCACAGTCATGCATTCTCATGTACAAAACCACCAACAAACCTAGCCCACAAAACAAATCACGCTCTTTACTCAGCTGCTTGCCCACACAGCCACTCAAGACCTCCAAAACAAATCACATGCAAACTGTGTCCATTACTCCTTCCCCATAAACCCTTCTTACTTAGGAGGTGAATACTAAGACATCCCATGGATGTTTTTTGGAGGTCAGCACAGCAAAAGCGACAAATAGAAACCTCACCTCTCCTGATTTATTTTCAGATATCTGGTTGATAGCATGATTTGGTTTCCTTAAGGCTCTGAGAAGCTGAAGATACACAAGCTCCCTACTCTTCCCCTCGACCAGAAGATGCTGTGCTCCTCCCATCATCCTTGCTATTTTAACTAGCAATAGGAAGAGAAGGAATGGCCTCAAGTTGCACCAGGGGAGGTTTAGCCTTGATATTAGAAGTCCTTCTCCAAAAGAGTGGTTGGGCACTGGAATGAGCTGCCCAGGGAGGTGGTGGAGTCACTGAGCCTAGAGCTCTTCAAGAGACGTGCAGATGTGGTACTAAGGAACGTGGTTTAGTGGGTAAGTGGGTGGTAGGGGGATGGCTGACCTGGCTGATGATCTTAGAGATGCTTTCCAAACTGCTGTGATTTCTCTCTGCTATTATTAGTTCTACTGTGGTTTTGTGTTTGTTTGGTTTTGAGTTTAGAAGAGTTGCACACTGCACTCAAAATGTAAGCGTGCAATGCGTTTACACAACAGCATTACTGTGTATTCCAGTAACTCCTGACGTTTACCCTTAAGAGCACATCAGTGAATTGTGTCAAGGTTTGCAGAGCTACTCATAGTGCCCCCAAATTACCCTTCCCACAAAAGGAAACAGAGAGCAGAGCACCATGTGCACACAAATCCTCTCCGTACTGCACTTCTTATGTGCTCATACTCATTCTTGCAGCACTCTTAAGAACAACTTACTTTAAGAGGTATGTTGTCAGCTGTGCCACCACTGCAGGGAAACAATGGAATTCCTGACTAAGGCAGAAAATAAACCTATGGGTGTCCTAGCGTTAACGAACAAGAATTAGCTCCCAGATAAAAGGAGAACTGCTAAGCACAACGCACCAGCCAGACATGACAGATTACAAGATTCACCTCATGCTTTTAGTTGATAAAATTAAGTTTTCAGCACCCGCTCAGTAGCATTTGCTGACATCCACCAAGCAAAATCCAGCTTCCTACAAAGTAATGTTCTGGCAGTAACAATTCCTCCAACTGAGTAACAGCAAGCAAGTCACAGTACGATGTCTGACCTTACAGGTAGTGGATGTATTCTTTCACATTGTGCGCTGTATTTCTTAGTAAAAAGAGACAATTTAAGAAAGACCACAGCTAGCAGAACTCACAGACTGTCTGATGCAAACACACAACAGGCAGATGGTGGAAAACCCAGAGGCGTTCAGCAGGGCACTGTTACCAACCTGAGCTCTGTTTTGAGCTCGATGGGCCACCTTGCTCTACCTTTACTTTTTTCTTCTTTGAGCTCGAGGGTTCAGTGGCTGACGCCGGGCGTTTCTCCACCGCAGGCGTAGAGAGGGCATGCTTTCGGAACAGCTCTCGCTCCCTCAGTAGGCTTGGATCCATAACTCTATCCAGGAAACCAGCAAAGAGAAAGGGGAATTAGAGGGCCACGATAAGGATACGGCTATCTATTGACGAAGGCTTTTATCCGTTGCCCGCATCCTTCTCTTTCTGCGCCAACTTGACGGACCGGCACCAAGACACAAGGCGATGCTCCGGCAGATCCGAGCCGGCCCTCAGCCTACCACAGAACGAGGGGCAGCGCCAGGTCCCGACACCCGTCCCCCAGCGGCCTCACGCGACCGACGGACGGCGGAGTCCCCACACGACCGTCACGTCCCGCAGCCTGCCGCCCGGGCGGAGCGAGGCCAGGTAGGCCCCCGCCGAGAGGCTATCGGCCATACCCACACCGAAGCGGCTCCCTCCCCCGGCGCAAACCCCTCAAAGCACTGACCCGCCCGCCGCCTGACGAGCCCCGGTTAAGCCCTGCCCCAGCCGGGGGCTGCCGCCCGCTGCCCCCCGTTGCCTGGCCCTGCCGCCTCACCCGCCCGCCAGCACCAGGCGCAGGCCGAGCCGCGCCGCTCCGCTCCTATTGGGCAACGCCGCGCTCCCAGCGGCCCCCGCGCCGCCACCCGCCCCGCCCCGCAGTGGGCAGCGCCGGATGAGGCGCGACCGCTAAAGATGGCGGAGGGGGCTGGAGGCTGCCTCGGCTTGGTTTAATTACGGATTTCACATAGTGAACAAAAGCGTAGACTTGGTTTTCAGTTCAAATACGTCTCGCAAGGGAGAGGAAAAAAAAAACTTAAGCATCGTTGCTTCATGTAAAAGAGCTGCTGGTGTAGTCTGTCCAATATTTGTACACGTACAAAACTAATCTTCAGTTGAAGATCCCTCTTCTTGTGTCTGCTTTGTGTTTCTTGGTCTGGGGCACAGAGCGAACAGGGGCTGCTGAGGCTCCAAACCACGTGGGCACCTTCCTCTTAGCCGGGGGCTGGGAGCTCTGCAAAGAGAAACAGGTGTGGAAAAAAAACCAACCACATTTCTACATCCGGTTGTAACTTCCAGCTCTGCACCTCAAACAGCGGTTGTCAGGAGACACCCATCAACCTCATGAGGGCAGTGGAAGGCTCTTAAAATGGACTTAAAACTGATGTTCTGGAAGCTGTCTGAGGCTATGAACAGTAAATAGTGTTCCAATACATTCAGTGGTTCAGGTAAGATAGCTGCTGCGTTGTTGTAGAATTATACCTACCTACATTCTTAGTTAAGGACAAGGATAAACTAACCAGAATAATGGATGTGTGAACACAAAACATGATGCAGTCATCAACTTCCCAGCCTCAAACTGGAAATTGAGACAAGCTGTACAGCAAGTGATGCTGGTCAGAGCCATATGAGCAACCTTTAGAGAAATGCAGTGTCTGTGTTCACACAGCTTGTTTACATGACCACCAGTGCAGAAATCCTTGGTGTGATGAGCAGCAATCACCCACAAACACCTTGGAGAAGGAGCCAAATGTGCCCTTGAGGTGTTTAAAAGCACTTGCCACTAGAGGGCTGCCAAGATCTACTAGGAAAAAACTTCCTAAAGCAGGATGCTGCTGCAGAAGTGGCGTACTCAGGCTCAGCAAGGGCAAGACAAGAGACGTGTTATTCTGCATCACGCACCTTACCATGAGAAACTGGCTGACAATTCAGGGTAAGGATATATACACAAGAAAAAGCACAAACAGAAGCTGGTTTTTGCTTTAAGATCAACACCGAAATCACCACCTATGTGCTCTACTCCTGGCAGCCTCACCTTTGGCTGAGTGTCAGCAAACAGTTCTTCACCAGGACTGAGGGCTGGCTGGTTCCCGGAGGCCAAATGGTCTGCTGTACCCCTGTTACCTGGCTGGGTATCATCTGTGCTCCATGTGGCCTTTGCAAAGGGCAGTAACAAAGGAGGCTGTTACACGTATCATAGTATTAGAGAGCAAACTAGATTCTTCAGAAGTAAATTAGTCAAATTATAAGGAGTTCCAATACTCCTCCTTAATAATATCCCTAGCTATTTCTTATCCATTTCACCAAAACAAAATTTGAGCAAGTGAAATGCATTCATTATAAACAGAGGAACTAAAATTTTCACTTGGGCCTTTTTTCTACCCCCACCCCTGTAGGGAAGAAGAATACATCCTCTGTCCCACTGGCTCCAATAACTCAAAATACTTGCTTCCATGTCACCACTGCTCTCTGTGTAGTCTGGTCTAGCGGTTGGCGATCCTGACCACAGCACAGAATGAAACTAGATGATCTTGGAGATCCTTTTCAGCCGTTCTATGATTCTATGATTTTCAGACATGTCTTTCAAGCAAAGGTGGTAGTTGAAAACGGCATAGTGGGCACAAATCTATTAACAAATCTATTATGATTGGTACATCATGCCTGTGCATTACTGATGGAAACAACTGAAGCAAAGATCTTTGCATCAGCTACACATCTTTGATTCGTGATTTCAAACTCACTTAGAGAATCATTAATGGCTAATGGCTACTGCATGCTTTATTACAGTAAGAACACCTATTTACCAAAGCTGAGGGAACCACTTGCGGATGTTTTTTTTCATCTCCTTCCTTCAGTGTAGGACTGGTCAAATCATCCTACAAAGAAAACATAACGTTAGATATACACTAAATTTGCACTTATGAACATCTTAAGCTTTCTAGACAGAAAGGGATTCAGTTTTCCCACATTAGGCTGGTGATCAGGTACCAGTAAAGGCAGAACATGGACTGTCTATAAATGGTCCAGCTTACATAGAGCTTTCATACCGGGCAGAAACTTCCATTTCATAATCTTCCATTATCTCAGCTACTCAAAACTCCTGGATGTTACAGGGAATCTTTTACACTCACTTCCTGAATGGCTGAACAATAGCAGAAGATGATCGGCTCTATTCTGAGCCCATTATTAAGTTGCAATTATAATGGTATAAACAGCAGGACCGACCAGGGGGCTGATCTCTTTCCTAGGCCAGCACTTCAGAAGAGGAACCTCCTGGTCAAATCTCAGAGGAGAAGACGACTCCTATTCAGAGCTGAGTAAAAGGTACACTGGGAAGATGGAGATGCTAAGCAGTACTGCAAACAGCAACAACAAACAGCATTTGGCCTGCTTCTAAAAAGACAAATATTATTTTCACAAAACCAGTTGTGTAGATTTTTACTAACCTTTCTTCCACTCCACAAAGCTTTGCCCCCACTTGTTTGGTCTCCTCCTGTCTTTTCCTGCTGTCCATCTGACAACACAAGCATCCTTTTGGCACCTGAGCCATACTTAGGTTTATTGCCATCCTTTTTCTCCAACAATGCAATAGCCATCTGGATGAGATACAGTTCGATATTTGCAGGAACAAGTTTTCTAATTGCTTGAATTTTGGTGGTGTCTTGGAAAAAAAATATATATATATATAATTTAATTATTTTAATTGCCCTTCCTCTCTTTGACTATTTTCTCATGTTGTAAAACACATCAGTTGTTTCTCAGAAAAGGATGGATTAAGGAAAGCCTAGAAGTTCCATGAAGAACTATATTACATGTTCATGGGATTAATTCCAGGCTCATTTGCAGAACATACCATCTCACATTCAGTGTAAAACATCGTAATCATCTTAACTCTAACCTGCCTCTCCTGTCAACCATTTTCTCTTGAGATGAAGACTATATACAGAGGTCAAATAGCCTCCCATCTTCTATTGTGCTGGAACAGAGAACTTCTACGGCAGTATGTTTAAGGAAGTAAAGCTGAGAGTCTGGTTGGGCCTGTAACTGCTAAAAGAACAAATTATTCTGCAGTAGGACAGGAGTACTGCAAGTGGCAAGTGAGAAAAATTCTGCAAAATTAAGTAATTAACTCCTAGGACGAGACTGAATTTTCAGTGCCTCATGTGCAGAGCCACAAATCCATATGTGGTTGCTTCCATCTTCTGAACTAGCCCGTGGTACCAGATGATGGGGTTAAGATAAAGAGCTGTATTTCCTGCACTATCCTGCTTCCTCCTCATAAACAAATAATTTGCAGACAAACTTCCCTGCAGAAATTTTACAGCTCTGCTTCAGCATGTTGTCCATAAGCCAGTACATACAGAAAGATCCTGCCAGGCCAATTTCTTTCAGTTTGCCTTTCAACTGAGTAAATAAATACACTTTGAAGAACAGTGCCTAGACCTTTTCCAACACAGTACAGTCAAATGGAAGCATGTGTATAGTGCTACCTTCTTTTGATCTTTTATGAAGTGTGATTGCCTTGTTCTGAAACAAACCTGAAAGGCAACCAACAGCTGTCTTTGCAGTGCTCTGCCATGCTATAACCACAAGTCTTCAAAGAATGATAGGTGCTACCTAAAGCAGTAGCAGAACTGTGACAATTTCCATCCCCATCATTAGCATGCCACTACCATGAGAAGCTTCAGACAGGGGCTGTGATGCTCACCTGAGTCAATAGGAGGATTATGGATAATATCAGAAATGATCTGTTGAACTTCAGGAGTCAAACCTGCTCGCTCCAGGTTGACAGGATAACCAGCTTTCACTGCCCGGACCAAATGAGTGCCAACCTCAGTAAGAGGAAGAGATCTGGTCTCACTGATAGTCCTCTAGGGAAACAAAAGAGGGGGAAATTACGGTGGCAGAAGTGTCTGAAATACAACCGAAAGCCTGGCAAGTTCCTGTACCCAAAAATCCACCAGGGATACCAGCACACAGCTAGCTGTGCAGCAGCTCTCCAACTCACAAACACTTTATTTCTTCTAACAGTTCTCAATTTTGTTTTCCAGCTCATAAAGAGCATAGATCTCTCAAGACTAATGCTTTCCTTAGCACAAGCACAATGAGACCTTAGAGTACATCAGACAAAGACAGACTCTTGTAAGGAATGGCAACGTGTGACCACCTTCAGCCTGCTTTATAGCATATGCTCCTATGACACAACTAAACACTGCCCTCTTTCCACCCTCTATAGCAGCTGAATCCCAGCAAATTCTACTACAAAGGAAATGGATGCTTTTCGTCTCATAGTTGAGCATCAACACATCTTCTGTTTCATGTTTATACTGTGTATAAAATTAGGAGGATTAATGGAAGCAGAGCATCAAGTTACCCATCCAATAATTATACAATTGCTTCTTGTTAATTAGCCCCGGTATGCACTTTAAGCTAGCAACTATCTGACAGGTATTATCCAGACTCTTGGAAAGGATAAAACATTCAAAGCAACTTCAATTTCCTACTGCAGAATTAAAAAGCAATAAAGGACACTATATGAAGTGACTCATGGTGCTCATCTTTACAGGGCACATGGTGTAGTATCAGTTTAGCCACAAGCCCTTGAACAAGCACTTGAACAACCTAAATGCAACTTGACCTTAGCTTTTCTTTGTAACAGGAAACACACCTTTATAAAGTCTGAATAAGAAAGCCACATCTGACATGTAGCCTTACTATTTTGCACTGAATCTCCACATGACCTTCACTTTGCAACATTACACTCTTACACGTGGACATGGCACAGGCAAAGGAATAGGGCTTTGCTATCTAAAGATGCAAGAGAGTTAGTGAAAGTTATCCACATAGTTATTAGCCTCAAGGACATGACTGCACACAGCCCCATGCTTAGCATACTCTTCCACAGGCTTCCTGATCAGGAAATCTTTCTACATGCCCTTACTGTGTGAAGGCAAAGATACAGTGCTAGATGGAACTAAAACCCATAGCAGAAAAGCACATTGCTCAAAATTACTAAAACACGCCAATAAAATAATGGTAGCAATTATGCCCCATGTCCTGCCAATCAAAAGATACCACTTCAGTGTTTTACAGTCACCCCTCCCAACACTGCAGAGGGTTTAAGGGAACAAATGTGCAAATCCTCTACACGTTTAGGTAAAATATCACCCCTGTGAGTTTTCAAAGAGGAAGAGACCATCACAGGGAGGAACTTACCAGGGAGAGATTTTTCTCTTGGAACAGGATATAGGTGACATGCTCAGAGGGAGGCAGAGCTCTAGCATTCTTCCAGGGAGATGTCTCTTTCTGATCTGTAGATTCAGATTTGGGGAATATGTCCGTCTGAGTGAGATTAAGAGAAGTAAAAGGATTATATCTCAGTAATAACTAATGATTCACCCTCCCATTATCCAAAGAAGTAACAGAAATTGAGTCATTCATCACCATGCAGACTGATTTTGACCACCAAAAAAGCAAAGAGAATCAGGATGCATACTCGTGCATTTTCATCTTAAGAAAACAAATATGAACTCATGAGGAAAAAGCCAAAAAACAGGCTATCAACACAAAACTCAATTAGTACTCATGACCTATGTAAAATGATGCCATCAGAACAAACTGTGGTATTCCATCTGTGGTTTTTGTATGGGAAATTCCTCCATGTATTTTAAACTTCAGCTTAACAAAGACTTCTTGAAAAACAGGAATAGCTTTGATCCCCATACCTAAATCCATTAGCTTTCTCTTAAGGAGGAATATGGCTAGATGTTTAACGCAGTGAGGAATTATCTCAATCATGACAGAAGTAGTATTTGCTTTCTAGACATTCTAACCCCAGTATCCACAGATAAATGTAGGAATTCACCCCCTTAAACTGCTGCATATCACCTCCAATCCTGTGCTCCATGGTCCCTCTCTGGTAGTGTCTCTTACCATTATGGGGACAAGCGTGATGAGGAGCTACTTTACAGGAAATCTCAGAAGTAAATCAGTAGTGTTGATAAAAGTCAGGCACCAGACTTTTACTAGTCTGCTGAAGACAAGCTTACAGAAACAAAGATGAGTCCTTCCATCAAAATCTACTGTGGCAATAACCTTATAGGGGCCATTTCCTACACCCTTGGTCTCCAAACCCATATCACAATTAACTAGCTTAATAATAGCACCATCGACCTGGTTAGACAGCTGTTCTTTATAAGCATGACCAACAACACCAGTCCATAACATCAGCCAGGTCCTGATGTCATTACCATGCAGCATATTTGGATTTGGAAGGTCTATAGGCCTTACTTATAAGTAAGCCAGATTGCTATGCCTGGATGGAAAAAACTGTTAAGGACAAACAGTGAGGGAGGAATCCAACAGCTGCAAATCAAATTATGATCCTTCTGGCACCTGCATTCTAAAAGACACTTAAAGTAAACAATACCTGCAAGCCATTTGCTTGGCAGAAGTCCTTAATCTCAGCCAGGAGAAGGACCAACATTGTCGATTTGGCTTCAGATACACCATCAATTCTCTTCACATTCTCAACAGTTGTAGGCCTGGTCCAGGATAAATAATGGAAGATATGGGTCAAGTCCGATGCATTCAGCTTTCTAACTTACTGGGGTAAGTAGTCTACAAGGATACTATGACAAATTAAATGGATCAGGAAAAATGCTACTCCTTCACAAATGAGACATGCTACCCAACAAAAGCAGGAAGACAATATGTGACTTGGCTTGTGATTATTTACTTATTTATTTATTGAGTGTTTCTGATATGCATGTATGCTGGCTTTACCTCATTCGGGCCATTTCCACCAGGATCTTATTGGTCGCCAAGACAGCAGGAGGAATTATCTTCTCATTAGCTACCTTCTGTCTAGCAGTCAGCAACTTGCCATAGAGAGCAGTCTGTGAAGAAGAGCCAAATTCTCACGAAGAAGCTTTAGATCAAGCACGCAGAAACGATTCAAATATGAGCTGAAAAATTATAGCTTCTCTAATCTTTCCACTAATACACAAAAAACTCTGCAACCCTTCAAGGACATCACATTGAAATTCTCTTTCAGGATTTCTACTCATAACATCTTTGCAATGTCAAAGAGCTGCCCAAAACAGCTGTTCTGATACAGCAGGAACTGTGCTCTACAGGTTGACTGCATTTTGCAGATATCCTCTCTTCCCAAGACTTACCTCTAGTTCATTTTCTTGGGATGAAACAACAGCTGCTCGGGGCCTCAAGGGAGATTTCACTGGTGAGCGCACTGGAAAACTGATGAAAGTTACACATAGTCAGCACTTGAGACTGATCAATTTGTTCACAAACTTTGTATCACGCTGAAGTGAGCAACAGCCCTATTTGTTTTGCTTTATTTATTGTGTGTTTTTTGTTTGTCTTTTTTTGCCTGCTATTTGACAGTACAGTCAGATTGTGACCAGCACCTCATGCCAGCAGCAGCACTGATACAGGACTTGAGCTGATTGGAGCAGAATTAGTAGTATCACATAGCCAAATTTATGAAAATTCCTCTGTGTGTTCTATAGCTTTTATAACTACAAAAATAGCCTTTTGCTGTAAAAACAAACAAACAAAAAAACCCCTCATATAAACACTGCATTTCTGTGAACAAAACACCTGCATCACTACCTGCATCTGTATGATTGTACTGTTAAGAAAGTGTATTCTTGGAAGCACTTGTCCATGTTATTCTGACAGCATCCACAAGAAACATCTCTCATTTCTACTCACAGCCAGTCACATGGATCTTTGCCAAAAAGAGCTAATAACCTTAAAAGCATTGGTGACAAAGGCATAGCTCCTGTGCTGTAAGCAGTGTTAGCTGATGTTCCATTCTATACAGGCATGCCTAGTAGTAACATCACAGCGACCAGCCTACAGGCTCACGTGCTTAGGAAATTTTAGCTCTAATTAGGCTGCCACAATTATACTGAAATATCCGCAAGCAGACACACTAGAATATGTATCTTCTGCTTGTCTTGCTAAGCAAAGTGCAAACTAACTTGTTTTAGACTGCAGCTATCCCTGAAATGATTTTTCTCCATACAGCTACAGTGGCAATCTTTCAGCTTAAGGGACTTCTGGTTTTCCTGTCTTCTGCAAGCATCAGGATGCTTGCTGGAAAGAAGAATGGAACTGCTCAGAAATGCAAGACGGGTTTAAACCTGAAGCTACACATAACCCTGGAGCACAAATTACTTTTTCTGCCCTTTACAAAAGCTTGTTTGTTTTGTTGTTTTTTTTTGACCTCAGGGAACCTGGGTTTGTCTCAGTCTTCTCCGGATTAGTGCAGAAAGGCAGAAACCTATGGACTTCCATGCTCACTTACAATCACTGAACGGGACATACTTTTAGTTCTGCCATCTTTGAGATGTAGTCACAGCTTGACAACTTTTTGGTTTCATTATTATTTAACTGAAAACTATTATTCTTATTTAAACCACAATTTAAAATCCATTACAGTTTCAGCCATCACACAGAAGACACTGACTGGGAAAAGAAAAAAAATGAATGGCCACATTAGAAGTACCCAATATAAAGCTGCAGTTATACTGTTTTTATTAACATTTTCTTTTTTTTTTATTCCTATTGGATTCGAAGTAAAGCCAGTTAGAAAGTTTGTACTTCTATACTTGGTAAAACTTGTTCTGCCAGTTTAAAGTCTTCTTTTCCTTTAATACTAATTACTTACAATCAAACATTTTTATGGTCACTTCTAAGTGGAATATCAGTTTGAAGAACTGCATTACCAACAACATCTGTACTATTAATGTTTAGAAGAGCGTACCTGTTAACCATGGTATTGCTTCTTGGAGGAGTTCCAGCTTTTCTCTCATATGCAAACATTTCATACAAAGACATCTATAAAAAAAAACAACAGAAGAACAAGACAAATGAATGTTAAATTAACAGTATTTTCCTGTCATGCTGCTATAAGCAGGAAAAGATACATTTGTGACACCACGACACACTTAACACAAACAAGGAAGGGCCAAAGAACGCAAGAGTAGTTGTACATATACAGACCTGCTTAACTGGTGACTGCTTTGCTCCTTTCATGTCTGGGGAGCGCTGCATGGAGACCGCAGCTGAAGGTCTATGGCTGTAATGAAACAGAGTTCCTTTCTACTTGAATTGACTGAATCATTTGTACAGCGACACAGCCATTTTAAAATCAACATTTCACTAAGCAAACCAAGTAGAACTTTGAGTAAGGCTATTCGGGGAAAATAACAATTCCACTTTTTTAAAGTTATTAAATACATTTGTTTTGTTTTTTTCTTTTTTTAAACAGAACACTGAGGACCCCGAAGTTTGATAAAAATATTACAATGTTAAAGAGGAACCAAAAATTTCAGCATACAGAAAAAGCAGTGATTTTTTTAAATGAGAAATCAAAGTTTTGTGACTAAAATCTCTTTATAAGAAAAATCTATTTTTAAGATTCTTCATGTAGAGAAAACAAATATCAGCTTCCCAGTCTGCACTGAGCGCAACTTTTGCCACTTCCTATTTAGAAACCAACAAGGTATTTCATAGAATCATAGAATTACTCAGGTTGGAGAAGACTTTAAATATCATCAAGTCCAACCACAGCCTAACCATAATACCTGAACTCTAACAATCCTCTGCTAAATCACATCTCCGAGCACCACTTCCAAATGGCTCTTTCTTCTTCTAGAATACACAAGGACAGCAGCTAAAAAGCATCACAACAAGAAAAAGGGGAAGGCAAAAGAAAACTGGCACTTTGATTTTGCATTGCTGAAAAATAAATAATTACAACTGAGACATCTGAGTATCCAGCAGTGAAGAATTCTGTTCCATCACTATTTATTGCAATAGCAAAGCCTCCAGTTCTTTATCTTTCACTTCAAAAAGTGTTGGCCTGAGTCCATGTTTGCCAAGACCAACAAAATACTGCTTATGAAGTACAAGTGGAAGTGGCAAATGACAAGCAAAACTTCACGTGCCATTTCCTTGAAGTAATTTACTCTGATGGCAAATCAGCTTACCGCTACTGAAATAAAACAAACCAAACTTCACCACTTTTGCAGACTTACTCACCAAGACCTGAAAAAGATTTCACAAAAGTACACACATGCAGACAGACAAACCATCGCACATTTGTGTTGAATCAATTCTTCTTGCAACACAGGCTTATAGCACAGGCTGAGAATGTGAAACAGAAAAGCTAAATTTTATGACAATGTAGGTCAAGTGCAAAACTGGGAGAACAAACTGTTAGCTGCTCTAGTTAAAGACGAATTCAATTGTGTAACTCATCAGCAGGAAAAAAAAAAAAAAGTAAATCTTCCTCTAATATTTCCTGCCTTCAGCAGATCTCCTGGCTTTTTTTTTTACTATTATAACAGTACCTAAGGGAAAGCCTAGGCTGCTAAGTCCAGTGCAGCAACCTCCTGTCCAATCTGCCACTTCCAGAACTAGTCCGCAGAGACTGACGACCTAGATGATAAAAATAGAGTGCTTCAGAGGAAGCATACGTTATAATTACCTTCTTGGAGCTTTCTGTAGGTTTAAGTCTTCATTGGACTGTAACAGAAGACTTGGATTTGAGGCAGATGCAGCTTTCAAAAGCCAATTTCTACCCTGTAAGGAACAGACAATACGGCTTAGCTATAGATTACTCAGAAGCCTTTGAGACTCACACCAAGAAGTACCTTCTGGGTAAGCCCACATGTTGTTGCAAACTTGTTAAGCCCAGGGACTTCTCTGAGGAATCCTTCCATTATCAGCTGCTGGCTGAGTGACTTCCACCAGCTCTCTGTCCAGTCTTTTCCACTGCCATACAAAGCGTGTTTCCTGTATCTGTCTGGCAGTCGCTGAGAATTCTGAAATTGAGAGAATCGGTCATGTTTCTCCAGCCCTTTAGGAAGGAAGTTTCCAATGTAACCTGCAAGATGTATCACGAGATATGAGGAACACGTCCCCGAGAACACAAACCTCCTAGAAGAACTTCTCTGCAAAGTCACAAGCCAAAAGAAAATTTCATTCAAGTTTACATAATATCCACAACAACAACCACCCTTAAAACAACTCAATGAAGAGCACAAGCCATGCTTATCACCTTGTTCAGTGCCACTCAAAGAGTGACTTCACCTTTGCTAATGTAATCCATTTTTGTGCTGTGAAAACATTATGACTTCAAAAGGCAAACTACACTGACATGACAAAACTGTAAAACTGCCTCTGCACATGGAGGAAGTGACAGGACAGGACAAGGGTGCAGAGACAGCTACAAGCTGACAGCAGATGCTTGCTCTACTGCCCCTCCTCTGCTTCAGCTGCCTGTTAGAATGTTTGGGCATTCACTTCAACATTTCTTTTTGCCTGGAGTGGTTGCTGGTTTCACCATCTCTTATCAATGGTTGAGACTAAATAACAAAACAAAACAAAAAACCCACACAATTAGGTCCTCTTTAATGGGTTCTCACTCCCCAGTCCCAAGACACAAAAGGACTGCAGAGAGCTTAAAGCCCCTTCCATACAACTTTCCATGAAGCTGGAAAGTTCAGACCATTTCTGAAATAGGGATGTAAGAGGGGATCAAGTGATAGCAAGTAAAAGCATCTTAGCGGGAATGAAGTTTCAGTTTACCACTGACATAAGAAAGCAACAGGGAGACATGCCTCAGACTGTCATTTGCCCACGTGCTGACTATCCCCTACCACAGAGAGAGCCCTATGGTCAAATAAGCGATTTTTTTTAATTACAAAAACATATGCATATACATACGTAGAACATATGCTCCAGTATATACGTAGGTTGCTCCAAATGTAATGTCACCTATTTATTTCCATAGAAATTACAACAAAGACACTATAACACTTTGATAAAGCAAATTCTTAGCTATGAAATGCTATTTCTCAACATGGTCACCATCATTATCTACACATTTTTGCCAGCAATGAAAAACAGCTTGCATGCTGCTGTGGTCAGCACAGGGTGGCCTGATGAGCTCCATCATGTCCTCAGGGTTCACAGAAGAGAGACAGACAAGGAACTCCTGCTCAGCTCATGCAGCAAGAGAAGCAGCAGGAAGAGGGCCTTGGTTCAGCCTTCAGCACACAGGGAATAGCACAGTGTGGAAGGTGAATACAGCTTGCTGCACAATTGGACTGGGACACTGAGTCCTGACTCTGAATTAAAGCAAGTCACCTCCTTCAGGAAGCAGCAAAAGCCAAGTTTTACAACTCATGTCTAGACAGCCCTCATTTAACTCTTAACACAAATTACTTGAAAGCATTGCAACGTTCCTTTCAGTTTTGCAGTTACATTATTTACTCCAGTAGCTGCACATTTTTAGAACATGGTTGTAACTCTGAGAGCAAGTTCAACAATGGATATCTTTATAAAAGGAATAAGATGCAAAACAGTAAACTTCTTGGTCATATTCAGGATAAGCAATGCCATGTCGTTTTAATGTCTGGCAGTCAGTCCTATGCCAAACCTACAATTTTAACTGTTTAGAATTTATTAAATGTTAGAGTTACTACTAAAAGCCATTTGCAACCAATCTCTTAAGTCTATTATTAACAATAAAATCATGGCTGACATAGCTATAAATTCACTTGTGGGCTGACAAAAGGAGCTCAGTTCTAAACATCATGTTCTCGGTTTCGCAGAGTTAGTGTAATATTTCTCTCAATGCAGCTCTAATTACACGTTTCCCAGAGGGCCTTGTATGGCCTGACTGAACTTTCAAATATTAAGTGAAACCTGGTCCCTCCCATCATCTACCTGAAGTCTGCTGGAGGCAACATGGACTTACTTGTTGTAAAAAGATACCATTAGTTTCTTTGAAAGAATCAGTTTTCCATAAGACACATACATTTTTGAAGCAATGTACCAGTCATCTTCAAATAGAGATAGTACATATTAACTTGCGGTGATACCAGTGGGCTATTTCACACATTTGCTCTAGAGGACAAACTGAGCAACAGAGCAAAGAAAACGACCATTTTTAAAGGGTATGTTAGCCCAGTGAAAAGCGGTAAGAATTTATTCCATATTAGCAGTGCAAACCTGACAATTCTCCCAATAATGTCTAGCAAATAAATTATTCTAACTACTTCAAGATCTACAAAGATGTGTTTTCACTCTAAGCACATTTGTGTGACAATTAGCAGATTTCTAACTAAACACAAAGAAAGCATGACATCATTCACCAAATGTTATCAACTACTGCAAGTGATTTTTTTCCAGACTGTAAACATTTGAAGTGACTTTGTTCTTACTCCTGTGTCTTATCTGGTGCATTTCTCCTCAGTATTTCAAATGCACTGCATGTGAAGATACTCATAAATCATTTACACTCATCTTAATATGCTACTTCCTGTCTCACCACTCCAACTCAGTCAGCAGTACAAAGCCAGAACAAAAGTCATCATCTGCTACATTCAAGTCAATGGCCTACCAAGCAGAGATCTGTTTGTTCTTAGTTCTGGAAAGGCTATTCCTTTCAGGACAATGGAAATGATGAGTTTTCACTGAGAAGTTGCTCAATTGCCTCTGCAATGACATCAGACTTGCCATAAAGAATGTAAGAGCTCAACAGCTTCAGAACCTCTGCCAGTACGTGGGCTAATATAAAACCACTGATAACAAAGTAGTCCACAAAACACAGGACAGCTCTGCATAGCACAGGTAACATTACACATTTCTAAGCTGAGATCTTGGGCCATATAACAGGCTGAATATTGAACCTTTTAGAAAAGCAGAGCTAAAAGAAGAGCTCAGTGTCAGCAGCTGTTCCTTTGTTGTACCTATGTAAAGGTAAGTACAGCATGCTTAGGAGATTCACTCTATTTACTGACATTGCTTTTAGAGGCAACAATCTAGTTTGTTGCATGGGAAGTGCTGCTGAAGAGCTTCAGGAAATCTATCCTAACTCTCCACAGTTACATAGCGCTCTAAGAAAAAGGTACTAAAATACACATGCGTATCAATGTATTGTCCATCAACAAAGAGGGCAGGACATCATAACGATCCCTTTTCTCTTTGAGCACAAACAATAATTTTTAATATAACTTACAGAGCCTCGGAGAAACAGTATGGGAACTCTAGTTCCAAACTTCTCTTCCAGGGCAGTTACTGCAGAAAGCAGCTGATACGCTTGCTTTCCAAAGTCCTGTAAACCACCTTCTGAATCACTGGAGGTTGCCAAACAAGAGGCTCTGAAAGACACAAAGAAAACTAAACTTAAGAATAAACAAATCAAGCCTCCTCTTTGTCAAACATTGTCTATTAAGTGGTAACCAAATAAAATACACATCTTGAATTACATTCAAAGGCATCATTAATCGTTCAAATGGGTGTAAAGAACTAGAACTGAAAGTGTGAGACCAAGCAAGATCAATGTCACGTGTGATTAATACAGCTGCACAACCAAACACTAAACAGTTCTTCAAGATATTTGCTATGACAGAACAATGTCATCCCACCAATCCTCTGGATTTAGTATTTTTATACGTGGACTGTCTTTGGTATAAAACTTTCTTTTGTTTGTTTGTTTTAGTTGCACCTAATAGCCAAGACGTTGTTTCTTTCTTCCCAGTAAACACAAGCAAAGTGAAAATAACAGAAGGAAAGAGCTACCCCATTTGCTATGCCTTGTTATTGCATGTGTTACTGACTAGAAAAACCTATTAAAAAAGAAAAAGGAAAAAAAAAAACCAAAAAAAAACCACACTTCCAAAAAAGAGAAGTGTGCAATGTTCTGCATTTCAAACAATTTGAGTTCTGCAATACAAATTCACTGTGTGGTCCTTCACTGGGGCACACCACTGCAACTGCAAACAAATTGAGGGTATGATCCCTCAAACAAGTTCTGTTCTTGGTTAGTTTGGGTAGGACCCAGACAGATCCCTTATTCCTTGAGCACGCAGGAAATGCAACCATGGTGGTACAGTTTTCGCTGAGAGCAACACACTGTAATAACTCATCCCTGATCACAAAGTGTTATATTACCATCAAGAACAAGGGATCATTTACTACAGCTTCAAGAAAGTGTGTATGTATGCACACAAGAGATGGAGGAAACCGTTTCTACTCAAATCTGTGAGGCTACTGATCCCCTGGCTTCCCTTCAGGGCTTCTGAAGTAATTACACATGAAAGAACAAATGTCAGCACAGCTACAAGAAAGCAGCTCCTGTTATACTAAGGCAGTTCAACCTGAGACACATGGTTCTGCATCCCAATTTCAAGAGGTTTCTTTTGGGATTAGTTACCCAGCAAGACTTATAAAGTGACTGTATTTGCACAGTCCAAGAAAGTTGCTCTAAACCCATTTCGACAACTGTGACCACGCTTTGTTTACAGGTTTTCCCCACAGCAAAACCTATTGCTCATAACCTGCCTCATGGCTTCTTCAATTATTTAGTAACAAATCAGGGACAGCTGTTCAAACAAAGATAAGCTTCAGGCGCAACATCTGCAAAACCAAATGCATAAAAAGTCAATTATTGCAGATAATTTGCCTTGTAAGTCAGCCTGAGAGAACACATCCTCTTGTATCAGCTTTTAAGGGTGCGCTTACCTGCACCTGCAATTATCACAGCAGTCTTCTGTGCCCATAATGCCAGAGGAGACCTTTCGGAGTTGTTTATCTTCAAAATGAGACAGGATGATTCTACCCAAGGGAAAGCGGGGAATTAAATACAAGAACAAAAACTTACTCATTAAATTCACTGCAGAAAACAGAATTGAAATCAGCATAATTAATTCACTGCGGAGACAATTTTGGCCCTGATTCCACTGTAAAAAAGGAAGTTTTTTTTCCCAAAAAGTAAATAAGAAACATTTGAAGCATACATATAAATATGCTGAAGGCTGCATACTTAAGAAGCTTTATGTTTACAAGCTACATCAGTAACAGTCACAACAACTCTTATTAATGCTAACTTAAATTGTATGCAATAACATGCAGTACGCAGTACTCACTTTCTTCTGCAGTTGTTTGAGGAAAGGTACTTCTCCATTTTTTCTAACATCTTCAGTTTGTACAATCTGAACTTTTCATTGCATATCTCATTTAGAAGACGCCTGCCAGGCATAAGAAAAAAAAGGACCTTAAATATTGACCACTATTCTTCTGCATTTCATCAGCACCAAATTACACCTCACATCCACCTAATGTCTAATGTAATACTCTTTATAGTAGTCAAAAGAAGTATTCAAGTGAAACAAAAATAGCATGGGAGTTCTTTTATGGGTTCATGGAGAACTCACTTGGCCCACTCTCTGAGCTGCTGCACAAGCCAAACCTGAGCTACCATCAGCACAATGCTCAAACCTGAGCGAGAAAAAGAAGATGAGAGAAAGAGGGAGATACAGAAAGAGGGGCAGAAAAGAAGGCAATTCCTTAATTCTTAATTATTCGTAATGAACTCCTTAAGGGTGCTGACAGGTTTTAAAAAGAGGTCAGATGATCTATGGGACAAGTAACCAGGTCTCATCATTGTCTGCCTTGCAAAACATTTTCAGGAAGTGTAAGTAGAAGAAAGACACACTTGTTAACATTTCTGCATTGTTCACTATCTTCTTAGAATAAATGTAATGTACCCAGCACTGAATATGCATAAAAGTTCTTGGAACCGTGCTGACAAAGACTTTACAACTTCCAGGCAAACCATCCCTCCTCCTTTCTTTAGACACGTGTTAGCTATCTGTGTCAAAGCAGCCATCTTCAGCCAATTACCTGTTTAAAACCAAGTCTGTTGTAGTCCACAAAACGTGACAAGAAGCAGGAAGCCCATCACGACCAGCTCTTCCAATTTCTTGGTAATAGGATTCCATTTCCTTAGGGGCACCGTAATGAATAACCATCCGGATATCTGCTTTATTGATGCCCATTCCAAATGCCACCGTAGCCACAACACACTGCAAAACAGAAGCCACGCACTGTATGTTTTGAAGTGATCAACAATATACATTTGGGTTTCTATTAATGTTCATGCTGATGGTGACAATTTTTTGCCGCAGACCCAAAATTCAGTTTAAGGCACAACGGCTTCAAACTCACACTCGAATTCTATACCAGTGTTAATAAGGAGCTTGATTTTGGTCACAACGTGAGCACAGGATTATAGCTGTGAGAGTGATGCTACAGCCTGGCAAACATTAAGAGTGTTTTCAAGGTAGTTAGTCTCAAACAACAGATGATAAACCTGCCCTGAGAAAGAGCAGAATAAACCTCAAGATAACTCTGTGCCTGCTCAGCTGCAATAGGAAGCAAGTAGCTCACAGAAGCTGGGAAGGCATTGTTCTAGCTACCAGTTTCTTCACATGCTATGTATTTTAAGAGATTTACTAAGGGAATTTGAAATACAAACCAGGAACCATATTTCTGTCAACACAAACCAGCAATTTCCCAGAACAAGAGATGTACAGAGTAAATTGGAAACACATGCTGATATTTCCAAATTCTTTCCTCTACTGGAATCTCTACAGTTATTTATAAGAATATACAAACTTTGTTTCCCAAGTACCTGAATTTCATCCCGCATGAACTGGTGATGGGTATCTCTCCTTTTCTGAATTCCCATGCCAGCATGGTATGCACCACAAGTCACACCAAGTTTATTCAGTTCATACACAACTTGTTCAGTGGCCTTTCTTGAAGGGCAATAGATGATAGTGGGGCCTTCAAACTCATACATAGAACTGCTAAAAGTAATAAGAGCACATAAAGATGCAGAACAGAAGATGCCACCGTCTGGCAAAAGCTCTGCTTTGCCCTGATTGAAAAGGAAACATAGCTTTTTGTAGCAGTTCACCATCTTAGAGATTCTTAAATATAAACAGATTTGAATTCTGTAGTTCCCTTATTTTATATATTGTTATGCAGAGATAGTATCACAGTTTGCATGAAATGCCATCACCTCACACATGTTAGAGGTACCACAGATTACAAACAGTTTAGCGCCTTCCCAAGAAGCTGCTGTATCAAACAGAAGCAAATTTGTGCTCCCAGATTATGCACAGGACACAGCTTTCAGAAGTTGAGACTGATCTTCAGACTGATCTTCAGACTTCACAGCCTAAAGTGAAGAGTTTGCCAATGAGCTTTCTGGTAAGCAAGAAAAAGAAGGTGTTTTTCTCCTACAAAAATCAAGCACTTACATACAAATGGTTTATCCTTTGGAAAAACAGACTTGAAAGTTACTTGGTGATCTTTAGTGCCTTTCACAAAAAGCAGATGATTTTGGTCTGTGCTGGATTAACAGCATAAGGCCTCCCATTTTCTGAAGGTCATCAGGAAACATGCATTTACAGCTGCCACTTGTAAAAGGTCAACATTTATGTAACAACATACGAATGAGTGAAGTGTATTTATACTGCTGTAGAGGCAAACATGGTAGCTTGTGACAAGGAGAGGAAAGGTGCAGGAAACCCACTCATTGGTACATTGGTGGGTGTGCTATCAGAAGCACTGCAATTGCTCTGCTCAATTAGCCTTCTCAAAAAAATCTAATTTCAATTCATAACCAACTCACTGCATATAATAATGTTTAGGAAGGAATCCACCAGCCAATTCATCACTGTCATTCAAACTGCTACAATGCTGTAAGCCTCTCTGAGCACCAAATGAACCTGAAAATCCTTCAGTTAACACCCTGCAAACTGTGAGATACCTCAAACTTTTTTTTTTTTCCTAAGCTGGGAAAAGAAGATGGAGGGCAGGGGTGCAGATATGATGAATGATTAGCATGATATCGGGTGCAGGTTGGGGCATAATCTGCCTCACCAGATCAGTTTAAGATTGCTACCAGTTTTTGGTACACGCTACTGATAACCTGTTAAGTACTCAAGTACATCTGCAAGAACAAAAAAGGCCTAAATCCTTACCTTCCTTTCCTAGTAAGGAACTGCTTCAAATCCCTAAGGATATTTCCACTCTGTCGTCCGACTTCTAAGTACAGATTAGGTCTGTCAAAACTAGTACATGTGATCTGAGGATTCTTTAGTTTTAGACAACTCACAATGTCTTCTCTAACTGAAGGACTTGCAGTTGCTGTTAATGCAACAATGGGAACCTGAAATTTAAAACAAAAACAGAAAAAACAGCAGAAAAAGTCAGACACCTCTCAATGATTTGAGTCAAAACAGTTAATATTCAGCCTTCTAGAGCTTCACTCTACAATGTTAAGGAGCACAGCACAGCAGACAGGGACAGAACACATGAAACGCATGGTTTTCTTCTTAATTCACATTTTCTTTAGCTGTATCTTCAGTGAGGCTGCAGCAGCTGTCTGATGCAGCTGGTTAAGTTTAGGGAACATAGTACAAAACTTTCAAGAATAAGATCTGAAGTTCAGGTCTAAATTTTGGAGCTTGTTCAGTAAATGCTTTAGGAAAGTTTGGAAGTTATAACTGATTTTCCTTGCAAGCTGCTTGGCCAGTTTCATAAATAGTATTAAACCAGGAACTTAGGAACAACATTTTATCAGCACAAAGAGATACAATGGAATTACTCTTTTTCAGAAGTTTCTGATAGCCCAGATTCTGGATGCCCTCCTCCACTTAATCTTTTGGGGGAATAAAGAAAATAGCCCACAGAGCTCATTCATTGACAGAGACTGCAAAAACTCCCAAAACAGCATGGTAAGTACACCCAAAGACACCATCAAAAGATGAAACCCCAAGCTAATGAAATGAAACGGTATCCTTCTCTTAAATTGGAAATCAAGCACATCTTAAAACCTCACCGATGGTAGAGCCTTCTTTAATGAGTTTAACTTTCTAAAGGAATTTCTGAAGTCATGGCCCCACTCAGAAATGCAATGAGCTTCATCAACAGCTATGAGAGTAATACCTGGTGGAAACAAAACCACAGCATGGACACAGCACTTACAAGGCAAACCAATGGGAAGTTACAAAATGCAAACACCACAATCTGTTCAATCTCAAACTTTTCTTTGAAGGTACCAGCAATCTGCTTTAAATTCTGTTTCTCGGATGTCTTCTGCTGTAAGGACTCATCAAGCCCATTTTTATATTGACCTCATTTATGAAAATGCCAAAGAGCTCTACCAGATTTCCGCTACTACCACCTCTGATTCCTTCTCCAAGCTTCAGATCTTCAAGTACATCTCTACAAAAGGCCTTATAATTAACTACCATTAATTATAAGGATCTTTTTCTTCTTTTTCCAGACCCCCTTACTATTTGTCAAAAATGTTGTTTACGGATATCACTAGTTCAAGAAAACTAGTTACCAAGATGCAATAGAGTGTTTCAAAACTCAAGTTTACAGTCACACTTTGAGAAAATCTGATGGATTAAAATACTTTAAAAACTAAAATATTTAGTCATACACTTCTTACTTCCTGCAATTTAAACAGTGCTTTAACCTCTTTGTTCTCAAGAACTTAACAAACATTCCCATACCAAGACCATGCTAAAAACTCCATTTTGCATACAATCGTGTTTTTTTGATCAACAGCAGGGTTTTCTGACACTATGTATTGGCAGCCACTACCCTAGCTCCAAGCTAGTAGTGAGAAACAAGTTTAACATTGTCAGAGCATTAAAACAAGTTAAATGTGAAATGAAGCTACCTGCCACCTCATCATCAACCTTATTTCCAACTTACCAATAGTTTGGTCAATATTCTGAAGTAGCTCTAAATTCCCCGAACAGAACTCTGGTGTCATGTATATGACTCTGTATTGACCCCTACAACATCAAGAGAATAGTGTCAAAGAAGGAGAATTCAAACAAACAAAATGAAACCGCGACTGTTTGAAGATGTAAACGAGAACAAGGACAGACATCTGGATGAGCAGTAAAAGGAAGGCAATGAAGGAAGAGTAAGGCACTCCAGATCAGCTGGAAAGCAAGGCAGTAGACAGTGTGACATGAGAAAAAAAAAACACAGAGATTTGCTATGGGCCGTAGAACTGAAAGGAACAGTCGTAAAGATTCTGACAAACACAGGTTTATGACCTGTGATTCCTGTATAAATCACAGCATAAAGCTGAGTCAGCAAGCCTCATCTCCCCAAATGCAGAGGGCACAAGAAAGTGGCTACATGCCTCCCAAATGCTCGTAGTGGGTAAATGCAAACTCTTGCTGACTGCCTGATTCTAGATCTGAGCCAGGACCAAGACTTTGTTGTGACAGATCAGATGACACATTCCATCCCTCAAATACATCAGGAACTGCAGCCCCAAGATGTTTAGACAGGACTTACGCTTTAATGCTGTCTTTGACATCTTTTGACTGAGCCGAACCAAGCAAGCAAGATGAAATCCCTGACATTCTGCAGTAAAAAAAAAGGACAGTTATGTACCGATTTACTCATAAATGCTTTCCACCTCAGTTTGGTTTTTGTTTTTTTTCAGCCTACTGCCAGCATTTGGTAAAGTAAATTCAAGCTGTAGGATCTGAAACTACTTTCTTCCAAGGATCTCAATGAAAGAAGGCCTTTTAAAAACAGGAGAGGTTGGTCACTATCCCTGACAGCCACATGCTCATTCACACCCCTCTTGCTGTCTCCCACAGACACATACTTCATTACTGCAACAAGGAATCAGGCTAAGAACATTTCTCTTTCACCCGAGTCAAACTCCCTACTACTGTGCTGCATCAGATGTTTTAAGAAGTGAAGATGTCAGATATTAGGAGACCTATTTCACTGTCCATCTTAAACATCCGTGCTATAACCTTGATCTGAATGGCCTTCATTTTCCATCTGCTCAGTCATTAGAGATTAGACTTAAAAGCAACCCCATGAAGTTTTGAGACAGTTCTCACAGGCTCAAACAATACCCCAAGTTTGTCCAGCCATTTGTTCTCCATAAATAGAGCCTCTGAATACAAAAAGAATTGAGAAGGATGCACCTTCAGGAACCACCCACCAGCACAGATCCTTTGCAAATTCAGCCTACAACTTCCATAGCTGGAAAATTTAGTGATCTCAGGCAATTTATAGTTTGCACATGTTTCTGGAGAAATGTGTATTTCATAGCAGACACACAAACAGCTCACTGTACAAAGCTGAAGCCTTAAACACAATGAAATGCCACAAGTTGAATCCATGGATTTCCACAAAAAACACAACATCAGCCTGTTACTACTGTGTTACTTACGTCAGCTGCAGAACTTGGTCCTCCATCAAGGAAATAAGAGGACAGATGACTATTCCTGTACCTCTAGTGTAAACAGGAGGAAACTGGTAGCACAAACTTTTCCCATATCCTTAAAAAAAATAAAATAAAAACAAAAAACGTGTAGAAGTGAAATAACATATAGTTATTGTACTTTATGGCAGTACAGAAGCATAAGACAACTCTAACACCTTACTGAGCTCTAAAAAGGAAGTTGATGCACACCCCATTAGCAGACAAAAATGCCAGTCCTGAGCGAGTCCTGAGCACTCTGCTCCTAAGAACCACATGGACAGTCTTTAAGTCCTAACATCCCCCCCACCCCTCAAAAGAGAAAGATTTCTTGCTACCTTTCAAGACATAAAAATAACTTACCAGTTGCCATGACAACAAGATTGTCTCTTTTGTCTTCTAAAACAGAATGTATCACTTTCCACTGAACCCTTATAATAAAAGGAAGAAGAGTGTATTTTATTTTTGCCACCACGTATATAATGCACAAATTGTGCTGAAGAAACCCTTTTGACTGCCTGACAGTTTTCTCTTTGCATGCTGCAACCACTCACACCATGTTTAGTGTTTATGCTACTACAGTTAGTCCTACCAGAGTTACAGCAGGGATCTCTAACAGGACTAAAGTAAGAAACACTTGATGTAGTCATTCAAAGAAGACTGCAAAACGTCTCCCATACGTCAGTAAGGGATTCACAAATGCTCATGAAACTACAGTTACCTTTCATAAAAGGATTCCAAACAGGACTTCAGTGTTGCCTGTTGCATTGAATATCAATATAATGAGCTCAGCTTGGTGAAACTGGCCTACACCCGGCTCAGGGCCATATGCAACGCAAACAGACTCAGGGTAGTGTGCTTCAAAATGGCATTTTTATTGCATATTACACTTCCTTACATATCCACTACTTCATCTACGCCTACTTAGCTTGTGTAATGCTAAATCACTACCTATCCTATCACAGAGCAGGGGAGGTCCAATCTATCTTGTTACAACCCGTGATCTCGAAAACGCCTACTACATTTCCCCCTCCTCATGCTCAGGAAGTCTTGCCTCGTTACATCGTGAGTTCCCGCATTTCACCTAAAAGTCTAACTAACCTTATACACAAGATTACATACTTTGCTCTCAAGCTTAGATGCACGTTTGAGCATATGCCAGACTCTCACATATAGCACTAACACTAAAAATAAACATACCACTATCAATGATTACTATGATTATCATATGATAATCATACTATGATTAGTATGATCAAAACTGGATGAAGCGCAGCGTTAAGTATCCCTGTCACAGTTGGGGACCATCCCAGGAGTGCTTCCCACCAATGCTGTTCTCCATCCTTCTTCACCCTTTCAAGGACACGATGTATCTCTTTGGTATCATGATGAACAGTGATTAAGGTTTTCTGTCCATTGTCCCAAATGCGCTCCAACTGCTGGCGAAGATTCCCATGCTGCAACAGTTTCTTTACCAAAGTAAGGTCCATTCTAATCAGTACAGGTGATAATCAGATTGCAATAGTTCTCGTGTTCGCCCTGTTGGGCTATGGGGCACAATCTTATATTCAGATTTGCTTCCCATCTAGTCCAAAGCTAACGATATTGTGAGCGCGGATTGTAAGATCAGGCATTGAAAAGGGGGGGTGGCATCAGTTGTCTGGCAGTTGGCCAGGGCCCATTTCTCAGGGATGGGGAGGGGCCTTGAGATGGAAGACCCCTCCCTTCCCCGTTTCCCTGAAACGGGCCCCTGCGGGCTCTACAATATATAACTGTATGCCCTGATCGGCCACAAATTAGGCAGACAGGTCGACCCCGGTCCCTAGCTACACGGCACTGGGCTTTGATGTGGCCATATTGCCCGCATTGAAAGCATGGGCCCATCCTTGTAGGGCGCTGCACCCCTCCTGCTCCCATTCTGTCAGCCACCTCCTGCATTGCCAAGCAGAACGCTGAGGCGATCCCCTCGTAAGTTAATGGGGCAGGTTTTTGTTTATCAAGGACATACTGAATGACCTCACTCGGAGTATCCAAACTTTCCGGTGCCATCCTCAAAAGGGCTTTGATATCCTCTGTCGAGCGTTGTTTTAAACAATCCACAATAACTGGATTATGCGCCTCTCGGGGCAGGTCAGAACCCTCCACAGCTTTAATGAGTCTGTCCGCAAATTCCTGGAAGGACTCGGACAGCCCTTGCACTATGTCAGTCCAAGGCGTGGATGGTTCCACGCTTCTGGCAAGTCTCCTAAACGCCGCAACCGCTGCGTCTGATGTCGCCATTCCCTCCCTGAGATGTAACTGTGTCATCTGCTCCTGGGGGGTAAGCATACCCGGGGCTGTCCCCATTAATCGCTGTAAGGTGGTACCATGAACAGGGTGTCGTGGATCATTCTCTGCTACAGCAATTATCTTCATAAGCTGACTAGCCCATTCCTCCTTCCACACTATAAACTGCAGAGGTTCTAGAGCAATACGCATCAAATTCTCTATATCATAGGGTATCAGAGCACCAGGGGCCATCAGGATCTCCAACGCATACAACGTCAGTAGAGAACGCAACCCTTTCTTTTTGATAGCATCTATAAATCGCACAACGCCTTTCGGGTCAAGAGGCACCCATTGGGGGCCTCCCTCCCCTACAACTATGGGGACTGTGGAAGCGCCCCGTAAACCTTGATCTTCCAGTGGTTCCCTGACGGCCGACCAAACCGACCTCGGCTCACCCCTCAGCACCACTCTCGACCAATCTGAGTCCTGACCATATCCCTGCGACACGCCCTTCGGCACTTGGGGGGCAGACGGGGCCGTACAGGACTGAGGCTTATCAGTACCCCCTGCATCTGGCGTCAAGTTACACAAAGAAGGATATAACGGCTGGTGAGGATGAGGTGGAGGCATCTCTCTCTCCTCCTCCTCCTGTGGTTGGGTGACTTCATAAGACGATGATTGTGCCAGAGGGGGTTGCCTTCCACCATCTTGTGGTTGTTCTCCTTTCTCATGGGGCACGGTCGAGTCGCTCATCGCCATTTTGTCCGCATCTTGGAATCTGCAATGAGAACTCGCCCAGCACTCTGTGGAGCCCCCTGAATCACCCCTTGGGTCAGGAGATGATCCAAGAAAGACTCGGAACTGTTCTGCAAACTTCCACTCTTCCTTGGCGGCTTTAAGCGCGCCAAGCATCAACCCCCAAGTTTTTAGCTCCGCGGCTTTTCGACTGCTCATTGCACATTGAGTGAGTGCAGACGTAATCGAATCCCACCTTTCTGAATCTAAAGCATGCTGTGGGGAGACCAGCTCCCCTTCTCTCTCTAAGAGCGAGAAAACCGAGGCAATCTTCTTCTTAGAAGGAGCATTCTTGCCGCAGTATTCTTTGCAAAGATGAAAGAGTACCTTGATCACTTGCTCCATCGCTAATGTCAGCGACCTGCCCCCACTCACAGATACCACCGCTGCACGTTCTTCCGCGGACAACCTGCTGCCTCTTCGCAGATACCACCATCGTCGGCACACCGTCAGAGCTCGACGCCACCTTCAAATCACGTTGGGGTCACCATTTGTTGCATTGAATATCAATATAATGAGCTCAGCTTGGTGAAACTGGCCTACAGCCGGCTCAGGGCCATATGCAACACAACCAGACTCAGGGTAGTGTGCTTCAAAATGGCAGTTTTATTGCATATTACACCTCCATATATATCCACTACTTCGTCTACGCCTACTTAGCTTGTGTAATGCTAGCATCGCTACTTATCCTATCACAGAGCAGGGGAGGTCCTATCTTGTTACAACCTGCGATCTCGAAAACGCCTACAACAGTTGCCAAAAAAAATCTTTCCTTTTTTTTTTTTAATGCTCTCAGAGGTATACATAATGTGCAGTGAATTAAAACAAAAATTCTCCCCTTTGTCATTTCTAACAGTTTACAAAGCAGTTGTGCCTTGTTTTTTTGTTGTTGCTTTGTGCTTCTTCATCTTTCAAGCCCCAAGCGTTGCTCTTTCAATACGTTCTGTGCACCATGTGGTCTAACACAAGTCATTCAGGATCATTTCACTCAATTCCCACTGATATCAGGAACTCTTAATAGCAATGCTGAGATCTATGAGCACATATTACACTGAAATTATGTCCCATTAGATGTTCTGGAGACAAACAGGAGCCTGTCTTTAACTAGAGCCACACATCAAAAGGATAACCAGACTAAGGATGTTTATCATCATACAAAGAATACATTTGTGCAAGTCTATAGTGTTTTCTCTTTGAAATATCTCAGCTAGACCAGGTACAGAAACATTCACTCGCAGAAGGCTTGCCATCAGAAAAAGCAAGAAATGTATCCTCTACTATGAAAATACAGTATTGTAGTAAATGGACTTTAATTTGCTATTTCACTGTAGCAAAGGCTGCCTTCGCTACGGATTCTACAGCACTCCAAGTTTGTTAGTAGTTCTTAAAGTAGTAAACAAGAAATAAAGAAACAAGCTGAAAAAGAAAGTAAATTGAAAATGTACTTACGGTTTAAAAGAAGAATGCCCAAAATACATCTTCAGGCATGCGGTGTGCATTTCATTAGGTACTGACAGCAATGGATCTTTAGGGGAGACAGAAAAAGCCTTGTATGCAACTAAATTTTAAATAGATGAAGCTTTGTCTTGACATTCTGCTTGTGGTTAGCGATGCTTACACTTAAGCTTTGGATAGCCCCAGTAGAAAGAGATATATCAAGTTCTGAACAAATTTACAGGCTAAAATAAGGGATTAACGGAGGAACAAACACATACCTCAGAGACTCTTCATGAAGAAGAAAGAATATGGCTTTGCCAATAAGATAATACAGCAACAGATTCTGCATAACTACATTATCTGGAACGTATTCAGAAGAAGCAATGAAGATGTTCTACCATTCATCCCTTTTAAGACCTCACGGAAGTCATTTTATTTAACACCCAGCGCTGCAATTTGCTAACAAAGACATGGTCTGAAAATGTCATAGAGGAGGATCCTGATCTTGCGGTGGACGATGAAGAAACACACAAGATTCCACTTAAATTTACAGTTATTACTCAGCATTGAAATGAATTACACTTCCACCTAGTTTTTGCTGAGCAAACACATTCTACTGATCTGTCAAGAGTCAGCTGTGTTTCACCAAGTGTGTCTTCAAGTTTTCATCCTGACATATCCTCAGTTACTCCTTTCAAAGCCCAGATCAACTTTTACTCTCTGCTTTAAGAGAGTAAAGCACAAAATATCATTATGTTTATACAACCAGTTCTATAGAGAACACCTTTTTTTATTTTCCCCTCTCCATTCTGCACTATAACTTAGTACATACCCAAACATTCCTTCTCCTCCTCTTCAATGACTTCATCTTCATCCCCATCAGGTGCAACGTTCAATTCTGCATCAGGAGTTTTCCTGGCTTTGGTGGCCTCCCTTTTAGTTAAAACTTCTTTAGAATTGTCCACATCTTCTAAAGACTGAATTGAGAATAAGTTAATTCAGAATACAAAAGGGTAGACGCTACGCATACCTGAGGTTAAAAGACATAAGGGCACATGACTACAGCATGGCAGATGGACACGAAGCACTGCATCCATCTAAAAGGCCTGGTCCTTCACTGGAAGAAAATTTATCCTTTTTCTCTATGGATCTTTCTATCCTGCCATTTATTTAGTTGTAAGCAACACACTTAATCTTCATATATGCAGAAATATATAAAAACCTGTGAATGCTCTAATGACACCATTTGATCACTTGAAGTGCATGAACTCCATGGAATCAAAACAAAAAGTGGGGTAAGAAAACACAAATTATCTAAATAATCTTAAGTGCCTTAATCGTGTAACACTTTTTTCCCCAAGGCACCTGCAAAGCATACAGCAATGAAGAAACCTATCTGACCTACTATTCAGACTAACAGCATCTACAGTGATTTGAATGCATGACACACATCAAACCAACTGACACACAACCATCTGCAAAGGTGCAGAAAACAGGTAGGTCAAAAGCCTAAGCTGCTATAGTGAAGATGTAACAAAACGTGGGATATCGAGACCATAGAATTATATGAGATCCTACAATGGTAAATGCAATTCTTCTATCCACCTTTTGTAAGCAACACCCATTTGTTTAATTCCCTCCACTCAATGATGCCATGTTTCATTGTAACCTGAGAGCATCCTCACTGGGGGGGGAAAAAAAAAAAGTAGATAAGACAAACCCCTAAAGCACTCACTTTAAGCATCTCCATTTCCAGTTCTTCATCACTTTCAATGATACAGGAGGTATTTTGTTCATTGTCTGTTGGGCATTCCTCCTAAGAAGAAAACAGATGTATACAAAGATATTTCTATTTTTACCTGCCTTTTGCTACAAACCACTTCTCTGTATGCATTTACCTCTCAGTGAAAAATAAATAAATAAACTAAGCTCAACATTCAGCTCTGAAGCTAAAATGATCGAAGTGTTAAAACACAGCAAGGCCTTATAATAAGAGGCAAAACAGCAGTATTACCAAATGTGGGAAAGATTCGGAACATAAAGAAATTACGGCCTCATTTAAGAGGCATCAACTCACATAAAGCAGTCACTAGAAGGACTGTCATTTAGAGATCCATTAAAGATCTGCTTTTTATTCATGACCAAGGATGAGATGTTTGAATGCAGAATTTGTCCCCATACTGCAGAAACTTAATATCACAGTTTATTAGTAACTACAAGAGGAAAGTTAATCAGAATATCAATTAATGAACTTAATGAATATATCAGCTTCTGTATTCAGTAGTCCCCGCAACTGCATAACTGAAGAGCAACTCAGTGCTTGATCACCCACACAAATATTTTCCAGACTCTGAGCCCTTACTCCAGCCCACCCCACCAAGACTTCTTAAAATTCTGAGGGAAAGTAAGGATAAGATCAGCTCTTCTGGTGAGCATCCATGACTAACAAGGGATTTTCTCATTACCTCAGGTGCAGCTTTATTGAGAACTTCTTCTGCAGCCTGACATTCCAATATCTGTAGTTCTTGCTCGTTAAAGTCTAATGACATAAAGTCATCTCTGTCTGTTGTGTCCTTAGAGCCAGCTGCTGTAGCCCCATCTTCAACAACAGCGTTACTTCCCTCTGCTTCACCTTCATCAACTTCACCCTCCCAGAAGCCAGCTAGCGTAGCATCGGAGCAGATGTTGAAGTCAGCTTCAAGATTTTTAGCAAATTCAGGCATTTCAGCTTTTTGAGCTTCAGCATTCATTGACCTTGCCTCAAGCTTTGTTGAAGTTTCACCACAGCTCCTCTCCAGTGTAGAAGGAGAAATTGAACCAGCAAAAAGTGTACTTTGTAAGGATTTTACATTCTCTGATATGTCAGCTAGTATTTCTGCAGCCCTGGAGGGTAAAGCAATAAGATGAACCAAAACACTAAAGACTGTTGTTACATACATCCCAGCTACAAACAGAAATGAGGATTCTGAAGCTGTCTGCTTCTTCAGGAAGATTTTGTCTAACATTTTACATACAAAAGCTTATTGTGCAACTGCAGTCAGCAATCTTCTGTCATCAGAAGAAAGATTAAATGTCTTTACGCCGAAGAAAGCTGCAAAGATCCTCCATACATGTGTGTAGTATTGCCCCCATAGCTCTAGCCCAATCTCCAGATTTCTAATTAGACACACAAGTCTGAAGTTTCCATTTAAAAAGGTTCAGGGAAAAGCTATGTTCCACCATATTAATGTATAAGGGTAAAAGGTTCCCATCAAGTGAACTTTTCTAGAAAAAAGATGCACTGGTAACAGAGGTGGCTATTCATACATTTCATTGTTCTGGACCTCAGCAATCAGCACCAATCTCATAAGATAAAGTACAACCAGGCTGATGAAAATCTAACCTCTGCAAATTTCTGAGCTGTCCGGAAGAGTCGGAGATCTTGGAAGCCAGGTACACCATCTCTTCAGCTAGCGAAGTCAAACGCTCCCTCATGTCATCTGACCACACTTCACCTAGAAGAGGCACCACTAGAGTTACTTCACAGTAATTCAAGGTTAATATCTACACAAAAACAAGTTCATACAAGTCACCGTATCTCCACCAGATCTACAGTTAATAAGATGGTCTTTTTCAGAAGACTGTTATAAGCACCTAGGAAAAGAGGATATAAAACAAGACCCTCATAAATGGGTTCATCCCCAAAATACCTTCCAGTTTGAGAAAGCAGCAGCTGATCAGGATGGAACCTGCACAGCGATCAGTCTGTCTGAACTTTGTCTAGCTGCTTTCTGATTCTACTTGTATGCTTTACTTCACCAACTCGCATACCTACATGCAAACACACCACTGTGTGATATACATGCTCCTAGGACTTCAATTGCACTTACACCTGAAATCTCCTGGATTTTGCAGTTGTAAGAAACTAACTCATCATTCCAAACTAGTCAGAAATTCAGTGATCAGGATGAGCAAACAATCTTCCTGACTGCCCATACAAAGTAACAGTCAGGCTCTTAACAACTTCTTGATGAAGTTCTTGATGAAACCCTACTTCTTACATGCAGGTATTTACACTGTACCATCTCAGCATCCTGCACTGCTATTCTTCATACAGGACAGTCAGCTGGGAGAAAAGTGTGCAGCCTGATCTTGAGTGCTGGGGAGCAGCTCTGACACATCACATCACAGACACCAGGATCCCTACTTATATACATCAGTAGAGATTTAGAAATAAGTTTGTTGGGTGTTCTTGATGCTCATCTGTAGGCTTTTGTTTTAATGAACACAGTACAGCTGCCTGAAACATACAACTATCTCTTTAGCACAAGCACATTTCAGGACCGTTGCAGTAACATAAGATCCAGTTTAGTATAATATCATTACTGAGCCCTGTTCTAATAGAAAAAGAAGTTACTGCCATAAGTTTCAGATATCAGTCCTACCAAAGCTGCAAACACAAATTTGCTGATTAAATCAGGGCCAGAAAGCTGTATCTCATAGTTAAAGAGACAGTACTCCTAATTCCTACTCCTAACTGTTTGCAAGAATTCAGCCTGTACAAAAATGAACTTTTTCCTTTCTTTTTAAGCCACAAACTACATCTGCTTTTCAGCTTTCCTTATGTAAGTGAAGGAAAAGCAAGACTTTACAATCACTTTTATGGTCAAATAGAGCTGAGCTGTCAAAAAAAGTTGGGCACTATTTATATGCCACAAGACAAGTGTTACTTAATAATGTGTATTTATTTGGTGGTCTTTTTTTCCTTCTTAAACTGGATTTTCCTTACTGGATCAGCAGAATTGGCATGAATTTACTGATGTGTTTCCAGAAACAAACAGGAATGACAGCAGAAATTCACACAGACTCTTCATACTGCAGAGGCAAACAATGTACCAAGACTACACTCTCATATCACTGCGAAATAATAACTGTAGAGTAACATAGGTCATCTAAGAGCCTTTACAGGCTAATCTATCTGAAAGCTGACTCAAATCTCCCAAGAAGCCAGAAGATTCTGACACATACTACGAAGAGAACGACTTGGAAACTGAATATACTCTTTATTCCTGAATATGTAATTACCTCTTCTTTCCCCAAACAATTTCCTGTCAGCGCTATTCATACTTTTCAGTTTTTGATAAATGATGAAGCCAGCCTGCAAGTAAAAGGGAAAAAAAAAAAAAAATTAATGCTCTGCAGAGAATCCACACTTTAAAGACTAAATAAAAACAGTCAAGAATTGCTTCAGCAAGCTATGGCATTAATTTATTGCAAATCCCATAAATTATGAGCTCTTGGGCCGTCATACAACAGCCAGCAGTCTGCCCTATTGCTTTGGTAATCACGACCACTTTGCCTTTTACAAAGGGCAGTGTCCTGACTTTGGTCTGCATCACAGTGGACACATATGATTAGACCCCAGAGCAGCTATCTTACCAAGTCAGCTGCAAAAAAAAAAAGAGCTCTAAGTGCTCCACTCCCAGTCTCACCACCTGCTCCACCTCACTCACATTGTACGTAATGCTCCAAGGGAATAGCTGTGAATCTACTAAGACAGAACTTCTTATGAATAGCAAGGGAAATATTAAGCACACAGAATCTAACAGGAGAATGCAGCCTAAAGCCAGCAATGTGCTGATTAGGCTGCAGATGTTAATCAAAGTATCTTAAATACAATAGAGGAGGGAGTTCAGACATCTTTCCCTGTGAGGCTCCAAAAGGCAAGCCGGATGGTGAAGACAGCAGGGCAAGAATGAGGCTTTGCCTGAAAAAAGCTGGTGCAAGGTGCTGCACCAAATACAGCTGAGGATCAAAAATAGTGCTCTTTTCCTTATTGGTTTGGGCCATACATCTTCACAAGAGCGAAACCCTCCACAGTTTAACATTTAACTAGAAAACATGCACTGCTTTCTAAATCAGAAAAAGGAACAGGGAACACTGCCCCATTTCCTTTCCTCTGTTTAAGTTGTCCACAGAAATAAAACCCTGAGGAGAAAAGAGATGAAGTGTGATATTCAAACACTGTCACAAAGAACAGTCTCCTAGGAAGCAGGCAGCACCCAGCTGCACATGGATAAACCTCTTTACAGAACTTAGAACTGAAGGAATATCCCTTTCCTTTTAAACTGGTGAAAAAGCAGAGACTTTTACAGAGCTACAATCATCCACATGCAAGTTGGCCCCACTGAATTACCCACTGGAGGAGGTTATATTTCTTCAAAGCTGCTCATTAATTTTATCTCATGTATCATATTTAGAAGTAGCTGAGAAAACTGGATTTTGGTCCATAAGCAGCTCAGGAAAGATAATTAAGAAGCCCCCAATAGAAAACGTATCTGCAAACACTATCAAACTGTAGCAAACAGCAGCAGACAACGGAACCCAAGAAAAATTACTCAAAGTGCACAAAGCAATTATCACACTTCACAAATACGCATCAACTGTGTCGTATGAGATAATCGCTCTGGAAGACCTCAGGCTCACTCCATACACATGCAGATAAAATTAACAAGATCCCTACATCAAAACGTACTTCCCCAAAGTGGCAAATGGTTGTTAGTCCAAATGGACGGAGATTCCTCTGACGTATGTTTTGATGCCTGTATTACTAAGCACATCCAGGTAACAGCAGAGCTTCCAGAAGATTTGCTTCACAAATGGGCTTCGAGAGAAAGGCAAATCTTGCCACATCATACCACAGTGAGAAGCAAGGACCTCACAAAAAGGCTCGAGGATTCTGTGGAATTGGGTTTCATTTTTCTTTCTACATTCAATCTCATACATGAAACATACAACATATGCTCTTCAAGTTATTTCAGTAACCTGTCTCATTGCTGAGTCAAATACAAGAGGTACCAATACATTGGGACAGTTCTTGGCAAACGGTGCAGTTTAAAAAGCAAATCAAAACAGACAAGGAATCAGACAGTGAACTGTGCTGTGGGACTCCCACCTTGAAACATCTAGTATCTACTTTGGACCGTGGAACATTCCAGTGTTCACAATGGTCTGTAACAGAAAGGCATTAAAAACAGCAGCAAAAAGCAAGCTACAGGAAGTGGTGATTACATCTAGATTTTTTTTGCACGTACATAAGCGTCTGTGGCTGCATACAGCTTCTGCTCCTCATCGAGCGGAAACTTCTCCCAGTTGCTGCAGCGGATAGACTTATCTTTCAGAAGCTGCTTCCCAAAGAGGTGCTTTACCAAGCCGTTTAGACTCCATATCTCCTTACACTTCAGCTAGAAAAGAAAGAATAGTTGTTAAAAGGGGAAAGCAACTGCATTTGTCAAAACATAGTCACAGAAACAACAAAGCATATCTAATACTTCAGTAGAAGCAGAGTGCTCTGGATTAGACAGAACAAATGAGGTCTTCAAAAAAGCAATTGTTCTTTAGGCCTTGCTCTGTTCTCATCGTATTGAAAGGTAATTTGGCCACTGGAAACTTCTGCTTTCCACTCCTGAAACTACACTGCCGTAGGGCATCCCTGCATGGGATGGGAAGGTGGAAAGATTACCCTAGGTTCAGGTGAGTCCATGTGCTGTGAGGTGGCACAACAGCACACACACAAAAGAAACATCTGTGCAATGTAGCTACAAGGCCGATTAAACAAAAGCCAGAAACTTAAAACCAACCCACCTCTCCTCCAGGATTTTTACATCAGCATTTGCAAATAATAGCAACAAGATTTTACTTAATAGAAAAACAGGAATATCAAAATCAGCCTGTAACTGTTTTGTCATCTGTTGCAAGTCTGAGAAACCAAGCACACATCAAAGACAGCAGCTTTATACTACGCCAACCATTATTCAATGTACTGCAAAGCAGTTCTTGGAAGACTCCAGAAATCACCCTGCTACGCTGCTGTTTTCAATTGCTTTCATAATCACAGTCATCAATCACAGCTGCTATGTGCTATTGTCTGGACCAGCTCTCTCAGAGTTTGGGAAGCTTTCCTTCCAGCTCCATGGCTCACAGGCACAGCCTTCCTCTATTCTAACCCAAGAGCACATGCAGACTGTCAAGTCCAGCAGCGTGGCATTATCATTTCCTCCCCTTGAACTGGGAATCAAAAGCCAACCAATGGCTGATTTTAGGTCCCTTCCTCTCCTCCTTCCATTGTACCATTACATCAGATGTTATTCTTTGTTCTCTCAACCTTCACTGTCAAGTTCATTTTTGGCCTGTTATCTCCTTAGCAAAAGACTTTAAAGCTGTGATCAGAGATCACAATTGCTTATCCTCATAAAATATCCTGGAGTTGGATGTCAGGAGAAAAAATAAAACACAGGGGGGAAACATGGAAACTCCAAGTTAAAAAAGAAACTGCTCCTTTTATTGCTTGAGCCAACGATTTACTCTGCATAGTTTCCAGCCCACAAGGAACTGAAGCTTCAAAGCATCACAGCCCTCTCTTCCATCGTGATGGCACAGGTTTACCCACACCAGACAGAATCAAAATAGCATCCAACTACACTGTAATTTGGGATGTGCTTGACATGACACTGCTCCTAATCATGTGGGAAGCTGCCCAGTGTGAGCAGGTAGCACCAACTTCAGAGACACAAAGGAAAATATCTGCGGTGCTGCAGGTCAGACGCCAACCAGCTCTGGACTGGATTCTGGCAGAAGAGCTGGACACATCATACTCTGTGGGTTTGGCCACTGCTGGGACATGTATGTCAGGGCTGACAGAACCCCGGGCTGACACAATCAGGCTATCTCCATCATTAGTGAATGTAAGAAGCGCATCTGCAGCTGGATAGAAAAAGCTGAACCTTGTAAATGCAAAATGTGCACAGATCTAAGAAGGGGGATGTATTCATTAAGAACCAGCTCACTGAAACACAAGAACTTAATTCTGCAGACCTTGAGTTCTTGGAAACGGGAGCACTTTTTGGTTTTTTTTTTTTGAAAAGGCTGTACCATTTCTCTGCATTATTCTATAGAAAATGCTGGGAAGACGAGGAAGCCTCCTTTCATTTAGCACGTTAATAAGATCCCCTCCCGCAACAAAAAGGTTTTAAGCTTTACTTTCTCATTAGCAACGTCAGCCAGCTCCACAAAGCGATTCAGCTTGACTTCAAAGTCACTCATCAGCTTCCAGTGATCTCCCTCAATTCCTACGCCAACCTTTTTAATTGTTTCATCTTCCAGCAGCCTTTTGAGTCCCTTGGGAAAACCTAAAATAGATTAAGCCCAAACATGAGAAACTAGATACTGAAAGATGTCACACAGTCAAATGGAAATGACAAAATCAAGCACAAAGGCCACCCGCAAAAACCTGTTCTTAAGGAGGAAACGCTCAAGAAGTTGCTATGTTCATGTTCCTGCTCGCGCACTGGGATGACAAACAGCAATTTGCTATAATGTATCATCTGAAGCAAGCAGCAGTCAGGTATCTCAAATGTGCCAATTCATTCACTATTTGAAAATAAATTAAGTCAAAAAAAATGTAATGACCTCATTTTATCTGATCTAACCGATCAGTAGAATGCATGACAATGAAAAAGCATCCCCTCCATGGAGAAAAAATACTTCAATCCTCAGCACTGGATGCCCACGACACCAAATGCATTATTCATTTTTTTTGTTTGTTTTACTGTTTTCCACAGAGTATTCTTTCCCAGTTAGTGCTGCTCCATGTTCATGGGAAGCACTAACCCAAAAACATGGGGAATGACCAGGAAGGCTGATTCTGCATGTGCATTTTCAGTGCTAATTGTGGGCTGGTCCAAAAACAGAATTTGGAAAACAAAATCAACCAACCGCATCCTCCACAAAAGCCCAGATAAGTCAGTCTTGTGAGTAAAAGAAATCAAAGTCATGCAAGCATGCACACAGATGCTACATATTATATTCCGGTTCAGCCCAAACTGATCACACAGCAATTCTGGATCAAATTGTATTTTCAAGTTTACAGAATCAGGCAAAAGCACGCAGCTTTCATATCTGGTTCTGCAGGAGCACCTTATTTAAATACACACCTTCACGAACACAAAGCTGGATATCACAAATAACTCAAGTGTATTTCTTCTCACTACAAATATGTACTACTCATTATTTACCATATATACTCTAGCACTTAGGATCTGGCTTGATTATGATTTAGCATCACATTTTCGCTACTGTAATAAGCAATCATGTATTTCAATAATCACTTTGCATCACCGATCATATTAACCTCTGTACTTGTATGGACTCTGGTGACACACTACAGACACACGTGCGGCCGTAACAAGGAGCAGGGTGCTGTGGACTGCAAAGCTGCAGCTCAGATATGAGTCACCAGAACAATCACTCTTCCTCAGAAAGAACTGCGGCATCCAGAGCACCTCCACCATAATGCAGCACAGGGATTCCTCTGAGGAAGCAAATCCAGGCGAGCTGAATACAGGCTTACAACATCTGCAGCTGACTTACTGAACAAGGGATTTCTTCTGTCTAAAAACATCATGAAAATCTTCAAGCGTGATAACTTCTGCTCCATTTCTTCCATCTCATTTCTAGAAAACAAGTACTGCATGATCTAAAAAAAGTCTGGGTTCCAGACTATTCAGAAGCGGAGCGTTATCAAGAACCTTCTTGACAAACACACATAGTTAAACGTTGTCCTTTATGAGACGTGTTTATACACAGTTCTCCCTCCTGCAGTAGAAAGTACATTTATTTTTCCCAATGGAAAGCAATAAGCCTTGTCTAACATGAGATTTTTGTCCATCAATCATTCTGACCAAGCTAAACTTGATGGTGTTGCCTGCCAAAAGGCTGGCATCACACCCAGTTCAGAGTGCATCTCTTTTTAGCATAAAGAAAAGCTTTAGAAGATTATTCAGGCAGAAGCACCATCTTCTGCTGCTATGCACTTGACAGTAGCACATATGCAACCATGCCCAGCATCACCAGGCAAACAAACACCTTCACTTTAGAATTAAAAGCATGTCAGCTCCAAACACCTCTCCCCCTTTGGCCCCCTTTCCTCAAATCTCTCTTTTGTGCGCTTGTACATTTCTGCCTCCCGGAACGAACAGCCTCCGGCAATTAAATTTTCCACTTCATTTGCTATAAATGACAAAGGACCGAACGCCAACATTTAAATTATCACTATTACACCTCAGCATGCACGCCCCAGGGAAATCAGAGACATCTCACAGGCACAGTTCCAATCTAACATTCAAACCAAAGGTTACAAAATCGCAGCCTCCTTCCCCGCATTCCTATTCTCCCAATTTGGTTGCTTTCAGTCACAGCCGTAGCAGATTCAGAATGTTGGGCACACATCCCCCTCTCCCCACAGCTGCCTCACACCAGGTATTCAGTATTCTTTCCGGGAAAGAATGGCACAAAAAGAGGAAGAAGTAGCGTGGTGGCCATCATTTTGGATGGGTTTCATTACTCAAGCCGAACCAAGAGGGAAGAGCCTGCTAAATTCAGGTGTTCTGTTTATATTGACACCAAAGAGAAGAAAGCTCATTATGTGAGCAGGGAATTCAGTTTGTAAAAACTAAGTGAAAATATTCTTTCCCAGAGAGAAAAATAAGCCTCACGTAAAATTCTTTTGCCCTTCTCAGAACCTAAAATGCTGTACCCTACAACAGTGCTCGAGTTTTGGACTAAGGGCACTGAAACACACAGTTAATGCTTGGTGAATCACCCCCTGTTTTATACCCAGCAGGTGGAAGAAGATGGATGGATTTCTTTAAAACTTTACTATCAAACATAATGTGAAATATGCTACTGCTCGATGCCAAGGTTCACAGTAAATGACAAGAAAGAGAGAGCCCTAAGTAATAGGAACAGAGGAAGTACAGTACCTGACATTGCAGAGATGTGAAACAAATAACATTTTTCCTCGGTTACACATATTTGGATTACAGCTATTTTTGCCATTTTTCCTTTAGTGTACGATGGCGGCCATTCAATATCAAATCCAACTGCAGCCCCATCCGATAAAGTATGCCTGAAAAGAAACCAATATTCCTCACATTTACCTATTTTTCTACCAGCACTTAGAACAGCACGCTTGAACCATCTCACAAAAAGACGATGAAGGGAACCACAGCTAGGACATCTTTTCTTTCACACGTGTAAGACACAGAAATCATTTTAAAACTAAGACCATAAGCAGGTGAAATTCTTGCTGGTACAGAAAGCTACACTGTAACTCACAAACCAGATTTCTAGCAGATCCCAGAGTACACAGATGGCAACGTAGCAAGCATCAGGAAACAGCCACAACATATAAGAGGAGACATAACAGCTTCCAGTTCCTTGAAAGCTTGCTTTTTATTTATCACGCTACACAGAATGTTCTGTACACAACTTCTTCCCCTAGTAAGATAAGCTGCGCTATGCGAGAACTGGGGAAAAATATCTATTTGCATTACGAATGAATGACCTTCAAACTTACACTCCCATTATGAATTAACATATACAGCTGATTTATCGCAGCTCTTACTTCCCAACAAAGTCAGAGAAGCTCAAGAAACTATAAATGCTACAAAAAGCAGAGAAACTGCAGTAGGGCTTCTCACGGTATGCGTCCTCTTAAAGGAAGTGCCAGGTGCAGCCAGGATATCTGCCAAAAGAAGCCCAAGTGGGGAAGCTACAACTGCACAGCATGCTGGAAAGATGTATTCTAAAAACACTACTTCTTGCTGATGAGCCAGGGTCATCCTCCGAGGGATAATTCACTGTCATCAGGAATAGGTTCAGTGTGTGCTTAGAGCCAACAAACAAGACACATTTGTCAGGTAGATCAAGACAGCCTGTGCAACCAGATGTTTCCCCTGGTCAAGCTGTTCAACTCTGGGCACCTCAAATGCACAATCAGCAAGAAAAAGTAGAGAGAGAATAGCCAAACCCTTTCAAGAAAAGTAAAGGGTGCTCCAAAGGAACAGAGAAAGAACTATTACCTGATGTCTTCTGAGAGAAGGGAACAGTCATTGGCTTCATAGCTGTAAATGATGGAGCCATGGAACTCCAGGAATGGCAGCCCATCTTCCAAAACGCTCCTCTGAACGTAAGATGTCTGCAGGACAACATTTGACAAAGACTCTATTACTGCTCAGACATAACCTCAGCTCCAAGACGCAGCAGCACCACAGCCATGAGTGCTACCTCGGTGCTGTACCCCAGCAAACACAGCACTGCTGTGGATGACACGTAAGGGTTCAGACCCCTGACCTGTTTGCCAAAATTCAAGCACTGGGATGGAAAGCCTGCAGGCTGAATTCTCACCTCCACTTTATTTCTCTGCATTCTCTGGCCAAAGAAATTCAACAGTTTTCAACAACGCGGTTGGGGAAAACATTCATTTCTGACAGTGTCAAAAGCTCCTCAGTGCTATTTTAAAACGCTGCAGCACTTCCACACTTCAAAAAGTTTGACAGAAGTAAAAAAGCTATTTACGATAATTTGTTAATTTAAGTAATTGCCTCAATTATTCAAACCCATTCAGGTTATAATCCTTGGAAAATCCCCTATTTCAGTACAGATTCAACCTAAACCAGTAACTCTCAGGCGCATAACAGAATATCTAAACTGTGCTTCAGTGTGCAGAAGCAAACTAAGAATATGTGAAGAAGAGGACACTGAAGGAACAAGATGAGAAGATCTGCGGTAAGGTGCAGTTGTGCAGAGAAGCATGGGGCTACAAGTCAAGTTCTTGGCTGTACTACACAGCTTTCTTCCCTCATCTCCTCGGTCCCACGTCACAGCTGGCCCACTGCACTTCAAGCCAACAGATCTCTGTGATATTCCTCGTGCAAGAAGTAAAACCCAGATTTAAAACTATATGTAATATTTAAAAGGAGATAGATCCTCCATCAACTGAATGCTGGTTTAAAAACTGAAACTATAAGCCCTCAGGAAAAGGTGACATTAATGGCTCCAGGCAGTTCTTTTTCCTCTTCCCCTCCAGAAACCTACTTACTAAAATGTATCGACCGAGAAACTTACTCAAACTGTAGGACTACTGATAACATTCACCTGCTTTATCAGAGGGCTGCAGCACCATCCCTGTGAAGGCAGGTTGAGAGAGCTGGGGCTCTTCAGCCTCCGAAAAAGAAAGGCTCTTTGGGGACCTTATAGTGGCCTTACAGTACCTGAAAAGGGCCTAAAGGAAAGCTGTGGAGGGACTTTTTATAAGGTCATGTAGTGACAAGACAAGGGGAAATGGTTTTAAACTGGAAGAGGGTAGATTTAGACTGGATATTAGGAAGAAATTATTCACTGTGAGGGTGGTGAGGCCCTAGAAGAGGTTCCCCAGCAAGGTTGTGGATGCCCCCTCCCTGGAGACATTCAAGACAATGCTAGATATGGCTTTGAGCAACCTGGTCTATGGGAGGAGTTGGAACTAGGTGGTCTTAAAGGCCCTTTCCAACCCAAACCACCCTATGATTCTATGAAATAAAGCCTAAACTACCAGTTCCTTCTTATCACCTAATGAAAGAAAAGCTACTGAAGTAAGTCTTCTGCTTTTCCTTCACGAATTAGCTTTCTAATTATCAAAGCAGTCTGTGATGTCACAGGGCTGGGTCCCTTCCAGTGGGAAATTTTATACCTAAAGATGCTTATAAGTGCAGAAATGAACACATCCAAGGACACGTTAGCATTCTTGGAAGACTAGAAATGTAGATACAGTCTTTATGATATATTATTCCCTCTGAGCAGGAAAAGAGGCACTACAAGGCCGCAGCCCCACACTGTTTTGTTACACAGCTTAACGCCAAATAAATGTCCCCCCTCCCTTTGAGATAGCATACCTTCGTATCACTCAAAACGCCCTCTTGGTTATGCGCACACATCCACTGGGGATACTTGGACTGCAAATCCACTTTATTCATTTTATCCACATTCGTGTAACCTTCCCGTTAAAAAACAAGAAACAATTAGTCGGAACTCTGTACAGAGAGCAGCTATCAGCACGACGAGGCCAGAGCGAGATTACCTGAGCGGGCCGCCTCCAACATCAGCCCTCCGGACACGAGGACGGCCACTCGCAGCGCTGCCCGCCTCAGACCGCGGGAGAGCCGTACGGCTCCACCGCCGCCGCGGGTCAGCCTGCGCCTAACGCTACGGCCGGGGGCGGAGCGCCAGGAAGAGGAAGCGGGCGGCCCCGTGCAGCAGCCGCTCCACAGCTACGGCTTCCCCGCAGGCGGACACCTCAGGGGCAGACCGAGACCCTCAGCCCGCTCCTTCCCGCCCCGCGTTCGCACACCGCCTCGGCGGGACGCAGCGCACCCACACGGCCCGCGTGCCGCACGCGGAGGCACACGAAGGCGGAGCAGCCTCAGCGCTCACCGCGCCCCGGCTCGGCGCCAACCGGCTCCCGCGTCGCACACGAACCGCGTCACCAACACCCCCCCCCCCCCAGCATCGCCCCGCTTCCCCTCTGGCGGCGGCGGCGGGAGGTTACCCGAGGTGACGCGCGTGCGCGGCGGGACGAGCGTGCGCGGGGCACTGTGGGCGCTGTAGTCCCGTGGCCGGGCGGGCCGCGCACCCTCCGGCGAGCCGGCGGCGCTCACCGCGTTGCCGCCGCCGCCGCCGCCGCCGTCGTTCTGCACCGGGCGGGGCCGGGCCGGGCCGGCGGGGCGGAGCGGCGGGGGTGCGCCAGCCCGGGGCTCTGCGCGGCGGGGCTGCCGGCTGCGGGCGGTGGCGGCGGCGGGTGAAGGGCAACGGCGGCGATGGGTGCTATGGGGTGAGCTGGGGGCAGCGGCGGGGGGAGGTGCGGCGCGGAGGGAGCAGGAGGGGCTCTGGAGAGCAGTGCTGGGAAGACGACGGGAGAGATACGATGCTGGGGGGCGTCGGGAGACTCAGCCGGGGGCACGCGGGGGCCCTTGTGGGGGCACTGGGGAGCAAAGCCGCGGGGATGCGATGCCGGGGAGCGCTGCGGGGCTGGGACGGCCCTATGGAGCAGCCGGGAAGCGCCACTGGGGGCACCGGGGAGGAGATGTGATGCTGTGGGGGGCAGAGGGGCCGTGCTGGGGGGCACCGGCGAGCAGGAGGTGCGGTGCTGGGGACAGCGCTGGGGGCAGAGACCGCAGCACCCGCGGGTGAGGGATGGGGGCTGTGGGCCTGAGGAACAGCCGGGGGGGGGGGGAAGGGGCACGGTGTTGTGGGGTGGGGGTGTAGGAATCGGGGTGTGGGGGGTTGGGAGAGATCGGCATGGGGTGGCTACCACGGGTGGGCCGGCAATGCAGGGAGGTCTGTGTCACTGGGGGTCTTGGTGGGCGATCATCAGTACTGAGCCAAAATGGGCACAGGAGGTGCAAGGAGGCAGAACTGAGGGACCTGAGGCCGGGGGCATTGGCAACTGAGAAAGGGGCTCAGGGGGACACGTGGCAGCCAGGGTGGGGAACGGAGCTTCAACGGGGGCAGCTGGCAGCGGGGAGCTGGGATGCAAGCAGCTGGGTAGGGGGAGCAGCAGTGAGCAGAGCCACCACCAGGAAGCAGAACAGGCCCCTGGTGCTGATGTTGTCATCTGTGTCTCTGTTATGTGTTATTTCCAGCTGATTGGTAAAGATGGAAAGAGGGAGAGGAGGAGGAGGAGGAGGAGGAGGAGGAAGGAACGTGGGGGGCTCCGGCCTGCACAGGAGCATCTATTCCCAGTCCCAGCAGCAGTACCATTACACGGCCCCCTCTCAGGGGGGCTGTATGGAGATCCAGGAGCTGGCCTCCAAGAGGGTGGACATCCAGAAAAAGCGATTTTATCTGGACGTGAAGCAGAGCTCCCGGGGCCGCTTCCTGAAGATCGCTGAGGTCTGGATCGGGAGAGGCAGGCAGGACAACATCAGGAAAAGCAAGCTGACGCTCTCCCTGTCGGTGGCCGCAGAGCTGAAGGACTGCCTGGGTGATTTCATTGAGCACTATGCCCACCTGGGCCTGAAAGGTGGCCACAGGCACGAGCACAGCAATGGCAAGGAGCAGCACTCGAGGCAGCGCCAGCAGCACCCGCCGCCCTCGCCCCCGGGCTCTGTGGGCTCCGAAGAGCACCCTCATAGCGTCCTCAAAACAGAGTACATCGAGAGAGACAACAGAAAATATTACCTTGACCTGAAGGAGAATCAGCGGGGCCGCTTCTTGCGGATCAGGCAGACGATGAGCCGGGGACCTGGCATGATTGGTTATTTTGGCCACAGCTTGGGACAGGAGCAGACTATTGTCCTTCCTGCGCAAGGGATGATCGAGTTCAGGGATGCTTTGGTCCAGCTGATTGAAGAGTACGGCGAGGGGGACATGGAGGATCGCAGGGCTGGGGGAGATGAGCCCCCTGAGCTCCCTGAGGGCACTTCCTTCCGGGTGGACAACAAGAGGTTCTACTTTGATGTGGGATCCAACAGGTATGGCATTTTTCTGAAGGTAAGTGAGGTGAGGCCACCCTACCGTAACACCATCACAGTTCCATACAAAGCGTGGACAAGGTTTGGGGAAAATTTTATCAAGTATGAAGAAGAGATGAGGAGAATTTGCAACAGCCATAAAGAAAAAAGGATGGATGTCAGAGGGGACAGTGGTGAAGAGCAAGAGGGTCTCGAGTAGAGTGCACTGAACTGGCCGTCTGGCAAAATAAAACAAAAAGCAGATATTGGTGAGAGGGACTCATCTATAGTAATTTGAAGTTGCCCCATTTTGGTTTTTTTTTTGTAAAGTCCTTTTCCGGTAGTCTGTACTAACTCCAGTACATAATATTATGGGAGTCTGGTCATCATGCTATATTACACCCAAAACATCTCTGTATTTCTTAAGAAAGTACCAACCTCCCAAGTCTGTATGAGTCAGCTTCTTTGAGTGCGGAAGACTATGAAAGTATACATATCAGCACAAAAAAAACAAACAACAAAACTGCATTCTGACCTTTAAATAGTCTAGATAAGGCTTGTGTTGCACTTCAGCGTGCTGCAGAAAAAATCCTCACGCTGAAATGTATCGGTTTCTGCTTATGGCAGTTTTTCTGGAACTGAACTCTGCCTGTACTCGGTAAAAAGGCTGAAGAGCTGAGCCATAGGGCACTTACTGCAAAATTGTCTTCATGTTAATTGCTCAGACATGTATGAGGAGAGGGAGATGTTTAAAAATTGGTATCTGCTGGTTATCGAGTGATATGATGTTGATATGATATCACATATATGATGTGATATGAGAATGATGTTCTTTGTGGGTGAAATCTCAGTAACCAGTCGGACCTTTAATACTGTGCTAGTGGAGAGCAGAAGATTTGTTATTAATCTCGTAGTTTTGTGCTAACCAAATAACCTGAGTATCCCAGGATAGTGGAACTGTGCTTGAGTGCTAAGCCTTCCAAATTAATGGCAACAAGTCATAATCCATTCTTCATATCCGTGTTCTGCCCACGCGGGGCTGACGATTTTTTTAATGCATTCTTCAAAATTTCAAAAGCTATTTTTGTAGCTGGGGTGTTGTGGGTTCTGGCAGGAGGCTGTGGAACGGGTGTGCTGAGCCAGATGGCTGCACTCATTGAGGTTCCAGGGTTCCCTCCCAGCTGTGAGATGAACACGGCCACGATTGTTACACGCACGAGGACAACACCTGGGCATTTCTTCCCTCCTGCTGTGAGGAAGACCTTTGGGGGGTTTGGTGCACCGTTTGATCCGTATCAAAATGCATCTCGGTCCTATTGATCTGTAACACGTTTTCAAAGCCATGGCTAAGGCGGTGTCAGATTTTCTGTCACGTTGATTTTACAGATGTTATTAGTACAACATAATACCAGTGCCCTGCCATCGCCTCCTTCCCGCCCTGTTGAAGCTGAAGCTGAAATCCGGCAATTTGATGCCTGGTTACTGACTGCTAGCTCTGTGCAAAGTCCGCTAGCAGCTCTGCAACCTGAACCTTACAGTCCTTGCCAGAAGAATGCTGGGAGGGAAAATGCATAGAATTAGCAGGCCTGAAGACTTGGAAAATTCTTGGTCATTTCTTCGAAAATGAGTGTATATCATTGAAGGGGCTTTTCCAGCCACTGGGTGCTGGTTCCTCTCCTTCTGAAATCATTGGGAGTTTGGTTGAGCTCCAGGTACTTCAAATAATGTGTTGTCCACCGTTAAGATTTTTTTGAAGCATGTGTTACTCTGTCTAGTCAGATATTTATAATCACTTGCATTGTATTTTGCAGAGTGGCCAAGTGTGCACGTGGACCAGATGTTTTCCAACTCAACCATTCCACTTTTTTTTTTGTAAATCTGTTCAGAAAGGTATTTATCTTCGCTCTTAGTCTGGACCCACCTGCACGCTGCATGGCCACACTAAATCCAAAAGCTATTGCCTGTTATGACATTAACCGTATCAAGAGATGCTGGGGAGCTGGGGAGGCAGGGGTGGGAACTAAGAGGATAATCTGGACTTTATTTTGGGTACTAATAACAGTCAATCTGTTTTAACTTAAAAAAAAAAGAAAAAGAAAAAAAAAAAAAAAAAGCTTGCACCAAAGTCACCAAAGAACCTTTAGGAAATGTTACAGTTGTGACAGAGAGTAAGGAAGTTAATTTCACTGTTTTAGGTGATTCGCCCTTTACATACAACTACATATAGCAGTTACAGCAAGCAAACATTTGGCTTAGCATCACAACAACCATGCATTTCTGCACAGACTGCTCTTTCAGGCACTTTTTCAAGTCTGTAAGAGATTTTCTCATTCCACCACTTGAACTGCTAGCAGACCACAATGAATCAGCTAGAGGCATTATGGGGTACTGGTTCATCTTTGCTTCTAGGCTTTTGGTCGCAACGTTTATAACAGGTTCGGTTAGCAAACCACGACAGTAACTTCTCATCCCAGTTGGTGTGAAACCAGAGTTTAGCAAGCGAGTCCTGGATGCACAAGTCAGCGCGTCGCTGGCTGCTGCTGCCCATCACAGTGCCTGGAGTAACAATGAACTTATTACAGATCCCTACCAACTGGAGCTATGAATGTACAACTCTTTTATGCTCGCCTTCGCTCCCGTGTGGCACTCCTCCCCTACGCACTCGACATCTCCCAGTCCAAGTCCACGTCTGTGTCAATGCATTGTAAAAGCTGCCGCATTGGAATTTGCTTAGGTTAGGTGTGTATTGTAAGTGGTCATGCATTCCTTCTGTTCCTTTGGTGTTAGTAAGGAAAAATACTTGCAATGGGCAAAAGGATTGAAAAGGCCTGTTTATTCATCATGTCTTCTGTTAAAAAAAAAAAAAGATGAGATGCAAAATGGCTTTTGTTATTGCTACTCGCCATTTTGACAAAAGGGTAACTAAATGCAGCTGGCTGTATCTTAGTTAGACTGGTATCTTTAACCCCTTTTTTTTCTTTTAAATCTTTTTTCTGAGTTAATTAATTGGCCTTCTGAGTGCATTAGTGTATTGTAAATAGCAGCCAGGAATCCAGTGCTTGCCTGCTGTGAGGCAGGGCCGGGTTCCATGGAATTCACTAATGCATGTACTCTCCCCGTGTGGGATGCACCTTAGTATCCAAAACTGGATGGGATCTTCAAGTTCACAGCCGACGACCAGTGGGTAAACCACTAGCGACAGGTTTCCACGGAAATGTAAAGCACCAGTGCTTGCAAATATTGTCATTGGAGGATAAAACAGACTAACTCAAAATGTAGCAATGCAAGATTGTACCAGTTAGATTTGGAAACGGGTTCATCGTTATTTTTGGCAGTGCATTTTCAATGTCGGAGAGCAGGAATAACGTAGGCTGCTTGTGTGCAGAAGGGCCCGTTGCAATGCTTATGCATGTCAAATGTTCATTCCCTGTGCTCTAAAACTGCCATGTCCCTTAAACTTGAGAAAACACAAGCTTATTTGCACTAGAAAGAACGGCCAAAAACAATACTAGGAGGACAGGGTGAAGAGTACCAATCTGAACCTCTTTTCTCATGAAAGAATTTCCTATTAAAGTCCTCACCTCTGTTTCAAAATTGTATGGTCCAGACAGAAGTCTGTCAGTTCAATAAGAAAATCCTAATGCACTTTATATTGTGTAAATAATAGGAGCACATTTCTGCCACTGGTCTGGCAGGGGGTGCTTCAGCATTGCAATCTGAATCTAGAAGAGGTCGTATCCTGCATGCACGTGTCTGGTACGGACCTGTTGTACCTTCTTGACCCAGTTCCTGGACAGGAGTGGTGGTACAGATCCTCTGAGCTCATCAAAGTGGGACTCTGAGATGTAGTGTGCAGTGCTGCTGGACAGCCTGAGCTGGTGGCGGTGCCTTCTGCGGCTCTCCAGCAGCTCAGGTCTGCTCTGAACATTGATGCTGAGCCTGACAAACAAGATTTTGAAGGATGTAGCGTGGGCCACACCAAATTCTCATGCTTAGCTTTCCTTTCAGTCAGTGCAGACACTTGTGCTGTCCCTCGAGGGCTTGTTTGAGAATAAGGTGTTACGGAGGCTTTGCCAGCTGACCCCCACCTGCTGCTTTCTTGGCAAAAGATTAGCAGAGCAGCACTCTGACAAGGGGCTGCAAGGCTTCGTGTGGCCAGGTTCCCCACATGGCACTGTGAGGCGGTGACAGAAATCACATCTTGGGGACGCACGTGGTGGGCTCCACCCTGAAAGATGCAGCCGTGGCAGTAATCTGCTCTTTGTCGTGTTTCTTGTATGTACTCAATATATAAAAATTCATATTCACGTATAGGCATTGATATATTTATGTGAGTATGTTGTAGCCTGTAGTAGCTCGTAGCAAAATAATCTATTTATCTGAAGTACACAGTCTAAAGACGGGGCTTAAAAGGCAGTTTCTCATACTATCAGTTTGGATAAACGCGTTATTTCACTGAGAGCACTTTGCCTGCTGCTTATCATGGCCCTTTTAGGATTTTGGCTTTTTAAGCACTTTCATTTCTTAGGTTTTCAGTGAAGCTGCAAAGAAAACGTAGGCAAGAGAAGGGAAAACTTTACTTCAAGGCATGGTGCAGGTAAAGTAAGAGCTGCAGTTAACAGCCAGTTGCTGCTCCACAGGTCACGCTGCATTCCCCATTTTAAAATCCTTAAAAATCCTTTTAAAATACTCTGCAAACCTTTACATTCCTAAAATATGCCACTGTAAGGATAAAAAAATGTCTTTTATTAAAAAAAAAAGAATCCTATTCAGTTATCCCAAAATGCGCATTGGCATCCATTTTTTTTTTCTGCTGAAGATGTTGTAGTCTAATGTTTGCACCATTTATTTCCCAAGGCCTGTTCCAGTGACCTAACCTTGTGGGGAAGGCAGCTGGTAGTGGCCAGGAAGCCTGTTGCTTTCTTGACTTGCAGCTTTTTTATCCACGTGTCGTAATTTTTCTAGCAGAAAAGAGTTTATTAGTGTGTATTTTTATTGTGCAGACTTTGCACCCTATGTAAAATTAATGAATAAGCAGGTTTCAGTTCTGTTGCATACTTTTTGCTGTAGATATGTTATATATATTTACATTTTAAAGTAATTCTTAAAGAAAAGTATACCTTCAATTTAATTTTCTAAGCTGTTTCCTCCAAAATTAAAATGTCCTTTATTTTTAATGACCTAACATATTGTGATGACTAAAATCTGCCTTCCCCTCCCTGCTCCTCCATTCCTTTTAGACAGAGGTTGCATTTGAAATACCTAGTTTATCCAAGAAAGACTGGAAGTAAAGGCTACACTGGACTCATCACAAGCTACTTGCATGTTAGTCCCCCTCATGGGTGCTTTGAGCAGAAATCATCTGATGATGGCACGGTTCCAGATGCGTTTGCTGGGTGCGAACCTAATGTGCTTGTGTAGCTGCCCTGTTGGGCTCAAGCCTCAGACCTCATCATGCTGGATGAGGATGTAGGCACAAGCCTGAAGTGGCTGCAGGCTGAAGCTGTTCTCATCTTCAGGGATGATGCTCTGCATGCATAGTGATTGATGGTGCTTTTTCCGTCCATGGGTCTATAAGGCACTGTCTCTGTTCAGCAGTGGCTGTGTCACCTGTATTTTTCACACTACCCGTGGTGATGTCTTTTGTTGACCCCAGTGTCGTGTTATTTTCATCTGGAGTTGTGAAAATTTCATTGTGTGGTTGCAAAACCAAGCAGATTTGAGTAGGTGGAGAAGCAAAACCCACCTGCTGTGCTTTGCTCTCTTTTGCGGGCATGCAGCCCATGTGGGTCTGTGGTTCTTTGTGAAGCTTTGCAGTTTCTCCCTCCTTATCCAAGGTGCTCATAGCTTCTTACCTCTTGGCCTGTTGGGGTTATGCATGTACAGCAGTGGACATCTGTAGTAATTCAGCCTTGTCTAAAACTGGCTGAAATCCGTAGGATCACAGGAAAACACCCTGGGCTTGAGGGCATGAGGTTCTTCAGGGCTCAGGCATTTGAAAGAGGCTGAAGTCACGTCTTTTGCCACTCTGTTTTTTCCCAAACCCACAGAAGCTTTAATAGGCTGACAGCAGTTTTTACACGATAATTCTGGTGCTACCAGTTGTCATCGTGCTGGAGTTGTTCTTCCTAATGTTTTCTCATGTCCATGCTTGGTTCCCCACCTGTATCTCCATCAAATCGATGATATTTAAAAACATTGGGATAAAATAGGGTGCCAGGAGCTACAGAGATCTTGGACAGGTCCTTATATCTACAGCTTGCATCAGCATGACCAAAACAGTGCATTTCCACTGGCATTCCCCTAACGAAATATGGCAGGGGAATTACTTGTAGGAATCACCGGGTAGCTTTTCTTGCTGGCACTTAACAGAGAAGCTGGAGACCTGGCTTCTCCAAGAGAGAATTCTTACATCCTAATTTCTTTAATAATGTTAAGGAAAGTGGTAGGTGACATTGAATAAAAACTGTTTTTCCAGAAATGTCAAAGCATACGCTGAGGTTTCAGAACTTGGATGGCGCTTTGGCATTTCTGTGATTAATGTGATTAGATTATTCCTGCTGCGTGCCAAGGCGCCGTGCAAAACATAGGCCAGCAGCCTCAGGGGCCTTGTCTTTACATTAACTTCTGGAAATCTATACACTGGTGTTACACGCTGGCCTTTTTGTGCGTGTTGTACATGTTTTGTATTCGTACCGTACCATCTCCAGAGGTACAAACATCAGCCCAACATCGAGGTTTCCAAATACCACTCCAATAAAGCTCTCGCTAATGACTTTGTAATCATTTCCCTAGTTGACGGGCTACCTCAAAATACTTCATGAGGCACGGGGGAATCACTAGCTGTTCTGAATGTGGGCACTGTACCTTCTTTACAGGGATGTATGCTGCCTTTTAAGTGTTTAAACCTGTCCTGTGTGCTACTGTCAAATAGGAAGGGGCAACAGCTCCTGCGTCCAAACTCTTGGTTAAAGATGTGGCTGCGAGGCTGGTCGCTTAGTCACTGTAGGGCAAGTCCCTTCCACAGGTAGAAGGGCTTTGCATCTGGCCACTTCTTGATAATTTGCCCTAAACAGATTAATTTGAGGAAAAGATACCTTCCCTGTCAGCTGCTGGTTAACCTCAAGTTTCTGCATGTGTTCCCATCTGGTGGTTGTTTTCAATGTTTTTCGTTGGCAAGAAACAGTGGGAGAAGGGGATTGTGAATAGGGACATGCTTCCCATCAAGTTAGAGGAATGGAAAGGCAGGAGGGGGTGGTGGGCAGCAAGGACAGGATTCATGCCCCGTGGAATTGCAGAGTAGCGCTTCCATCTATGGTATGGGGAAGAGGTGGCACTGCCAGCACTTGAGCCCTCCTCTTTGCTCAGGTCCAGCCAAGCTGGAGGTAGCCTAGGCTTGTCCAGGGGCTCATGCAGAAGCTTAGGGGAGCGTGCAAGTGCTGATTGCCTGTGAAGTTTGCCCCAGCTATCTCAATGTGTGCAGCACTGCGTGTACTTTTTATACTACAGGAACCAGTAGGAGTGACTTCCCTGTTGGACAGCTGTTCCTATGCACTGGGGAAGAAGGGTGCAATAAGGGCTGAAGGGATGGTCTCACTGTGCAAACAGCTTTCCAAAAGCATGTTCTGTGCTATTTTTGCAAAGATTTGTGCAGTTTTTAACAAGGTTCTTTGCAAGTGATCATCACTGTTATAGCATTTCTGTGCCTGGAGCCCAGTGCTTGTACTCTGAGGCCTGCTTAACAGAAGCAGCCAACATTAGCAACTGTTGAAAGCCATGCTTTCCTTTGAACAAGTGAAGTGCTGTAATAATGGCAAGTACTCCACATAAACTGTCAGCATCGAAAACTGGGCCTCCCGGTTATCTTTGGCTTTATTCTGCCTATGCCTATGTTCCCCAGTGCTACAATGAGTTGTAGTCAGTGATACCCCCCTACCTCAGTGGAGTGTGAGAAAGTTGGGTTCATTTGGCATTGCAGTTTTTGTGATCAATAGTGATGGTCTCTAAAACAAAAGCAAGGAAGATATTTTGGATGCAACATACTGGATAGGTATGTCTGCAGTGTTTGGAAGGTAAGGCTTGGACAACTGCAGAATGATGGATCAAGAAGAAATCTATATGCTAGAGAAGAGACAGTTGTAAAAGAATTTCATATCCAAAGGTCAGAATTTAAGGTTACTCGGTTCTTAATTCTGACACTTTATAAATTCTACTTAGTTTTCCAATTTTTTTTTCTTCTCTGCTGCTTCGTATAAACTATACTGGCATACTGTCTTCTTAAGATGCTGAGTTGTCAAATAGATTTGTTTTCGTGATCTTGAATATCTTGAATGGCGTCTCACAAGTTGTACAAGAACTCTTCCATCTCAGCGTCCCCTCATGAAGGAAGGACCAAACAAATCTAAGGGTGAGGAGAACACAGGGATGTTTAGTAGGATGTATTATGATGGAGTTGGCAAGGACCTTGAGAGAACATCAACAGTGCCCCCTAGGCAAAGATTAGCTAAACCAGACCCCTTCCTCACATTGGTCTTCAGCCTGGCCGGAGCTCAGTTTGAAAAATGGCACAAAGGAAGTATCTGACAGTAAACTTAAATCTGCTGTTGTGAAGGTGTCTACAAAGATATGTTTCAGAGTCCACACAGCACAAAGGCATCTCTATTTCTTCCATTTAAACAGTGTGAAGGAAAAAAAATAATTGCTTTCTTAAAACCTCCAGCAATGGATATTCACAGTGGTTCACCCTGCTTATTGTTGGATACCTTTCCTCCTGTCCAACCTATTCTGTCTCTTTTAGTCTTCCAGGCCACGTTCTTGAGAGGAGTTATGGAAACAGTTTGTTTCCTATCTTGCTTGCAGCTCTTTACATAATTAAAGACTGTTGTCAGGTCTCTTCTGCATCCTCTTCTAGGCATTTATAAAGCCTTCCACCAACGGTAGTTTGCAGCCCTTGCCATGTTCTTACTGATTCTTTTCTCTAGGCATTTTCTGATCAGTCTGTCTCTTTCTTGAACACAGACTTAAAAAATCCAAAATCAAGTGACATACACGTGTTGCCATCTTGCCAGCCTCAAGCAAAAGCATCACAAACAATTTAAGATTTCATATACTCGATGTGCTGGGTTTTACAACAGCATGCTTGCTGACTTGAGCGCTGTTTGAAACTGTGTCCTCTCAGCTCCTCTGTGGCTGAGCTAGGACAAAGGTGATCATTTTTCAGTCTTTGCAGAGAGGCTTTTTTCTGCTTTGACACAGAAGCTTGCATTTAACCTGACCAAACTGCATCTTATTTCTTTTCAGATTATTTCTTGACCTTGTCGAGATCAGCCTCAGTTCTCAGTGCTTACCATCCTTCCCAGGGATGTGCCATCTGCAGGTTAAATAGTTATTATCCATCCTCAAATCATCAGTTTACATGTCAAAAAGAGCAGCACCCAAGGCAGGCAGACCTCAACAGGACCTCTCTTGATATCTTCCTGCAGACTGACTGTGATACTAATTAAACAGGCTAATTGTAGAAATTATAACCTGTTCCTCCTTTAGGCTGTTTCTTTTTCCAACTGTTGACTTTTTTTTTCTGCCTGTTTTTTTCCACATAGGCTATATAAAGTCCAAACAGTTTTTGCCCTTCTTTAATAGTTTTGGAAAATCAGGGCTATTAAAATATCACAGTATGCATTTTCCATGAAGCCTGACAATATAAATCTGTTTTGTACATGGTAGGTTGACAAAACACCACCTAACAACATTCATGCCTCCACTTATTTCTGATTAGGACATAGGAAAAAAATAAATAACAGGCCTTCACCTAAATATTATTATTTCATTGACATTCCCCATCTTCACAACATTTACATTTGGATTGCTTCAGTCACGAGCTCAGGATATGTTCCTCTCTGTAGGCTTTCCTTGTAGGCATCCACAGACTTGGGTAAACCAGGAGTGTGTGACGGAGAGGAAAATACGTATTTTTTCAAATCAGCCTCAAAATCTGCTCATGATTTATCTGTCCAAAGAAATGATATTGGCTAAACTGGTATGCTAAAGGTCTGAGAGTTTCTTCTAGCACTAACAAGATACCTGTTTAAGCACAAGAATGAATCTAGCGGCTGCCTGTGCCAATGTAATTTGGAATACAGTTTTTTTCTGAGTATTCCCATATCTTCAAGGATTGTTGCATACGGCTGTAAAACATTTTCATCCTGCAATAATTTGAGTTGTCACCAACATTTACTTGAACTTTCATAGTTTTAATTAAGTTTTACTTTAAAATGGTATTCACCTGTGTTCCTTCTGCCTCTCCTGCCATCATTGTTTCTGCTCTCATTCCCTCCTTGTATCAGTAGGCTTTCTAGCTTTCTGCATTGCTGTTATTTGTTTCATACTAATTGGGGTCACAATGTCTTGTACTCAAAGGATGAAATTCTCTGGCTGTTTGGAAGTTTGCCGGACATTAAATGTTGATGTTCACACTCAGCCATTTCTGCTTTCTACCCATGCTGTTCCTACTTTCTCCAAAAAGGTTTTAAGCACCTCCTCTGCTATCCTGGGCAGAGGCTACATGTCAGGCTGCTCAAAAAGCCGTTCAACTAGTTTGTCATAATGTAGAGTTGTGTCATTTCCTTCCAAGCTGTGCTTCAAGCAGCGCCCATGTAGCAATGCAGAATAACTGCTTGAAGAGCTCTGGTGGTGTTGTTTTTTTAATTATTTTATTTTGTTTTTGTTTTGTTTTGTTCTGTTTCTGCCTCCAAGAAGCTTAATCTGAGTTGAAAGTTAATTGGATTTTCTTTCGTAGCATTTTTATTGCAAGGTGATCCAACAGTTTTGTGCAGGTTTAGCTATAAAGAAGTTCCTCCTATTCTATGCAGCATCTTGCATTGCTCTAATCATTTGACACATATATCTGAGCGCCTTCCAGAAGCGCATTTAAGCATAATGACTAACATCTGTCACACAGCAGTTGTTCTTTCTTTCATTCTCTTCCTCAGAGAAAGCTGGATGTGCCAATGCAGCCCTGGTATTTTTAACATAAATTAATTATCCATTCTGTTCTGCATTAATGTCCTAAATGGTGAGCTGAAGTACATCTTGTGCTAACAGCAGTAGACCCTCACAGCTTCACAGGAGCAAACCAGAGAACTTTTGGGCTCCCAGCTAGCAAAATCGGGCATCTGCACAGAATGTTGGCATTGCACTGGAGGACAACTTTCCTCCTCAAACTTCACCTACCTCTAAATGCCGGGGGAGCACAAGGAGCATTGAGGATTTTGCTGTTACTCTCTGTTTGCGGATTATCTGATGCAAAAAAGATCTCACCTCCAGAGAGCAAATGAAAAGCCAAAGGCAACTCTAAGTTCAGGCAGAGGAGCTTGAGCAGATGAGGCAGGTGCTATCTTGTTACTGACTTTTAAAGTCTATGTTCACACCAAATACCTTTCCAGTCACTTCTGGTCTCTCTGGCTGCACCTTATCTGGTAGGTTACCACCTTGCCCACCTCTCTGAAAAATAAAGGTATTTGTTGTGTGGATTTCTAGCTTCTAAATGCTCTCTGGCAAGTGAATGTTGTCAATGAGTGTGAATTTAGCATCCATCTCTTGTTCCACTCATAATCATAAAAAAATATTTTACTTACAAGTCTTCTAAAGCTGCAGCATCCTCATGATTGCTTTTATTTCTCTCACAAAAGGCTGGTGAAGAAAAGCCTCCAGTGGCACCCTTCCCGTGTGCTGTGAGCACCTTGCTGCAGGCAGCAGTGACCTGCTGCAAATGGAAGAAGCCCCCTGATGACCGTTGGCAGGTTTAAAGCATGTACTGCAAGCCCAGAGATTATAGGCTAATGTTTTCTGTTAATCTCTAAAATACTGAAGACAGCTTTTTAACTTTGATCAGGCTTCATAATGCCCTCAACATGGCAGAATTAGGAAAACAGCTTTTGGGCTCAAACCCTTACTTAGAAGGCTGGGAACAAGCACAGCATTCGATGAGGTGAACCAAGCCTCGTTCCTGTTATCTCAGAACATATTTTTTCAATTGGTGTTTTATTCTCCATCTGGTTGCAAAACATCAAGGTCACTAGAGCAGTGTAGATAGCAGCCTATGTCTGACATTCTTTGGCCTTAACCATTCCAATGACTAAAGGCATCCTGTTCTGCAGCCTTCGTGTGCTTGAGCAGCTATTGCATGGACAGTGGGAATTTGGGAGCACACAGATGTTAACTGTAGGTTGAGGCAAGTTTCTGGAGGTTGTGGGTCACACTGCAGTAAAGCAGCAGTTATTTAGCTTAGCAGTTATTTAGTGACTCTTGCTTATTCATCCTGTGATCATTCTAATGTCAAGTTGGGCTGCACAAAGCAGTTATCTAGGGCAGATTTGATCACACACTTGTAGATCAGCTGCCATTCAAATTGGTTGAAGAATGATTGGAGTTGCTTCTTTCTGTGCACAGAACAGCAAGTCCCTAACACATTAGCTTGGGAATTAGCCCAAGGAACTGGCCAAGTTAATAAATTCAGATCTGTAGAATGAGTATAGCCATGATGAAGGGAGCCACCAGGATGAGGTACCATCAAAGCCTGTCCGTGGGAGCTGGGTCAAAGTGGCAGTGCGGGGAAGATGCTCCAGCTGGGCTTTAGTATATAAAGAGTGAGAGTGAGAGTGAGGTGGAAGAGGAACTGTACAGTACATAGACATTCACAGGAAACTGCCCCTTCTTCACTGCATCTCATGAGCTCCCCAGCTGCTGCTGAGCAGGACAAAAAGGCCAGTGATCCTGAAACCCAAGATTACATTAACCTGATGAGCAAAGAACAGGGAAGATGAAAACATCTGTTCTGGATACTGCAGGAGCACAGTTATTTCAGCCTTCCTTCACTATCTAATGGGACTCTGGAGGAATGCGATCACTCTGGGGAGTATGTGGACATTTCTGTCCTTGGGATCTGAAAGGGTTGGCATGCAATTGGTGTGTATGCTTGTTGCATCCCAGCCCCTGACCTCAGTAACAGCATTTTCTGCTTACACCAGCAAAGGCATCTATCAGCGCTTTTGAGGATGATCCTATGAGTTGACTAGTGATAGGTTTCTTCTAGCTGTCTAACTAGAAAAAAAGAAGAAAAACAAGATATAAAAGAAGAAAGTGCTGGAACTCTAAATCTAGTAAAGAAACAGACATTTTTGGTGGCTAAGTTATAAAGGAGAAGACATCATGTCAAAAGTATTCCCGCACTCCCCCCAATAGAGGAACAGAAAAGTTCAAGGAGGAGGCTCTTGAAACATTGGTGAGAGGTAGAAGTGAAGACTAGGCCAGGGTTTGGACGTTGTAGGCTACACAGTAGCTCTCTGGGGTAGGACTGAGCTACTGCTCGTATAGTCTGTCTCTGAACCTCTTTTTGAGATGAGCCCTTAAAAGCCCTCAAACAGAGAGACACAGCCTTCCTTGCCCCTCTGTGCTGAGGAAGAGAAATCGTGACCTGAGGGATCCTCAGGTAACCTCCTCAGCCTCTTAGACTCTTGACAGTGTGAAGAAGCTCACATCCTCTTTCATTCTGCTTCATTACACTTGATGTCCACAAGTTTCAATAACACAGAAAGTGCAAATTTGTATTGCCCTGGGTTTTTTTAGGTTGTAATGAGTTTTAACTTTTCACAGCAATGGACCTGCTATTTTTTTAATTGCATACAAGTGGCTCATTTCCCTCTTAAAGCAGAGGGGGAAAATAAAAAAATAAATTAGCTAAACACCCATGCTTGCTTTCAGAGCCTGAGAGCTGCACTGGATTAACACTGGAGGGATGGTTTGCCACTGCGGTATTTGGGCATTGAGGTAAGCACAGCAAACACAGCAACAGCCTCAATCTTTGTCCACGCTGCAACCCTGCAGCAGCCCTTGACCTATTACGATACATCTTGGGGCTGCCCTCTGCAGCTGCTCAAACCCCTTGCCAGCCTCTTCCTCTTTGCAGCTGTGAGGCTGTGTGCAAGAGGAAAAGCAGGAGACAACAACATGAGTGTTTTTCACTCGCCTCATCCTAAACACCAGCCTCTTTTTGGCATCCAATCTTTCAGGAGCCTTTTCTGCAGTCATTCTTGCTAGCATCTCCAGCAGAGATCTTTTATCCTGTCCAGCTCACAAGCCTTGGCAACTGAAGCATTCTCAGCCAGCTATATGATAGAACTCCATAATGCTAAATATTACCAGTTTCAGAAAATGTGACTCCGATGGACGGCTTGGACTAAGTTAGCAACAACATACATTTTTTTATACGCACTTGCAGAGAGGTTTTACTTCAGCCTTCCACAAAAGGCTTTCAAGCCAGGCAGCAATTTTTCTTTATTTATTAAAGAATATAAATCAGTAGGTTAGTACTAGTAAAACCTAGAACTCTCTTTTACCAGTGACGGATTTTTTCCCTCCTCCTTGATGCAGAAATCAATGCAAAATAAGAGTTGCAATCGCAGAGGAGATCAGAGCAAAGTGTTCCTCTGGATGGAGTTTGATGCAATTTTGAGCTGCTTGTAGAAGATTGGCTGTGAAGGTAAACTAATTTGGGCTGAAAAAGCTGTTGCTGTTCAACTATATTGGGTACGCTTCAGTAATGGTCCAAAATAGCTTTTTTTTTTTCCTTTTTTTTAAACCACCTCTGACATCTATGAAAGCTAAACCTATTTTTTGTCTTAGATTGAAGGTGTGATTCTTGCTGGAAGAAACTTACATTTTTTAGTAACCATCTCAGAAAGACATTTAAAGCCAAAAATATCGTACGGAAGCCTAAAGAGAACAAAACAGAAATCACAGATCTGAGTCAACACCAGGCCACCATGTGCTGAGATTTATGGCTAAGTTAGGTATGAGTTGTGACCCGCCTGCCTGCATTTCTGGCCACTCCCAGGCTCAGTCTGGTGCCTGCAGAGCCCCTGACCAAGGCTGGCCCCTCTCACTCTTCCTGCATGGTGCTGGTGCTGCAGCATAGGAACCAGGCGAGAACTTGAGTTGGAGGGCTGCATTTTGGGGCCCCTCTGCTTCTGATGCAGTACTTGGTCATTGGCTGCTGTCAGTAAAGACCTTGCTTTCTGCCAAGCTAAACCCCCCACTGTTTCAACTGCACCTTACCCTCTTTTCTTTCTACTAATAGATACTGTACATACTGCTCAACAACTGCTGCATTTAATTCCAGAAGCTATTGTTGGTGGCAGGCAAAGTGATCTGCATACAACCTCTCCCTTACTCATAATTGTACATTAGGAAGCTTAGCCAGCAGTAATAAAATGTTTTGCTTTCAACGTGCAGTCCCCATGGTCCAATGTTCCCATCGTCAGGCTCCACTGTTACAGAAGTGCAGTGTGTCAGTGTTCTCTGGCTGCCTTCAGTTTCGTGATGCTGGATGCAGACCATAATGCCCAGCTATGCGGGTGGGTATCCAGCTAGGACTAGAAAGCAGATAGGTAGTTGTTTAATGCTTTCAGGCTCAAAAAATGCACAAAGGCTCTGAAGTTAGACTTCAGATGTCACTATGAGCCTACTGACTTTCTATCTGCTGCTGCTTCAATGCTCGCTGCAATAGAGGGGTTGTGGTGGCAGCATCCCTCAGTAGAAGGAGCAGCAGCTGTGGTTAGAAGGTCCTGTGAATGAATTTATCATACGTATCACTCCCATGGGTGCGCTTCCAGCTTCATTGGGACTGGTATCCAGGTGGCCACACAAGGGGCTGTCTTTCCTGGCCATAAACCAAAGTTGCAGGCTTCTTTCCCCATGTGATAGTCTCACCATGTAGCTTTGGGTTGTTTCTCGCTGCTCTGAACCTACTGCTTGGTTTCCTTCATCCCTTTCTGGACCATTCCAAGAGTTCATGACTTTTATACTTTTTTTTTCTTATACACAAAAAGGAGCATTTCTCTGTCATCCTACACGATGGATATTTTTGTGCAGGGACAAGATGCTTCTCATTCACATGTAAATAGTCATGTAAGTGCAGAAATTCTAAAGCCCGCTGCATTTTTTGGATATCATTTTGTTTTACACATCATTAATGCTTCTACGGAAAAGATGTTTTAACTTATACATAATTTAAAGGGCATATGATTTTCCTGCTGTATGCTGAAAGCGTACATTTCAAAGCACAGATTTCATATATTCATATATTTCAAATATTTTTGTGGGTTGCATTAGATTCATAGCTGGTATGAGTTGAACTGGATGCAGTTTCCCATACTCATGGCTCATAACGTTTAGTTTCCACGTGCCATTGTGCACTCTCCCTTGCTGGAGCTGAAATTAGGCTCCTTCCGTGCGATTGGTGTGGGCTCAGTTTGGCACATCTCGGTCTTCAGGCACCATCCCCACGCCTCTGGGAATTTTCCAGGCAGGGGATCTATGGAGCTGTAGTGTGTATCTGCATTCGTGCCTTTTTTGGGCAGTGGTAAGACAGCCTGTTTATGGAGATTGCCATTTAGTAAATAAGCTTCTTCTCAAGCACCACCATTAGGACTGCAAAAGATGGATGATTATTTCTTTGCAGAATTGGTTTTCTGCTGCAGGATCTGGATTTTGTTAATTTGCATATAATTAAAAATGGCCCCCTGTCTTCAGTTTGCATTATGCCTGTGGTACTGTGCAATCTTGGATCGTGTTTTTCTCTGCACTGTGCTGTGTCCGGGAATCACTTTATTCGTCACTGAAAATCAGCTTTTAATTGTGGCATACGGATATCTGCAAACTTCCATGCAGCAAAAGCCTCTGCTTCCAAAAATAAAATGTTGCTTCTCATAAACTTTCAAATGAGTTGTTTTTTAGTGACTGGAAAAGTTGCCAAGAATATCTGCATGAAATCTAGCATGCTGACTGAAGCATGAATTTACTGATGCCTTTAAAAACCAGGTCTTAGCAGCACTCAGGCTGCAGGTAAGGGTGCAGGCTGTATGATTTCCTGCAACACTTAGGTGCAACACCAGCCTGGTGTGAAAAGCCTGACAGTTTGTTTGCTTTCCTGTATGTGATCCCAAAGGACACCGTGTGCTGCTGTGCCAGGGTAGCGGTGAGATGGTCCCAGCATGGCATGAGAGGCAGCCTGTGTACTGCTCTTCTTGGAGAAAATGTGGAACAGCTGTGGTATTTACAAATGGCTGCAGTCCACGTGGAGGTGAAATAGCAAGGAGTCACAGGCATAGGTAAGGGTCTCTCTCCCAGGCAGCAAAAATATAGCACACTTGGACACCTTCCTTGAGAGAGCAGTGTGGAAAACTACCCTGCAATTTGATGCAGTTTTCTAGCATTAGATTTATCATCCATTGATTATCATTTGCCAAAAATCTTTACCATCAGAAAAGAACACCCCCCCATAAAAAAGACTGGGAAAATGAGTAATTTTTGTACTGCACTTTCCATGCTGGCACATGTTCAGTACATACAGTGTTTGGTTTTGGTCTCAACACTGAGATCAGTGTTACTGAAACAAAATATTTTCCGTGTATCTAGATACAAAAGATGGTAATACATGACAGCGTTGCAAGATCTGCATAGTGCGTGTGATAAGAAATGTGGCAACTTCTTTGCCCAGCATAATGTCCAACAACTGCTTGTAATCTTGCATGTCTCCATTGCTGCCATGAAAGCAGAGATGTGCAAGTTTGCACTGTTGTTCCCTGGTGAGCTTTAGGTGGGAGAAGGCTATGACTGCAGCAGGCCAGCTTAGATCTTCAGTAGCTGCTGCCTGCAGCTGCACGGAGGGTTGAAACACAAAAGCCAGGGTCACAGGACGGATTCTTTCAGCAGTTTCCTTGTCTGGATCAGCACTGCAGGTGCTGTGAAGCTGGTGCTTCACAAACTCCCCAATTCCCCAAATTGTCCAACTCCCAGATCTTATCCAGACTTGTCTCTTTCCAGCTCTGTGTCTGCAAAGTAGGATCTGTGTTTCAGCTCCAGGATCCCTCACCTTGGATTTTGCTTGTTTAAGTACATGTCTCTGGAGCACTGTTTTTGAAATACCTTTTCTCCTTGGGTATTAGCATTATCTGTTTCTGAAAAATCACCTCTCTGATATTTGCTGACTGGTTCAATACAGGAAGAGGTTTACAGTCGTACCTGGAACATCCCACGTGCAAGGTGCGGTTCTCCCTGTTTTGACAGCCCAGAAGTGATTTACAGAACACAGAAAGTACCGCCAAACACAGACAGCAGCTTCTGACTGCAAACTCCAGCAAGCCGATACTTTCATTTTAAACAGAGCTTTCTCCATAAAGCTTTGCATGTGGCTGACATGCATCAGGTATTGGCCAGCTAGGGGTTGCCTGGTAAAACACTTGCAAGAGTTGACAAGTATGCAAACAGATCCTGGGAAGTTATGATGTTTAGTGATCTTTTTGTCAGGTACCTGCTGACTCCTTTTGAGAAATCTAAGCTTAACAGTTTGTTTATTTTCCTGAGCTCCTGCTACTCCAAGCTTTCTACTCATATCCCCCTCAGTTTAGCTGCCTGGTCCTCGTAGATCTGCCCTAGGTTGCCTGGGCTTTCAGCTCAACATGGTTATTCACAGGGAACAAAAAAGCCAACGACTGGAATAGGAGAAGCAGAAGTCAGCATGCAGCATGTCTTGTGTGTTTAAGGAGAAGAAAGGACAGTATCTGGCCTCTGTCAGGAAGAGTTCTCTTCACCCAGCCTCCTTCAAGGAGCATACAGAGCTGAGTGGAGGCAGACATCTTGACTGCTTAGTCCAATCTTCCTTCAGCTTCCTTCCTTCTTATGTGTCTCCTGTCTTGTAGTCGCCCAGCAGTGAGGTACAGTGTGCTAGACATGTTAAGGTGATGTCTGCATATCCAAAGTCCTTCCTGGGGATGTTTTCCTTCATGAAAATGAAGATCGGATGTTAGGAACGTTGATATTTACTAGGCGGCTTTCATTGTCTTGTTCTTGCACTAATTGTCCTTTCACCGATAGGGTGGTGAAGAGAAAAAAAGCCGGCTTAAAGCATAGTCAGAAAGCGAAAGTATAAAAGTATAGAAACAAACTCACCAGTAAGTACATAAATAGGCTAACTGTATGATAGCGTGTAAAAGGAGGCAGTCTGAAGCGTGCCTCCTCTGTAAACTGCATGATAGCATTGGTGAAGCCTGCTGCAGACACTCGGCAGGCTTCCCAGGGTTGCTTTTGCTAGACTTTGAGTATCATAGTTGCAAAGACTCGTAACTGTTCTGAGAGACTCTTGTTTTGTTCGTAAGCTGTGGCCCTTTGCTTTCTGAATTGGTTCATAGTGATGGAGTTAATGGAGCTGTTCTTTATCGTAACCTAAAAGGTGTCAGTCGTTTGCTTGTATGTGTTCACAAGCTGACCCGTAGCATTATGCATCCCTGAAATGGTGTGATTTGAAGCACTTTTGGTGTGGCATGTACAGTTGCAGTGCCATCTGGTTTTGATTTCATCCCTTGCTATCACACATGTTCTCCCCATGTTTTGGACACTGAACCAAACAAACTTTAAAACTAGCACTTTAAGTACTAGTGGTCACTTTGCTTCTGACTATATTGAGCACTGCACTTTTGTAAGTACTATTAGCACTGAGTTTTGAACCACTTTTTTCCCCCTAGTCCATTTAGTCTCTTACACATGGTGTTAATTACTTAGGGGCCATCAGAAGATAATTTTGAGGTGTATGTGCCCACTGTCTGGTGCCTAATTTCCACTGCATATCTCTTAGCAGTTTTATAAGTGAGGGAAATGAAACCGTCAAAAGATTGTTTTTACCTAATAGGCTGAACATCTGTATCACTGACATCCAGGCAGATGTGGTTGCTATAAACTTTGAGGTCATTCAGAGAACCAAGCGCATGGTTGTTTTTAACACCAAAGATATGGAGAAATCTCAAAAGGGATCGGGGTAGCGCAAGATGGTATAATTTACACTTTGATTTGCACGGACAGCAGGATGTGAGACAGAACCAGAGCTAAGAGTGTGTGGCAGATACTCTCGGTTTTGGTAAGAGAACCCAATCTGCAGTAGCAGGTTGGGTCAGTGGGAAAGCTAACTTGAAACTGCTTGTAAATGCAGATAACAGTAACAACTGCGCTCAAGCCATTGCAATACAAGCCGTCATTGTGCCTGCACTGAAAGTGCTGTTGGGATCGTTGTGGCTGAAACTACAAAAACAACAACAACAATAATAATAATAAAATTAAAGGAATTGCAAATGATGTAGACAATGGAGCATATAACCACTGGGTTTGCTGTTGAGATTGGAGAGAAGCATGAGGGGCTTAGCAGGTCACATGGTAAGAAGCCATGTTGATGTGCTTTCCTATCCTTGTTAGATTCCTGCAATATTGCAGCATGGCTGCTGTGAGACCTGAGTTGCCTCTCCAGCAAAAAATCATTGGGATAGTTTGCCCCAAATGACAAAGTCATAATTATCTAGGATTTAAACCTGGGTGATGATCCTCAGGATGCAGAATGTTCCAAGTTTCGATATTCCAAACCATCCCCTCTCAATCCACTGATGTCTTTTGCTTCTCTAAAAGCCATCATGGGTTTACTGCAGCAACAAGTATTCCACGGTGCTTGCAAGGGTTCTGTGCATCCTTCCCAATGAGGTATCCATGCACAATGTCCACAGGGGAGCCCTTCCACTGGAGCCTTTCCTTAGCAATGCTCTTGGATGGAATTTGCTCCCTGGTGACATGAGGGGGGTAATAAGTATATCAGTGCAGTCAATTGCTTGAAGGAAGAAGAGATGAGCTAGGTCTTCTCCTCCACTTCTAGCAAGCAGCTGTGGTGGAAATAACCTCCAGTGGGGGAAAAAAAAGTTATAATTTTGCTTGTTTCAGCAGATGAAGTATTGCCCTGACCAGCTGGTTTTGCTTTGGTTCAGCCTAGGCTTTCTTCTCTGATAGAGTTTTATGGGTTTGGACACTCATTCAGAATTGAAGGTGGTTAAAAAGCAACAAGCTTTGAGCAACCCAAAGCGTTACGCTCTTATATTCTCCATTGTGTGATTTTGAAGTGGAAATGTACATAGATTCCAGACTGTTTTTCCTCTCCTGGCCAAATTAACCCTGCAAATCCAGCTTTAAAGAACTAGCATCCAGTGATTCGGGTGCTCTCTCTCAGCACCCAGGCGCTAGTGGATGAGGCTTCTCAGAAAGGCCCACAGAGGGCCTTGGCCTTTCTGGCTGGCACTGGGACACAGTGGGATGCTTTTCAATACTTCAGCCCACATTCTATCATCCTCTGGGGAGCTGAGTGCTTTCTTTCCTCCTTGGGAAAGGAAGCTGGCAAGGAAGAGGGATGCAGAACAGGTCTCTGTGTTTTTTTCCACAGGTATAGTTTTTTGCCCCTCCGACTTGGCATCCCCTCGAAGGTAAAGTTAAGCATTTTCTGCTGCACGGCACACATAAGGCCTGAATGTAATGCATAGCACAGCACCTTTTTCTCGGGAAGGACCTTTTAAGCAGAAGACGGTTCTTTTAGGGGATTTCAGTTTGGGTGTGAGGCAGCTCATGGGAAGTGCATTGAAATGGCACACGGACGATGTCTTACCGACCTTTTCTTTCTCTCCAGCAGAGACATTTTTAATTTCTTTCCATAGTTTAGAACTCTTTCCCAAAAGTGTTTCCCAGCCCATGTGAATGACCTTGAAATGAGTCAAGTTTATCGAACAAATTGTGCACTGCAGGAAGCAGTCTCCAAATGCACACACAGCCATGCACCCATCGGTGTGTATGTGCATGTATGTGTGTGCGCATATACCTACAGACAGAGAATTTGTTTCCCCAGCCGTTCTTTCTGTGCTTTTATTATTATTGTTATTGTTATTATTATTTTGGGGCGGGGGGGATTGATTTGTTTTCAGGATATTAACCAAAAGGTGTTTTAAATTCATGGCATGAAAAACCCTAAATGTAAATCTGAGTACATTGTGATGCTGATTAACAGATTTTTCTGAAACTTATGTGATGCTCAGTATTTTCCTTAGGGAGTTTTGTTTAATGTGAGATCATTGTTCTGAAGGATGTTGGTCCTACTGGAATCAAACTAATGGAAATAAAATGCATGTGTTACAAGTTTAGAAGCGGTGAAGAATTAAGTGTGAACTTACTGTACAATACCGATTCTGTTTTCAAACGATCTGTTTCGCTGTTCAGTAGTTGACATATAAAAATGCAAATGTACTGTAATTTAGCACTTTTTCAATTGACCCTGTTCTCACTATGGCAGAAGTAAGGAGCACTTCTGCGGCTGTCAGGACCCGTCTCTCCTGACGTGCAGACCCTGTGAAGCACGTCAGGGAAGGGCCAAGCCTTTCATCCTTCCTGCACATTTTGGTACCAGAATTGGCCAGAAGGAAAGGAAAGTGTGAGAGTCTCTTAGTGTTAACAGGGTGCAAAGTGTTACATGTTCCGTACTGTACTGAAAGGGTTGGTTGGTCAGTGACTGTATTGTACTGTATGACGACGCATAAATTGCCTTGTATTGTTTCTAATGGACTGTACCATGTCCCCCGTGGATCTCCATGTACCCAGTTTTCCAACAATGATGCATGTTATCAGTTAGGTCCTACAACTCTGTGGTGCTAACTCTCCCATACCTGATGGTGCTTCTGTGGACACTAACTGAGGACATGCTGACCAGAGCTTGAAGTTTCACAGTATTTCTCCTCTGTTTGTATGAAGTGAACACACACACACACTAAATGATAAACTTGAATTTGTTTCAAAGCATCATTGACAATCTAATGTTTTCTATGTGTGCTTTTATTTGGGATGGCTTTTCCAGAAAGCAGCTCTCTCCCCCTTGGCTCGCAGCCGCCCCTGTGCTCCAGTAGGCAGTCCTGTCCCCTTTCTCCATGGCGAGCATGGGGCCAGGATTCAGTGTGACTCCTCTGCCTTTGGAGGTGAGCTGCTTCCCCAGCAGCTCTCCGCGTGCTTATCTGTGCCTAAAAAGGACACCTGTGACCACTCCATCCCCAGGTAGGTGAGCACTGTGGTGCTGCTCCAAATCCTCCACAACCAAAAGTGGAGTCTGAGGCAAGAATTGGCTCTTTATCAGAAGGGAGGGAACTACTGAAGGGGAGCTGGAGTTCCAGCAGGCACCTCCGTCCTGTGGTGGGAGAGCCCATGCATGCAGCCCTGCTGGCAGAGGAGTCACTGCTGGTTCTGGAGCTTCACGGGCCGTTAGATGGTGTGGGCAGACCTTTCCCATCCCAAGCCCCCTGTACGAGCTGCTTTTTGGACAAAACAAAATCTGAATATATTTTATATCTATTTGAAAACAAAGTCTGATATTTACCCCTGTTACCAACTGAATTTGCGTATTGTTGTTTGCCACAATATTTGTTCTGTCTTAAAATAAATTTGCTTACTTGTGTAGTCTGAACTGTCTGGTCTAATTCTTGTTGCCTGATGCACGGTGTGGCTGTTTCGGGGCTCAGTCACTCAGAGCTGGCCTTACAGTGTCTCCCACGTGGGTGCTTCCTGTGAATGAGACAGGGAAATGTGTCCGTCTGTGAGGGGCAATAATTTTAGCCATGACCCAGAATATAAATCTGCCTCTCTTGGTTATCGCACATCTTCTCCCCAGGGCTTTTCAACCCTATGCCCTCTTTCACCGGTGTGTCATTATTACACCCTTCAAAATGGTAAGTTTTGGTAAGAAGAATCACTGCATTTCAGTATACTTAACAGTTCAGAGATTAGATTGTTATTAATGTTTCCTGGAGGTTAAGTAATTTCTGATGTCGGTGTTTTGCATTTTAGAAGGAAATGATTTATTGTGATGAGCTCACTGAAAACAGCAGCCAAAAGCTGTGGACATCTAATGATGTTCACAGAAGGAGACGTAGCAAAATCTTCTTTTCCTCCTCAGAAAGGCAGACAACACCATCTTGGTTTTTCAGTGCCACGCATTAACAAGGCATTTGCATTGGTTACTAGAGATTGTACAAAGGATGGCAGCACTCACAAGTGGCTGTAAACCTGTTTTCCTGTGCATCTTCAGGTACAGAATCCAGTCTGTGAGTAGATGAAATTAAAGGAACAACAGTACCCGTTTCTGTCTCCCTATAGCCTCAAATGGGAGGCAACAAGTTCTGCTCAGTTCCTGGGAGTGCCAAGCATCCTCACACCATCCTAAATAATGTATATTTGTTTCCTCAGATGATGTATTGTGCCCCATCAAGTGCAACCACCCAATACTGCCTCTCCCACTGTCATCACAAGCGTGCTGGGACTCAGCAGAGCCTCTGCAGAAGAGGTGTGCAAGACCACGTCAGGTGCTAGGGGTACCAGGGAGTGCCCATGCAGCATAGGGGGTGAATGTGAGGGGCCGTGCTGTGCACAGGTGATATGCAGGGAGGAGAAATAGGAGTGCTGGAGTGATTACCACATCAGCAGGACCCTGTGGAGGGGTTGGGTGGCCCCCTCCTAGGCGCATACCTCTTTCCAGAATGTCAGCATCAACCTCAGTACTGCGCAGAGCCATCAGGTCCAGGTGGAAAACATCTTCAAGGTGCATATCACAGTGGGGCTGAGGTTACATTGCCCCTGGTGTCCTCACCAAGGACCAGGTGGAAGCATTACAAATGCTTTAGGTATCTGATTGCTTAAGTCTTAATTTACAAGACTGAGCAGTAGAATACCCTCAGGGCTCCTTTTTGGTGAGATAATGGGAGAGTCCCAGTGGGTTTCAGCAGCCCAGGGGCTCTCTTGGCTGAGTCTTCCAAGCTGTTCACAGCTCACAAAAGGCATCTTTTATGAGTACAGAATGGCAGAGGACTTTTAGGAGCAACTAAAGAAATGGTATTTGTGTAAATAAATTACTCCCTTTGACTTTACTAAATGTACTTTTAGTTGGAAAGTTCACTAAAGGTGCACAGCGTTCTAAACCCTTTGACTTCCAGCTTCACCTGAGGGAAAGAGAAGTTCAGCAATTCTGGCTGTTTCAGCCCGTGGAAACTGAGGAAATTGTACATTGTCGGTCAGCATTATTAGCAAGGAGGAAAATGTTGAAACTTTGTGCCCAAAAGACACAGAAGACCGAAGGAGTTCAGTACGCTGCAGTACACAGAAAGGCTCTTTTTGGTAGCGATTTAGAGCTGGCTGTGAGATGCCGTGGTAGGTTCATGAGGGCACGTGCACAACAGTTTGCCTAAAATGATGCAACATAAGGCTACTGTAATACCTGGTGTGGTTTTACGCTTATCCGAGCCAGACAAAAGACAGGGCCGTCTCACGGCCTTACTCCACAACAGTGCAAAGGAGCAGCACGTGCTCAGGAGCTCCCCCGCAGAGCAGCATGCAGCGCCGAGCTACCCGCAGTGCCCCGGGGCTCCGCTTGCAGAGGGCAGCCTCACCTCTCCGCCAGGCCGCGGCCGCTACGGCGGCGGGCGGCGCTTAGCCCGGGGGGCTCGGTGGGGCTTCGCACCCCGCACAGGTGCTTGCTTTCCGTTACTGACTCCGGCCTGCACGGCGAGGCTTTTCGGCCACTCGGGGTGAAGAGCGACCGCCCCCAGTGAGGCAGTACCGCCGAGATACCGCACGTAGAGACGGCCCGCGATCCTGCGGCCTCTCTTGCCGACAGCGGCAGCCCCGCGCCCTGCCGCGGCCATCCACCACAGGCGGGCGGCGACTGTTACGCCGCGTCGCGAAGCCCCGCGCACGCGCGGTGGCGGACCGGAAGTGCGGGCGGGGGCGGAGGCAGGCGGAAGTGCGCAGGGCCGGGGGCCGCCATTCCGGGGAGCGCAGCAGGCCGCGCGCCCCCGCCGTTGCGCCGCCAGCCTCAGGCGGGCCCGGGCCTCGCGGGCGCCCAGTGCGGGGGGCCCGGCCCTGGCCGGCAGCGCCGCCATGGAGGAGAAGAGCTTCGCCAAGGAGCTGGACCAGTGGATCGAGCAGCTGAACGAGTGCCGGCAGCTGAGCGAGAGCCAGGTCCGCAGCCTCTGCGAGAAGGTGAGGCGGGGAGACACGGCTCGGCGCGGGGCGGCCGGCGCTGGGGCCGGGAGTGCCGAAAATGGCCGTGCGAGGGCCCGGCGCTGCGGGCGGGAGGACGTGGGCTCGTTTGTGCCTCGGCGCTGGACGCCGTGGGCCCGCCCGGCGTTGCCCGCATGGCGGATCCGAGCGAGAGGTGTCGGGTGTAGAACGGCCCTGAGCCGGGAGGGCGGACGTCGCCCCGCAGCCGTGGGGAAACCCCTGACGGGTGATGAGGGATGCGGGAGGGTGGAAAGGGGCAGCGGGTGGGATGTGGTACCGCCTTAAAGAGAGACTTACGTTTTGTGGAGGGAGGCTGGGATAGAGCAGGAAGTGGTTGGAGAGATGATACAGCGTGGCGCAAAGAGCCTTTTTTCCTATCAGGAGACAGGTTTGGGTGGCTTTCCTCTGAGAAGTTAAATGCTTGTGTGCAAGTATACTCCTCTGTACGGCAGTCTGTAGCTGAGGTAGGATCTGTTTGAATGTACGAGATGTGACAAGGCCAAGGAGCTGAGGTGGGCTTCTCAGCAGAGCAGCTGGGATTGTTTTTTCTGTTCACCGTGTACCTCAGTGACAGCAGGGACTATAGGCGTGCACTGGATCAGCTGATAACTGCTCTGCCTTGCGTGCCTGACAGCTAGTTCATTGTTCCCGGTACTGTTTGTATTGCTGATAGTAAGACAGGTAATGACAACACAAAACCTAGCTCACTGAGTTCTTGCAGAAGCAGGTGATCTGTTCTGGTGCCTGTTCCAGGCATTCTGGCCAGTAGCAGCTTTCAGAAGATGCAACCATTTCTTCTTTTTTCCCCCATGTCTTCAGTAGGCCACTGCAGCAATAGGTTTGAACAGTAGAGAGGGCCTGCACCACTGCCTTATAGCATGCTAGGAGTGCCCTTCAAAAGGTAGGAGCTGAGTGTCACAGGCAGATATTTCTTTAGAAGTCAAAGCTGTGGCAGCCTGGCACACGCTTTTACCAGTAGTCCTGAATTGTCTGGCTGCACACTGGCCTGTTTCCTTTCTCCCATTCTGTTTCTTACCCATGCTGGGACTGCCCATTTGCTTTATGGCTTTTTCTGCACTCACAGAGCTGTGACAGTCGTGAGAAGGGCTGGTGCTGCAGCAGGGAGCAACTGAGGGGCCTTGAGATGTAGATGTCTTGAAAAGAGAGTGAGCTTCTTGTAGCTGTGCTGTCCTGTGAAGTCCAGCTGGTGAGCCTGAAAGAATTTATTTGCAGTTCAGAACAAGAGTTCTGAACTGTTGTACCAACCACCAAGCTGTTAAAATAATACTAATTCCCTTCTTAATTAACAGCAAAGCCAGAGAAGGAGCTGTGACTGCTGTGCTTTCAAAAGCTGGATGGTACTATCAGTAGGTTGTGTTGCAGTCAGTGGCTGCAAAGCAGGGAGAGGTGCCAAGTTGAGAGCACAGCTGCAGGTGAAGGGAATGTCAGTCCTCCAAAAGGACAGGTAGGATGTGAACCATGTGAACCTGTGAGGCACAGCATGTTTTCTTGGAAATAAACTTAAGCTATTGGAGCCTCTAGTTTTCAGGAAGTGTTGGTAACTGATCTGCAGCACTGTCAGAAAGCTTGGTTTGCTTCCCCAAGATAATATTTGGAAAAACACTTAATAACCTTTCTGGTCACATGCAATAATAACTCTTGCTTCAGGTTTTAATTAGTAATAGCATTAGGTGGTTAAAATGGGAGGGAAAAATGAAATCAAAGAACACTCTGAAAGTTTTCTATGAAAGCATGGGATACAAAACCAAATTGAGTCCCAGACTTACCTGTGTGTATCGTTCTTGGTTTCACTTGCTGGCCTCACAGACAGTGAAGAAGGAAAGACTGGAGATAGTTGGCTCTCACGGGGTATAGAAGCCATTCTTCTCTCAGAAAGCTTTTGAAAATTGCACCTGTAGAATCACTGTAAATTAATCTGCCTGGTTATAACATAACTGGCAGCTAATCCATCTGATAGTCTTTATAGAATTAATCAAGATGTCATCCGGTGATAGCAGTAAAACACTTCCCATTCCGCCGGTCTTAAAATGAAAACTAAATTCATGTTGATATTTAGTATATAATAGAAAAACAAACAATTATTGTCACTACTGGAGCTTCTAGGCACCAGAAATGTTTCTAGCCCGTTAAGGAAATGAACATTAGGCTTCTTGTATCTCTTACTGCTTAACTTTATTGTTGTAGATCATCTGTGTAGATGAAGGTTGTTAAAAACCTTTTTTTTTTTTTGCTCATTAAATAGGCAGTGAGAAAATGTTTAGAGCTCAGTCTTGCATGCTGTCTGTACTTAAACAGAAGTGCAGTGGCACGTTTTGTATCCATGGTTGTGCTGGCTTTGAATTTGGGTACTGACAGGAGGGTCGCACTTTCTGGATGGAATTCCTTTTGATCCTGTGTGGGTCCTGCTGCTGCCCCTCATAACCTGCACTTTGAGCAGCTGCAGCCAGGCTGAAAGACTGAGGAGGTGGATTCATTTAACAGGAAGTGCTCTCAAGGTTGGACATGAAAAGCTTTAAATGCTTCTTGATTTGAGATTCAAGTCAAGTGAGCAAATTAATTCTGCTGATGAGGGAGTTGAGACTAGTTATAATAAAGACAGTTTTTCATTAAGATAATAAAGAAAATCCAGTTAAAGGCTGTTTCTTAAACACAGGCAAATGATTATATATAACCATGTATTTCTTTATAGCTTCCTTTCCCCCCCCCCTTCCGCCCATCTTTGGTCTTCGTATTTCTAAGAGGGGGGTAGAGACTTGTTGCTGTGAGCAGCTGGAGAGCTTTGTGTTGTGAAGCGGTGGGAGGAGAAGGATTCTAAGCACTAATGAAGACTTGCATTTCTTGTCTAGTTATTGAAAGGTAGTTGTGCACCGATTCTTCAAGCCGAGCAGAAGGAGCCAGTTGGTGCTTTAGGGAGTACTGCTGTTGCTGGCAGTACCTATGACAGTTCTGCCCTCTGAGATCATTTTGCCCAGGAATAATTTTAATAGAATGAGCTTGTAGGCTCCTCTGCAGTAATTGGTGAAGTTAGTATGAGCGACAAAGCCAAGTAGCATCCTGGCTGCCATTCAAACCATGACACATTCTGAGAGTGTTGTGCTGGATCACAGTCAGCAGTATTTTATCTCTTGGGTGATTAAGTTTATCTTAGCATATACTGGCCTGGATGGCTCCAGGAGCATGCGTCCATGTTGGCATCAGTGTTGCTGTTGGGGCTGTGGGCTGCCCCCTGCTGTTGAAGGGCAGGGCAGCTCCAGCACTCCGGCTCCCCTCCCATTTGGGGAGAATCCAGCTGGCTCTTGTCAAACGAAGCTGCTGAGGCACCTCCGAGATTTTAGGATCCTCAGCCTGTTGATGCCGTAGTTTAATTAATTGCAACTGGCAGATTTAAATGAGAAACTCCATAACTGGTTGCTTGAATTCTTGAAGTAAGGGCCTCCAACCATCAAACTGAGGTCATGGTACAGTCAAGGAATCTTCCAGAAGGAGCTGTGTTTCTGTGTTCTCAAAGGATCTTACATGTTAATCGGGTGCCTGGGTCTTTATTATTATCCAGGGAAGACTGATATTGAAAATCTGGATGGATCTTAATCCCCTCACCGATGGAGTCATCCTACACAAGTCTCATAGACAAATCCAAGCAGTATGAGAGTTGATGTGTTTGATCATTAAGCCTCTCACAGAGGCTTAGTCTCCTGATGATCCTGACAGCAGTCTCAGGGCCTGTGTAAGACCTCCAGTTTCGGAGCAGTGTATTAAGAGATTGCATCTAAGTCCTGAGACTGCAGTTTTTTCTTGTAGTGACAACACAGTGACATACTGGGATGTGTCCTCCAGCATCCATACATGCAGATCAAGGGTTGGGATGGTGATGGGATGGCAGCCTGGTCCTCTGATCTGCTGGGAAGGAGAGCTAAGATATTGGCAAATTCACAGCCAACAAATAACCCAGTCTTCAGAATTGAGGGCAGACACTGTAGATACTATGCCTACTTAAGGAGCTTTTTGTTACTGTAACGCTCAAGTGCTACGATGTGATAGAAAGTACAGTAGTAATAGAGTAGCACAATCCTAGGCTATAGCAAATGAGAATGAACCCAAATACAGCAATCATAGATACAGAAACAAGGGAAGAAAAGTGCTTACCTTTGGAAAACCTCCAGCAGGCATGGATCTCCAGACAGATACCCAGCCTCCACTGCCAGCCCTTAAATGTAGTCTGGGAAGGGGAGGATCCTGGCTTCACCCCTTCCAGTCACTCAGGTACATTGCATGCACCTGAGCTCCCCTGGGCTGGCCCTGCCTTCCACCAGGTGCTCCATCACTGCTTCAGGCCGTGACTTAGCACTTCCACTACAGTTACTCTTACTCATTCTTACCTGGAGGACGGCTTTAATTCCCACCTTCCTAGGATGCATTTAACATGAGCGTTTAAGGTGTTACTGCACTAAAGGAGCTGCCGTCTGTTTCTTGAACGCTTCTTTACCTGTATATGTTCCCAAGATGCCTGCATGGAACTGGGACACTGGAGGGTATGCACAGTACACGTATCATGCCCTGCATCTTTCTCCCAGAAGCACGAAGGCCCTGTCTTTTTATGCAGCTGAGAAAGGAGCAGAATGCGTAATACAAAAAGGCAGAAAATGCCCAGCACCTTTTGTGGTTCAGTTAACTCCAGTTCACAGTGAAGCCCAGTCTCTTGCTTCATGCAGCATATGTCAGAACACGCAGAGCAGGTGTTTTGTGACTGAATTTTCTATCACCCTCTGAGGGCTGAAGCTCTTGAGGGGTCCTGTAGGTGCTTTTAAAGGCAGGAAGAACTCGGGGCCATTGCACTCAGATGCCACGTGTTTAGCAGTTTAGAGTCCATTTAGGACTGCAAAGCAGACTCCACATCACTAAGTCTGTGTTCAGGATGTCTCTGAGAATCGGGGTCACATCCCTCAGGTTACACACCATGCAGGTGGCACGCTGGGCACTGGCCAAGCCTAGTTTTTTTCCTAGTGTGTAAGAAGCAAGGTGTCTGAACGCTCAAATGTGAGGACAGATGCACTCAGCAGAGCCTGCTGGGGGTGTCCTCACTAAGTAGCTTCTTACCACGTGGTAGGTGGGACCTAATTCATCCTAAGCAAAGGGACTTGGTGAGCAATCAAATCACCACCTGCAAGAGACTGTTCTGCACAGGTGATCCTTGGTCCTTTCTGTCCAAATCTGGCCGAGCCTGCCGGTGGGTTCTCTCTGTGCATCAGATGTGCCAGCAGCTCTGGTCTGTATCAGCTGATGAACTGGAGGCAGCAAAAACAACCATAATATTTGACAACCATTATAAGTAATGCGGATAGACTACATTACTACATTACGTGTCTGTAATTGGCATAGGAACTGCTGGGTGCAGAGAAAGAGATGAGTAAATTCAGGAATGCCTTCCTTCCATCTGTAGTTGTGTTGCTGCCAGTCAGTTATGGCCAGGAAGTTGATAATGGCTGCAGAAGAATTTAAATTAAACTTGGAAGGGAATTGGTAATTTGGCAGGAAGCAGGTGCCCCGGGCTAGAAAAGTGCCTCTTGTGCACGTATTGAGGTTTGTGCCAGGTTACTACAGGTAAGGTTTACCAATGTTTTTTTCCCTTGTGACTTCAGCAAGAAGAAACCCTCACCTCTGCAAAGGGGATGGATTTGATAGTTCCCGTGTGTCCTGGGAATAGCTGAGAGATTCCTGTTCCTGACAGTTGTCTCTTACCACAATGTGATCTGAGGGCACAGTGCCTTCAGAGAGCTGCCCCAGCTGCCCAAAGCTCTGCCAGTTGTGCTCATTGCCATTCGGTGCAGTTCTGCTCATTATGTGCCACAGCAGTGCCCGGCTTTTCTGCCAGGCGAGTTGCTTCGTCACAATCAGCCTTGCTTAGCATCAGCTCTGCTCAGACGATGAGGTGGCTTTGTAGATATGGAGCAAATGCACTGCTTGCAGTGCTGTTTCCATGGCACAAATCTGTTCCTGCCAAATCCCAGTTTTAGGATAGCGCGCTTGTTTCCTGAGTGTGCAGCAATGGGGGACAGAAGCACGAGGGATGCCAGAGGATGAAGGCAGTGAACGTTACCTGCCAGGGCCGGCAGAAAAGAGATTTGACCCTGCTGCCATGTTGCCAGTGAAGGCAAGGCATGTGGTTCCTCTTGGCTGTGTGGATGGAAAGTAGTAACTTGGGTGGCAGAGAGCTTGTGTGCAAGTGAATCGTTGCAAGTCAGGTAACTTCTCCAAAAAGCCTCAGAGGCCATGGTTTTACTATTGGTATGAGCATGAAATAGTATCTAGCTTTACCCTTGCTTTGGCAAACCGAGTTCTTCAAAAACCATAGTAGTTGCCTGGGCAACGTGCGTGGTCTCTTCAGGTGTTCCTGCCCTGACCACAGGCTGCCAAGCCCTGTTCATGCACACCTCCCACAGAAATCGTGCTGACAGGATGTGAGATGGCCAGTGATACAGTTGTGGTTCTTGAGGCAAAGCTGCTAGGTATCATGAAGCTGAGTGGCTCTTGGCTTTGGCAGTCAGACTGAAACCCCAGTGCCTTTTTAGTTACATAGGTCAGATGAATCAACCTGAGCTCTTCCGAACCAAGAAATCTATCAATCAAACAGACCAGTATGCTTCAAACAAACACGTCAGTTGTTCTTAAGGAGATGAGATCTGCATGTGATGCTAATGAAACACTGGAATAGCACTTGCAGTCATTGTATGCACTTCAAAAATGACTGGAAAAAGCAGAGGTTTCATGGATGAACCCCATCAGTGATGGAATTCTGTGCAACAGCAAGTCTGGACATTCACACTCCTTAATTTCAGGAGAGGTTAACTATTCACTTGTCCATTTACTTCTTTGAATTTGTTTATTGTCATACATGGTACAATAAAACCTGTGTGTCCAGGCTTCACAGTACCAAACTTGTCTTATTGCACAACTGTCTGCAGAATGCACTTTGCTTATTCAACAAGCTCTTTTTCTAGTGGTCATCCTTCTCTCTTAGAGGGAAACTGAATTTCAAGTGCAGACGCAGTGGAATAACTTCTGCATCTGCCAGTGGAGGAGCTTCCTGCATTTTTGTTGTGTTTTTTTCTTCCTCTCTCTTGCTAGGCAAAGGAAATTCTTACAAAAGAGTCAAATGTGCAGGAGGTACGTTGCCCTGTCACTGTCTGTGGGGATGTCCATGGCCAATTCCACGACCTTATGGAACTCTTCAGAATCGGTGGGAAGTCTCCAGACACAAATTACCTGTTCATGGGAGACTATGTGGACAGAGGCTACTACTCGGTGGAAACGGTGACTCTACTAGTAGCGCTAAAGGTATGGCTGGGCAGCTTTGTTATGATGACTCTGGGCAAAGCTGTGCTTTTGAGGGGATATGAAAGAATAGTTCCCCTGTTGACGCTGCAGTTGGGCTTGAGCTCAATGGATGTATGTTGGAATGTGTTAATGGACACATGCTTTTATATAATAGACCCTGCTTGCCTGCTGCATGAAGCTTCTAGGTAGCATTTCTCCATATCTTTTATACAGTTCTTGTCTTAAAGTTGCTTTTTTCCCCCCCCTTTTTTGGTCAATAGGTGCGTTACCCAGAACGCATTACTATACTGAGAGGAAATCATGAAAGCAGACAAATTACACAAGTGTATGGCTTCTATGATGAATGTCTGCGGAAATACGGCAACGCCAACGTCTGGAAGTATTTCACAGATCTGTTTGATTATCTTCCACTTACAGCTCTAGTAGATGGCCAGGTAAGCTTTCCTGCCTTGAATAAAGAAAACTCTTTGTTTTGTAGCACAGCGCAGTCTGTGCCGCCTGACCCGTGCATGAACAGTCTTGTGGCTGGAATTTTTTGTCAAGCCTTTGTGTTTAATGTGGGTTTGGGGAAGAATTTGGTGAAGTATCAATACAGGTTGATGGTGCAGCAAGGCCTTTGCGTTTGCTGCCTAAGGAATGGCGGGGTATTGTTTATTTTAAAGGACTCTTCAGCAGGTGAGAATCCCCTTGTGATACTTCACATGTGAGATGACGTATCACTGTGATACTGAAGGCACAGTATGTTTGTTGCTTCAGTGTTAGTGCGTAATGTGCAGCCTTCCAGTTTCATTTCCATCTGAGACAGTTAAAATTTGTTTCTCCCCTGTGAGGGCAGACCACTGTAATTGCAAAATAATGCAAAAACAGCTATTTCTGAGATGAGTCTTCCTGTAGCAAAAATGCATTTAATGGATCGCTCTTCTTTCTGCAACAGATATTCTGTCTCCACGGTGGCCTCTCTCCATCCATAGATACACTGGATCATATCAGGGCTCTGGACCGCCTCCAGGAAGTTCCACATGAGGTAACAGGAAACTAGGTGCACTACAATTTAGATATGCTTGTTGAAAATGCAGATGCACAGTCATGCAGAAATGCATTTGCACAGTGAGACATACTGTTACAGAGATTATTGCCTCAGTAAGAGCTATAGCAAATGAAAACTCATTTGGTTAAAACACACCCAAGTCGATATGCTTCGATTACAGCAATTTGCAGAAGGAGAGCTGTGGGGTTTTTACAGCTGTTATTCACAGAAACACAGATTTTCTTGACCATCATGCTGACTCAGTCATATTGGCAAGGGAAAGTGCCTCACTGCAGACTTCCCTGTGAACCAACCACCAGCACACAAAGCTGTTGCATCACTAATCCTCCACAGCAGCCAGTCCTTTTTGTGTTTTCACCATGTTCACTGCTACTCTCTTCTGGGTGACCTGATAAGATTAGAAGGTGCCCATAGGACATGCTGATGTGCAGGAGTCCCACAGGGAGCAGCTGGGGAGTGCCATCTGGAGTGAAGAAACCACCTTTTGAGCTCCCAGGCTAGCAAATAGCTCTGCTCTGTTGGACTTGTTGGGGCTTACAGATGGTCTTCATTATCCCTCGATGAAAACATACTGCTTGTCCTGAAACGTATGGGGTACAGGAGCAAGAACAGAGTGACAGGGTCTGCCTGAGGTTTCTGAAAATCTGAAATAAGCTGTTTGAATTGCCCCCAGCATTAGGAGGGAGGCTGCTTGGTGGGGCTTCTGACTGTAGATAGATGGTGTTGATTTTTTTGTTGCTCTGGGGTTTTCATAGTCTTATGCTGCATATGTTTGCTGAGAACTAAATTTCCTGAGGACCTCTGTGTGATCCCTACCACATAGCTTGGATCAGTGGAGGGGAGACAGCAGAAGGCTTTGATAAGTACTAGACAGTTTGTAGTGCCCCTTAGTTTCTTACTAGCTCAGCGAGAAAAGCTGCTGGTGAATGTTAAAAGATGTACCAGGATATTTCTGAATATGTAAAATCCAACGAACAGCAATTCAGGAGAGGAAGCTACATGCTTAATACCCTGCCAGAAGAACCACTGAAGATTAACAATCAATCTGTTGATTAGTTCACTTATGTCACTTCAGTTGGGTAATTTCCCTTGCATTAATTTATTACAAGTTGGTTGGCACTAATGATCCCTTTGTGTATCCTCGGACTTGCATACATACTTTCCCATGTGGCCTTTATTCTGCTGTGAGAGTCAGGAAGAAGAATGTGGATCTGCTCTGCGTGTCTTTACAGCTCTGGTTAGGTGAGGTGAGATGGCAAGCAGGGTGTGATGGAGGTGGCCACAGAGTTCTCTGGCTGCAGGGACTCCTCAGCTGTATGCGTATTCGTTTCTTGTGAAAGGATGTTGACTGATGCGTGGAGTAACTAACTGTTGTTAGATAAACATATGTGGCTTATGCAGAGAAGACAATGCAGGCTTTTTACTGTAAACATGTCAAGATATATGTTCATAACTACTTTGCAAGCACAATGAAAGCTAATGAAGAATACTCACTTTTTTTTCAAGGGTCCAATGTGTGATCTGTTGTGGTCGGATCCAGATGATCGTGGTGGCTGGGGCATATCTCCACGTGGTGCCGGCTACACGTTTGGACAAGACATTTCTGAAACATTTAATCATGCCAATGGTCTTACACTGGTCTCCCGCGCTCACCAACTCGTCATGGAGGTAGGGCAAGCATTTCGTGCTCAACAGCCTAAGAGAAAAAAAAAGGTAGATGTCAATTCTTGTCTCTTTCGTGAGACCTTCCTTTGCGTTGGCACGAGCTGACACGTAGAGGCACGAGCTGACACGTTCCTGAGAGGGATTTTAATCGTGTGAAAACAAGCAATGTAAAAGGATGTGCTTTGACCTGCTCTGTAGATAAGTACATTGCCAAAGAGACCCTGCCATACCCTGTTTGTTGAAGTAATAATCTTCTTATGTGCTCCATTAAACAGGCTGCCCTATAGTACGCAGTGGTCGGATGTGACAGGGATTAAACCCTAAGTTTGGCTACTGATGGTCTATTCTTGTATGTCTTGATGGAAAACTGCCTAGTGGGTCAGTGGAGCAGACTTATTTTTATGTGGAGTTCCGGCAGGTCTCGTTAGTAGCAGTGTGTGTCAAAATTCCCTTCCAAGTGAACTGGCAAATTCTCATTTGTGGTGAATGAAGGCTGAGGGTCTACCTGAGATCTCTCGCTTTCCTTCTCGTGTGATCCAGTTTGCATACAGACCCGTTACTGACAAATAGCCGGTCTCTGTAGAGTGGCTTCAGTTATTCTTACTGGGTAAGCACTGCTTGTAAACACTTGCTGATGTTGTAGAGTGCCTTTTGAAAGGGGAACTACCTGGAAGAACTGTTTCACAGTTGCCTTGAGTTGTTTGAGGCCGGAAGAGGAAATTCAGACGGACTGAGGGTTGAGGTTTAACAGAGACCTCTTTTCTCTTTTTCCTGGCAGGGCTATAACTGGTGCCACGACCGAAATGTGGTGACCATTTTCAGTGCGCCCAATTACTGTTACCGCTGTGGGAACCAGGCCGCTATCATGGAACTAGATGACACTTTAAAATATTCCTTGTGAGTACCGTGCTTCGAGCTGCTCTCCTCCTGCCTAACCGCTGCACACTGTGAGGAAAGTCTGATCCTTTCCAAAGGGGTCCTTTCATGAAAACCTAGTTCAAACTGCTCTGGATTTTAAGTCAAGCTATACCTGCAAACAAAAAGGATTAAAAAAAAAAAAAAAAGGAGCTAATTAAGCTCTTAAAAGCTTTTCTTAGGTACTGCTTCGCCTCCTTTTCCTGGTTCTGAAACATTGGAGCTTCTGCAGGGCCAGGCCATGTTCGCTCTGTGAGCAGCATTTTTACCAGCAGCTGAGCTTGCCTTCTGCTGGTCACCAGCCTGGGGACCTGCTGTGTCCTCTGGATTTCTACTGGGGGTTGTGGGAGATCTGGGACACTTCAGGTGGAAGCAGCTGGGAAAATAGTGACAGCAACAGGAGAGCAAGTCTTGTGTCTGCTGTATTGGGAACTGCCTCGCGTGGAGAAGTAATGATTCCTTTTTCTTTCCCGCAGCCTTCAGTTTGACCCAGCACCTCGTCGTGGAGAGCCTCATGTTACCCGTCGTACCCCAGACTACTTCCTATAAACCTCTCGTAACCTTTTAGAAGGAAGTACACCTGGCGTTTTAAAGAGCAACAATATTTACATGTTTCTGTAAGAAATCGGGGTTCGTCTCTACTTATAATCCCCATCATGGACCAAAACGTGCCATACTGAGGACGAGGAGCATTCAGCACAACCTGAGACTGAATTCCTTACAACACTATATATCCTATACCAATCAGTCCAACAGTCAGTTTGCCTGCTGTATTGTAGTCATTATTTTTCGTTGTTGGTTTTTTTTTTCTGGACTGTTCAGAGAGGACAAGGTAACTCTAACGCTTCCATCTCCTTTTACGCTTATTTGTAAATTTTTAGTTCTAGTGGTTAACTGGCATGACTTAGCGTTTTGGAGTTCATTTCTAAGGGAAATGCACACTAACTTCTTTACCCCACCACTCTTGGTTTTACTGAAAGATAAGCGCCTGAAGTGGTCCGGCAGGCCAGGCTGGCTGGGGCCCAGGGCGGCCCGGCCGAGGGGGTGCGGCCCTGCCCCCGGCAGGGGTCGGATGGCCTTTACGGCCCCTTCCACCCCCAACAGCCCTTCTGCCCTTCTAGGAGAAGGGAAGCGATTCCTGCTTTTGGGAGTACGTTGTCATAACACGGAATAAAGCGTTCCCTTTTTAGCTCGATTCCCGTCCTGTGTTGTTCCCGCCTTCGCGTACTTGTCACGGCCGCGCTTCTCCCACTCGCTGTACCTGAACAATAAACGCCCTTCTCAGCCCGAGCCGTGGTGCTGCGCTCTCGGGGGCGGGCCGGGGCGGTGCCGGGCGGGAGGGCAGGCTGCGGCTGAGCCATGGCGGCGGCCGCGTACGAGCTGCTGGTGCTGGGCGGCGGATCCGGCGGGCTGGCGGGGGCGCGCCGGGCGGCCGAGATGGGGGTCCGCGTCGCCCTGGTGGAGCCGCGACGCCTCGGCGGCACCTGCGTGAGTCGGGCGGAGGCGGCGGGATGCGGTTAGCGGGGCGGGCTGCGGCGGCGGGCAGGAAAACGGCTCGTCAGCCGAGCGCCTCGCTCGGGAGAAGCGGCGGCGGTGCGGCACGGCCGCGCGACGGACGCTGCTGGAACGCGGCCGCAGACGGCGCGCCCGGTGGATCCCTCCCCTTCGGACCGCGAGCGCCGCTGACCTTCCGTGCTCAGCCTCGAGGAAGCGGAGAGCTGTGACACAGCACGAGGGACGCGGCACCCGCCCGCCCCCGGCTCCGGGCAATGGGACGCGGCGTGCAGCGCTGCCAGAGCATCCCCTTACCCACGTTACGCTCACAACTCGCTCTGTTTCCTCCCTAGGTCAACGTTGGGTGCGTGCCAAAAAAGGTGAGTGTGCTTTTTTTTGTCGTTTGTAACTTTTTGTCCTGGGTCAGTTGCAGCCCCGGCGCAGAGTCCGATGCGTTGGGCTTGGCCCCGAGCGACGGGCAGATAGCTGCGCTGAGGTCAGGCACGGCCTGCGGGGACGGCGTGGGGAGGAAGCGGCGCTTGCAGAGCCTTGCACAACTGCACCTCCCTGGGGCACCCAGATCCCTGTCCCGCGGGCCGGTCCAGGCAGAGGGATGGCCTCGGGAAGTGCAGCCTGCACACGGCCAAGCTGAGATCCCGGTGGCGTAAGCTGGTGGAGCCACTTGTATGGCCTTGCACGCCAAGGGTGGTCACGGTTGCACAGTGGCTGGGTGCTTGGTGCGGCAGACCTCAGGGCCCCCACGGCGTTTGCCGTTCTTCTGAAACCACAAGAGCCCGCTGGGTGTAACGGGCTCATCCTGCCGCACCGGGGCACTGAGTGGGCCGTGCTCTGTGCGAGCAGGTGATGTGGAACGCCGCCATGCACGCAGAGTTCAGCCACGACCATCCCGACTATGGCTTCGAGATACCTGGCATCAAGTTTAACTGGAGGTGAGGCACGGGCTGGGCGGCGCTGGGTGCCAGCCCCGGTGGGGAAGGCACCTGCCTGCTGTGCAATTCACGCCCATTTTATTTTGGATTTCCTTTGCCATGTGTATTTCAGATGAGCTCTGTAGCTTCATTAGCTGGCGATGACAATAAACTTCCATCTTTTTCCAGAACCATTAAGGAGAAGCGCGATGCTTATGTGAGACGCCTGAATGAGATCTATGAAAATAACGTAACCAAGGTGTGGATGCTTTCATTCCCTGAGCCTGGCGTGCAAGCAGTCCTTTCTGTCTATTCTCTGTGTTTATCTGCCACTGACGCAACACCTGGGCTCCCTGCTGTTGCTCCACAGGCTCACATTGACATCATCCGTGGCTACGGCAAGTTCACCTCTGACCCGGAGCCCACCATTGAAGTTAATGGGAAGAAGTACACGGCTCCTCACATCCTCATTGCAACTGGTGGGCGCCCATCGGTGCCTCCTGACTGTGAAGTTCCCGGTGAGAACCCGCATAGAGCAAGCAAGGAGCAGGTCATGCGATTGCAGGAAAAAGCTTCCTGCAGTTATCCATGCTAAAATCATCGTGTTGTTTTGCAGGTGCCAGCCTCGGTATAACCAGTGATGGGTTCTTTGACCTGGAGGAACTTCCCAGGTACAGTGGGATATCTCCCATCCCGGTGATGCAGCGGAGAGGTGAATCCCAGAGCTTGGTGGCTTCTCAGTGGCTCCGGCTGATCACCTTGCTGTCCTCAGCCCTGCCCTGGGAGGTTGCAAAGGCTGTTCTGCAAGACTCCCACTGTAGTAGCACCCAAGATGGGACTACTTGGTTTGGGCCCAGGAGAAGCTTCTGGTGCTTGTCAGGCTCCAAATATATATACGTGGCGTTCTCGCTTCTCTGCAGGCACAGCGTGGTTGTCGGTGCAGGGTACATTGCAGTGGAGATCGCGGGGATCCTCTCCACACTGGGCTCCAAGTCCTCCTTGCTTATCCGTCGGGACAAGGTACCGCTGCTGGCCGTCCCCACGGTGCCTCCCATTGCAGCCACATCCCAGCTACTCACAGGTCTCTGGCAGGGCAGCCAGGGAAGCTGTGGGTGGAGGCAGAGCAGAGGCATGCTGCTGAGCCCATCCCTGCAGCTGTACAGCATGCAGAGCTTTTCTGTAGCAGTGCGTGCCATGGGACCTTTTTCCTTCAGCTTCGTGTTGAGTCATAGCTTGAGGAAAGCAAACCAAGGAAGATTAAAAAACAAAGAAACGCTTTATGTTAAAAAAACAAACGCTTTACCATGAAGCAAAGTGTCCCAGCCTGTTTGTGACAGGGTGGGGCAGGAAAACAGGCAGGAGGGAGATGGAGGTGGATAGGGCCATCAAGCATCCTAGTGTGTGGGCTATCATCTCAGAGGGCTGCATGGTCCCTGCCTAGGTCCTGCGGACGTTTGACTCGCTGATCAGCACAAACTGCACACAGGAACTGGAGAACATTGGAGTTGATGTCTGGAAGCACACACAGGTATGGGCTCTCGCTGGGGACAGGATGAGGTTGGATTTGATGATCTTGAAGGTCTTTTCCAACCTGAGCAATTCTATGCTTCTATGATTCTGAGGTGGATGGGGTGGCACCCCAAGCAAGGGTGGCTGCTTACCAACCCTATCAGCACCTCCCTGCCATGGCCCCTGGTTGTCCCCCGCAGGTCCAGGCTGTCACCAAATCCCCCAATGGCTTGCTGGAGGTGAAGGTGACATCCTCTGAGCCTGGGCACAAGCCAGCTGTGAAGGTGATCCATGACGTGGACTGCCTTCTGTGGGCCATTGGGCGGGAGCCGAACACGGAGAAGCTGTGTCTGGACCATGTGGTGAGATAGAAATGTATCCCCTTCCCCTTAAGCATCACCATCCATGGGCTGCAGAGCTTCTTGGTGCTGTGTGGGACCATAAAATATCTGGCACGTCACTGCCTGGCTCAGTTCATCCATGCAAGGACCTTCATGTTGCCGTGAGGGCCACAAGGTTCTAAGTGCTGACATGGCTGGTGTTCCCCTGGCAGGGTGTGAAGGTAGATGCCCAGAACCATGTGGTGGTGGATGAGTTCCAGAACACCACCAGAAAGGGGATCTACGCCATTGGAGACGTCTGCGGCAAAGCCCTCCTGACCCCAGGTACGTACTGGTGCCCTCCATCCTCTCATCCCCCAGCAGAGCCATGCCTCACATTCCCTGTCCCTTTCCTTAGTGGCCATTGCAGCCGGGAGAAAGCTGGCACTTCGGCTCTTTGGTAACCAGCAATGTGCCCGACTTGACTACAGCAACATCCCCACTGTCGTCTTCAGCCATCCACCCATTGGAACTGTGGGCCTCACTGAAGGTAGGGGTGGGAGGACCTGCAGATGGGCATGTAGGTGTTAAATCAGTGCCCGTGTGGGGAAACAGGACAGGGAAACTGATGTGCAGTACCTTCTGCTACAGATGAAGCCATTGCTGCGTACGGGAAAGACAATGTGAAGATCTACTCCACATCATTCACCCCCATGTACCATGCAGTCACCCAGAGGAAGGTGAAGTGTGTGATGAAGCTGGTGTGTGCTGGCAAGGAAGAGAAGGTTTGTGGAAGGGGATGGTATTCCCACCTAGGAGGCTGCAGGTCCCTCTTTGGGATCTCACCGCAGGGAACACCACTGGCTGTCCCTGTGGGGGGCCACCAGTGGTGGTGGTGGTGTGCACTCCTGGCTGTGAGTCTGGCCTCACACTGGCTTCTTGCTTCTTCCTGGAAGGTGGTGGGGCTGCACATGCAAGGCCTGGGCTGTGATGAGATGCTACAGGGCTTCGCTGTGGCCATCAAAATGGGAGCCACCAAGGCCGACTTTGACAACACAGTTGCTATCCACCCTACCTCAGCAGAGGAGCTGGTGACAATGCGCTGAAGTGGAGATGAACTGCTGGCAGCTGAAGCAGAGGAGCCAGTCCGTGCATCTTGGTAGCACTTCCTCTGTGCCAAATTAATCACATGAGTAAATTTCACCTCTTTCTCTCTGAAAACTCTGAATTATTTGTAGGAAATATATATATATATTTTTTCCAAGTCTTAAAAAGTGCCTAAACATCAGCCAGTTGCTTGGAGAGCAACACAGTGGCAGAATCAGCATGGTGTTACCCAGAGTGGAAAATAAATGCAGTGATGCTGGCAAATCTTTGCCTCGTGTGTTCTAATTGCTGTTCTGTGCTGTATCATACAGGGCAGGAACAAGTGCTGGGGCATCATCTCAGCCTTAATAGGCAAAGGCAGGGAGCCACCAGAGGATGCCAAAGGGACGGGGACAGGCTTACAAACTGTGTCTACATGAGCTTCCTGAAGTTCACCATGGCCAAGTGCTGCAAGAGGTTTGACCCACGAGGCTCCTAACTCGCCCTTCCCGCAGCCGCCATTACACGGCTGGGGGGGGGCGGGGCTGGCGCTGAGGCCCCAGGGCGCCTGCGCAGTGCGGCCGCCATCTTCTCCCTCCATTCCCTTTCCGGCCGTGGGCGGCGCCGCAGGTGCTGCGCTGCTGGGACGGCCGTGGTGCGGTCGGAGCCGGGGGATGAAGGTAGAGGGGGCTGGAGCTGCACTCCCGGTCTCGGCATCGCCCGTGGGCCGGACGTGGGGCAGAAGGAAAAGCGGAGCGGTGCGCGGGGTAATGGCTTCTGGAGCAGAGAATGCAGCTGGGGGAGCAGGTTGGGGATCAGCAGCAGAGGCGAATTCTGGCCTTGCAGGAGCTCAAACTCAGGCTCGTTTGGTTGGTTTGGGGGCCCAGTAAGTGAGCTGTGCGTTCCCATCTCTTGAAAGCAAAGATGGAATCCTGCATTTCTGGGGCTTGAATACTGGCTCATTTGGCCGCTGTTGGACTGCAGTCTGCAGCATTTGTCAGCCTCCACGGCAAGCTCAGTGCGGTGCTGTGGGAGCTTAAGAACACAGACCAAACTCTCTGGGTAAAACATGACTTTTCAGCTCAACTTCTTACTGAAATGTTTAAACGGTGCCCAGAATAGTTCCCTTTGTTCTGCGTAGTACAACAGCTAGAGAATGATGGTAGCTCATGTTAGTATTCACATTATGACAGCGACTGATTTATGGCCTGTTCAAGAGCCCAGACTGTTGGCACAAGCATGAGCTAGAAACAAATGAGCCAGAGCCACAGCAAGCTGGGGACTGCTAGGACTGGAGACACTGATTAATGGTAGATGCAGGGGGCAGAGGTGTCCAGGGCTAATTAGTCAATCAATTCAACTGACTGGTAAGTAGTTTACAATGTATAACTATGACGTGCAACATTACATTACAGTTATGACAGTGACTGATTTATGACCTTGTCTAAAGCCCAGATTGTTGCAACAAGCACAAGCTGTAATGAGCTAGAGACATCCAGGATTAATAAATCAGTAAATGCAAAAACTAGTCTGTATCTGTACAATATACAACTGTGCCATTCAGTAGTAATAATCAAGTTAGGACAGCGATTGATTTGTGACTATGTATAAAGCCCAGACTGTTTTATCAAGCATGAGCTGTAGTTACCTGGAGCCGCAGTAAAGCTGGAGAAGTCCAGGAGACTTCCAGGACACGTCCACAAGCTGGAGCTGGAGACAAGCATGGAGCTGCCTATGAGCCAGAGACAGCAAGCTGGAGACGTCCAAAGTAATCAGCCTGTAGATACAAACTAAACTAGTCAGTATCTATGCAGTACACAACTTAAGACATTCAGGATTAAGATTTAAATTATCACAGTGACTGATTTACAACCTTGTCTAAAGTCTAAGTCGTAACCCAAATGATGAAGGAGCTCTCTGGCTATAGAGGCCTCCTTTGCAGCAAACGGCCTAAGTCTAAGAGATAACCTCTCTCCAGTAGGTGACCCTTACATGAGCCCAGGATGTCTCCACCCTTCTGGTCACATAGGAGCACAGGTGCAAACAGTTTGCCTGCGCTCCCTGGGCCAGGTGCTCAACCACCAGTTTGAGCTGCGACCTGACAGTTCCCCTACAGCTGTAATGAGCAGGAGATGAAATGAACTGGGGACACAAAAAACAAGAGACTTCCTAGGCTAGACGCATCTATAAGCTGAAGCTGCAAATGAGCAGGAGAAATCCAAGGCTAACTAATACATACAAACTAGTTATCTTCTGTACAGCATATAACTGTGAACTGTGATGTTCTGATTATGCCAGCAGTTGACCCTTAGCTTGCCCAAAGCCCAGCCTGTGCCAGGCTGCGGTTACCTGATGCCGGAGGTGTCCCTGCTCCCTGTGGTGCCTCAGGGACGTGTGCGGGCTGGGCTGTCCCTGCACGGAGCGGGCGGCGAAGCTGGAGCCAAGGTGGTGTTTGCAGCGGGCGAATGAAACCCCGCAGCCGGGGGCACAGTCCGGTTCCGCCCTGCTGGAGCACACGGACGCAGCTGTGGGCAGTGCCGGCTCCCGGGCGCAGTGCTTGCAGCGAGGCGGGCCCGTCGCGCGCCGTGGGCTAGAGTCACCCCTAGGGAAGGCGAGGAGCTGCTCCATTTCCCCAGGCCCCGCTAGTATCAGGAGGCAGGAGCCGGGTGGAAGCGCGGCTCCGGGGCCGCATCAGGCCTCGAGCGGGATTTACTTTGCACAGCCAAGAGCCGCCACTCGCCACCAGCCCGGGGCCGAGCTGGGAGCGTCCGTGCCGAAGGACGCGTGTGGGGACAGGCCCGGGGCAGCAGCACCACCACCACACAGCTGGCCCCATTTCCACCACCAGCACAACCACCACCAGCACCACACCGCGGCCCCATTTCCACCACCAGCACCACACCGCGGCCGCCCTTTTCCCGCCCCGCTCGTTCCTCACGACGCCACGCGCCGGCTCTGCCGGAAACTGCTCTTTGCTGCAGCGCCCCCTTCCGGCCGTGCCTTGCCCTGCAGCGCCCCCGGCTCTTGAAGCCTCTGTCATGGTTTTGCAATTTTGTAATTTTGCTATCAGTATTCCACATCATAACATCATGTTAAGCATAGATAATTTTGACGAATCTGCTGCTCACAGAAAGAAGACTACATGTCCCAGGGAGCACCACGGTCAGTCATATGACCAGGACTATATAATCTCACTTCAGTGCTGGACTCGCTCTCTTGGATCCTGCCAGCCAGGGGGAGAGCCGTGTGGGAGCGTTCCAGCCGTTTCGCCTAGAGTTACAGTAGGCCTCTCGGTTTTGGGACTCACTCTCTCTTATTTTACTCGATTTGTTAGCTTTAATTCCAATTATATTGTATTATATTGTGTTATTCTGTATTCTGATATAGTATTTAGTAAAATAGTGTGCCTCCTTAGATCATTGCCGCTGTATTTATTTTCTCTTTCTCTGTTTTCTTTTCCTTTTGGGATAGCGGCCCTGCAGGCCGTCTATACCCCTGTCATGGGTGCCGGTAGATTTTAGGGTAACCTTTGACATAATTGGTGGAGAATGCGGGCAGATTGCCAAGAAATTTGGGCAAAAAGGGGCAAAAGTGGGGAAAAACTGCAAAAGCTGCTGTTTTCCCTGCTGTTCCTTTAGCTTTTACAGAGCTACGAGTTTTTTTTTTCGTTAAGGAGCTATCTAAAGTTTACGTTTCTGCACCTGGGAGCTTGACCTTGAAAGTCCAGGCGGACGGCCAATACCCCAGAATATTTTGTAAACTTTTAGCTCTGCTATCTCGTTATTGAAGAGAGGAAAAAAAAATGTGTGCTCTGTTAAAACTGCTAGTAAAACTGCTTTTCAGGGGACTGCATGCTCCTTGTCCCTTCCCTGAATCCATTATGCAGTTTTTGAATGCCCATTTGACCACACTGTTAATTTCCCTGAACATACTGTTGGTTATTTTATTAATCTCACTCAGTATCTGGATTTATAACATTCTGAGGAAGTCTTCCCCAGAACCAGAGAATACTGAGTGGCAGGGAGTGTGGAGAGGCTTTGAGGAGACTTTAAAAAGGCAGACATCTTCAGCGTCATGGAGCTTTACTCCTGAACACTTGAAGAATCCTGAGAGCTTGATCGCATATTTGAGGCAGGAATGTTGCGGCACAGGCAGATCTCAGGAGGCACAAATGATTTGGGGCCTGGCTAATGCCTATTGGGCCTTATTCAATTTTGAAGCTGAGAGAGAGAGTCTCAGAGCTGAAAAGGCAGAGAGGGAAAAAGTTTCTGAAGCTGAGATAGAGAGTCTCAGAACTGAGATGGAGAGTCTCAGAGCTGAGAGAAATGACCTCCTATATCAGCGTGACACCCTCCGGTCCGAACTTGATGCCCTCTGGTCCAGGCAAGACACACCCCAGTCTGAGCGAGACGCCCTTCGGTCTGAGCGAGATGCCCTTCGGTCCGAGCGTGACACTCTCCAGTCCGAGCGTGACACTCTCCAGTCCGAGCGTGACACTCTCCAGTCCGAGCGCAACGCCCTCCAGTCTGAGCACGACGCCCTCCAGTCTGAGTGTAACAACCTCCGATCAGAGCAAGGCTCCTTCCCGAGCCCAGGCGAGGCAGCCTGTAGCGGAGCAGCGCAACCCCAAGCGGACGTCACCGGTCTCAGCTCTCCCGGTGGGTCTGTTCCATATCTGGAAGGGGTTGGTGCGCTTCCAGGCTGAGCAGGCGCCCACCGCTATGGCCATGGGGCAGGAGAACTGCACTGCCCCCATCCAGCCCACTGGAGGCCCGGCTGTCCGGCATGAGGGGTGGCCTTAGATGTGGCTGAACGGGAGAGGTGGCCAATGCTTCATCTTTATACTGACTCATGGATGGTGGAAAATGCCTTATGGGGGTGGTTGCAGCAGTGGGAACAAAACAACTGGCAACGACGAAGAGGTAAACCTATTTGGGCTGCTGAACTGTGGAAAAACATTGCTGCCCAAATAAGAAACATTGTTGTAAAGGTGCGCCATGTAGATGCTCACGTGCCTAAGAGTAAGGCTACTGAAGAACATCAAAATAACCATCAAGTTGATCGAGCTGCCAAAATTGAGGTGGCTCAAATAGACTTGGACTGGCAGAACAAGACTGAATTATTCCTAGCTCGATGGGCCCATGAGACCTCGGGCCATCAAGCAAGAGATGCAACATAAAAGTGGTCCAGAGACCGAGGGGTGGACTTAATTATGCATGCTATTGCTCAGGTCATTCATGACTGTGAAATATGCGCCATAATTAAACAAGCCAAGAGGAGGAAACCTTTTTGGGGGGAAGGGCGATGGCAAAAATATAAATATGGGGAGGCATGGTAGGTTGATGATATCACCTTGCCATGATCTCGCAATGGTAAGCGTTATGTGCTCACCATGGTGGAGGCAACCACTGGGTGGCTTGAAACATACGCAGTACCCCATGCTATCACCTGAAATACCATATTAGGGCTGGAGAAGCAAGTTCTATGGAGGCATGGTACTCCAGACACTGCCCCAGCAGTTCCACTCCTATCCCTGTCACCTGGGCATGAAGCAGAAGCCCATGGTGAGGATGGTGTGGATGTGCCAAGTGAGCCACCCCGCAGTGAGGGGGGCCATCCTGCAGCCACGAGGCCTGAGTTCACTGTTCCCCTACGAGGGTTTGGAGCTGAACTCTCCAGGCCAGGATGTGAAGCTGCTGGCACAATCGTGTGCCCCGGTGGCGCGGTGGTAGAATTGCCTCTTGCAACGCCGGAGGCCCGGGTTCGAATCCCCGCTGTGGCACAAGTGGTAGAAGTGCCGCTCTGCTACACAGAGGGCTCGAATCCCGGGAGTTGGACTCGATGACCTCTAAGGTCCCTTCCAACTCGCATAATACTGTGATACAGTGATCACCTGCTGGGGAGTTTCTTGATGAGCCCCTCCTTGATGCTTCTCTTCCACTGGACGGAACAGATGACTTGGAGGATGGCCATACCACCAGCAGTGATGCTGGTCTGCTTCTCCCCTCTGCTTATGCTCTGGGCTCCTGACCTGATATCCAGATTGATGGAGACAGAGGAGGACAGTCCCAAGAAGTCCTCCGTGCAGTGGCCCTGTAGCTTAGGGAAAGGATGAGTGCACCTTGATGTGGGGGAGGCCCCACTAGTGCTGCCTTTCCCCTTTTTCTCCCTCCACCGTTATCATGTTCCTCTTTCTGGCAGTTTTGCCATTTTCTCGAGTTAGTAAATAATAGTGTGTTAAGCTACAGAGTTTTATTTTCAGCCTAAAGATTTGCATGAAAATAGATATAAATTGTTAAGAAAATAAGGTTGCTGATTGCTCACGACTATATATATGTGTGTGTGTGTATAATAAGCATAATGTAATGATGTAGAATAAGGGGTGGAATGTCATGGTTTTGCAATGTTGTAATTTTGCTATCAGTATTCCACATCATAACATCATGTTAAGCATAGATAATTTTGACGAATCTGCTGCTCACAGAAAGAAGACTACATGTCCCAGGGAGCACCACGGTCAGTCATATGACCAGGACTATATAATCTCACTTCAGTGCTGGACTCGCTCTCTTGGATCCTGCCAGCCAGGGGGAGAGCCGTGTGGGAGCGTTCCAGCCGTTTCGCCTAGAGTTACAGTAGGCCTCTCGGTTTTGGGACTCACTCTCTCTTATTTTACTCGATTTGTTAGCTTTAATTCCAATTATATTGTATTATATTGTGTTATTCTGTATTCTGATATAGTATTTAGTAAAATAGTGTGCCTCCTTAGATCATTGCCGCTGTATTTATTTTCTCTTTCTCTGTTTTCTTTTCCTTTTGGGATAGCGGCCCTGCAGGCCGTCTATACCCCTGTCATGGGTGCCGGTAGATTTTAGGGTAACCTTTGACAGCCTCCGAGCGGCGCCCCCTGGCGGCGCTGCGCGACACAACAACGCCCCGAGGCCGAAGCCCCGTAGCGCGGCGCTCTGAGCGGGGCGTCCCGCTCTGCCCTGCGATGGGGAAGGAAGATAAAGGGAGGCGGGCACGGAGGAGGGAGAAGACACCTTTGCGACACGCAGACACGCGTGGGCACCCCTTTATTAGCACCGTGACAAGCGCGACCCCTCGCCCACCCGGCCGGCGCTGGGACCCGCCCGCAGGTTCCTGGCGGGCAGCTGTCAGGGCTTATGGAGTCCCCGCTGACCCCCCGCCCCCTCACGCAACGTTCGTCTCCAGCACATCTTCGCTCCTCGAGGGCGCGTTCTTGTTCAGCGTCTCCATCTCTTCTTCCTTCCTCTTCCTGCGCTGCTTCCGACAGTGGCTTTTGAGGGGACGGGAATGAAACAGATGAGCGGAATCGGTGATGCCCCGCACCCCTCCCGGCAGCTCAGAGCCCGCATCCCGAACCCGAATGGCACCTGGCCACATCCGAGCGCCGTGCGCGCTGCTCCCGGCCCGAACCCCCACCCCGGCCCCACGTACTGAGCACAGAGGCAGACGCAGACGACGAAGACGATGAGGGTGACGACGGCGGCGATGAGGGAGATGACCACGATCTGACCCCGGTCTCCCCGCAGGTAGAAGATGTCCACTTGCTCGCACCGCGCCCCCGTGTAGCCTCGCTCGCACCTGCCCCGCGGCGCAAGGGACAAACAACAGCGCTCCAAACACCGCCGCGCCGCGCCGCCTGCCGCCCCATCCCCGCAGCGAGCCGCCCCCAGATGCCACCGCGTCCCCTCCGCCGGTGACTTACACGCAGGCCGGCGCCGCCTCGGCCACGAGGAAGCGGCAGCGTCCCTTGACGCAGTAGTGCCGGTACTCCTCGGGGCACCGGGAGAAGTGTCCCCGCCGCCGCAGCTGCGTCACGTTACCTGCAGGGACCAGGATGGGATGCAGCGGGGGCCCCGAGCGTGGCCAGCTGCTGGCTCGCAACCTTGGCCGCTGCCAGCTCGGGGCCGCTGTGCTGATAAGCGGCAGCTGGTCTCTGTGCCAGACAAAACACGGCAGCTTCCCCCTCCGCTCCCACACCTCCTCACCTGCACAGCCCTCGCAGGGCAGCCCCTCGGTCACGTTGGCATCGGCACCCACGCAGCTGAAAAGTGCCAGGCCTGGAATGAAGGAGAGTTGCTGAGCGGGGACGGGGAGGCTGGCAGCCACGGGGAGGGGCCCCTTTGCTTCACCGGCATCAGCTTTTCTCCAGATGGGGAGGGAGGGATGCCGCCTCCCACCTGCGGGCACCCAGCCAGGGCTCATTGCAGCCTGCACGCTGCCCACGTGGTGGAGCGACCTGGGGTGCCCAGAGGGATAGGAGACAACACGAAGGGTTTGGGGGACACGAGGATGGCTGGCAGAGCCCCAGGGAGCCCCTTTGGTAGAGCCTGGGTGTCCAAAAACTGCTGGCGGTGGGAGGAGGTAGCTGAATTGCAAACCAGCCCTGGTGGCTTCAGATGTCACCACACCAGCACCAGGTGCTGTGACATCCCTGCTGCTGCTGCAGGGGGATGTCCGTCATGGGGCAAACCCAGGCACTCACCCTGTGTCATTTCATGGGTTTAGATGGGAAAGGGACAGCTGCCCTGGCCCCAGCCTTAGGGAGGTTTGCACGGTGGTGCAGTAACCAGATCTTGGCGTACCAGGGATGACCCAGCACAGCCCCACTTCCCACAGGACAGGTCCTGCTGGCGGGGCAGGTGCTCAGCAGGGCAGCATGTCACCGGGGCACATCCTCATCATGTGGGGAAGAGTGGGCGGGTGTGCTGTGCCGCTTGGCCAGCTGGCCTGCCTGCCAGGGCCCCATGGTCATGGCAGAAGGACTAAGTGGGCAGCCTCCTGAGTCCCCCAGCCAGCAGCAGAGTCTTTCCTGGCACCCATGTCCCTCCAGGCTATATATAGGCAGCACGGCTGTAACTGCACACGTCGTGTGACTGAGCGCCAATGAGCTTGGGTGCAGTCTCCAGCACGAGAGCTGAGGCCCGGCTGCCCCCCCAGCACCAGCTGCAGGCTGACTTCACCCCAGCACGGGACGACCCCAGCAGGGCAGCTTCCCCACCCTTACAGCAAACAGCTGCCCTCCTTCTGCAACACTTCCTCAGGCAGCCTCCCCTCAACAGGGTGGTGGCATGGGGATGATGTGGGTGATGGCAGCACTGTGGGGTCTCTGGCAGCCAGCTCTCAGCCCACCCAGCACAGATGTCTTTTCCAAGGCTGGATCCCACAGCCCTCATCTTCCTGTGCTGGGCACCGCAGCCCCAAAACAGGTCAGGCACCATTCCCCTGCCTGGGTGTGGGCACCTGGTGTTGGTGTGGTGAGCACGACGCAGCCCCGCCAAAGGGCCGAGCCCAGGGCTGCTCACGGCAGAGGGCACAGCTGGGTCCCACGGGGCTGCCTGCTGCCCGAGATCCACCCAGTAGGGGGGTGATGGATGGCAGCGGGACTGTGCTGCTCCTGAAGGCAGCCAAACCAAATGACTTCATAAGGGAGGCTCTGGGGTAGGACGCCTCCTCATTTAGTGCCGGAGGAGCACTTCTGTTCCGATGCGGGCACCACAGGGGCAGGCACTCGCTGCCTTGTATCCTCTATTGCCGGCGCTGCTTAGGACAGCAAAATACGTGTCCACGTGTCCACGCACCCAGACGTCCACCAGCACTAAGGCTGCTCGCAGGCAGGGTCCTGCTGCCAGGTGCCAGAAGCATCCCACCCCCAATCCAAGGAGGTTTCAACCCGACGGACACAGCACAGGGAGCACCGGGACAGGACCGAGGAGGGAACGCGGGGCACGGCATGCAGGGCACGGGGGTGGCAACAGGTAGGCGCCGGGAAGAACGGGACGGGACAGGGCAGGACGGGACGGGGAGCGCAGGGTGCGAGCGCTCCAGGACCGTGCGGGCCCCGTGCTGGGACGGACTCCCCCGCGCGGCCGCGGTGCCGCCGCTTACCGGAGGCGAGGGCCAGGCACAGCAGCAGGGGGCCGGGACCGCCGCCCGGGACTGGGACCGCCGCCGTTTCCATGCGAGCCGCAGCCCCCGTCTGCCCGGTGCCCGGTGGCTGCGGCGGGGCGGGACGGGGCGGGGCGGGGGCGGCTCTGTCTCCTCCTTCTCCTCCCTCTCCCCCCAGCGGCGCGGCAACCTGCGGTGGGACCCCCGGCGGGGATTTCCTCGCTCGCACCCCGGGCGGAGCGGCCCGAGCGCGACGGGAACCGGGTTCGTTCGCACCCGCCCGAGCACCCTCACGCGGAGCCTCGGGCTGCCGTGCGGGGCTGCGGGTGCCAAGAGGGTGGCACATCCCCGGGGCGGCCTCCCGGCTCGTCCGCGCCCGCATGAGCTCAGGGGGAGGAATGACGGACTGGAAAGAAAGCGGTGACCTCACGCCGCGGGATGGCGGCTGTGAACGCGGCGCTGGCAGCCGCCCCGCTTGGCCGCCCGCCGAGGCTCCGCTCCCGCACACGCCCGGCTGGTGGGCGGCCCTGGTGGCCCGCGTGTGCCTCGTCCCGGGTCCCTCCGCACGGGCTGTGTGGGCCCCGGGCAGCAGCGGTGTGCGCGCCTCTTCCGTTAAGGGGAGCCCTATCTATCTATTGCCAGCGCAGCGGTTCGGATATCCTATATTTACCACATGCTGTAGTTCCTGCAGTCTCCCAGGCACTGGCTCTCGGATATCTGCCCGTGCCTCGTGCACACCACCCGAGGGCCGAGCTTCTTTCCACCATCCCCCTTTTGGGTACTCCTATTTCTAGAACTCCCCGAGCTCAACAGCGCTTCCTGCTCAGCGAGCTCACCGTGTTCTTTTCTCCTGTAGCATCCTCTTTCTCCTCAACACTTTTGATTTCACCTCTGTAGATCCCAGAGCCCTTACTTGCTGGTGGCACTGCTATGGCGGCATCTCTACTACCCTCCTGCCCTCGGAGATGGAAGTCTTCCAGCTGAGGGTGCAGGAGGTCAGGAGGAGCTGATGGCGGGTGGATTCCTCAAACAAAATGTCAAAGAACCTCTTAAGCATCAAACGTGCCAAAGAATCCGTTGCCAATGACCGTGCCAACGAGACTAGGCGGGGGAAACCCACGCCAGTAAGACCAGGTGAGGTGGCCACGCAGAAGCGGCCAGTGCCAACGAGACCAGGAGGAAGTGGCCACGCAGACGGCAGCTGGAGACAGAGGACGGTGCCCGGCAAGGTCTCCGAGGCTTCTCACGGTCTCCGCGTGGCGTTTGCAGCCAGAGCCGCGCTGAAGGGGGGAGCGGTGGCTGCGCGGTGCCGGTGCCAGCAGGTGCCGCTGCGCTCTCGGTGCCGCTGCGGGCGGCGAGAGGGGCGGGGGGCGGGGAGCGGGGCGGGCGATGCCTCCCCCCGCCTCCTCCCTCCGTCTCTCCCTCCCTCCGTCCTCGGCTGCTCGCGCCGCCGGGACCATGGGCTGCTGCTGCCGCCTCCTCCTCGCCCTCCTCCTCCTCCTGCCCGCAGGTGAGCGGTGGGGACGCGCGTGGGAGGGGAACGCGGGGGGACACCGCGCTGCTCGCCCTTGTCATGCGGGGGGCGCTTCGAGGCTCTATGGGAAGCAGCCCTCCTGGCCGTGAGTCCCGGCGGCGGTCGGGATGCGTCCAGCCCGGAGCCACGCGTGTCCGCGGGTACCCACGGAGGCGCACTCCGGGAGCGCCCCTGGACTTCGGGAGGCTTTGGGGGCAGCCCGGGGAGGGGGAAAGAGCCTGGCGAAGCAGCGAGCCTCGCGCGGGGACAAACGCTTTGGACGAGGAAGCATTTAGCGCCGAGCTGTGTGTGGCACGGCGGCACCGAGCGGTGCCCGGCTTGGTGAGGTGCGGGAGCGCTCAGCCATTCGGGGACCAAACGGTCCGGAGCGAGGCAGCTGTTCCTGGGACATCTGCAGCCGAGTGTCCCACCTGCGCCTGCTGGCGATGCTGAGGCTGGGGACGAGCTGTTCCCAGTGCCCGAGCCAAGCCAGCACCATTCTTAGGGCATCCCGTGGCAGCATCGGTGGGACCCTGTGGAAGACCCCTGGGAAATTTCCAACTCCGTGCCTCTTGGGATGCTTCCACACGAGCACGGATCTTTTGGATTCTTCCTATAGATGTACATGTAGATATGCTATATATGTATATATATGTTATTATTTTCTGCACTGAAATGGTATTTACAAGAAAAACAAACAAAACCCCAAACTTTTTCACCTTTAAAACAAAAACAACCCAGCCAACTGTACAAATTATTATTGAAATATGCTCTGAGCTCATTCTTTGGGAGAGAAGGCAGCTTGGCAAGTACCAAATATCACCAGGCTTTTTCCTGCCCCTCTAATGAGATAATAGCATCTCGCATTGCGTTTGAGAAAAGGAGGAGGAAGTTTTTGCCATTCCTGTACTCAGAAGGCAGATTCATCTGCTCACAGCCTTGCTGTGGCACACCAGACCAAAGCCCAGCCAGACCCATCTCAGCACATTTTTCCTTCTTTGTCGCAGCTCAGGACCAGCAAGATGCAAAGCAAAGTTCTGCAGTTGCTCCAACCCTGCTGGGGGAATCTGTCCCACAGCTGCTGCGCCTCCATGACAGCACCCATAACAAAAGACACATCCCCTCATTGTCACAGGGGGACAGGGACCAACCAGAGCCAGAGGATCCCTCCATCCTCACCACTCCTTGGGCTGCCCGCAGGGAGGCAGCTGCTGCTCCCTGGGTTGGAAATATATCCTCGGTGAATGCTCTGCACCAAGACCCCTGTGGCTTTGTCCCCAGGCAGGCAGAGGGACACCTGGGACAGCCTTTCCCAAGGAGACAGACACAGGAGAGCAGGTGACAGATGCAGACAGCATGTTTGTTTCCATTGCGTGCCTGTTTCTTTGAACTACAGAAAGCTTCAGGCTTGGGAGCAATTAGGCTTAACCCATTTAATGACCATGCAGGAAGCCAGCCCAGCTAGCCATTAAGTCAAAGCGACCGAGGGTACACGTGATCTGAGTGCCAGAGATTTTTTTTTTTCACTGAAAGCTTTGTTACTGCATTTGCATTGGACCCTGTCTTTCTCCTCCCCTCACTGCCCTCCCCAGATGTTGTGTGGCTGTCAGCACGACCTAGCTGTGCAGCAGGAGGTGAGGCTGCCCAGCTCCTAGTGCTCGCAGAAAAAGCAGGAATCCAGGCAGAGAACCCAGCGCTGCCTGCATGTGCTCATACCAGGGAGCTCTGCATCACAGCTGCAGGCTGCCAGCGTCAGGCTGGAAAGCAGAAACACCGTAAGCTGAGCACAAGCAAGGAGAAGGGACAGCAGAAAAGGAGGAGCAGCAGTACAGTACAGGAAAGCATTGGCCGCAGAGGTGAAGGCTTAACTAACAAGGTTACAAGCAGGAAACCCTTGCCCTATATTTAAATATATACTGTTTTACTGTTCCACACAGCAATAAAGCACTGCGTGCTGTAGGAGCAGGGGAGTCAGGGGTCACTGTACTGCTTCCTGCTGAGAGCTTGCATAGCGTGCATCTGTGGGTAAGGAACCACTGAACTCCTCATCCAGAGCAAGCCCTCCTGGTTCAGAAGGGTCAGCTGCTTCTCCAAACAGACTGCATGAATAAACCATCCCAAGCTATGTATTTTCACATAACACTGCCAGCATTTATAATTTATCACCCATAAAGCTCTCCATTTACTCTCAGAAGCACCAGCAGCTGCAGCCAGCAGCTTTTGTAATAGGGCCTCATTCTGCTCATAGCCCCCAGCACTCTGTGGTGCGTGGGGATGGAGCAGCATCTGCCCCTGGGAGATCCTGTGGGCAGATGTTGAGATTGCCTTAAGTTTTGCTTACAAAATGAAAACATAGATCTAGAAGCGAAAAAAAAAATGATGCTGTGTCTTAAACATGTGCTTCTATTTGTACCTGTCCCACAGCAGGTGCTGGGATGGGAAGTGTCACCTAGCTTTGCTGCATGGAATAGGTGTGCTCTGGGCAGCCGAGAGAGCTCTCTTCTGGGTGAATTTATTCGCTGCTCTTTGCTGCATTCCCATCTTTCAGAAAGAGTGTTTGGGTTAAGTGTGGAAGCTGTTGTAGCCAAGATAAGCTGCTGGGAAGGAAGGGAAAGAAACAGCCATGCTATTCCCCAAAGCGGTACCACTGGCCTCCTGAGGCAGGCATATAGCAAAACGTGATGGCTGGGGAGCATCCCCCCATGGGTCTGGGTTAAAGTGGGGTGAGAGCTGCATTCCCCATGTGGGTTAGGTCAGTTGGACCTTCTGGTGGCTGTATCAGGTGCAGCATGTCAAATGGAAGCTGGTTGAGAGCACCATCTCCACCTCTTGCTGGGTGCCAGTTTGCTGTGGCACAGCTGTCGTGTCTGATTTCATTTTTCTTGGGCTGGAGCTGTCTTGTTTTCACGTTGCCTCTCAGCTGGTGTAACAGCCTGCTCTGAGTGCTGATGAGCAATGCACTGCTAATGAGGCTCCCAGCCCAGGCTAGGTATGTGCTGTTAAAGCAGAGTTTAGCTTGTGTGAGGGTGAGACATCACCTCTGCTTGCCATGGACTAACCGGGCCAGCAGCATGCCAATAGGAATCAATCCACACACTCAGTGGTGTTCCCTGGGGTTTCCCAGGTGACTGCAATTAATGCTCTTGAAAATGTAAGCATTCGTGTTAGAGGGATTTCCCATCTTCTCCAAGAGGACAACTCACGCCAGTGGCCACTTAGAGCTCATGTGGGGCTGGAAGGTGGATGGTGCAGGGTGCTGTGCCAAGCCACTGCTTGTGCATGGCTACCTGGTGCTCCCCATCCTGTTCTGTTCCCATCCAGATTCTTGCAGGACAGTTGCTGCCATAAGGGAATTAGACGGGCAGATTCCTCAGGGTTGAGCTATGCGTGGTATCCTTTGATAACTGATGTCCTTCAGTTGCTTTGACAACCCCTGCCTGCCTCTGAAGTCATGTGCTTTGAAGGAAAAATTTTTGGTGTTTTTTTAATCCTTTATTCTAGTTCACTCTTCTGGCTACTGCTCACAGTTGCATCCCAGGTGCTGAGCAAACAAGGGAACCACCACCTCAGCATTTCTTCACCTTTTCAGATGTGCTTGTAGAAGCTCTGGCTTGCTGCATGCCACCCAGCACCAGGAGGAAGGGCTGTCTTTTGTGGGCTGTGGTGGCTTATTGGGAAGGACCTGAGGTTGCCAGTGGGATCCCTAGAGCACTGGGGTGTCTTCAGCTCTCCTGGGCAATGCCTGTGACCTGTGACTGCTGGGGATGAGTGCCCAGTTGAGGCATGCACCCAGACCTGGCTGTAAGGCCAGCTGCACTCGTGCCATGTAGATATTATCAGAAACTTTCTGACTCATCCCAGCCAGCAGCGCTGCCAGCTCTGCAGGATCCCTACTAGTTTGCCCCAGTTGTTCAGGCAGACCGTGGTGGTGGTGCTGGCCTGAAGGACACATAGACACTGGGTAAACCAAACCCAAAACCAAGCAGGGGTGAGGATGTGTTTTGAATTTCTGAATCCATGGGGACTGAAAGGGAAGCTGTCCCATAGCAGGTCTCCTTCTTGGTTGTTAACAGGAGCAGGCGTGCTGCTCCTGCAAGAGAGCCCATCCATCCCTGACATTCAGCGTGGGATGGCTTTCTTCAAGTGCAGGGGGTAATTCTGCAAACGCTACCTCACAGTATTGCCTCCTTAGTACAAATCTGGCTGGTATTCGGAGTGAGGCTTCAGGCAAGCAGCAAGGGGGACCAGGGAGGCAGCAAGCTGCTCCTTTCCATGAAAGGCACAGCATTTCTCCTCACAGAGAGCTAACAGAGTGCTCAGGGTGCCACTAGCCCACTGAGGGTCTTGGAGCTTCCTGTGAGAAGCTGGGGTGGCAGCCTTTAACCTGCTGGTCCAGTTGCACCCGGCTGACATGCTCCAGTAAATATGCGGGAAGCATTACTTCAAAGCAATTGAGGTACAGCCTCAGCCCTGATCTCAAGAACCCCAGGGCTGGAGGGGTGCTTGATTCAGGTTGTCAGCATGTCCATGTCCTCAGCCACCGCCTGGCAACTGCTTTCTGCCCTAGTTTGGCCACCACTGGTGTAGAGTTCTTAAAATGGTGGATGTGTGTTCTACACCTTCTTTTGCAGAGACTTATGTGCCTGCTGCTGTGATTGTGTTATGGAATTACCAGTGCTTGCTGATGGGAAAGCTGGCTTGGTGGTGATGCAGATTGCACCACTGAATCCTCCCAGCTGCCTTGGCAGCACTTGTTGCTTGAGAAAGGTGTTGCTCAATGCTCCTGGTGAACCCAGCTGGGAACTTTGGGTGCCACCTGCTGTGGGCCATGGGAATGGGTGGCTGCCTTCTTCCAGGCTGTGGCTGGAGGCACCTGGGGTTCGGAGCCAGCTCTCCTGGTGCCACCAGCAAGGGGCTTTGGGGGAACTGGCCTTCTGGATGGCAACAAAAATCAGTATTGTTCTGAGATTTCTGTCCTCAGTTCTCATGTAGGCCCATGCTAGGATGCTGGGGGGTTATATGTAAGTGAGAGCATGGGAATAAAAATTTCCCCTGATGTCACTTGCTGCTGGCACACTCTTCCTCCAGTCTAGCTGTGCCCATGGAGCTGCTAGTGGTGGCCCAGAGCTGAGTTTGGCCCTGTGGAGAACAGAACAGAGAGGAAGAAAAAAAAGAGCAGCCACTGGTGGGGACGGGAAAGAATGACTCATCTTTATGTTAAGAAATGGAGATGAATGAATGAATGCACAAGAAAACTGAGGGAAGAAAGAGGCATCCTGTGTCACAGTTCCCAGCTGTGTGGAGCTTGCTGCTGCTGAGAGGTGTTGGGGACAGGGGTGCCAGCCTGGGATAGGAGCTGAGTCCTGAAGGGAAATGGGCTGGGATATGTGGGATGTGGGTTCCCAGAGTGCTGAGGTCCTCTAACCCACTGCCTGGGAACGGGAGCAAGAAGAATACCCTCCTTTCCACTATTTTCTTCTAGATGGAGATTTTGTCTGGCTTTGGGTTTCTAGGAGCTGTGGAGAAGGAAGTCCCCATTACCACTGTTGTGATGGCCACAGAGACCTCACAAAGGTTTCCTAGTTACTAATGTTTATTTTTCTTCCTGCCAGGACTCGGTGATGACCCCATAGCACTGTCCCTTGCCCCCTTCCCAGTGGCGGGGACATCAGCAGTGCCAGGCTCAGGGGGCACATCTGTCCCCACAGCAGCTCCCCACCAGTCTACACCTCTGACAACTGTAGGACCCACCAGTAAAGGAGCGTCCCCTGAGGTGGGTGGCCGCAATGGGAGCACCACGGCCATTCTGTCCACTGCCTCCACCCCCACAAACACTGTCACTGCAGCAGACAGCCTATCAGTGGCCCCCAGTTCAGTGCCACCAACCTTGGAGACGGTCTTGAGTCCTTGGACAGCACATTCCAGCCTGGCAAGAGGCACGACGGATTTGGGGACAAATCCCAGCCCTGTGGGAACGCCTGCATCCTTCTCTTCTTCCCCTGACAGCAGCACCCTGCACTCATCCCCTGGGACAGCATTGCTCTCACCAGCCATCCCCACCCAGCCACCAACACTGATGAAGGACGTCCCTTCCCCAGGGGCACTGGCTGTGGCATCAAGCCTAGCCATCGAGCCAACATCCCCCTCAGTGACTGTGGCCAGCCCCACCAAAGGCATGGCTGAAGAAGGCAAAAGCACTCCCTCCACTGGTGTCACCATAGAAGAGGTCCCACATGCCTTGAGTGCAGGTGAGCAGCACCCCTCTCTGTGCACACACAATATGTATCTAACTTCTTCCTGCCCTTGCCAGTTACATTTTTTTTTTCCAGTTATTTTTCACTTATTTTCACTTTCACTGTGTTTTGCAAGCAAAGCTGAGCTCTCCTCATGTGCTTCCTCGTGGAGCCTGTGTCATCTGTAGAGGCAGGGGTTTGTGGATACCCACACTCAAGCACTCAGATGTGAATAAAACCCTCAGCTGCAAAGATGACTTGAAAAATTCAAGGAGGAAAGGAAGAAAGCCTCTTGACTGTGAGTTAGGAGATGAGAAGATGTATGTTTCTTCTCTCCCTTCTGCAGACAGCATGAAGCTAGGTTTGACCTGTCCTCTGTGAGCCCAGAAGGGTAAAGGGCTAGAAGGTGGAGGTGGCTGGAACCTCTGCCTTGCATGGCTTCCAGCCCTGGCTTGGCACTTGGTGCTGCCTAATGCTGGCAGGAACACTGAGGAGAAAGCCCAGATTTCGTAGAATAGCTTAGGTTGGCTTAGGCACATTTCAAATGTGCCTTTAAAGGTCCAGCTCCAGGGGCTGGATTTTGCAAGCTCCTCTGCTGGGGGCTGCTGGACCCCCCAAAACCTTTTTACTGAAGAACAGACTGAGATGATTTTAAAGCTTCTGGTCAAGAAATAGATGGTAGCTCTGGGGCTTCCAGGTCTGCAGTAGTGGAAAAACAACCATTGTTTTATCCCAAACCCACCTGCCCCGTGTTAAGGGAAGGGGCCCAGCAGCCTCCATAAGGGACTTTTGGGGGAGCATTGCAGGGATTGAAGTGCAGGACAAGTATCTGGCACTGGCAGCAGGAGCTGAGCGCTGCTCTTTCTGGTGCTCCCTGCAGGCAGCATCGTGGCCATAACCGTGACGGTCATCGTGGTGGTGGTGCTGGTCTTTGGGGCGGCGGCGTACCTCAAGATCAGGTAAGGCTGGCCCTCTGCGGGGCCTCGAGTCCCAGTCTTTTGCATCATGTCTCTATTGAAAGCCAGGGCTTTCTTTGTTGCTTTACAAAAGCCTTGCTCAAATGCCAGAGATGCCGCTCAGCCAGCAGCCATAAACAGCAGCTTTCCCCAGGGCAAGCTGTTGCCTTGTGCCTTGCTGTGCCTGTGACGATAAGCAGCAGTGTGGCCTAACAAGATCTAGAGGAGCGGAAGTCTCATGTTCATCATGGAGTTGCAGAATGGCTTAAACCTATCCTAATTCCAACCTTCCTGTTTACTGCTAGGTGTGCCTCAAAGCATGGCATGAGCTCATTCTCCCTCCCAGGTGGTCCTGTGGAGGTGATGAGCCTTTCCCAGTGCTAAGAACTAATAAAGCACCAAAGCAGCCAGCGTGTTAAAAAAAATTACAATAAACAGGGCTCCCATAGCTGTGCACCAGCCAGCTCCTTGCTGTCCACACTGCAAGTGCCACAAGTGCCATGCTGTCCTGATACTCACAGTGGCAAAGCACTGGACATTCTTTCTGTCCCTCTGAAGGATGCATATGGGCTTTGAGGAGTCTGATGACAGCTTTTTGGCCCACTACATGAGCACCCCTGACTCATTTCACCTTCTGCAGGCTAACATGGCGCCATGTTCCCCACAGGCACTCCTCCTATGGAAGGCTGCTGGACGACCATGACTATGGCTCCTGGGGGAACTACAACAACCCCCTCTATGACGACTCCTAGCAGGAGAAGATCCTTATTTATCAGCGCTTCCCCAGCACGCACCTGCTGCTTGTCCCCGCCACGCGTGCTGGGTCGCAGCCTGGAGGCCAAGCTGCTGCTGCTGTGAGCAGCACACCGTGGCAGGCCCAGCAGGAGGCGGCTGGCTGCAGGGCAGGTGCAGTGTTGGTGCTTTGCCTGGGAAGCTCTCTGATAACATGGGGTGGGTGCCGCTTTGGCAGTGGAGGGGGACCTGGGACAGGTCCTTTGCTGCTAGCCCAGTAAACCCAAATTCCCTGTGGGAGGGCTGGGGGAGGCAAAGGCGGAATACGGCAGCCCTGCGTTTTCCCTGGAAAGAACGTGGAGTGACCCTTTGCTTTATGTGCCCCTCCCTCCAAGATCACCCCCCTGCACTGTCCCACTGCAAAACCATATGCCTTCCCTCACCTGTGGTAGCTCACCATGGGCAATTACATGACTGCTCACACTCCTGCTGTTTCGTGTGTTTGTGCACAGAACCATGTCATTTCACTTTTTCTCCTCTCTCTTTTTCTTTCTTTCTTTTTTTGTTTTCCCCAAATACACTGTGGGAGCCTGCGGGAAAGGTGCCTTTCCCATCTGCACTTCCAGGATAAGAAACTTGCCAGTGCTGCAGCCATAGCTGTTTGCTTTCCAGCACTATTTTTCATCCTTGAAATACTTGTCCTCTAAGATACACTGGAGCCATTTTTATCCCCAGTTTATGCATACAGTTAATTGCACACATGCACACACCAAAAAGGAAAAAAGGGGGTTGGGTGGTTTATGGTTGGCTGCATCTTTAAATGCTGTAATGTACTACAGGCTTCTACAAGAGCAGGTGGGCTGGCAGCACTGTGTTCAAACCCCTCACTTTTTGGGGGCCAGCAACACAAAGCTGTCCATTCAGGGAACAGCTGAGATGGGCAAGACCACACTTCTGTGCTGGCTCTGTGGCAGAGCAACCCCCGTGTATGTGCTCAGATCTCTCTCCTCCACCTGGACTGCCACAAGTCCATGTGACCAGACATGCTCCACCCTCAGGTACTGAGGGAGCTGGCGGGGGTAAGGGAGGTGGTGATTAGGAGGGGTTTGTCCTCTTCTCCCAGGCAACAAACAGGACCCAAGGAAATGGCCACAAGTTGTGTCAGATGAAGTTTAGACTGGACATAAGAAGGAACTTTTTATCTTCGAGAGTGGTCAGGCATTGCAATGGCCCACCCAGGGAGGTGGTGGAGTCGCCATCCCTGGCAGTGTTCAAGAGGCGTCTGGATGGGAGCTAGGAGATATGGTTTAGTGGTTTTCTATAGGTATGGTAAAGAGAGGATGGTTGGATTAGATGATCTTGTCGGTCCTTTCCAACCTTGTGATTCAATGTGATTCTATGTGATCTGGAGCTCCAGCCTTCCTCTGGCCATGATGTTTGAGCACCTGGCTGAACACTGGAGTAGGGGCTTATTTTGGGAAAAGGGTGGTCACTGTCCCACAGCAGAGACTTCACAGCACCACACTGGTGGGTTCGTGAAGAAAACTTCCACAGCTTTCAGGCACCTCAACATGGAGGCACAGATGCTGCCCTCCAGTGAAGATGAGCTGTAGGTACCAAGCAGCTCCTCATTCTTTTTTAATGAAGATGGGTTAGAAACAGCAAATAGAGCAGAGAATGTCACTAAAGTGCTGCAGAACCCTAAGGTTTGTACTTTATCTGAGATGTCTTATGCACCTGGAGCCCTCTTCACCTGTGCTGAAGGGCACTGCAGATCTGGAGCAGGTATAACAGCAGGCAAGAAAACTAGCCAGTGTGCTGGGAATGATCAAAGGAAAAGAGCCATGAGTAAGACCACAACCTGTACAGAGAGAGGGCAGTGTTCATTCACTTCCTCTTCTAGCATCAGCTAGAAAATGGGTCCACAAGAAGCTCACAGTCCCTTGGTGGAGCATTCTGGCTCTGGGAGAAAGCAGATGAGTTAACAGGGGAAAAATCTGATAATTACACCTTCAAATCCATCCAGCCAAGGAAAGCCAAACTTTTGGCACACATTTGGCAAGTTTTATGACAGGGTTTCTCCTTTCTTGTATTTTTAATGTATTTTCTAGTATTTTATGTTTGCTCTAATATTTGTTTCAGTGGGTCCCAGGACAGCCTCTGTTCTGGGCTTATAGTTAGGGGCTCATATTTAGGGGCTCAACTACTTCCTAGCAGGTGCACACCAGCAGGAAGCGCTCCTTTCCATGAGCAATACAAGGCAGAACCTGTGCAAATACAAAATGCCTCCGTGCCTGCTCCTGGGATCCTGAGGCTCCCCACTACTTAATAACAGGGTCTACTTCCTTTTTCCCCAGATGGCCCTGATTCTCAGTTGTCTGCTTCAGTGGGGTTGGAGAAGGGAGGAGAGAGAATGCAGAAGTGGGAATAACTGACTGGTGATATGTGAGAGGAGAAATTCTCCCACAGTGGCTGCCTTCTGCCTCAGTCCCAACAGCTGCAGCCCCACTGATGCTTGTCTGTCCCAATATCAGGACTTTAGTGCTCTGAGAATGGCCATCGTGCCTGCATTTTGCTCAGATTATTACAAAAAGTGCAATGTGCTGTAACCGGGATATATGGATTTACTTGGCCTCATGACCATAAGTGTCCCAGTCCAAAACTAGAATCACGGGATCTTCTGGGTTGGAAAAGTCTCTCAAAAGCATCAATCTGACCTACCGAGTCCCATCACCAAACCATGTCTCTTAATGCCATATCCACATATCTTTAAAAAGCCTCCAGAGAATGGGACTCCATAACTACTCTGTGTGGCCTCTTCTAGTGCTTGGCCCTCACTGTGGAGAAATTCTTCCTGACATTCAATCTAACCCACCTCCACTGCCCCAGCACAACTTAAGGCTGCTTCCTCAAGTCCTATAGATTTTTGCCTAAGAAAACAGGCTGACACCCTCCTCACTGCAACATCCTGGCAGGCAGTGGTAGAGAGCAATGAGACCTCGCTTCAGCCTCCCCTTCTCCAGACTAAACAGCCCCAGTTCCCTCAGCCACTCCTCATAACTCTTGTTATTGGCTTCCAAATTTGGGGGCTGAAATCTCCAGAAGTTAGCACTGGGCACACCAAGGACTCCTGTTAACTCAGATGTCTGTATACGTTTTACATGCTTTGAAAAAGCCCTATAAAAGAAATGACTCAGCAGCGATGGCTTTGATTTAATTTTGTGATGAAGTACAGGGAAGGTAATTACTGTCTTCACATTATTTCATTTCCTCCAGCTTCACTGGAGCAGCTCTGCACAGACAAACCCTGTGAGGTTCCGTGGGGGAGGCAGCAGAGCCGTGTCCCGCTGTGCCCCAGGTGCTGTGCCCCAACCAGGGCCCACCCCGAGCCAGTAGAACTGCTTGATGATGGCAGCTTGTCATAGGAGCAGCCTCTGAGAGGGGTTGCTGTAGAGGCGAGGGCCTCCAGCACTGCCTGTGGCCATGCCCCACACGCCGCCCAAGGCACGATGGCAACGCAAAGGGAAAACAACAAACAGCCAGGACATGCCTTAGAAACTTCTTTTTCTTTAAAAACAAGCTTGTGCCACAGATATTCCGCCTTAGAAATCTATATATGTATTTACAAAAACAGCAGCAGCTTCTTGATATTTTCCAAAAGCTTCCTCCTCCCCCCTTTTGGCCAGATTCCCCATCTCTGAGATACTTTATTTATTTAAAAATAAATAGCCGGCATAGCTGCACCCAGCACAGCGCGTACCCACAGCAGCACCGAGGACACGTCCCACTGCAGGTCCCCTGCTCGCCCTACACAGGGAGTCAACGAGGTGGCCATCGTGCCAGCGTTGCTGCCACTACTCTGTCCCACCCCATTAACTGAGCTTTAGTTCCCCTCCCTTTGAAACTATGGCACTTGTGGCGAGCACCACCATGTCAGACACTCGGTGGGGTTAATGGTGTCTGTCAGTCACTAGTTGAGACAGGTGCTGGCTGCAATAATTTGTTAGATGAGGTGATTAATGTAGGTGAGAGAAGCCTGCTTACAATCCAGGGGCCATCTCCACCGATGGCACAGATGCCCTGGTAAGCACGCAGTGACTTGGATACAGCTGACAGCCTCACCTTGACACTGTCCTGTGAAGAATCATAGAAGCATTTAGGTTGGAAAGCACCTCCAAGATCATCAAGTCCAACCATCAGAATGGTTTCTACAGCTCCAGCATCAAACTGTTACTTTGAACCAAAAAAACGCCACAAAAATCACAACATGAGGGCCAAGGGTCATGAAATTTATTCCCATTGCTCATCTGGCTCATGCCACTGTGTTGCTGTCATCCTCAGCTGTCACTTAAAGGTCATTTCTCAAGCTGTCCCCACGTGAAGGCGCAGGGAAGCCCTCTCTCCTTCAGCTCTCAAGGCTCGCAACAACTTTCAACAAAAAACCTGGCCTCCAGCCCAACCCGCCTGTGTTCCGGGATGCTGCAGAAACATTCGTGCATTGATATTTTTAGCCTTTTTTTGTTTGTTCATCTCCAGCTTGGTTCAGCAGAAACCAGCACGTGTTCAGGACTGCAGAGCTGCTCCTGTCCGGGCCCCTGCCTCGGTCCCGCATCATCTGGTGCTCAGAGTGGGTTAAAGTTTGGACTCCACCACAAGCAAACGGCCTCCTGATGTCCACCTCAGACCCCCCCACCTCCACCAGAAGCCCCTGATCCCCATGAACAGCTCCACAGGCTCAGCTGTTCTGACAAGTTTCTTGTTCTGCTCAGAAAAACAAAGCTGCTTGCCAGTGCAACCAAGAAAATAGCTGTAAGTCCCACATGCAGCTTCCTCCCACCCCAACTCCACAGTGAGACCAGCAAGGAGAATAAACAGGGAAATCATCCCATTTCCAGCACCACCAGGGGGGCACACAGGCATCCTGCTGCAAGACAGACCAACAGACATGCTCAGGCAGGGCTCAGTTATAAACAGAGCCCAGCCAAGGAGGACATTCTGAGGACTTTGCTAATTGCATTCGCTCCAGCTTCAGAAGGATAGAGGGCATCTGTGCAGAGGGGCAGGGGCAGCACCATAGCCTCAAAGATGCTGCTACCCCCATCCAGCTCTGGGAGGAGTCCATGGACTCACAATCCTCTGCTCACAGATCCCCCCCTATGTTTCACATTCCTCAGCGGGCCTTAGCTTTATTAATAGCTTTCTGACCTTGTTTGTATCCCCAGCCTACTGGAATGTGGAGTTTTTCCCACCAGCAGCAACCACCCCATCTGGTCCTCGTTTTGCTGTGCACCAGGGAGAGCACTTGGTCTCAAGGTGGCTTCAAACACAAAGCAGTTGCCCACCTACTCGTACCTGCCTTCCTCCGCTTCCCCAGCAGGCAGGGACCAACCCCAGGGCTCTGGCAGCATTTGGGATTTTGTTGTCATTGTCCTACAAAAGGACCCCTAATCTAGCAGCTCCATGGCAGAGAGCAGCTCTTTCTGCAGCCTCTTCCTTCCCAAACAAGCTCCTCACCCACCATTCTCACCAATTAATCCACCACATTTATCTCCACCTCAAAGCCATTTGCTTTCTGCTGTGCAAAACACATCCCTGGCAGAGGTGCCATGCTCAGTGCACAACTTGGGGTCCCGCTCTTGACACTGCATTCCCAGTGTCACATGGTTCAAGACCCCAACTACCCTCAGACCAGAGTGGCTGAGAGCAACACACCCCCCCCAGACTGAAACGAGAAACTCCCTTGCTAGAAAAGCAGCAAATACGAAAGCAAGAGAGGGAAGGGCTGGAGTCTGTGACACTTTCATTCTCAGCAGAAACACAGCTGGGATGGAGCTGCGGTCCCCAGGCTCAGCTGAACCAAGAGCCTTCTTTCATGCTAGTCTTGCAATTGAATCCCCAATAGGAATAATTCCAGCTGCAATAAAATTGGCATAGAATTTAGCATAAAATCTGCCTGGCTGTGGACTTGACCAGCACCATTTTAGCTTTAGCAATACAGTCAAAAGGCTTTTCAGCTATTGAGCTTTCTGCTGGGTGCTTCACATCTGCACTCGGATACACCATTGCTTCATTTACCTAACAGTTTTTGCAGGGAAAAAAAAAAAAAAGAGGAAATACTTTCCTGATAATGCGCAAAGCACCATGGAAATAAGAGCTGGGAGACATGCATCAACCCAGCCTCGACCTCTGCAAGCCACCAGCAGTGCATGCAGGCACTGCTCAGCCTCTGCCAGCAGAACCTTCACCACTGCCCCACAGCTGCCCTGGAGCACTGCAGCTCTTCAAACGCACATTTCATTGGGTTAATGAAGAAGTGGCTGCAGCTGGTTCTTCCTGGCTTGCAGGGTTTTTCTGTTCTGCTTTTTGCCCCCAGATATTGACTAGAATTTGTTCTTTATTCCCTCTCCTAGCTGTGCCGTATGCCTGTGCACACGAGCGTGTCTCTGCTGCCTCCATTTTTCCACACAAATGCACCTCCTGCCAGCAGGATCCTCAGTGGGGATGGCAATTGCTGGGTCAGAATCCATCAGTGGCCTTCTCACATCTCAACCTAATGCACCCAGCATGCTGCTGGTACCCCTGCTGGGGCAGGGAGCAGACAGGCAGGATTGGGGCAGAAGGGCAGACACAGCGTGCGTGGTCCCAGATACACTGGCCTCAGTAGCCACTGTTATCCCAGCACAGCTCACTCAGTGGCACGAGCGGCTCTGGTATCCACTGTAATCAGATCTACCCCTGGCAGGCCACGGTTAATTTGCTGCTTGCTTGGCAGCAGCTGCTGCTTGTTTTGATGAAGTCACCATGACTCAGGGGGGTGACGCGCACTCCCTGCACGCTGGCTCAGTGCAGCCTCCCGCACTGCTGCTGGCTGGCTGCACTCATTTTCCTAGCAGGCTGCAGGCAGCGCCGCTCGAGACAAAACTCAGGCTCACTTTCTGCAAGTGCCATCCTGCAGCTCTGCAGAGCTGGAGCACGCACACAGTGGGGCCTGCTGCACTCCAGAGGTTCCTCTGTGCAGGAGAGCCTCTGCTCAGTGCCAGCCCGGCAGGTGGGAACAGCACACAACCCTGGTTTGAGCTCACTTGGGTATTTCTAGAAGGTATGCACATATGAAGTGATGGCACCACACTGCAAAAGTTGTTTTAATAAAGACACTGTTTGACATTTATTTTTAGCAGTGAGAAAAGTGCTGCAGAAGATAGGGCAGTGCAAGCGAGCTGCAGTACTGCCACCATCTGCCTCCTGGTGCTTCTAACCGCAAGGGCTCAGAGTGGAAGGAAGTGGTGCTCTACAACAGAGTGAGGCGCAGACAAGGAGTCACTTTGTAGTGCATTTCATGCAGTCTGGACACTGCACATTCTGACATTCTCACCAACTAAGAACTTGGGGTTCATTCCGCAGAACACCAGGCAGCATATCAAGCACAAGAGGGGATAAGTAACACTTCCAGGTCATTGTCTCTCTGTTCACACTGAAATCAGAGAATCATTAAAAAAAGCAAAACAAAACGAGGCTGCAGAAACCTGGTCCCTGTGCTATGTGAGCACCTCTACCAACTGCAGCTCCTTTAGCATGCCCCAGATTTGGGTGAACAGCCAAGCTGGTGTCAGCCCTGCCACAACACTGTGTGCTTCGCTGCCCGCACTTAACTATCAAACCATCAAGCTATGCTATAATGCCCAGGCCTCTGTAAGAAAACAATGCAATAGAAAAGACAAAAACATTCTGTGGCTGGCAAAGGAATCAAGTGAAGAGATAAGTGGAACAGTGGTACCTCTGGAGGGCAGCCCCACAGTGTGGTCTGTAGGCCATTCAGCACAAGGTTGCCTAGACAGGCCACTGCTTTCGATATGAATTCTGCATACATCATTTGCGTGCATGTCCTCAAATCCAACTAAGGTATGTGATTTCTGCAAGCTCAACCCTTTCTGCCTGCTCGCACTGGTGCCTCCAAGGCCCTAGAACAAATACATCACTTCAAAGGAACAAAATGTACTCACGCAAAACTTTGCAGATGTCAGCTTTATGCAAAAGGCTGCCCTCAAAGCTACTGATTTTCACTAACGGCTGTGAGCAGAACAGCTACACCTCCACCCCGCATTATGCTCCCAGCCACTGGCTGCCCCACAACACACTCCGCTCTGACAGCTGCAGCTCACAGCACTTTCCCATTCTGCATCTCACTGGTTATTTTCCCAGGCTATTTTCCCTCTGGCGTTACAGGGTGCTACCCTCCAGGGACCAGCCCTCACTGGGCACTGCACAGCTTGGCAGGGAGCTTCCCAACAACACCAATACCCCAGGCACAAGGGAGGGGAACAACGCTTGCAGAACTCCTTTGCACCAGTAGAACATCTTCACTGTTGCTGCGACACCTTTGAATAATGTTTACTGATAATTTATTTTGAGAGACTCTTCCACAGTAGGGTCTTCCTTGTCCAGCCATATGCAGCACATTGTTTAGACACTGCTACTCCATGGGCTGCTTGGATTTTCCATCTTGGGCAGTATTGTACGACTCACAGTTTGTACACTTCATGCCTAGGAGATGGAATTGCACTGTAGACCGGGAATTGCAATCATTACAAAGGATCTACGTACAAAGGAGAGAGAGAGAGAGAGAAAGAAGCTGCTGCATCAACAAGACACTCAACAATAACGTTGTACAGCTGTGCTTTTAGCAACCACTGAACTGCCAGCATCAGCCAGGCTGTTGTGTGGGACAGTCAAGCAAACGCCCTTTTCAGAACAGGCAGCAGTGAGGTCTCTCCCAGCATCCTGACTCCAGGAGTCAGTAGGATGTGCTGTCTAAATCAGAACAGATACAACTACATCAATCAGAGCAATTTCATTCAGTCTTAGTAGCTAGCAGCACCCAGTTCACAAGAAGAAATGGAACCAGAAATGATCTCCATTTGCAAGCTTTGCACAAATTAATAGCTGAGTATTTTGCAGAAAAAAAACAGCACAGTTACTCTGGATTCTGAGGCTCCAAAATCAAATATTTCTGCTTTTTGCTATGACAGCACCAAACATAGAAGGAGGGATGATACTTCCAAACAACAAACCATTTCTCCACTGTGTGATATTAAGGTACTTTCTGGTTTTATTTTGTTGTGGGCTGTTTTGTTTTGTGCTGCCTTTCTTTTTTTTCTTAGTAGGGCAGAGGGTGCTGATGTTTGAAAACCCAAAAGATGATTCCTTAGGCAAACATATGACATTTCTTCAGCACTCCCTAGCAGTCAAGTTGGCTCCTAATGCAGGATGAGTTTCTAGCGCTCTCTACTGCCAGCAAGGGTGTATTGCAGAGCTGCCAAGAGCAGAGGCATCAGCACACGCCTCATCTCTTACCTCCACCATCATGTTTTGATACTCGGTGGGCATAGGAGTCTGTGCTACTTCATCGTCCAGCTGACGCCAGTACCTTCTCATATCTAAAGCGGAGTGCATGCACAAAGGACACCTGTAGCCACTGGCAAAAAGGGGAAAAAGCCGTATTCAGAAAATGGAGCAGGACCACAGAACAGGTCTCAAAAGGACAAGTTTCTCATCATACAAATCAGAGAAAAACACAGCAAGCAGAAGTGCTCCTTCAATGAGAGTTGGGAATTGAAAGCCTCCTTTCCCTTTAGAAGCTGTCCTGAAGTTACTGGGTATTGGAATGACACTGCGATCATTGCCTCAAGGAATCTGCTCAGATTACAACCACACAAGAGAGGTTTAGAACTACTTACTCTTTTAACATCTCTTCATAACATGTTCTGGAAAGAAAACACAAGAAGTTCAGTAAGAACAACTGTTACTGATGGGTAACACATCTGATCGAACAAAGGGGGAAGGCTGTCCCCAGAACATTAAAAAACATCCTGAGACTAAGTGAGAAGAAAGCTTCCCCTCAAAATAATCCAGCATGCAGGCAAACACGCAGTGACAAAGCATACCTGATTCCATTCTAAGTAACACAAGAAAGTAAACAATACGACAAGAATCATGCAGTTTGAGTTTAGTGAAAAAAGACGCATCACGAGGTAACTCCAGAAAGGGCAGCAGCTAAGGGAAGACTCAGTCTGGAGGGCATTAACTCAGTGCACTCAGGGAAAAACAAGGGAGATAAACAGAGTAACACAAACAGTAAGAAGGGAAAATGACATCTTGAGGTTATGAGGCGATCAGGTGGAAGGGAAGCAGGTAGCCCTGCTGTATTCATTCTTCCAAAAGCATGCTGGGCTATGCATCACTGCACAAAGCCCAGTGGAGCAGGAAGGTTTTGCAGAGTAACACAGTATTATATGGTCTTGAGAGTGCCTAGGGAGAGAACTTAAAGCATAAACTAGCACCAGCCTCATCAAGACACCGTGCAACTGCTTTCTGCACCAAGAGGGGGAACCAGGCACACCCAACACGCATACACAGGGCAGCAGGTATTCCCAATTCCCAAATGTCTGCAAAGCTTTACTTGTGAAGAAGGTGACCGCATGGCAGGACACGAGCTTCAACACGGGATGTGTGAATGTCCTGTTTTGAGACAAGTATCAGACAGAAGAAAGAAAACATTAAGTTCCAACAGAGCCCACAACGCAGCCCAACACAGTTCCCAGAGCCAAAAGCAAAGTGGCTCACCTCTAAGCATATGGGGCAATCCTGCCTGGAGACGTTTTCAATGCACTTCACAAAGACAAAGACAAAGTTACATTGCTATATGAATACCGCTTTTCTTTTTTTTTAAACTCAAGAATTGCTCTAGGATGGATAAGAGAAGATGCGTCAAACACGACTCCTTTCACACAGCTTTGACTTTCTGAAGATGAGCAGCCGGCTGTGTGGAGAATAACAACAACCAAGCAGAACAGCACTGAACGCTGCCGGATCTGCCCTCGGCAGCAGCATTCAGGGCCGGGAGGGGACGGGGCACCAGCTGAGCCCCAGCCACGAGCCGTGCAGCCCTTCTATTTCTTAAGGCCCTGAACCGGCGCGCCCTCACCTTGTGCTTTCCCTGCAGGCTCAGGCTCAGGCACAAGTTGCATTTGGAGCAGTGGAAGAAGTCCTCCTTGGGGCCGATCCTAGGGAACGAGCACGGCATCAGCGGCCGCCACGCCCCCGCCGCAACCAACCCCCGGCGCCGGGCCGCACCTGCAGATGCCGCACTGGTCGCAGTGGTACTGCTTCTTGTCGCGGTCGAAGAGGTGGCACACGTCGCAGTAGTACTCCCCGAAGAGGCTGCCGCAGCCTTCGCAGCGCTGCTGGGCCTGCCGGGGGGCCGCGCCCGTTAGGAGAGCGCCGACCTCCCCCGCCCAAAATGGCGGCGGCGCCCCCCGGCGGCCGCGCTGCCGTCCCCTCCGTCCCCCCGCGCACCTTCTGCAGGAGGCGGCAGCGCGTGCACTGCACCTCGGCCACGCGGAAGCGGTCCAGGCGGTGCTCCTCGGCGCCGTCGTGGCACAGCCGGCAGGGGTACAGCTTCCCGCAGCACGGCGCCTGCAACGGCACGGCACGGCGCGCCTCAGCGCCCGCACGGCCCCGCGGCGCCGCCCTCCCCGCTCCCGCCGCCGCCTCACCCGCAGCAGGCAGCCCCGCCGGTAGTGCTCGCAGCCCCCGTCCCGCTCCGGCTCCCGCCGCTCCTCCCCGACGGCCGCCATGGTCACCGCACCCGGCGCGGCCCCGCCGCTCCCGCCCCGCCCTTTCCGCCGAGCGCCGCTCCGCCTCCAGCGGAAGGTGCGCAGAGGCCGAGGGAGCCGCCGAGAGCGAGCGGAGTAATCAGTGCGCGGGGTAAAAGTGCGCTGTGAGCGTACTGCAAAAATGTACAGCGTTTATTCACGTACGGACAAAAAGGCACAATTCTACCCAATAGTTTAACAAAAAATACAGCTGTCTTCGACTAGGTCTTTATAAATACTTCAAAAAAGGGGGGAAATAAATACAGGATTGGGCCATGTAATATAAAATAGTCATCTCTACATATACTTTTTGTTTCTACCTGCTTCTCTTCATGCACCTTCTCAATTAATTTCAGCTGAATGGACACCAAAGCCAGGCACGTAGTGAAAAATCTTCTGTACACGGTTTGACAAACGTAATGACCATTTGTTCCAACATCCGCAATTCAGATTGATACACAACGCGTACGACCCTTCACTGAGATCCGCGTGAGTTCGTAACCTAACGACTGCCATGCCGGGCAACTGACAGAAGTCCAACCGGCCTCCGGGCTGATGCACTACATCAATCAGCATCAAAGGTCTCTTGGTCAGCCCGCACAAAGGTAACACCTAAGAGCACACATTCAGCAAATGGTTCCATCCCAACAAAGTACGGGGTGCTGTACCGTCACTGCTGTACCTCCGACACCTCCTGCCGAGCGCTGCGCACGGGGACGCAGCCGTCCTAGCGAGCTGGCCATCCTGCAGCCATCCGACTGCTCTTGGAATGGGGGAAGCGCTTTTTTGGTTTTGGTTCAGCCTATCTCGAAACATTAGAAAGCTTATAAACCTAAACATCGGGGAGCAAACCAGGTAAGGCATTCATTCTGCACAACGTTAGCAATCGTAATAGTGCAAATTAACAAGGTACCTCTTTCAAACTGGTGTGAGGTTACACGCTAGAATCAGAATTTAGATTATTCCATCTATGGCTTGAAGAATTCCCCACGTGCTCGTGAGCTTCTTACCAGAACAACGCCTGCCTTAAACGTGTAGTTGTACATCAAGTAGAGCTACCTGCATTTACCTTCCGTCCGTCTGCTGCTTTTTGATCATCTAAGTACTTTTATTTTAACACATCCCAAAAGCAACTACGTCACCTCACATTCACCACTGAGTGCCCTGTTGGGCTTCAATCTGCGCAAGTCATGAGGTCAATCCAAATTCTTGGGTCCAGCAACGGTCTTTCCAAAGAACACCGTGCTAAACCAAACTTCTTGTTCTCAGCATCACCCCAGAAGATAACAAAGCTTGAGACTTCAGAGTTTAAAACACAAAGGACAGGGATACATTCTGTTGCAATATCTCAATAAGTTACAACTTGCATAGCAAGACGGGGTGTTAATAAGCCTTTTTTGATTGAATCCTCTGGAAGACTCAGTTACGGCAGAGTTCTACTGTACTTTAAAATCTGCCCCGCTCGAGAGGCAAGGGTCTAACGATGAAATGCAAGTGAGCGTGGTTAACAGCAGGCTGGGCTGTTGTTCTTTATGCCTGTGTTTCTCCAACACATTGCAGCTGAAACCTTCGTTTCACCAGTGCATACCTAACTTAAATCTACTCAGAATTCCAAAATGTACAGGCTCCTAACAATCCACTGTTACATGTGCACTCTACTCGGTACAAAAAAAAAGTATCATAATGAACTGCTAATATTATTGCTCATAGCTTTCTTGTTATTGCCATTTGCAATTATTAAAAAAGTATGCATACGAGTTCCCTCTTCCATCAAATCTAGTCCAGAATAGAATAACTTTTCTTCATTTGACTGTAAAGAGCTAATCACAATTTATTGCCTCTCCATTTTATTTAAAAATATATATTTATGTCCATTTTAAGGTAACCCTTTAGTGTCATAAGCCGGGCTTTCCCAATACGTTACCATTAGTGCATATGTGGTGGGCTTTGGGAAATCCTACTGACTGGTGCCTTAGCATTTTGTTGCTTGAACTGTGAAGGTGTTTGGGAGGCAGGTAACAAAACACTGATGGGTTATCCCACAGGGCACAATAACCTGCGAACCTGGCCCCTCTCCCAGAACTAAGCCACTGGAGGCTTCTCTCCACGCTCAGTCTGAGTACTTTTAAGCTGTTGCAGTGTAAGGCAGCTGCAACCCTGACCTGTCCCTTCCTTTTTTTCCAGTTTAACATCTCCGTCTTGTACTTACACATCAACTCTGGAGCTTACGGAGGGTTTTAAGCTGCCACTTGTGCTCAAATCAAATGCAACAACAAACATTCTGCAAAGAGAGGACAAAGACCTACCACCATCCAAGGCAAGTGACCTTTTGTAGCAGGGTGTAGCAGTGCAATATGGTTAAATAAATAACCATCTTTGATTCAATACACACTAGTTAAATTAAGAGCTTGTGCTTTTCCAGAAAGCAGGGGAAGGGAAGAGAATTTTAACAGTGCAGTTTAGCAAAAAGGGATGATGCTGCCTAATTCCCCACTACCCACCCTAGTCCCCTAGATGATTTTGTGACTTACTTTAGTGTTCATCACTAACATCCTTTTTTTTAGTAGTGATGCCAATTCTCTGCTTACTCAGGGAAGTTGCAAATAAAGGAGAATCACACTTGTCACGGAATGGGCCAGGGGGCAAAAAAATCCAGCTTTAAGTGTATGTAAACATGTTCATACAGCTCAGGAATAACGGGCTAGCTATTTGTTGGTCTGTAGCCATGTCTAAGAACTCTCCCCTCTCACACCAATAAATAAAGTGAAGTTGGTTTGTAGGCAGTGACCACTGACCACGGTGCCCCATTGCCCGGTCAGGATGCCAGGATGCTTCTCCTAATAATGTCCGTCCTTCTGCTGATAGTGCTGTTTGGGCTGAGCCTCTGCTGTCTGCACTTTTTTTCAGCTACTTCGCTTTCCGAGTCGCTCATTTCAGCATCAGGGACATACCCATCATTCTCGCTGTCAGGCTTCGGCTTGCTTTTTGCCCTATCCTTCGGTGAAACTCTGCCCACGCCCAGGTAGGGGTAACCAGAGTTCTGGCGGCAGGTCTCCTCTGGGCTCTCACCTTGCTGTTGCCTCTCCCCCTTCTTTGGAATTCGGAATCCGCCCCAGTTTTTCACTGGGCTTGTGGGTGTCGTAGGCACTTTAACTACTGTCTGATTGGAGTTCATTTTGACAAGACCCCCATTGCATTTAGGCACTATATCCCTCCGCGTGCCAGGTGCTGACCTACCACTGGAGTGGTTCACAGCCCTTTTGTTTTCTGATTGCCTCTGAGAGAGTTCTGTGGGTCTCAGTGGTTTGTGGTTATGTTTAGTTTTTTCTTTTAGTTCTGTCTTGATTACCTCGCATTGTGGAAGATTGTCTCTTCTTTTTCTGTGGTCTGGCATAACTATGCCGTTCTTCTGCTGTGCTGATACAATCCGTGTTTCTGCAAAGCTCTTGTCAAAATTTAAAAGGCTTCCTGGAGTTGCACCGTCTCCCCTTTGGCCGGGCTGCCTCAGCGTGGCCTTGCTACTGTTCCCAGAGCTATTACTTACTCTGTCTCTTCTGTGTGATTTTTTCAAAGAGTGTGTTAGAGATGTGCCCATTTGTTTCCTGAAGAATGCTGAATGCCATTTCAAATCCTCAATCTTAGGGGCATTGGGACCCAAAGATGGACTATTGAACAACACTGCGTTTTCCATTGCAGAGAATGAAGAAGGCACACCTAAAGGTAAAAACAAATTAGGTTAAAGTCAAGCAATCCATGTCTGGGCAAATACCACTTTTAAGTAGTACATATTCTAACACTACTTCTGCCAGACAAGTTTTTTCAGTGTAAATGGGCATTTGGTGGCCTATCCAGCACCTTTACATCATAACTATGTGGCTACATCCTGGTTTCACAACACGCTGCTGATGTTGCTGAATTCCCCGTAGCCATGCTACATCCAGTTATACCTGTAACAAATACAATTCCTAGTGCTGTTACGTGCTTTAAGACAATGGAACTCCTCAGATCAGCGAGTCAATATGATTGATTCTGTCTAAAATTAATTCATTGCTGAATACTTTGAGGATAATCTGAGTTAATACAGTAACTCTGAAGTTTCTCCCCTGGGAGGAAAGACTACTTTCAGTAAGGTTAGGCAGAAGAAGTATGATGTTTCAAAACTACCCTACAATGCAAAGAAAAACACAGTAAACACTAATGCAGTGGCATTAATAAAACATAAACCTAGCATAGATACCATATGGCACTTGAATGTAAGTCGTGGTCTCTCTGTCAAAAGAAGTCATTAAAGAATCACAACTGACAGCACCAAGCCATTCAGTCCTTCAAGGATAACACAAGCTTACCAGTTTCTATAACAATGTGCCTTCCATTAGAGCTATGCAAATTTTAATGTTCTTCCAATCTGCTGATGTATGGTGGACTACCTATGAATCTAATGAGAATAAATGAGGTCTTGCTTGTCCTTCAAAATCAGTCGTTAGACTCTACACTAAACTCTACTCTAGAGCAGACTAGACTAGACTCCGCTCTAAACATTTCAATGTCTATGCCTGTGGTGCCACGTGAAAAAGACAATGCTGAAGCATACCTGAGACTTTTTCTTGTTCCAGCTGTTTTGTGTAGATGTTGAATATCTGTTCTTGAACTTTGCAAACAGATCTCTTGATTTTTTCCCTTCGAGTCACCATGTAAGTGAGATTACGCACCTAGAAGGCATCAAAAGTGGATGAATCTCCAAAACACTTCTTAGAAGACAGTCTTAAATACCATTTAATTGACAGTTTATCAGATCTGGGAGGCTCACACTGCACAAGTAACTTCTATGAACACTTACATTGAGAGCTTACTCTAAAGACTGAACTAACACTATTAAGTATCAGACGAATAAACATTTGGCATCTTGGTATCTTTTAAGCAGAGACATCCCAGAGCCAGCAGGCCTTGAGGGAGACATAAATCAGGATGCTTTGAGGATGTTACCAACTTGGCAAGAAAACTCAAGGTCCATGTATCTTTTGCTGAACCATCTTCACTATAATAGCAAAAATCACCTCCACAGGCCAAAAAGCAATGTCCCTCCTGAGTGTGTGTTCATTGACATATTGCACACAAGGCACTGAATCCACTTTTCAGACAGCAGTTTTCAGTCACCCCAATGGGACAGCTGGGAAGCTTTGCCCAGGCAATCTTGCTGGCTGCTGGAGGGGAAAAACTGTTCTCTGAGCTCCAAGCATGCACCAACCTATTGTTCAGAGGACTCTGTGAGTAATCCCCGTCTGAAGTGGTGACTCTAAGGTGCAGAACATAATAAGGAGACATTGCATGGGGCACGGTAATGTTAGGTAAAGTTATTTTCTAAGTTTTGTGCATGTTTGGACAGTGAAGAATGGAGTGCACAAAACCACTGTTGGTAAAAACATTCTTTCTGAATAACAGGAAGGGAAAAGGACAATCTATGGGGTCCCCCCTCTTGCTCTCTACTAAGATACGTCCTGAGACACAGGGATAAATGTAGTTGGAATCCTCTAACAGAGAAAATTAAGAGGATATTCTACTCAGTGGTGGCTATAGTCTAAATTGGAGGATGAGGAAAAATGCACAGAAATTCAGACTTTGAATCATAATACAACCTTGGAAATTATTAGTTTTGTAGAAGGCAGAATAAACTGGGTGACATCCCATATGCAGATTTTTCACGTTGAGAAGTGACCACAAAACAAGGAAAAAATGTAAACCATTGGTATCTACCTTGAATGTCTTAATGGTAATGGATGACAAAAAAAAATTACCTCAATGTTTTCTACTTACAATGTTGAAAAATAAAAAGGGGGGTAAAGAAGACGTGTCACTGATGACTGAGAGAGGCAACAGCAGTGAAGGGAATGGAGAATTTATGTTCTATTGCATGTAGAAATCGAGCACAAAAGAACCCTGTAATACTGGCACCACTGTGAGAGACAGTAGGACCAGAATGGCGCATCAGGGTTCCTTTTTCTGCTTCAGATTTGATGAACTGAAAAGAATCTGCTGGGTCCTACTGTGAAAATTCAGAAAAAAAACATACTGATCTTTTAAAATGACAGCTGCAAATCATAAGGGGATATAAGAGATATGCAAGCACCGCTGAATACTTTGTTTTTTGCCAGAGGAAAAGAATCGTGCTGGAAAAGGCTCTGGAGGAGAATGGTAGGCTACATACGAGGGTCAGTCTGCTGTGCTGTTAATATAAGAGGCAAGAAAACTGACCTTGGGATTGAACATTACTGTTAGTGTACCACATGCTGTTGCAATGGTACTGGAGCAGAAAGGACACTATTGGTTATTCCTAAACAGGATGGCTCAATACCAAGCAGTACTGCTCAAACAAGAGAAAGTAACAATCCAAGTATCCAGTGCCCCAAATCCAGCATCACTGTTATCTTTACATGAAAGAGAACTGGCATCACTGTTTACAAACTATCAAACAGGTGTACTCCAGCTATTGGCCCCGAAGTTTACTCCTTAACAGAATCCCAGCTGGGAGCCGTTTACTGATGGATGCAGCTCCGCTGTGAAAGGAGAACAGAAGGCTGGGTACACCACTGTCAGTCTACCAGAGGAAACAGAGGCAAAACTGCTGCCAGTGAACACATCTGCTCAGAAAGTTTAATTAATTGCTTTAACTCGAGCCCTAGAACTATTAGAAGGAAAGCAGGCTCATGTCTATACTGACTCAAAATATGCTTGTGGAATAATACAAGCTCATGGAGCAATTTAGAAAGAAAGATGACTTACCCTTATAAGGAAATTCTATAAATTATAGTACAGAGAAGCAGCAAGAATTATAGGGCGAGAAGCAGCAGTGCGATATCCAGGTACATGCAAAAGTAGCGATCAGGACAGGCAAACGTGGCATAGGGACAGAGATGGAAAAGGCAGCGAAGGAGAAAGTTCTTTCTAGTCTGGGAATAGCAGAGAGCCATACCCTACTGAAATAAGCATGGTGATGGCCTATTGCAATGGTCAGGCTGAAGTGAAAACCCAGACTGGAAGGCCACAACAGCCCTAGACTGACACATGCATGCAGATGGACCTTCCAATGACAGAGCAGAGCTGTCCAGACTTTTGTGTGGGGATTCCAGAATTGGGGGATCCCCCAAGGGCCAGAGGGAGGTGTCCTGGGTGTGCCCAGCCTGATGAATGCTAAGAGCAGGGGGGCAGGTTGCCAGAGGAAATCACCATGCTGAGAAATATTCAGCAATCAGAGAAATTGATATGTGGTACCGTGCAGTAACACCAGCAGATCAGTAGCCCTGCCTTAAGCTCCTGCAAGGGGAAGAAGCTAAGCAGACTTCCAGCACTCAGGAGACAGATAGCTGGGGTGTGGGTAGAAAAAGTCCCTTCCCTTTTTACTTTGATACCATAAACAGGGGCCGCTGAGGGCAGCTGCTCTTGCTGCTGCAAGGATGGATTACCTTTCTTCTCTTTTCATCTCTTTTGCTCCTTCTCTCAAAGGTGTTAAGCAGTGCAAGGCTTACTTGCATTTCCTATAGAACTGCATTTTAGGTAGACAGAACTGTAGGAGGGCTAACACATAGAGCATAACTGTTTTATAGGAATATTTTATTAAAGTTAATTGCTTTTACTCTTGTGTATGGAACTTAATCTAACTGGAGGGATTTGTCAACCTGATCACTCTTCCATTCAAGGGTGGGAAGTATCTATCAGTAAGAACAACAGAGTAGTAAAATATAAAATCAATGCTAGAATAACATATCCAGTTTTGACACCACACTTTAAAAACAGAAAGGATACTCACATAATAATTTAAGATCCAGGGAACCTAATGATAAACTGAATTTATTTAACAGATCCAAAGGGAGATCAATCTTGAACACACTGAACAGAAGCATCTCTCAGTGCTGTGTCAACAAAAACCAGGCTGGCCACAGGTCAAGTTTCATATACTTTCCTCCTTAGGCAACAAGGAGCAGAGAAAGCCCTTAATGACTGAAAAGTTTCCATGTGGGGGTTGTGGTACATTCCACAGCCACTGGCCTTAATCAGTTAAAAAGCACAAGTGCACAATCCAGTGAGAAGGATAATGTATAGTGCAAACCAAGAGCCCTGTGAACTAACCCTCTGTTTGGAAATGGTACTTGGTATAGCCCTAAATTTAGTGTTAACAATACAACTTTGAGTTAGGACAAAGCACGTAGTGCCTGCATGCAATGGCAATAACCAGGAGCATAGTTTTAGAAACTCAGCAACGAGGCCTGGGGCATGTTACACAGCCACAGGCAGTACAGAGCTTACCCGCTCCAAATCTTGCCGGAGATGTGTGAAGAGCTGTAGTCTTCTGAACAGAACATCCTGCTCTCGTTTGGCCAGATTATCCTCCTCATCCTTCTTTGGGGTAATCAATGGCTTATTGAAGTTGGCTTTTCTTTTCAGCTTCCAGTACTGGTAAAGGAATCCCACCAGCTCCTCAGGCAGCCGCAGTGCTTTAGCCACTTCCAGAGACTCGACAAATGTATAGAACTCATCCTCCAGTTGCTGGAGCTTTTGCTTGCGGAGACTGACCCTGTGGGCTTCCTCCTGGTTTTGATCCATGCTACGGAAAGGGTCAATGTGGGCAGGAAGAGAGCTGTCCTGAATCCCATTCCCATTCTCTTGACACAGGTGGTCACTGAAGGTCTCATCATCTGCTCTCTTGGTGGAGCTGTGCTTGGGGCAGTATGACTTAAATTTCACCTCATCATTCTCTGCCAGTATGGTCTTCATCTCCAGGCCACGGTCAAACGCGCATGTGACATGAAAGGCTGTTCTGCAGTTCTTCACTGAACACTGCAGGAATTAGAATAAAATGCATCAAATATAAATTTAAGAAGCCACACTGCCTGAAACTATTAAAGCAGCCAGGACTGCTTTGAAAGAATCGACTCTGTTACCAGCCTCTGCTTCTAAGCAGCCTGTACTTTTTTGCTCTCTTGTAATTAGGCTTGCAATTTAGTGCTTTCAGGCCAGGCAACAACCAAGTGGCCCAGTGTGACAGAAGTGCTTAACCCCTCCCTAGCCCAATCACTCCATTAAATAATCAGCAAATCCACAAGAGGAACGTCCTTACCTTGACTGGAGCCACTTGCTGAGAACAGTGTTAGACAAAGCAGACTGTTCCCCCTTTGACTGTGTCAGCACAAGAAAGAGGGGAAAAAAACATCTTGCCGGCTCCAGGCCAGTCTGATACTCTTAATTAAAAGCCTTCCCAGCACTTGGACCCACACTACCCAAAAAAGCCTCAACTGAATGGGTTATTTTTTATCCCAGTGTGAAAAGTCTATAATGTCAAATGTTAAATCACTGTCAATCACTACTTCAGTTACTACAGCTGTCATTTCACATGGGGCAGCAGAGAATGAGAATTCTTTTGTCTTATCATTTTTCTTCCTTTCCAGTGAACCACCAGCTCACTGTGGTGAAGGGCACTTGTTCCAATGACTTAGCACTTCATTTCAGTTCTAAGTCACTTTTTCTTGCAAAATGCTGCCTTAGCCATTACCAGCCACAAACTGAAAGGTTTAAATAAACACACACAAACACTTGTATCAACTCACGCATCTCCTGCAAGTGAAAAGAACTTGAGGTTGAAATGAAAGTTACTGCTGTTAACTGTGCTTAACTCAAACCATCTAACCCTAAAGAAAAATGAATTGTGCTAGGATATTTATACAGCACATTGTAAAGAAGCCAAATATCTTTCCCTGGGCTTTCGTGCTCAGGTTGGCTCAGCAGCCAGATGGCATATAAAAAGTATGCTAAACTGCAAAAGTTTCCAATGAACGTTGTTTAATAAACATATAAGAGGAATTAAAAAGACCAACATCTTTTGGCCTTTCTTCTGTTACTAACAAACAGAGCAAAAGCAGAACCAAACATGCAAAAGAATACTTCAGACAGTTACTAAGCTGCTATCATTTAGAGTAATTAGCTCTTAGTATGGCTGATGTTTTACTGTGAGGAAAGGGACAATTCTGCATCATTGGAAGGAAATCTGCAGGACTTGGGAGAACACCCAGCTTTGCTTTTGCCGAGCCTGATGCATCCCCCCAGCTGCCTGCTTTTCTAATTACTGCGTCCTAACATCACTCTGCAAAGGAACTCTCTCTCCCAGTTCAGCCAGGTAACGCTATTCCTTCATAGCACAGTGACCTTTTTTTTTTTGGTTAAACATTCTTGTCTGCTGTTTCACATTTCTCAACACCAACCTAAGTATTTCTCATTCCTAGCTTTAACGATACCAACATCTTCACACAGTTCCTTCAAGATGTCAGGAAAAACTAATTCTTCTTCTCTCCCCTGTAATTTCAGATGCTGAACTGTCTGAAGAGGTGTTAACAGTAGAGCTATGGAAGGACCCCTCTCTGTCACACACATCCCTGCATACAGTTGATCAGAGTTCAGCTTAAACTACTACAGTTCCTCCTCAGAACAGTGCTGGAGAATGGACAGAACAGTTTATCTTGGTTACGTAACAGCTGCCAAGAGAAAGGGGACAGATCTGCAAGCAGGTATTATATTTACAAATTTATATACTGTGGACAGATTTATTTTCTCTATGTAAAATCCACTATTTTATAAATTCCTTGAACAGAAACAGACTGACAGGTTTCACTGGAACTACTGCACTGTTACTGTTATACAGCTTTTTCAGACAATATCATCAAACAACTCAATGCAGAGGAAAAGGGAACGCTTTAGATTTTAAACACTTCTGTGTCACCAAGGCCATGCTCAGTTGAGTATGAGAAGTCAGAATGATAATGAAGCACTGCTTTTATAGCAATGTCAGCTGGGAGACTTACAGCCAGGAGGTTGGGTTTTGTTTTTTTCTTTACCCTTGGAAACACCGAGAGCTCCAGAATCTGCCCATAACCCATGGAGGAAATGGATTCCATTTCCTCAGCATGTGGCTTACTTGAATCTTGGGGCAGATCAGTAGAGCAATCTGTTTCTTTCTTAGTGTTCAAAGGCCTGGTACTGCATGATCAGATACTCTCCTCAGTAAATTAAAAGCTGGACCAACAATAGAACAAGTCCGGAAAAAAAAAAAAGGCAAAGACCTGTAATTTCACTGCCACCTTTGCAATAAAAGCCAAGATTGAAATCACTCTAATCCCAACTATACTGGAAACCAAATCACTCCTATGCTTAGTACCTACAGTTAGAAATTTAAAGCTACAACTAACCAACACAACTAGCTTAATTATCAAAACAACAGTGTCCACTTCCACTGACTTAAATAAATTCTAAAGGTGCTGAGCAGGCCCAGATTTTATTTGTTACAGGCAATGTACAACTCCCACTGAAGGATCCAACTTGTCTTAGAAATCACTAAATAGAAATTAACATGGGTTTCAACACAGAAGCATTCAAACTTCATTTTTGTACGTGATACATCACAGAAATATATTTTCTCCCTCTACTCAACAAGGTTTTATTTCAGTGTACTAATAAACCTATCAGCATATCTAGAAATTAGAAGTGCTGTGGGATGACTTTGTTATTTTTATTACAATTTTACAAGAAGGAAAGAGCACACTAACTTTCAAAAGCACTTTGTGCACCATTAAGTTCATAGCAGGAAACATGAAATCAAAGAAGTTGGACTGTGGAAACACATCAGGCTTATCTCCTAAAAAAACTACAAAACACAGAGTCACTCATGCTATTAAATTACCTGTATAGAAGCACCAACTTTTTCATTACAAAGGCTGCATATCAATGCCCATCTACTGCTGGGAATATGAGAAACCTTGGTAATGGGCTCCATCTTCTCTGGGCTTCCAATGCTCACCTACAAGAGTGGGAAAAAAAAATAAATAAATAAAACACAGAGTGATTATTATGACTGAAAATGGAAGCATCTCAAAGAAATCTTGTACTTGAACATCAAATGAGCAAGGTCACAGCTACTCAGTTTGTAAGGAACTGAAGTACAGCTTTTTACAAGATCAGTTTCTCACTGCACAAAAACAGTTTCACGCTGAACACCATCAATTTGAAGTTATTGCAGAGGATGAGTATTTTGGTTGTGAGAACCCATACGAATTCTTACATTTAAACTTCCCCTTCTCTCCCCCCCACCCCAATATTCAGTTTGCAAACTAAAATGGTATTTGTGCATTTGTTAAATGGGCCTTGCCAGCCGTTCTCCCTTCTGACAGCCAACTCTGATTGACAAAGGTTAATGTAATTACTTTCTTTTCAGATGATGCATCATCCTGTTAGATTTTCCATCCTAACCCTAAATGAGAATCTTTGATACTGCCTTGCTAAGAGGTTCCATATATACATATGCTCATCACTGCAGCAACACACACTAGGCTGCAGCAACACACACTAGGCTAGACAATATTTTAGACAGATTCTTCTCTCTCAGAATCTGCTTCTCTGAACACGGGCACTCTAACAGATCAGCACCTACCTCTGGAATCCATAGAGCACAGCTGACATGAACCCACTTGGTGCCGCTGCGGGTCGGCTTCATGGCACCACCCTTCTTGGGACACAGCAAGCACTTGGGCTGAACACCAAGAGCACAGGTCCTGCACAGCCAGCTGCCTTCTGGCACCTTCAGGATACCGTAACAGGCCTGTATTCAGTTACAGGAAAGAAAAAGAAGACAGAGGATACAGCATGCATGTGTGCTACTTCTTAGCTGTTTACACGTTGTCTTTCAAAACTCTTAAGATATTGTTTGTGGGATTGATAACACTATAGAAACATCAGTTTGTAAAGAATCTTGGGACACCTTCATGCACTTAGCCAAACACATGACCCATTCACTCCTCTAACAGACCTTTCACTGACAGAAACCATGACCAGCTGTACAGAATTTGTTCACCCCACCAAAGAGTGAGGCAAATGCTAACAGACAGCTCTGCAAACAGTGAGTGAGGATGAAGTTCAGTATCACAAAGACTACACGCACCAGGAAATGGGCTGTATCTATTTCACAAGACAACAACTACCAATTCAAGAGCACCACTGTGTAATACCCAATGTATTCTTATTGAGAAGGAAAAGTACAAAATAAGCAACAAAAATCACTTTTTCTTTTTTTCCTCCAAAAGACTGTCTTTATGAAGACCTCCATCTGAATCTCTCAATTTTAACCTTTGATTTTTAGATTTGATGTGATCAGAGACTAAAATGAAACTGTTACACAGGTCTAAAAACATCAAGGTTACTCTCAAGAGCACCCTGTAAAATACCTTACAACTTGTAGGTAAGATTTGTACCTTGCAGTTTTCTTAGAGGTATTTCTTTACTGTTTGTACAAATACATCTAAGTAACATGTGCAAGTAAATGCCACTCTTGCCCATGAGGCAACACAGCCTTCCAAATGTTGAGTGACAAAGCAAATTCCTTTGAGTCTGAAGGAAGGACAAGCTGCAAAAAAGGCATCTTCCATTGTAAGAAGCAGCCAAGAAATCAGGTATGCCAGAACTGCATCTGCTGTTCCATGCTAAAAAGGCTTCTAACCTGCCACAATTTTTCAATTCTGTCGTTTCTGATTTCATCCCAGTGCAACAGAGAACTCTGCACCAGCTCAGAAGATCAGTGTCTGTCACTGGAAAAATCCAATCTATCACCTTTAGTGGTTTGGCTACCTGTTACCACCCCTACGCCCCCCTACAGTTCCCCAGCTGCCATACCTGGTGCACACAAATATTGCATTTGTCACAAAACACCATTTCGTTGCCATCTTCTCCATCTGGAGACTGACAGACATCACAGACAACATCTTCATCATATTCAATCCCAAGTCCTTCTTCTGTCTCAATAGCATGATTCATGTTATCATAGCATCGTTGTTCAAACTCTTCTATGACCCTTTCCATTGTGTACTCATCCAGCTCAGGCATCCCTGGGAAACAGAATTTGTTATTTAAAGAGAACAACAAACCACGATGAATAACTATGCACAACTCCAGCTTGTGAGCAACAGCTGAGTAGATACAGTGCAGCTCCCCCCACCCCAAACACACACCTTTCATTCATCTCTAGACAATCTTGCCCATTCCAGCATGAACAGTTTCCAACAGAAAAAAAGCAAGTCAGGAAGTCATCTAACTATATTAAATTAACAGGAGCATCGTATTCAAATCAATTTCTAAATATCCTCAAAGTCCAGCTTCCCAGACTTGTTCTATTTTTAACTTCTTGGACAGCATGAGCTATGGCTTTTGTTGCCTTTTTGTGACATACACGTTCAGTCTCTGGTAAAAGACTTGAGAGTGTTCTGAACCAAAACTTGATGAAAGAGCAAAAAGCAGTGACAAAATCTGGTACAATACTTGAAGCAAACTTACAGTTTCTAATAATGGTTGGCTTAAAAAAAATAATAATAATTAAAAAAAAAAAAAAAAAAAAAAGAGTTCTGGCCCAGTCAGCACTTCTCCTCTGTCTTGCATTTCTCATTTGCCAGGAGAGAGAGATGTAATACTTCTACAGCTGGTAATACACTGAGCTACGCCACAACAACACGACACACAAACACATGTCAAACTGAGAAAGCTGTATTACTAAAAATACTCATTTTCCCCTTGTAAAGTCAGCCTAGAACAAGAATTTCCTTGTTCTTCAATCACTACAATGAAGCATAGGCTTAGGATGACATTCTGCTTTGTCCAGCTCCTAATGCCTAACACTCACTGTGACATACAGAACATGATAACCTCACAATGTGTGCTTTAACATGAAAATCCTCCTTTCAGCTCTCCCTGTGAATAACTGAGCAACACATGACAGAAGAAAAATACCTCCCTAGATCTCAGGTTGGAAAAGGAACACTCTACAGAAGTGCATCTACCTCCCTTATGGACAGGGACACTTATGGCAGAGTTAAGTTCATTTCCAGCTACACAGGATGAACAGCTGAAAGGCAGCAAATGGGAACATGCCAAATCCCACTGATAAACAAGTGAGCATTGCCCTGCAGCCCAGAGATGTCACAAAGGCAAGGCAGGTTATCACAGGAGTTAGAGAAGTTTGCAAGTAAATTCTAATTTTGTCATTAGAATTTACTATTGCTTTACAAAAAACAAAACAAAACAAAACACCTCAAAGACATCACTGACTGTACATTGCTAAGAGTTATAAGAAAGGAATGAAGGTGCTGTGACTTCATTTTGGCCTTTTAAAGGAAGATTATATATTTTCAATACCCGAAACACTGCAGGTATCAAAGAAAACACCGTGAGCTTATAGCTGCAGGGACACCAGAAAGCAAGTGCTGCAATTGCACATCAGGAAGTAGTTCACTTCTTAATGCCCAGGCATGATGTGTTCATGTCAAGAGCTATCTGCTGCAGCACCTCACGCTGCAAGCAGGGTGTTTCTGACAGCTTCCATCTTGGTCCCACCTGTAGGTGGTGTGCCTATGGTGTCTATCCGTGGTGTACTATGGGCTTCACATATGGTGCAAAGCTGCATGACAGAGAGGCCCCTGAGTGCACTTTATCACAATTGCTATCACACTCGGTTTAACACTCTGGTAGATCTCCTTTGGTTTTGGCAAGAATAAGGTACATTATCTATATTGGATAGATGGGTATCAATTACAAATCACACAACGTAATTTCAAATGTTCTTTATAAAAAGCTAAAGAGACTTGCTGCTGCTGCTTTCCTGATGGTACCTGGAAAAGCAACCTACACTCTTAAATCAACTCTTTTATGTTTTAATTTTCCAAGTTCAGTGCCAAACCTGAACAGAGATCCGGAGAAAAAAAAAAAGGCCTGGCTCAGAGATCAGGTCAAGTCTGGCTCATCTGTTTCTTCCATACGTGGGTTTAAAATGGAGATACTTTCAAAAAGTTAGAAATGGTCAGTTTTGTGGTTTGCCAGGTCTTGAGCCATGCCACACATGGGCTCAAGCCATGTTATCTCCTGAGACTAGGCAAAGCAGGGAACTGCCACAATGCAAAGACAAATCAGCAGTGTTTACCAGCACATCCAAACCTCTTCCACCTGGCACAGGACTTTTTCCCTTTGTAAACAATATTGTAAAAGCCCTGTGCTGACTTGGAGACTCTCCAATTCTACTGAAACGCACTTCAGAAGCACGCATCTTTCAAATGAGTAACCTTGTTCCTTCCCTGAACCTTCCTCCACACAACCTATCCCACAGAAAGGCAACGTTTGCTCCCTCCGGTGACAGTTGCTCTTCATGACTCAGAACTGGAACACACAATGCAAGTTTTGGGAGGTACCTCAAAAAAATCACCGTAAAAATTTCTTATTGTTTCATTTCCCGTGTGATCAACTGGCCTAAGTTTGCTGCACCTCCTAAGACTCCCTGTCTACCATCTTTGCACTGAACATCACTAGCTGAAAAGGAGGCTAGAGATATGTTTGCAGAAAAAAATACACGATTAATGCTGCATGGATTGCTAGCCTTGATGGCAAAATATAAACTTTGTGAAAACTCCCTTGTAAAATTGGAAGTACCAGAGAAGACCATGTGGCCAGATTCTGATCTTGTCTAAGGAGATACAACTCAGTGGTTATGAAGACACATATATTAGGGCTTAATTACATCAGGACTGCAGCTACCCGAAGGTGATTACCTGCTCCTCAGACCTCATATCACCTCTTTCCACCACTGACTCCCCCCTTAAAATTCTTCTCAAGTTTGCCAACTTTGAGACAAAATGAAAGCAAAAATAAAAATAAAACTTGCACAAATGCTCACTGCTCACCCATTTCTTTGAATTCTTCGTTGGCAAGTTGCAGCCACGCCACATCCACATCGCTGAGGTCATAGCGGCACACGCTGTCAGCTAAGGTTCGAATGTCAACATAACCCAGCTCTGGAGGCTTTGTGCCTGATGAAGAAATATACTTCCGGGGACGTGTAAATGTGACAGCTTTTGTCTCAGACACAATCCTAAAACAAAGAGACAAGCACATACTGGTAAGAGGGGTTGCTTAAAGACCCATTTCTGAAGAAATCAAAATGCCTCATTCTAAGTGGCTAACAATCAATAGCACTCTTCTAAGCGTATCTTGTACCACTGAGAAGGGAACAGAAAACTGTACATAGCAATTTTATAAAGGATTTGCAATATTATGAGAAATTAACTGGAGTTGACTAGAAATCCATTTTGTTCACAGAACTATAAATACAATGAAAAGACTGGAGGAGAGAACTCTGGCTACTCTTACCTGGAATTCACAATCCTTGAAAGCTGGAGTAGATGCTGTATTTATGTGGTAGCGGTTGTCATATACACACATTAGACTGTTTTAGGACTTCCATCTGCTAACTACCAATCAACTACAATTAAAGAATGCAATGTTCACGGCATACCGCCTCTGGGTGTTTGGGATGGGTGTGTAGCTACAGCATCGCCGCCTTTTTGAAATTCAGAACAACTTCCCACTGAGATTCAGCAATTCGCAACAGCTTTCTCTTCACTTACCCCAGCAGATCCAAGCTCTGGCATCCTGGCTCTGCATTTCCTCTTTCAAACACTAATCCCATGCTGCACCAAAGCTTTTTGTGCAAGTATTCACCAGTAGCCTCTGAAACCTATGTCCCCTCAGGGTCTGGAGGCTCCAATTGACCAACAAATAAAACATGAGAGTGTCTCTGAGCTGCAAGCCAACTGAAATTTTGCTTAACTGCCAGTATTGGTTTTGGAGACAGGAAAGTACCTGTAGCACATAACTCATTTTACATCAGATTCTTGAAATACTGCATTTTCACAAAGCCAGGAGCTGTGGGCAGAAATGCAATCTGCAAAGCACAGCAGCCATTCTCCCAGCAAGCTGAAGATTTGCCTCCAAACTGCCAGACATCTCTATCAGTTTAGCCACAGCGTGATCCTCCCAGTAGCGGATGCTGCATCTTCTCTGTGTTACCTGCACATACCAAAATAAATTCCTCATGCAGCACTGCTATTGAAGACTTCTTTTGTGCTCCAGACCAACATGGGAGATGGCAACATGGTGCAGGCAGAGCTTTCTGCTGAGAACAGCCTAAGCTTCACAGCAGGGAGGATGTTCTCCACTCTGTTTTGCTCCCAGCTGTGTCCCTTACAGTAGAAAGATCTCCTGATCTGCGATTAATGTATCTGCACATACAGATCTCTGTGAACTCAACCTATTTCAGCCCTAAATCTTCCCCTCACCTAGGGTAATTCAGACAATAAATCTGAGAAATCATAGACAAGAGCTGAGTGCTAAACTCTGAGCTTCTACGGTACCAAAGGGATTTGTGGCAGAATAAGAGCCTGAATGATATTGCCAGGCTAACAGCATTGCCAGGGCTATCGCAGGTTATACTCTGCAGTATTAAAATATTACAGGCTACTGCATCCCATGGAGAATTTATTTTAAACTAGGCACTGCTCATTGAATCTACTGTACCATAAATTCCTCCCTGAGTACCTCTCTACATTGAAAGTACAACCTCTGGGCCTTAATAGAAGTTGTATTCCATAAGATTTTTTTGCTGTGTGTCAGAGACTGTGGTGGCCCTGTTGGCACTGGTGTGTCATTTAGTAACGCCTTACATACCAGGCTGGACTTACTCAGAGATCTAGCCTGCATAAATGGCAATAATCCTTTCCTCACTTCTTCTAACTTCAGTCCTAACTAAGCATAAAACAGATAGATGGGCTACAAAATGCTCCTGGCCCTGCAAGTGGGCTGTTTCACTTGAAAAAGAAAACAACATTTAAGTGTAACAAACAAGGGAAGGAAAATAAGGGTTTCTTGGACAAGAGCAGGAAAATCTCACATTAACATATTGTTGCATGCACATCTGGACGGTTCTTACAACAGCTAAAAATGAACAACAATGTTCTAAGTTAGTAAACAAAATGACAAAAAAATAATATAAAACAACAAGAAAATAATTTGTATTTTCTCTAGCCCTTAACTTTGACTTGCCGAATTGCACCCTGAAACCTATGGCTCGGAAGTAAGCACAGGACACATCACACAAGAAATTCCCAGCAATGCTGTGTGAGATCAAGCCTGGGTTTAAAATTGGAAAGCATTTTTAAGGCTTTGTCATCACCCTTCATCCTAATGTCAGGCCAAAAGTGATTCTCTGGCATTAATATTTCAACACATTGGCAGAAAGACACAATTTTTGACTTCTATGACCATTCAAAAAGCTGAGACATGTTGCTTTTCCTAGATGGATAACATGGAATAAAGCTCAAGAAACCAAGGCAACACAGACATAAGCTGCTAGCATAAATATGTATTTGTTTACATTCCTCCAAACTATACCTGGCTACTGGTTCTGGGATGGTCCCTGGGCTAACTGGCACCTGCACTCCCTTTTCCCACTCCTGCCTCCAGGGGTCTGCCAGCACATAGTATTCGTCAGGGTTCAGCTGGAAGGAGTCATGTAACTTCATGGCAGTGATCAGGTCCGTTCTGAACACCTGCAAAGAGAGTGACCAAGAGAGAAAAATAGAGACACTGACATTTGATATTTACACTCTATGATTCACAGCTCCAGGGTAACCATGGAGCGCAGCACATAATAAGGTCACTGTATCAACAGTCAACTAACCCATCCCACTGCAGGACAGAAGTTTAACTTCATTGAAGAAAAAGGGGTGGCAAAAGGTGCAAATGCTGACATGATGACTTGAGTTGCCTCCTCTGTGAATCCTGGTGTCGTCCCCCCCCACTGGAAACATGATGCTGCATAATGCTACCCAACTTGACCTCCCTCTTGGCAACAATAAACACCACACAAGCTTTTAGTTTTAGATCAGCAACATAAGGAAGACTCAATTTTGCTCAAACTAATTCTTAAAAACAAACAAACAAAAAACCCAACTATTGCATCTCTGACTAACCCAAAGGCATTCTAGAAATTCCCTGTGATAGAAATCAAGGCGTGATAACACCATGACCAGACACAAGAGGAAATTCTACCAAGATGAGTCCTGCCATTATTTAAATGACTCTTCCCACATACTCTTGCCAGTATTTAAAACAATAACTCAAAAGATAAACAAAACAATCCCAGATGTGAGTTCTGGTGGTAGCATGATGTTCAGCAGATGTGCTTGCTATTCTGTCAGCTACAGACACCAAAGCTGTTGTTTTACTTTGCCTTTGCAAAAGCATCAACCTCTAAAGCCAGCAGTATCTTTGCCAGCGTCTGGGTTAGCAGTCATCTGCAAGCAGTGATGCCATCTTCCACAAGCCACAGAGTGAAATCAAAGAGATCCACTCCTGAAGCAGGCATGGTGTGCCACTGCTGCGGTGCTTCAGCCACAGCTAGTTTGCCACTGCCTGTCAGCGCTTCAGGAAGCAAAGAATGGCATCAAACGTGTCAGAACTGCAAGACTGTACTTGTCTGTCCATCTTCCAGCTCTCCCCACCCTGCTCTCCCTGCAAGGCAAGGCTGCTGTCAACTACAGCAACAGCACTTAGCGCCCCTTACCTCCACAGCGCTATACATTGTTACTATTAAATGTTGCATTCAAAGGAAAGGATTAAAAAACAACTAAGCAACAAAAAAAAGTGAGCACCACTGAGACAAGAAGGCAGTAGGCATCTATCCAGCCCCACACTGCACAGTTATAAAAAGAAAGCACTCCTGGACTATCTTATGGGGCTCCTAACAGAGCAAAGTTGCAACCTCCTGGGCCTCCAACCAGTCCCAAAACAATGGTGGTTTTACATTAATTCCAGCCAGCCACTGCACATGGATGAGGAAGTGTCTAACCAGGCAGGCTTCCCAAGGACAGCAACTTCTGTCATACACTAGTCACACACCTGAAATCTCAACACATTATCTATGCTTTTGGGGAAGTATTTCAGGGGAACAACAAACCTGATGGCTAATCACACTTTCAAGACTATTTAAAACTATGATCTGCCTTACAATGCAGCCTATCCAGTCACCTCTTCCCCTTCCCAATACTCACATACTCCCAACTTCTCTTTCAGTATGCTTCTGCTCTGCCTTTATCATTAAAAAAAGTAGGAAAATGACATTTTTTTCTCAGCATTTCTCTTGACATGGTCAAAAAACCTGCCATCCTTAAAGCAATGACCAATATCACTGTATGAAGGAAGAGGTAAGTACAGGTAATGATGAAAATAGATTGTTTAAAACACAAGTCCTATGGGGCTGCAATCAAAAAATGAAAAATAATCCGCAAAGCTAGCATTGTCACAGAACAAGCATGCACAGCACTTTGAAGTTATTTCAATTAATGCCATCAAATTAAAGCAAGGAGTGCAGAACTTGTTCAATCTGAGAAGCAAAGCAACCCAAGCTCTCAGATAAACTTCCCACGAAGCTCTGTCAAGAGAGATGCTAACACAGTACTTGACAGCCAAGAAACTCCTTCCCAAGCCAGTGGCCCTGTAACACCATTCTTTCTGCTCCAATTTCTGATGAAAATCAGACTGCCTGGAGCAAAGCAGAGCTCACTGAAGTGCTTGGCTCTCAGCAGCACTGAACACTTCAAAGTTAAAGGGTGAAATTCTGGCCATGCTAAAGTCAACGGGAATTTTGCCACCAACATCAGTGAGACCATGATTTTATCCAGGGAGTTTAGCAAGCATCACCTTTCTGCCAGCACACTTACCATTAAAATAGTGCGCTGTGGCAAAGCAGAGGGAGAGAAGTTGAAATGGCTGTGAAACTGACCTAATATATGAAAAAGTATATGAAAGTCCACCCACGCTACAAGAAAACAGCACAAAACTGGAAAGATAATGACAAAAAACACAAGGGAAGGGAGAGGAGAAACAGGATTACAGACACACAAAACCAACAGCAAAATCTGTGGTTATCCAAGATTATTTCTTGATGTGCTTTGTGGATTAGTTCTCAAAACTGAGTCTAGGCTAACTAAGGAAAGCAAGCTGACTGACAGCTCTGGTGACTTTCCAGAGCTCTGTACATTCACAAAAATAAAGAAGCTGTTAACACTCAGCAATAAAAAAAATAAAAAAGCAATGAAAAATCAAAATAAAACATAGATCACAAGCCAACTAACACAATGGGGAATGAAGGAGATTCTTCCCCTGAAATTTCTTTTCCTGGATTTTGCTAGAGTGTTGCAGGGGGATTCATAGAGCATGTTTCTGTACACCAACCACTTGCTAATGAATCAAAAGTACTTGTTAACAGACAAGTAAGTTGAATCAAGAAATCCTGTCTCTTAAATCTAATGCTATCTTTGCAGCCTCTGCAGGGTTTGCAACACAGTATTTGCCTGAACATAGGGAGATACAGCATGAATTGGATCCTGTTTATGTGTTACTAATGGTTGATCTATCTGAGAAAGCTTAAAACCACTTTCATCTCCCTTGATCTGACTTCCTAAAAGCATGAGGGAAGACAGAACTATCAGGAAGCAGATTTGACAAGCACATGAACAAAGATCACATATCAAGACCCAATACTAACTATGAAATAAGCGTGCCTAAGATAAACTTCTACTGTCAATTCTGATGCCCAAAATATTAGAGGACTCTACAGCTGTATTAAATGAACATCAGACTATGCCAAAATTCTCTGACAGAAACTAATGCTGGCAGCTGAGCTCTGTGATCTCCTGGCCAGAAATAAAAAGGCAAAGGAGGGGGTGCTAGGTGCCAGTTGAAATGGATCAGAAAGAAAATAAAGTGCAATTCAAAAGACAAGGATCCATGTCCAGAACACACATGAACTATTTGATAGATGCAACAAAATGGTAATCGTATTCCAGAAATACCTCAGAAGGTTTTCTATCTTCTTGTCTGGAACATGAAGACCTCCGATGGCGAGATCTGGAATGCTGGGACCAGGTGGACAGACCTAGAATACAGAAAAGATCATTTGTAGACATTGCTGCCAGCTTTCTTGCTTTCAGCACACCCAACTAGGCCTATGTACTCCTGCAGGATCATGTGAGCAAGGTAAATCAGAGCTGGGCTTCTAGGACAAACCTGAAAAAGACTCTCAAAATGAACCAGAAAATAGAAACTGTTCAGTCTTCAACTTCTGTAGTTACTTCTCTGTTATATTATCTCTGCTGATGTATGTATTGGCTGCACTGTACTTAGAGCCTTCCACCCAGCATTTGAACACAGTCATCTTGTATCATGCTTGCTTCTGAGCATCAATAATGTACTTTCTGCAGGCTAATAATACCTGATGAGGTGGTCTGTTCACAGCCTGAGATGTAATCTTTAAGTTTAATGTATTCATGTTCTAATTACCTGTACTGGTTATCCAGTTCTACCTAGAGCAAGGCTTTTCAAAATAGAAACTGACATGCCAAGTCAGTTATAGCCACAAAAAACAAGCTGCTCTCTCTCCTAAGCCAATCTCTTGGTGTGGTTGGACGATTTTTGTCAGCAGAATTATTCATTACATTCCAAACAAATGATACCATTTTGCCTTGAAATTTTGTGACAGAAACTCTGTCAGCTTTCACAAATATTGTAACAGGAGGAAAGGAAAAAGAGAAAGGAAGAAACTACGCTCTACTGACAAGGCAGACACCACAGTGTATTTATAACTCAGCAAATCAACTCATTTTAATTTAGCAACATTTATAGGTACAGCCGGTATTTTCCACTGCCAATTAAACAGCAATAGCAAAAAACAAAGCGCCAATAAATTCTTCTTGGGTGAAGAAATTAAGGACTTCTAATAATGCCTATTATGAGTGGGAAGCCAGGAACTACATGGAACTCTGAAGGCTAAGTGCCCCTATTTTACAGTTATTAGAAAAAAACCAACAGAAGCTTCAGCACTGTGATTCCCAGGTAATGCACACACCTCTTTCATGCCATACAGGAACTACAACGGTGAGAAGTAAAATAACGGGTACAGTAACTGCCATCTCTATTTCTTTACTGGGTCATCTGAAGAGAGACATCAAATGTCTATTCCTGACTTTGGTCACAATACACCTGAGTTAGAGCGCTGGATTAATTAACTACTGCGTGCAATGTGAAGAGTCAAGTGTTACCGCTTGTGAATTTACAGAACTTTTGCGTGTTTTTTAGTTGTTTTGTTGTTGTTTGTTTTTTTTAAAGCTACATGAAAGCACACTACGTAAAACTTCCATATGCAAAGGACATACAGAAAGTCAACTCTTTACAGTGGTAGATAACAGCAGGACAAGGGAAAATGGTTTTAAGTTGAAGGAAGGAAGATTTAGGTTGGATGTCAGGAGGAAGTTCTTTACTGTGAGAGTGGTGAGGTACTAGAATAGACTGCCCAGAGAGGCCGTGGATGCCCCATCACCTGAGGAGTTCAAGGCCAGGCTGGATGGGGCCCAGGGCAGCCTGATCTAGTACAAAATGTGGAGGTTGGTGGCCCTGCCTCTGGTGGGGGGTTGAAGGTCCCCCCAACCCTTGAGGTCCCTTCCAACCCAAGCCATTCTATGATTCTATGATGGGGCAACTCAAAGGCAGCCAGCCTTTCTCAGGGCATTTATTATAATGAGTATTTTTTCCACATCAGTAACTTCCTACACTGAGAAAGGGAAGAAAGGAACATAACTCTGGTGAATGCACAGTGAAAACACGGTATTTTAGCAACTTACTAAAGAGCCTGTTGTATTTTCTGAGCAGTGTAAACTGACCATACATAATGCCACAAGGAAAAGGCGGAAGAATTTCTCATGAGACTGAAATTTTACTGCTGTCTGAGCCCTGTAACTTCAGCTAACAGGTAACCTTTGGCAAGAGCTTCACTTCAATAGGGAAAACATTTACTCACTGAATAAACAAAGCCCAGCTATAAGGCATGCATTCACAGATTCACATAACTACCACCAGACAAAAAAAGCATACAAAATTAAAGGAGTCAGTCAAATCACCGAATAATACTCAGTCTATCGCAGTATGAAATTTAACTACTCATGGAATCTTGAAGAAAAACTTCAGCTCTGCTTCCGCTACAGCAAAATATCAGTGCTCTTCACAGTGCCAAGACACAACACTGAACTACCCAAAGCTGCTTCCATCAAGGAGCAACATGCCCACTCCAAAGGTATCAACAGAAGAAGTACAGGAGGAAAATGAAGGACGTGATTTGACTATGCAGCATTATGTCTATATTCTGGTACTTAACCCAAAAGAGGGACCTCACTGAAAGGCAAAGTTAACAGGCAATTACTGCTACTTCAGTGATTAACAATCTGATAGTTGTGTCTACGTACATGAAGTAAGAACCAGTCCTGGATTACATGGAAGGAAGAACTTGCTGTGGTCAAAACATAGGATTCAGAACAGCTCTCCCATACTATAAAAGCACATTAACTTAATTGGGTATTTTAGAAAGATTCCAGACACTTTTCAGCAAGTTTATCCTCATACAGTTAATAAAAGGAAGTGAACAGCTTTCTGAACTCTAGGATCACCAAGGTTAGAAAAACCTCTAAGGCTCGAGACAAGAGTTACACCCTGTTTTAGGAAAATAACAAAACAACAGCAGAAACCATTGAAGAAGTCTGAACTGCTCGAAGCTTGAAGATGTAAAACCTTGGTAAGGTAACAGGATATCTCATGGGGAAAACGAGTTCTACAGCAGATGGAAGATTAATGAGATGTTAGAGAGAACCAACACCACCATAAGCTGTATTGAGTAGCAGTGAATATGAAAAATACTCAACCACAAAGCACTGAGCTAAATAAACATAGCCAAATGATGCAATGCTATCGCCATAAGAAATTAAGTACAAAAGGTCTCTTGCTAAGTGTCTATCCTCTCGTATGATTGGGAAAGTTAAGGCTCAACACAGTAGCCTAGCTAGCATCACTGCTCCAGGAGACACACCAAGCTCATCTTGATCCTTCCAATCAAGATCTTTTCAGATGGCTTAGGTGTTCATCACCAAGAATAAAGATACGAGGCTCATACCTCTAAACATGGCTTGGTTTTCCCATCTCTTTTATTTGCTTAAAGACAAAGAAACTCCCAAGCCCTCAAACAACTTAATGAGATACAATTCACAGCAAGAGAGGTAAAGCTCTAAGACACTGATGGTACTAGAAAGGAGACTTCCAGGGTATTACATACGGCTTACACCATAAAACCTGTTTTTATAATACCGCTACAGGGTGTACAAAGCACATGCACCTCCTGACAGTAAAAGAAAGCAATCAAGGACTGTGAATCCTTCTTCAGCATTTGTGAAGAGTACACATTTCCCAAAAGGGAAAAAAAGAAAAAGAAAAGACATCAATTCTAACTGTATCAATTTGCTAAATGATCTGTCAAAAACGTTTTGAGTCCAAGAAAGACCATCAAACCAGAAAACTCATTTGAACTAATAAAACAATTCTAACAGCCTCAGGGAGTTCTACCCCACAACTAATACACTACTCAGCATGAGCAGAAAAGGCTTAGCTATTATGTATCATGCACAAGGCTGTTGTAAAGCCACCTGCAAAGCACCCAGCTGTGCCCCTGCGGAATTACCTGCTGCTGCGGCTTCTGAACACTTCAGAGAGACTCAGATCACCTGGCGTCTGAAAGCACTTCTCCCACTGTAAATACACTCCTGTTCCACCATGCAGCAACAGAGCAAAACACCTCTGGCATGGATGCATATCTGGCTGTCGCTTCTGCTTAACACTGGCATTTCCAGATGCCTATATCCCCCCTCAGCTCACTGAGACAAACTAGGTGCTGCTGCCAACTGTCAGAGCTGCAGTCCGACGAGAAAATATAGATGCTCACAGCCTCCTAATTTAGTGCCTGACCCACAGCTGCTTACAAGAAGGTTTCATGCCATGTAGGCGTAACTCCACATGTCTAGATCTGAAATTCCAGCACAAAGAAAACGCTAACAGACTGGTGGCAGTTTTCCATTATATTGGGTATAGGAAGAGCTGTCTGTACACATATCTTCAGATCTTATCATTGAGAATGCAGAACATACACAAACACAGCCTAAGACATTTTATCAAGCCAAATCCCTCTTCTCATGTTTTTCTTGCTGGAGGACTGGCTCTCTCATCATCCTTATCTTTATATACAATAGCATACTATTATGCAATAATCTCATTCAAGATCAAAACAGGAAAAGCAACTGCCTTTTACTTGTCAATACTGCCACTACTGAAAAAATTAATGTTATTTGACAGCTATCCAATTGCAGGTGCCGAATGATGTGTGGATCCATATGATCTCAGTAGTGATTTACATCACTGCTGCTCAATTGCTCTGTACCTGATGCACACAGTGAGCAGCTTTTGCAGCACTCTGCCTCAGCAACTCAATACAAGTTCCCTTCCGTCATCACTTTTCTCAGCAGCACACATTTGAGTTTTACAGTCTCAGAGGACACATGTGACCATAGAGACACACATCACCATCTTATTCTTTTTTAAATCACCAGACCTAAGTGCCATTCTAGCTTCCTAGCCCAAGGCTCCCCATTACAGCATTGTTCTACCACAGGAGTGCATGAACTTTTATTGTCAATTTCGCTACAGATAGCTGAAGTCAATCTCAGCATCTCCCTAGGCGGCGTTCACAGTCTGACAATGCTACGCTGTTGAGACTTATAATTCAAGTGCAGTTAGGTACACTCAGTCTTAGCAGTCTTGTAAAGAAACATGTGCCTCTCCAAAACCAATGACGATGAGGATGTGATGTCCCCTCTTCAGATACAACAGCCTATCAGCCCAGGTAAATCTTTCCAATCACTCAAAGAGCAATCAGAAGTGCAACTCCATCACAAACCACCTATCCCAGCAAGCCAAGTCTTGAACTAAGCAGCAAGTTCTGACCATCTGTCATCAGTCCAAAAGCCACACCCTTCTATGCTGCTTTGTTCAAATCCTAGTGGTACAACTGCACTACACCCCTTGTTCAAACAGCATCCCTCAGCTAGCAATCCATTCAGCTGAAAAACAAGGAATGGAGTGTTTGTTTCCAAAGTGCTGCACAGCATTACCTGCACTGTTAAGTAACTGCCACATAAAAACGATGTACACACCTAAGGTTACATTTACAGTAGCGCTAATGATGGCACTTTGGGATCCATCCCAAACACCACGAGTCCAGTGGGATGAAAAGCCCTTTCTTCCCTAAGATCCCAGTCACTGAGTTAAAGCAACAGATACTGGTAGGATGTTTACATTTAAAGTAACATCAGTTTAGCAATGACAGCATAAGGGTACATCTAAATTACAGAACTATATTTCATAATCATTAAATATTATATCTTCCATTTCTCAGAAGTAATGTAACACTTTACAGAGCCTAGAAGTACTTTCCATCTGCAAGTCTCTTCAGTTCTTCTTTCAGACATCCATTATAGTTGCTGCAATACACTACCTGGAAAGGGACAAAAACTAACAAGTTGCCAGATGTAAATAAATGATACAAAACAAAAATCTTAAACCCTTCCCCAAGCCTCTCCCAGTTTATTCCCCTGGTTTGTACTTAGGCAAAAATTCAAAATCCTAAAGTATGTCTGGAGCCATTTTTTGTTCAATTCTATTCTATATGGATGTTTGAATGCGACCTATAATTTCAGAAAATGGAATCTCTGAGAACACACTGAGATATCCAGGGACTGGCTGCAGCACCGAGGTGCACAGCTCTCACTGACATCTTTTGCTCATTGCTTCAAATGTGCTATTTTGGTCTCATGTCTAAATGCAGACAGCTGATTTTAAGGGGACACAGCTCAACAACGTGCAGTACTTAGACTGAGGGGTGTAAGCTGTACACTTTTGGTGACTTTAAGTTTACACGTAACATACAGGAAAGAACCAAGTCAGAGGACAAAAGAAAATTAATGAGAAAAGCAGGGCTCATTAAGCTGCAAGGTTTTAAAACACTGTAAATAACATCTACTTATATACTTCCTCGTCTCCCCCCCACTAAAATATATAAGAAAATGCATATACTCCTGAACTGCAGCCACGCTGGTAAGCTTACTTCTGTTTTGATATATTTCACTCCTAAATAGTAACAATTCACTCTTCTTTCATCTCACAAAAGTAAAGCACCTTTTTCTTCCTCTGAAGGACTACAGACGTGCTTAAATCTTCAGTATAATACATTCCTAGTGCTTGGGGTTTAAGGTTTCTTTTCAGATCAACTTGTAGTCACAAGGCAGAAAACAAGCTCTCTATGTTTATTTACTTTTGTAGATAAATAGCGTTGTTAGTAGCACAGTTTCTATTACCTTATAAATATTTAGGCACCTGAGTTCAATAAGAAAAAAAAAAAGGACATTTCTTCATGTCAAAACATTTTCCTGGCAGCACTATTCCACCCCAAACAACTATCACTGTTCAGGTTATTCCAACAACATACACCAAGTGATGCTCATAACGAATCCAAGATGCCTCACACAGTCTATTAAAGCATAGTATGAAAACCCACTTTCAGAATTGAAAAAAATCCTATTGCTGGGTGCCAATCCTCACCTCACAAGATGAGGGAGTGTAGTGAAGAACTTTAAGCCAAAAAAACTATTGAGTTCAATGTGAAGGAGGAATTGGAGGGTCAAAAGGTGTTACTGACTGAAGGGAAGCAGACGTTTGGCAACAGGATTCCAACTAAGTGTTGATTAAAATTGCAACTTTTCAATTAGAAGGCAGCTGTTTGAAGCACTCAGAATTGTCTATTTAGTTGTTTTCTATCTGTGGGATCTCTAAGAAAGAAAAATAGCAAAATATTTAAGGGCTTCAAACATGCAGCTCAGAAGTGTCTACCTTTTACTTTTTTTAGGCAAAAAATAAAATAAAATTGCTTACCCTCCATAAGACTAACAGCAGCACAATGCATCAGAAATACTGACAAAGTAATAATGGATCTCCATACAGAAATTAACATAGCAGGACTGATCAGTAATTCTACCAAAGACAAGCAAAAATTAAACAAAGGCAAAACCCATCGGGCAAGAGCCTTGAAAGTAAAAGTATGTAAGAATATAATCAAATTCCTAAAACAGAAGTGGAGGAAAAGGACCTGAATGTCAGAAATTGTTCTCAAGAAAGTGTGAAAGACGAGAACTGCTGGAGATGCTGGCCCTACCATACATATTCTCTACTGGTAACATTCCTTCTGACTACTAACTTAACTTTTCCCACGTGTATCGTAGTAACACGAACCTGTACCTGAATTTGCCCAGTAAATGACAATAAAAGGGCAAACAACAGCATTAGGCCAAGAAAAAAAAGAAGAGCAATGAAACAGAATCGCTGTATTATTTGGTACACTACTTCTGACAATACTTGAAAATACATCTAAAATTTCACTGGCTTATGCCGTATAATTTATTAGGCTTTAAACTATAAAAGGGCAAGTTTTTTTTCTTTCCGTCTATTTTGTTTTCTTAGAAGTTGATCTACAAACAGCTGAAAACAGGTTTGTTGGGGTTTTTTGTTGCCTTTTTTTTTTCCCCTCAGAAAGCATAGAACTGTTGACTTACCAAACTTTTCTAGACAGAGCTCTATTTCAGACGTTTATATATACAAAGACATTACAAACAAGTATTATAATCACTTACAGGTCGGTCAACCATATTTCTTTCAGAATTTCAACTCTTAAGATTATTTACTTCATATCAAATTTGGTGAAGTGTGAAAAACAAGGCATACGAAGGGAGATTAAAGACTAAAAACTGAGAGAAAATGAAGATCATCATCAAAATGTAACACTATTACATAAAGCTGGCAGATAGGGATTGAGAAAACAGTACAGCAAAATTCTAATGATCAGCATCACATTTGTTGCTACTTGTCTACTTTAGAAGTCATTATATACTTCATCCAGAGAAAGATATACTTGTTTTCTCCACACAAGCATACCAATTTACATTCACTTTTGTTTTCTTTTTTAATAACTCCAAGCTAATATTCTAAGGAAGAAATATATATATATATATATATATTTTTCCCCAAAACCTCTCAACCTCAAGTAGTCCCGCAAAACCAAGCTAAATCCCACCCAACTTTAATAGTTAATCCTTATTTGGATGAGCTCCTAATCAGCTTGCTAGTTCTCACCTCCTTCAATCCCTTTTACCACTCCTTCATATCAGCTATAGTTTGCACAGGGTTAGTGTAAGGTGCTGATACGACTCTAAGAGCTGTCTGAGCAGCCCTTCCACGCAGCACAGATGCTCCTTGGCATCGCACGTAGGTGAAGAAGTCACCTGTTCAGGGCCGTAGTGCAGGGCTACGTCTTCAGACTAAATCCTTCACCTGGAAAGATCTCCCATCATCTTCCTTTATCTTTCACAGAGGACTCAAAACCAAGCTCAAAACGTGAAGATGTACACCCAGATAAGTCACATTAAAACCAGGAAAACAGCTCTAACAACTGGACAAGCGGTTCTATAGTCAAATACAATACATAGTCAAATACAATCCCCTTGTTTGCTGGGGGAAAGAAAACACCTTGGCACATCTGTACATTTCCCAAATTGCCTTTTTTATATTTTATTATAAATGAAAGATTATTGGTCACTGGAATCCAAACACGAGAAATCACACGGAGCTCAGTGTTAGTTACATCAGTATGGAAACAGCTGGATTTTATTTGGTTTTTAAAGAAAAACTGTGCATTCAAATCAGTGATGCACTGAATTCAGACTGTTGAAAGTTATGCCTTAAATAAAATCATCTTCAGTGGAAGCAAGCATTTTCATGTACCAACAGTCTTTACTACTGAAGTCTCCTGCAACACACCTTCCAACTGCATAAAGGAGTATGGGAACATGGAAGCAAATTTAAAACCCTCATGTCATCTTGTACTAAATACTGATGCGTGCACAAGGTTAGCACATGTCTCTGCCCAAGTTCTGTCCTTGCAGTGATATATTATGCTGATGGCAACTGAAGATCCAAAAAGAGAAACAAAGACCAACTTCTGTTTTATCTTACTAATTAACATGGGGCAGTAAATAAAGCGGGGAGGGAAGGATCGCGAATCCACATCCACCTGTGCTCAGAACAACGGAGTTAAAACTGGTTCCTCACACATACCTTCCCACCAAACCAACCAATATGCAAAGTGCCTCCGCCACATGAAACACAGCATTAAAATGCATTTTCAAACTCATAACCTACTGCACTCTACAACAAAGGAGCACTTACTGCCATTGTCATCAGAATTCTCACTGCTGCTAGGAAGCCGACGTCGTTTCATGATCTCCCCGGGAAACAGCAGGCAGCCTGCAAAGCAACGAGACAGCACTTAACTCAAGATAATAATACGCAGTCATCAGGTTGTGTTTCCGATGGCATTTGAGGATTTACAACACATAAGGGAAAACAAACAACTTTAAACAGCATCTGAAATATGAGCAGTGAATATCTCAAAAGGTGCTTAATTAGGTAATTACCCTCTGGGCAGGTGAAAAAAACAGGAGGGTATAAGAACAAGCCCACCAATACGTCCACCCAAAAACAGAAGCATATTTGTTTCTGAGGTTGAACACAACAAAGTATCTGCAGTAAATGAATTTGACTTGCTCTACCCATTCTGACACTACATTTGCAATACAGTAACATTTTAACAGCCTCAGTAAATATTTACTTTGGCTAATATGCCTTTGGAACAGTTTTATTCCTGCGTTAAGTGCTAGATTTGCAAAGTCAAAGATTAAAGTCTTCCCCTTGCATAAAAAATAAGAAACATCAGCAGTACCAAGCCAAGCTTTCCCAGATTAACTACATATGGATCATATATGCCCCAGAAGGTACCATCTCTAAGGTCAGAGTCACTTCCTCCTACATGCACATGTCTATCAGCTTGCCTAAACGCTAAATGCTTTTCAGGAACCACACCAACATCTGATTACACAGCCCCTCCAAGCTCCAAAGTTGGTGAATTTTAGTAATGCTGAGCTCAACTGCACACAGACTAGCGATGGAAAGGCAAATGTGCCTTATGTTTTCATTGGCTACTCACACGGTGCTGGTATTCTGTGTGTATTCCTTGCAGAATGGAAGTAAATTCAGGAAAAAGAAAAAAAAAAAATAGGAAGCTGTGAATAGCCAGTCAGCATTACATGCAAAAACTTGTTAACAGGAGTAAGTTGAAAAGTGGAAAACACATGACAAGAAGTGCAGAAAGGCATATCCGCTTTAAGTTGAACTGACAAGGACTCTAGATAGCACATCAAATCCCCTGAGCCTTTGCCTGCCATGTATCGATAGTGCTATCAACAAGGCCTGAGCGTTCTGCGAGCAGCAAAGCCCTGGTACGTGCCTTCAGGGCGCAGACTTGAAAATCAGGTGCTGAGACACTTCTGCTTCTAGGTGGGTGCAGAAAACCCAACCTCTTAATCTCCAGGTGAGGTGGAATTTCCCAGGAACCTCTTGGCAAAGCTCTTTCCATTGACCACTTCAGGAGGCTGATAACTACTTCTACTTTGTTCAATGACAAATGACTCATGGCAGTAAACTCCAGGAGAAGCCTTTCAACTTTTATGAGTAATTCTCAAAGTGAGGAGAAGACAAACCTAATGAGACAGCCTGACACTACTTCCAACTTTCAAAAAAGCGGAAATAAATCTCTTCAGAAAGGGGTTCACACAGAAATAAGCATTTTTGAAACAGAATTCATTTGATCATCTCCAGAAAAGCACAGTCACAGATTCAGTTGCTTCTGTTTTACACCTATGGTAAATTCCAATTTGTTTCTAGAGCCTGAGCACCACAAGATTTCCTCCTCTTTGATATTACACTGCATTAAACTGAACAGTTGGTGAATATTTCACCTAGGCCTGCTGTCACCACCGTGTAAAAGTTCACATATAACTTCTGATGGCAGAGAATGAAGAATCATTAATGACAGCCTCTTACAGTGTGTGAAGAATTCAGCCCAGAAGAACAGCTTTGGAGCAGACCAGAACTTTCTGCGTCTGACAAGCAGAAAGGTCACCAACGAGTAAACACACACACCAGCACAGAGCATAACAATCCTCTGAAAAGACCTGGTATAAATGGACTATTCCAGAGCCAAGTAATCATACGGTCACTTAGGAAATACTGGAAAGCAACACTCAGATCCAAACTGAGCTAAGACAGAACTAGCTGCTGTTAGGCCAGGACCCTGCTCCTTAAAGTAACATCTAGACTGTCTCAGTAAGGCATCTTGGATATTCCTGGTCAAAACCCTCACTTCTTGTTTCACTGCAGCACCACCTGAAAAGTAAGCAATCTAAAGCAAAATAACATTGCACATGCACACAGAGGAAGCACTCAGCCTTGAGATGAACAAGGAATCTGAGATTCGGCCCCCTGCATCTCTTCACACAAGCATGTTCTGCGTCCACCTTCTCCTAACCGCACTTTACAAATTATGAAATAAGGGATGTCCAGAAACTCTTCCCTTCTACTGTGGATCTTTAAAAAAAATTAAAAATACAGCAAATTATGCCACTTTTTTTTTTTTTTTTTCCTTTTTTTTTTTCCTTTTTTTCCCCCCCGACTGCAGTTTACAGGAACGGACGGTATTCACACCCTCCCTGTCAAGCTCTCAGGATTAGGTAGCTATTCTCCAGCAGAAAGAGAAGCCAGCACAGCAGCCACTTCTCTGCAGTACGGTGTGTTCAATAAGGCAGCTCATTTACCTGCCCACTCTAAGGCAGGTTTCTAAAGATGGCTGTATTGAAAAGCCTACATCCTCAAACACAACGTTACAAAGAAACACACAATTCAATGAAGTTTGTGTGGGAGTCTTTTAAAGATGTATACGAAAGGAGAGTTGAAATCCATACATCTTCCTTTCCTACCTTTGAACTTCACTGAGTTTTTGGGGAGCTACATCACTGATGGAAAAGCAGCGCTTGGCTGCTTTGAGCAATTGTCAACCCCCCTATGATTAACCCCTACATGTCCCGTCATTAAAAGGAATAAAGCAGTTTTTGATTTCTAAAATAACTTCAAACTGTTCTTTTTAAACACCATGCACCAGATGCTCGAGCCCGTAGCTCAGGATACACCATCTACAGGTAGCACTGGAACAACTAATAAGAATAGCCCACACGGATGGAAATGCTGCTTCTCCTGCGGTACCACACACACCACAGGCTGCTGCCAGCTAACGGGGACCTCACAGTCACACAACAACTGCAGCAAGGCTAACCACAGACTGACGGTGATGAGGCGCAGACCGGCGGTGCAGGCTTCCCCTGCTCAGCTACATGCACACACAGTTTGCACACTGAGAGGATACTGGAAATTTATGCCATTTTAGAAAATCTGCAACGAAATTAAGGAGGTATTTTTCTACCTTAAAAGGCAGAATGTCAGCCTTTCCAGTAAAAATACTCATCTCTTTCTCCTTCCCAGCCTGGGATTTCAGTGCTACCTTTATCTGACATTCCCACTCCTTCCAATCACAAAGGTTGACTGCATTTTGACATACAATCAGTATACTCGGGTACAAACATAATGCATCTAACTCACCTCTGATCTCATTAAAACACATATCTGAAACAGAAGTAGGCCTCTCAGTTCCAACTGTTGGGCTCACCAAGACTGACCGTACCACAGCTAGCACAACAGTACAAGCTGGCTATGATCAACACACACATAACGCAAATTCACATGTAAATACAATCGCAACAAAAGGGCAAAACATTTAAACCAAGCTTTACATCTCATACCAATAAGAAGTAAAAACGATGCAACGAGACAGAAAGAAACCACCCAGGGTACTGAGCTCAACTCCCAGCAACTGAAGGCAACCGAATAATTGCCGAACAGTTGTGGAGCTCGCACAAAGCACTCACTGCATCCACACACGCCACAGAACCACTTCCCACTGCCTTCACAAGTGCTTCTCTGAAGCAGCCAACCAAGCAGTGCCCCCCATCACTCCACTGATTGCTGTTTCTTCCGAACACATACAGCAGTCTGAAAAGGGCATTTACCCATATACAGTTTAACTGCAGAGTAAGCCCAGTGTTCAAGAGCTACAAAGTCCTGCAGCCCAAACACAACGAAGGCTGCCCAACACGCACACATCAAGCACTCCCCGAGCTTCCAGTTACACCCTGCTCTAACTAAAATTCTGGTGCCACAAGTAACAGCACCTCTCAGAAGTTTCGCAGAAGCAACTGGATACTTGCTGCCATTCAGAGTAATAGAGAAGACCTCAGGTTTTACTCTGATTTCCACCTTCACCTCTCACCCTACCATAACAATGGAGCACTCCTGGCAGAGCTTACAGCAGTGCTTGCACAGTTCAACAACGCAAAGATTCGATTTGCACACTAGGCCGGTTTTGATACAGATGAGAATCTTATTAAATTCTGTATAACAGTTCAGCTTCACTTCTTTGAAGGACCATCGTCTCTCCACTTCAAAGCCATAGTTTCAGAGATCAGGCAATGTGTCTGACTGGTAGCCTGCAGCAGGCTCTGCCATGCTCCCCACCTGAGGAATGATGCTCCACAGAGATGACTCCGGAGGTTTTATCCACCCCATGCCATCACGCTAGCTTTGAGAGCCAAGCTCTGGGCTTTACTTGTTGACTGGGTAAACAGCAAACACACAAATCTATCTTTGGAGTTAACACTGCAGAACTGATACTCTGATCATCTTAAAGACAAGATTACGCTGCCTAAATTTTTTCTGCCTACTTTATTTAGGAGAGCCTCTATTTCACAACACCTGTAAAATGCTGTGTGAATGAAATGATGAAATGATAATCCAAAATCAATGTCAAATGCATGGTGGATTTGCACGCTCTAATGGGGGTGAGCCACAGACATCTCACCCTACACACTAACAAGCTGTCCCTAAGAACACAGCCATTCCTGCTGACTTTTCACGCGGTGCACAGCAACACGACCCAGCACAGCAATGCACAGCAGCGAGCATCACTGCACTGCTTATCTCCTACCTCTACAGCAGGCTGATTTGAAACAACTGACAAGCAACAGAAGCTGCACAGGACAGCAATACCAAAATCCTTCCTCTCGCTTTTTTTCAGGCAAAGACACAAAATGCACTGCAGCGCAGCTCTTACTAGAGAACCTTCAGGGATAAACCTCCACGTAGAAAGTTCATCATTCAAACTCTGGCAGACAACTAACCGGAACCGTGTTAGCAGGTGGCAGTGTGACGAACTGCCATGAGCAGCTGCAGAGACAGGATGGGAAGAACGCAGAATTGTGACAGATGCACACACTGAAGACAAACTGAAATCTGGCTTTTCCTGAAAGTAATACACTGAGTGCCCTGAAACCAAGACCTAATTACATCCAGTACACCAGAGATCACTTCAGAACACTCACTGCGTGCATGGAAGTTTAACAGTCAACAGCAGATGAATACACTTGGTTTCTTCTGCTGCTCTCTGTTCAGTAGCTGGGTCGTGGCATCACCTCGCTCTTCATGAACTGGTGCAAGAACAGAAAACTGCTGTTTTCTTCTGGGCACAGTTACATCAAAAATACTATCAATCATTCCAACTCACAGAAAACTTCCTAACTCCTCTTTAGCAGCACAGAAACTTTGAAAGTGACATTCTGTAGTCACAAAGAATAGTACACATTCCAACCTGAAGTGAAATAAGAAAGCCCAAGACTCCAGATTTGGAGAGAAAGCCCTCAAGGCACCATGAAACAAAGGCAGCACGTTTCCAGGCCAGGAGCACTCTTCTCTAAGACTACTAGCATTAACTGCACCACCCTGCTCCAACCCCAACAAGGAAAAGCAGAAGTGTCTGAGCCCAGCACCCCTGAGACCCACACGCTCACTGCTATACCTGCACAAAACTGGTTCCTAATTCCTGTTCCCAAGTTGTGCTGGTGGAAGCAACTACCCAAAGTCCTGGCAAACCGAGCTCTGGCAGCGCACCCAGCCCACCATGCAGCCACCACGGCTCTGCCCTGCCACCAAGGAGCCTCAGCTCGGACGGTCCCACTGGAACCGGCAGCAGGATGCAAACGGCTGGGAGAAAGCACAGGAGGAAACACTGCACATTTTCTTCACCGTGAACTGGGAATGAAACCAGAGAAGCTAGAAGGGAAATGTGCAGCTGTGAAGGGGAAGGAGGTTTATTATTGTTATTGTATTTTAAACACGTGTATTACACAAAGCTCAAAAGCGGCGAGCAAGCGGTGTGTGCAGCCAGAGGGAAAACCTGACTGCTGCTGAGCGCACAGCCCTGCTGTTCCAACAACATCCCGCTGAGGGTGAGAAACCTCTCCAAACAGAATCACAACAAGCACGTTCTGGCATCGCTTTGTGAAGGCTTCAGGTTTGCAAGTGCGAGCAGCTTTTGACATGCTTGAAGGACAGCGCCCGCTTAAGAAGGACATCATTCCTTGTCACAGCAAAGCTCGTTTCTAAAAATTAACAAAGGCAAGCGGCACAAAAGCATCTAACCGATTTTGAATGAGAAAGCCAACCGAGGTGCGTCGTTAAAAGGTAACCTAATTTCTAGCGCTACCGGCGGGGAACCGCTCATTTGCACGTCACATCTGGGAGCTCCCACGGCACGGCCGGCGGCTCGAAACCCCGCTGAGCTCACCTGCGGGCCATCGAGGGACTTTACTAGAGCAGCGCTACCAGCCGAGGGCCGGGACACACAGACGGGTGGGGGGGGCCGCCGACCGCGCGCGCTCCTTTCCGCGGGCGCCGCCGCTGCGCGCCGCCCCTCCGGCGGGCGGGAGCCAGTTCAAATCTGCCGCCTCGCGGGTGCCGCCGGGCGCCGCTCGGTTCGGCTCTCCTCACGCGGCAGCCCCACCTCAGCGCCCGCCCCACCAAAGGGAACGGAGCCGCCGGGCCGCGCCGCCGCCGTCGCTCTCCATTTGAACGGCCCGGCGCCCCCGCCTCCTTCCCCTACCGCCGCTCCTCCCCGCCGCCGGCCGCCACCAATCCGCTCGGCCCCGGCCGCAAATTAAACTTGCTGCCCCGCCGCCGCCTCGAGCGCCGTCACGGCCGGAACGGCGGCGGCACCGCCCTCGGCGCGAGGGCACGGGGTGGGGGGGGCCGGGACGGGCGGCGGGGACTCGCGCTCGTGTCGGTGTCTGTCTCTCCTCCCACTGCCAGACAGTTCTGGAAACTGTGCATCACCTCTTGTCACAGGCGGCAGCCAGCAGGCGCTGCGCACAAACAAACACCCGCCGCTCCGCCCGCCCCGAAACACGGAGAGCCCCGCGGCGCCGCGCCGACGGGCGGGCGGGCGGGCGGGGAGAGGAGAGCCCATCCTGGCGGCGGGGGCAGGGGGCGGCGGCGCGGCGCTTTGTCTCGTTTCGCGAACGCCGCGACCGGCGCCGCGGAGCGCGGACCGTTAGGCGGCTCCGAGGCCCCGCCGTGCCCGGCCGTTCCAACGGCCATCAGCGGCGTTCCATTTTCCCCCGGCCAAACGCCGCCGGCCCGGCGCGCCCCGCGTGCAGAGCGCCGCGCGGCGGGCGGGACGATCCCTCCCGGGGCTGCCCCGCGGCCCCGCCAAGTTCGCACCGCGCCCCCCACGTGGCCGCTCGCGCCCCGCGCGCCTTTAAACTCCCCGAGCGCGGGCGGGCGGGGCGGCGCCGGGCACATGGATCGCGAGGGGCCGCTGCACCTGCTGCCCGCCGCAGCCTCCCCCCCTCCCTCCCCCCGCCGCACCCCGAGCAGTAACTTGTGCCCCGCTCCACCGAGAGCGGTTTTCATGCTTTCGAAGCGTGTTTTTTTTCCCTCCGAGCCCAAACCGGCGCTCGGCGTAAGCGCGCCGCTCCGCGCACAGCCCCTCCTCCCGCGGTGAGCGGGGCGGCTCCGGGACGCGCGGGGCCGCGGTGACAGCCGCCGGCCGTGCCCCCTCCCGGCGCGACTCCGGCGGGACCGCTGCCGCCCTCCGCCTCCCGAGCTGCTCCGGCGTAGCCCGCCGGCCGCGGCGGGCGCTGCCCGCGGCGCAGCCCGGGCCGGCGCGCAGCGCGACACCGCGGTTCCCCCTTCCCTCCCTCCCTTCCTCCCTCCTTCTCTCCCTCCGCCCGCTCGGCCCGGCACAAGTTGCGCGCGGGATAGCGGAGCCGCAACTCGGCCGCCTCCCGCCCCGCTTTGCCGCGGCGCCATGTTAATGACGTACTCTCTTATTTCCACTAGGCAGCGACCTTCGGCACCCAACTGCTCTCCCGCCGCCTCCGGAGCGACAAAAAAACCCATCAAATATGGCTGTGCTGGCGGCTCCCCGGCGGGCGCTGCGGCGGCGCGGGGCGGCGGCACGGTTACCTGCTGGCGGCGGGGCGGCGGCGGGCGGCGCGGCCGGGCTCCCCCTGCGCGGAGGGCGCGGGGCCGCCGCATGAGTTCGGCGCGGCGGCGGCGGGGCGCGGAGAGCGGCTGTCCGCGACGCGCACACACACGCACACACACACACCGCCGGAGACTCCCTCTGACTGACGTTTGTACTTGTTATGGAGGAAGGACTCCGTGAATCAAACTCGTTTCTGGGTCACTGCTGCCACAGGGGGGAGCTGCTTTAATCCCCTGCCAAAACGGGAAGGCGAGGGGAGGGGGGGCGGGCCGGCCCCGGGCAGCGGCAGCAACTCCGAGCGGGCCCGGCACCGAGGGGCCGGCGGCCGCACCGCGCCCTAGCGCGAAGGGGAGGGCCTGTGGCACGGCCTCGGGGCCGTCCGCTCCGCTCGCCCGGTGCGTGTCGGGCGGGCTCAGCGCTGGGCTTGTGACGCCGCACGGGCTCCCTACGCACAGCGCAGTACAGAGGGTTTCAGGCAAAGAAACTGAGGCACGCGGGAGTTCATTAACACGCGTCCACAACCAGTAACGGCCAGGGCACGAATAAAGCAGCACCTGCAGCTCCCTCGCTGCCGCTGCTGGCCCACCAGAAGAGCCAGCACCCCATCTTTCTAGCAGGATGGGAAACGATCCTAAATCGGCACCGAATTCCACACCAAACTTTCCATGACCAAAAAGAATATTTGAATGCAGGTTTTCTGTTTTTGCATACCGACACTTGACCTTCCACCGTGCACCTGTGCTCTCTCGGGGGGAGAAGGGGCTGCCTCCCTGCCGAGCGAACTGTAGAGCAGAGCAGGGTGAGCCAGCAGGCAGACAGCATTTGTGTGCAACCACCTCTGCCTGCCCAATAATCACACCCGGGTCCAACAGGGGAGTTCAGGTGACGCAGTTTGCACAGATGTGTAACAGCTGCCCCGGCACCCAGCAGGGCTCCCATTCCTACACATCCTAAATAGTTGGAGATTACAAGGAAAGTCTTCACCCCCAAGATATCTTTTCACTGTGCCAATAAAGCAATTACACTGTTTTTCATAGGACACCTTGAAACACCTTCAGATTCTGAAGCCAAAACTAAGACTTTGATTCCCCTTGTTCTTATCAGCATGAATACTTTTAAATAAATATAAGAGAGGAATTCTCTGTGTTCTCTCTCAGAGCCCAGAGCAGTGAAAACACAGAAGGGAGCAATTCCTCAGGCACCCTGTGTATTTGCAAGGCTTGGGGCCTCAGCTTTCCCCACCCCTGGTGCCGGTGCTTGCCTGTGCCACACACTGGGGATCTTGTTATCTGCCCCCTTATTGCCAGGATGACGTTTTTATTACCCATCATCTTTTGCCTGAGATTCCAGAGACCTTCCTCCAGTGCTGATGCCCAACACTGCTAAAGCAGACAGAGAGCAGAAACCTCACTGACCCGCATTATCTGAGCAGCGCAGACCTGCTGCTGTGCTCCAGACAGACCCATGAGCACTTGTTCACTCGGTGGTCAGCCCCTGGGGCACTCAGGTGCTCCTCCTAAGGAGCCTGTAAAAAGTGACTGAGGCAACACCAAAGCTATCATCACTTGGTACTTGCTAGCTGGAGGTACGCGCTCTATACGATGTGTATAAGTCTTGTTGGTTCGTTGAAGAGGTTCATTCAATGTAACGGATCATTGGAATTACTGGTTGTACCACCTCTCTTAATTCTTTCTAGGAAAGTTCAGCGCGGGCTTCTGAGAACGCATTAAATGTGAATGCATTCTGATTTCTTCAGGGGAGCAATAACAGTGTTCCTGTCTCAAACTCCCTGGATCCGAGACAGTATTTTTACCTTTAATTGCTTTTCCTTTGCATACACAGCCAAGTTTAAGTTATGTGTTGTATTTTAAGAAGCATTTTTCTTGGAATCTGTGCAAGGCCATGCATGTAGGAACAGAACAATAACGTGCCCAGGATGGTGGGCCATATTTTAGTAAGTAGGAGCTAAATGTGTTTTCTAAAGCTTGCTGAATGTGAGCTTTCTGCTCTGCAAACACAGGTAGTCCGGCTTTCTGCTCTGCAAACACAGGTAGTCCGGGCTTTACGAGGAAGGGAATGTACCCAGGCAAGGAATACCCCAATCTGCTGGGGTATTTGTCTGTTTTGTCTCTGCATTTGACTGGAACAACGTGCTCATGTGTCCAGAAATACTAAAAAAAAAATGTTACCATGAATACTACAGGTATAAAGTTTGACATCAATATAGCTACGGTCAAACAAGAACGTATGTGATGCAGTGTACGAGGGTAAGCCATAGGCAGTGTTAACAGAAGTCGGCTCTCATAAAAGGGATCCGAGTAGCCTGCGATGAGTTGTTCACTGCAGAAGCAGCTTTAGCAGCTTAGGACGCCATTATGATTCCTGCCTAAGAACATCTGACAGCAGAAGTGACTGTATGAGTGATCCTCCCTTGCTTCTCAATAAAATCAGCACCCAGCTCAACCTGCTAGGACAGGCAGACTGCCTGTGGTGATAGAAGAAGGTGATAGAAGAGGACAGTAAAAGGAAGCCACGCAGGGCAGAGAAAGAAAGCTTAATTCTGCATTAAACACCTGACTGGCGATGAGAAAAATCAAAAAAGGAGAGACAACTGCATAGCAGTTTGCTGCTGCTTCTGCTGGCTACATTTCAAGATGAGTAAAAACCTGCTGTACATAGAATTAGTAGGGATTTTGCCATGGACAGCAGTAGGGGCAGAATTTCAGCCTTCATCTTTAATAATAACTTCTCCACTTAAAGTATGCACTTAGTTCTAATAAAACCTCACAGTTAAGGAGGTCTGTGCCTTGCTCAGCCATCTCTATATCGGTATTGATATTCATTCTAGGAGCATTTGGAGAATATGTGTGAGGAGCAGAACGTGCTAACATGCTTAACTTTGGCTGTCCCATCTCCAAGTTGTTCTACCAGGTAAATCCATGTTAAATTACATTTAAAATGTTCTAATGCTTATACAGTTTTTTACGTTCTCCCTCTCAGCTGTTACTTCTGAGAAGATGCACAAACCCAGGGAAATAATGTGTGGCTTTTCAGCACTTGTGCAATTTTTAGAGGAAAGCAGCAGTTTCTGCTACAGTATTTCCACTCACTTTATCTTTTTTTGATAATACCAGCTACTTTTATGTTTGGAATCTGTTTCCATTACTCCTTGCAGAGTCTCATCCCATGTCAATGACATATATCACAAAGGGAGGAGATGCACCGTTGGGCCAGGTCCTGTTGAGGCCCATTTTGTCCATAGCCAATCTTCTAACACAAGCAAGGGAGAACAGACTTTAACTCAAGCATGTGTAAGTCTCTATGGCTTACAAATTGCTTCAGTATGATATTCTTAACCACTGCAGAAGCCCTTGCACTAACTACCTGCTCACATGGCTCATGTATGGACTACAGAGAAGTGCACGTCAGAGGTTGTTGTAATTCAAACACATCATTTATGGCGAAGTAGCAAATGACCATCTCACAAAGTCATCCACAAAAATTAATTTGTGCTCTGACTTTTTTCCCTTCTCTATAACTGCAGGAGCTGAATTTTGGTGTGCCTGAGCTCAGAAACACCAGACTCAGGTAGTGTGTTACTTCCTTCTACTCTGAAGTTTACAACTACCATGACTGCTTGTGGAAGGCAGCTGCATAGTCAGAGGCTGTACACATAAAGATGTACCTTTTCCTAAGCTCACAAGCCTCATTCTTATGGTCTCCAGTTCCTCTGTTTTATTCAAACACAGCTGTTGGGAGAAGCCACTGGCTCAGTACTCCAGTAAGGAGAAGTATGCCATTAAGGGGCATGGATGGGGAGGAATGAAAAACAAATCTGCAGAGCTGCACTTTACGTTCAACACGTCATCAAACAGGGTGCTCACAACAGGCTACTGTAGTGCCCTCAGTGGCAAAAACTGAGAAGCAGAGATTATAATATTTACGTTACATGTAGGCAAGCTGGGCCACACAAAGGTTAAATCACTTGCACAAGTCACATGTTAAGTCAGCAGTAAAACCAAGAATAGAAACCAAAAGTCATGCCTCCCTGTCCAAAGTCTGTAATGATTAAACTGCATCCTCTCCTTTGGCTTGGATTATAACAGAGTACAAAGTATACCTCTGTGACATCTTGCACACATATCTTAAAATATGTTTGCAAGCTGAAGACAGTGATTGCATAGAAATGTGACTTTTTGCATTGTATAATCATCTTTAAGTGTAAGTGGGAACAGGCATTGAAAAGTACACCTACTGAAAGTTGAGTGCTTCCAAATGACTCTAATTGGAAAGTGGAAGCTGACGGAAAACCAGTAGAGCAAGAACCTCAGGGGAACAGCTGTAAGCAGGCAGTTAACTTGCAGGTCTGTGAGCTAAGCAGGATGAAGCTGATGCATCACCTTTAAGGTAAACAGCACGATTTTGTTCATGATGAGAGAAGTAATTAGCAGCCGAGGTAATGCCCCGAGTACAGGAAGAACACATTGTGAAAACCTCAGGCAAATGACAGCGCAGTAGCTACAGATCAAATCTCAGTTAAAAAACACACACGTGCCTGCCTGGCAGTTCATCAAGCAGCACTATGCTGTCTAATCTAAAGGAACTTCAGCTGCAGTATTAAACTGTGTTTATGCAGGCAGAAACCGTGTAGTGAGAAAGTCCACAGGAGGAGGAAAGGAGGGGCTCAAGGTTTCAAGGACAGAACCTTTACACCTTCTCTCCTCCATCTCTATCAGAAAAAGAAAACAAACAAAAAGGGTGGAGAGAAGCCATGAGACAACCGGTATATCAGTGAGCCACATAAACATGCAGCAGGTGGCTCGTGCTGAGTGTTGTTATTGGAGAGAGTTATCAGAGTCTATCAGAAGTACTCAGTTAAAACAACAAACAAAGAAATGAAAAACAATGACACAAACATAAGGAAACCCAAGGTACCCTTGTCAGGTAGGGAATTACTCCCTACTTTGTAGATAAACTATTGTGATGATGTTGAAGGGATACAACTGAAAATAGTTGTTGGCAAAGTGCAGAGACAGCGTCATGACCCTAACATTTTACAGTAGTATAAATCCTTCAGTGCTGGTTAAAGTATATACACTACAAAAGGTCAACTCTCCTTAACACTGCATTTGCACGCTGGATGTGTCTAAAACCAAAGTTCTGCCTCTGACTCCAGAAAAGCAACGTGAGTTGTAGAAGTTGGGAGAGCCTTTGCACACAAAAAGGTTCAGAGGAAGACCTCAAATAGCTGCACAGTACATCTTCTGCGCACATAATGCCAACACTGAGGAGATAAACAGACCCTCCGTCATTTGATACCATTCATTCAGTAATTCTGAAGTTACATTTTGTTTAGAAGTTAGAGCTTCTTCACTGCTGCTCCAAGCTGAGACTACCAAAGATGCATTCAACAAAGCACACAGTAAAGAATGAAGAAAACTGGGAAATCAAATCATTCCTCTGACTCCCGTGAACTTTGCTTGACTAAGCAAAAAAACACACACAGCAAACAAAAGTCTCTGACCTTCCAGAACAACATTTTAAAAAAGTCTGATCTGCTTATGCGGGCAGATTTGGGCGCAGGGTAAACATGGCTGTTTGCTCCTCAAATTGCACAAGCCACAAAAAAAAAATCTCTCGCGCTTTTATCTGGGATACACTTTTCAAGCAGTGCACATTTAGTTTTCTTTGGCACCTGGAGGCAGGGTACTTTCTTTCCATGGAAGTGCAAGCACAGGCGTGAAGGCAATGTGCCAGCTGTCTGTAACCTGGTATCTGCAGGGGGGAACGGCCACATCCTGCAGTGAGCACACGCGTCCTTATGTAAGGAATAAAGTCGCAGCTCTAGCCCACTTGGCTTCTCAAATATTCAGCCAACCACACCAGCATCCCTGCCCTCAGCCAAAGCTGCAGGTGATCCTACAGTGTGTCAGATCTCTTCTGAAGGAGGGTCCGGCTACTTAAGGGAGCGAGGTGTTCAGCCACAGCACACAAAGGGGAAAAGTTTACAGGAGATAAACTCAGGAAAGATGGAAAGAATGCCAGCCCCAAAGCAGTCGCATGCCAGAGTACAGCCTGTACTGACGTGCAGGTGTAGTGCTCTGGATCAATAACATCTGTAACACAGCACATATTGACAGATGGATGCAGAGAGAGCACAGGACTTATTTGCTCTGTCACACTCTGAAGGTGGAGCCAAAGTGATGATTTCACTGTACCTTTACATGTTTATTTCATACTTCACAAAAAGCTGTTTCTTGTGGGTTCTTTGGGCTCCTCCCTGGCATTTCTTGTGAGCAGAATCAGCAAGTAGCAACAGTGGGCACATCTGCCACATACTGTCCCTAGAGAGGGAGACCAATAACCAAGCAAGTGGGTTACCCTTCACAAGGCAATCAGCATCAGCTGCTTCTATGGTTTAAATCCATTAAAGTTGCCAAAGATATATTAATAAATACTCTGAATTCTCTACTTTTCCTTTCTTTTCATGAGAAAACAGCAGACTGCAAGGATCAGGCTACAAGAAGTACACACAGCAATGGAAATACTTCACCATCAGGAACTCTAGAAACCCAGCTCAGGGAAAACAGCATTGATATTTGCCTTTTTTAAAAACTCCTTCCATATACCTGTGCTTAATAAAAAACCACAACACTGGATCCAAAAGCACGAGTTAAATTTCTCTCTTCAGTAACTCTCAGAAAGCTGGGATTTTCCTCCAAGCCTACATATTGTAATCACAGAAGTACTTGATACAGTAACTGCTATTCAAACTTTGTTTTCTAATAAACTGATATATCAAATATAACACATGGTACTCAGTTTGAAGATCATCTCCATGAGGAATTAGTTGATAGAATGTTTAAGAGCTACATGTCACCAAACTGAATCACACTTAGCAAGGTGCTTACCACACTAACCCTGTTTACATTTTAAAGTGTAAAACAGATACACTGAGCTGTGAAAATTTAGGTAAGGATCCAGAGCATTAAGCACAAAAAACCCACCCCAAAATATTCTAGGTTACCGAGACTAGGTTCAAAGGACGCTGATGTCCAAGACTAAAAATGTATTTTGGATATGATTCCTGGTCTGGAATAGTCTAAACATATTTAGTACCTCCCCACATGATTGCGACATTCCTTGAAGATTTGCAGCTCTCATTTTTTGGCACGATCTGAACTGCTTCAGTCTGTGTAACAAGGTCACCAATGGAGCCAGAAGTGAAGGGCTGGAGTTACCTATTGGTGAGATGCTTCCACTTTCTCTGAGCCAAATTTCACAACACCGAGCTGTGGAGCCAAATGGCCTACTTGTTCCTGTCCAGCTTCATGACTTCTGCAGGCTTTGGTGCACACACAGCCCAAGTTTTGGACTAAATCATTGCACATCATATCTCTGTACTTAGTAATTTTGTTCTGACCAGGCTACTTTTGTTTTTAATTTTAAAGCTGCAGAAGAAAAGATGACATTTGACTTTTTTCATAAAAAGTGAGCAAACCACTAACATGTCAGGTCTGAGACCTGGGAGAGGACTGTTGTTACATGCATTACAGACACAGGACACCAGAGATATCTGACTTTTTTCACATTTTTAACCTCTGTTCATAACATCACATGGTTCAACTTACTCTTTCCTATTGAAAAATCTTTCTGTTCAACATGCAGAAGAATTCCTGTTTTTTGTAGTCCTCAATATATCACAGCATGCAAAACCAAAAAGATAGTAAAACATTTCTAAGAGGTGAAATTTATAGGTGCATGGCAGAGTCACAACAAGCCACATGCATTTCCTCAGGAAAAAAACTGTTCCAAGAAACAAGTGACATTGCATTTTTTTTTTCCTTTGCACTAAGATTACGCCACTGTTATCTCTTGTGTACAGATGACACTAGTAACTGCCTTGCCTGGACTTCAGCTAAGTTATCAGTTTCCTTTAAGTAGTTTGAGGGAATAAAAACAGCAGAAATGCTGCATGGGGAAGTAGGAAGGCTTGGTCTTGAGTCTGTTCTTAACATTCCTTCGGTTCAGGCTCTACTTTTTATTCTACAGGTTGCCACACACAAAAGTGTATCATTTACGTAAACAGACATCATACACTTGCAGGTGTAGCTACCCAAACTGCACACAGTGTGGTACGTGAGCCTAACTCCTGCATACGTGAAAGCTGTTGCTGTTGTTCAGCCCAAATGTTTCAAATGCCCCCAGCCTTTATGAACCCCCTCTTCCTTTCTGTTGAAAAGACATATATTAACCCTGAAGTCACTGGTCCTCAGGAGTAGAGTTCTGTTTTCCAATGTCATCACACAGAAGCGCGCGTACCCAAATGTTTGTAAATCAAGTTCTTAAAAGGACACATAAGCTTTAATACCTAAACTTCCATAAAACACTCTTAAAAATGTGTCTCACTCAGTTGCTGTGTAGTCTGCAGATAGAGAAAAATCAGGTAATGTGTTTTCAACAAAACAAAACAACAGAAAACCAACAACAAAACACTCAAAGAAATCATTCATTGAATCATGGAATGGTTTGGGTTGGAAGGGTCCTTTAAGACCATGTGGTTCCAACCCCCCTGTTACAGGCAGAGATACCTCCCATAGACCAGATTGCTCACAGCTCCATCCAGCCTGGCCTTGAATGCCTCCAGGGAAGGGGCATCCACCACCTCGCTGGGTAATCCATTCCAGTGTCTCACTGTCACCACAGTAAAGAATTTCTTCCTAATATCTAGGCTAAAACTAACCTTTTCCAGTTTAAACCTTTTTCCTCCTCCTCATGTCTCTACCTACCCTCTTAAAAAAAAAAGTCCCTCCCGAGGTTTCCTGTAGGCTCCCTTCAGGTACTGGAAGGCTGCTACAAGGTTCCCCCCAGGTCTCTCAGCCTGTCCTCATAGGGTAGGTGCTGCAGCCCTCTGATCATCTTTGTGGCCCTGTTCTGGACCCACTCCAACAGCTCAGCGTCCTTGTGCTGGGGGCCTCAGAGCTGGATGCAGTTCTCTGGGTGGGGTCTCACATGAGCAGAGCAGAGGGACAGAATCACCTCCCTCAACCTGCTGGTCATGCTTCTCTTGATGCAGACCAGTCTACTGTTGGCCTTCTGGGCTGCAAGCACACACTGATGGCTCATGGTGAGTCTTTCATCAAACAACACCCCCAGATTATTCTTTGCAGGGCTGCTCTCAGGCCAATCTCTGCCCAGCCTGTATCTGTGCTTGGAATTGCTCTGAGCCAGGTGCAGGACCTTGCACTTGGCCTTGTTGAACTTGATGAGGTCAGCATAGGCCACCTCTCAGGCTTGTCCAGGTCCCTCTGGGTGTCATCCCTTCCCTCTCTCGTGTCATCTGCAAACTTGCTGACAGTGCACTTGATTCCACTGTCCATATCACCTACAAAGATGTCAAATAACATTGGCCCCAGCACCAATCCTTTTAAGTTCCATTAAATCTCAGGTTGTGAAATGCCATATGCCACTGAATTAACTGCTGATATTTCATCTGAATTCCCCTTGCCTGCACAGCAACTCTGAAGTTAAAAGAAAAACCACCCATACAGGACTCTGACCCAGTGGGACTCAGCTAAACATTCTGGTCCTATTCTTAGTCAGAATTTCATAGCCAAACACAGGGAATGCCAAGAGCATTCTAAGATTTCTGCAGCAAAGGTGAGTGGCTTCCTTTTTAAAGGTAAAATGTGATGAGCTCCACAAAAACTGCTGAGGCATCTAGAGATTGTCAGTCCCACAGAGAAAGCACTACCAGATTATTATCTTTTATTATCACTGACTTACAGAGATGCAGAAGAAGGTATGCCTTACTACTGAATCCACAAATACAGTTCTCTCGCTTTGTTGTTGTTCAATTAATTATATATATTACATAAATCAAACCAAAAGATGCAATGATTACTCCAGGAACAACCAAGAGCTGCATCACCGACAGTTTGCTTCTTTTCCACTCAGGCATGTCTGCCCAAATTTCTTTTTCTATTAGTGACATAGAGAATTATAAAAGGATAAAAGCTGTGATCTCAGAGGAAATCAAGACAGATTTCTATTACATTAAGATTGGGGAGATAACTTGAAGAACTTCATAAACACATTCTTGAGAGAAAAGCAGCCCAAACAGAACAGCCCAGTTCAGCTTTTCATTGTCATAGGACCACAGAATGAGGGATCAGCTCATAAAGAGAGAAAAAGCACAGGCAGAGCTACTAATTTATTCTCAGCTCCCATATATGGAACTGTCTAGAAAATAATGATTTATAAAACCTAACACTTCAATGGTTATGTTTTAACATATGAGATGAACACCAACAACTATTAACCAATTCGCTATTTTTAAACACAAATATTGTTTGATGCAATTGTAAGCTTGTAGTAAATAATTTTTTGGACAAAGATGTTCTACTAGTGTATTTTCCTCTTGTGTAAAATAATGCAAGATATCTGAGTGCTGATTTTTCAAGTGGATAAAAAAAAATGTTATTTTTGCTTAAAACAATATGGTATCCACTGCTTTTAGTACTATATTCACAGGCACTGTTTGATACACATTTAGCTCCAAAGACATCAACCGGGCTATTCTCATACATAAAATTAGACACAGGTCTTTGTCAGACTGTGTGTTTATATGCCTGAGGCAGTTAACAATTCACTGTTTTTTTGTTTTCTTTTTGAAGGAGAGCAATGTACCAGTGATTTCTATTTTAAAGTTAAGGAAATTGTTCTCTTTTTGTTACTGTTCCCCAAGATATGTTCAGTTCTTATTCCATGCCATCCTTATTGTGCGTGCGTATGTCTTCTCATTCTCACAAACAACAGAAAATATATATGAAGTTATCTCTACAGTAACTATACTTAAAACATATACACACTTTTTGTTCTTTAAAAACAGGATGCAGTCATATATTGAGAAAGCAAAGTCATGTTGTAATAGATTTCTGGCACTTGTGGAGCTCTATTGGGATTTTGAAAGAAAATATTCACATTCATTTTTTTTTCTGTATCATCAGAGTAGAAAACATTTGAACATCATGTCTTCCTCTCTTACACAAAACAAATAAACAAATCAAATACCTTCTGTACATACATAAAGGGCCATTCAAAAGCTATTTTGCAGTCAACAGTAAACCACAAAGCATCCCTTAGTGTATGTGCAGAGTGTATGATCCAGAGTTTGGCATATCTTCATTTTCTGACATCTTTTTCATCTGGGTAAGAAATGCTGACTGCTGCATTTCACATGGAGACACAACCTTATTCTTCACTGCTTTAGGTGCCAGACTTAGAAATGAATAATTATTCTGCTGCAGTATTACAGTAGCAGTTCTGAGAGGAAAAGACACAAAATATAAAAGTAGAATGTTAATGCATCTGCCTGTCTTTTTTTTTTTTTTTTTTTTAATCACAACTGTGCAACATAATAATTATCATCATCTTTGTAGATGCCATGAAGTGTTAAATGTGCCCCATGATACAAGGTCAAAAGTACTTCTTTCCATACTTATTGGTGCCAGCCTTTGTAGTTTGAATTAAAGGTCAAATGAATCGAACAACTTGCATCCCATGTGAATAAAAGGGAAGGGATGTTATTGGCTAGAACATTTGAACTGTTTCAAATGCAGACCCCCAGACCCTTGTAATATTTTTACTTTAATGCCTAAATCTGTGTCATGGTTATACTAAACAGAACTTTCTTCAATTAAAGTTATTAGATAAGCAGCATAAAACATAAAAGATAAACTAAATAATTCAACTGATACTGCACACAGAAATAGAAAGGTCCAACAACCTAAGGAAAGAAAATAACTTACTTCAAAGTATACCAGCTATACAGATTTGCCGGGAAAAAGCACTAGCTTGAACCCAAAATTTGATGAGCCATTCTTTCCTATAACAGCTAGCTAATGTGCTGCACCATTTCACTGACGTTGTAATCTATGTGGTCAAAGTATATAACACTTGTCAAAGCATTTCTGCACTAGAAATCATAGGCTAGACCTGGCTGCCAAGACACTAATGATACATTCCATCAAAGGTTACTCTGCTTCAGATGATATACAGTTACTTCATGAAAATTCTCTTCCATTAATTGAGGATAATTTGTCTTATGCATTCAAATGAATGAAAAGACATTTCCTCTTTCTTCTTTTCCTGCTCCTCTTGGATGTGCCTTTATGTTGTTTCCATTACTAGCAGCTGATCTTTCCAGCAGCTGGGATTAAGAGACAGGAATCACTTAGACTCTACTGGTCCTGCAGAAGCATCACATTGGTGATCCCCTGGTTACCAGATGCAGCATTGTTAGCTGAGCAAAAGCACTCTCCAGCTGAAGGATTTTTTTTGTTTTTGCCAGGGAGTCTTGCTGGGTTTTAGAGTGTGAGTATCCTGTGACTGAATGAGATTTGGACTTCACTAGCCAGCTCTGTGTTATAAACATACTGCAGTCTGAAACAGCTGTCCAGACATTCATCAACCTGTTGGGATTCAGCCCTCCATATTTGGTCTTCATGACTTTAGGCTTGCTTGGTTTGGACAGGCTTAAGTATTATCTCTTTCTTTGGCATCCTTGACACATTTCCAGAATGCAGCTCTCTCTCAGTCACTATTACACGAGACTTCCTGGTCCAATTGCTGTTCTGAATCAACCACTACTAACCTCATACATCAGGACAAACTGATTTTCAGCTCATTTCTTCTGGGGCACGTGGCTACTGAAGCAAAATGATCTTCAACCCTGTGTGCAGCTTGATACCCATCACCTTCCATTTTAAGGAAGCACAAGCACTGTATAGCTTTAAAAAAGTCTTGTACACTAAGTACAACCATGTCATAATCCACCCGACTCCCTGAATAGTGTAAGTATCATCCAAGATTAAAAATTAAGTTTTCTAACCTAGCATACAGATCTCTGTGTTTTACACAGAGCTTCTCTGAAACAGAGAGCCCACCAAACATCAGCTTTTCCTCAATTTTCAGTTACTTTATCTATATAGGTTTTCTCCATCTGAAGTCTTCCCAAATGTGTCTAGCAGAAGTTGTATAAATCTAGATTTCTTTTTGTGGTATTTCACAGGTAAGTGTTGAAGTGTTTTCCTCTGCTAGGTAAACTTACACTTGCTCACTTGGCAGAATAGATTTTCTTTTCTGGTCATTGTTTCAGCCATGTTTGTTGAAGAAACTGCAAATTCAAGGGTTATTGCATTATAATAGGTCAAGCACTAACATAAAACAATCAATGCAGAGACTGCTACAGCTCTTCTTCCATTCCCAGGAATCATTTCTGTAGGGAAAAGCCATACGCTGATCCCAGATAACAAGTTACACAGGAGCAAACTGTCAAACAAGACCTGTGGAACACGTGGAAATAATGCAAAACTGGCCTTACTCTTTGTATCATTAAAGCTGAGGGTTCTCTGAGTGTATTTTCTCAGTTATTGTGCACTTTGCAATCATTAGAAGAGAATTCAGAGAGTAAATGGATTTTACTAATTCATCAGCAAATAGGCATTTGCAAGTCTTAAGGCACAATAAATACTATTTTACATACAAACTTACTTCCACTGTAAAGGCAATCTGCAGAATCAGAGAGAAAGAAGTATTTTATTTGTCTAACCTCAGTAAGAAACATTCAGAAAAATTAAGTTGACAATTCTTTGAAAGCACCCTTGCCATGCCTTGAGCGGAGACAGTTATGCTATCTGTATTCTTGTAGTTTAGAAGAAAAGCTACCATATAAAAACAAATAGCAAATGCTTTGAAACAAGACAGCTTTTCTCTGGAATTCTGTAATGCCAGCAAGTGAAATTCAGTGAACAAGTACAGGTCCATGAAAGTTGCTATCACTAAAGAACTGCTCATCCTGTGCTTCAGAGGTGTGTTCCCTCATACAGCTTGAGCCCCTCACATTTATTTTAGTGATGAAAATATCTACTACTCTTTTAACTGCTGGAAACAATAGCAATGGAAGAACGGAAGAACTGAGTTCTATTTCACTCCTGTCAACATCAACAGAATTTCCTATTAAACTTATGTCATTTATATCTGATAACAGCAGAATCAAAGAGGTAATGTTAAGCATGTGCTTTAAAAACTAAGATACCAAACTGCTATACTTGTATTTTGCAGTATTGTGTATTACTGATAATGAAATCTAAACTGAATTTGTAGGCTATCATTTATTAAAAAACTGTTCTGTTGAAAACAGCACCAAAATGCTAAATATTTAAACCTAGTTTTAGGATTCACACCTTACTTTAAATACCTATCCAGGGTTTGATGAGAATACAGCACCATTTTGTCTATACTTTCATTAGTAAGTTATGCAGAATAATGAGAGCAAGTCTGTTGAGCAAAACAGATGCTGCTGGGAGCCATAAACCCATGCTAAATTACAGGTATTTCTAGAAGGAAGGGAGAATACTTAAAATGAGATCCTGCTGGCCATCTGCAGCTAGAGTGCTTTTAATATGCTCCTATATCGTGCTTTTACTTTTTGTTTATACTAAAAGGAACTCAGTTTTGTTCTCACAGACAATTCAACATCACCACAACCCAAAGCGAGGCAGGGAAGGAAAGATTCACATCAACAAGGCACTCCCTCTCTGATCTAACTAACTATGCACCCTGTGATGATCAGCAGAAATTGTTGAGGAAGAAACAATTAGTGCAAAGGAAAAGGATAGAGAAACCACAGGTTTCCGTAAGAGTTCAATTCTTAAATGCTTTCCGTGATTTAATAATCGATTACAGGTATTTTTAACTTTGGAGTAATCATTTTAAAAGGGCAAACAGATTGCAGCCCAGATATCTGCTCAGCACTGAAGCGTGTTAAGGAAACTTTAACAGAGCTGTGGTAGAAAAGGATAAAATAGAAGAAAAAGTTGCACAGCTCAGACACTTTCTCTTTGAAAGAAAATCATTTATCTGTTGTAATATGAACACAGATGTTTTTAGGTAAAGAAATAAAACACAGATGCAGGAGATGAAGTGAACTTGATATCAGTATATAGGTCTAGACTGTCTCAAGAAGTATAGGAATCAGTTTCTGCTCTTTGTTTCACGCATGCACCATCACTAAAACACCAAGAGATGCCCTATGTTGCAATTTCATTCACTGTTACGTGTAGGGAAACATATCCTGAGTCTGAATGTTCAGCATTCATCACCGTAAGAAAACAAAACATTCAATAAATCAGTTTGTTTAAAAAGGAATTCTGACATACCTAACAATTGCCATCTCTTCAAAGCAAATCTAAACCTTCCTATCTGGGGCCCAGGAGTTCAGACTTCTGTGATCTGAGGCATTGTTCTGCAAAGCGCAGAGGTGTCACTGCTCAACTTTATAGAAAAGCACAGAGACCTGCTACTACTTTGCTTTCACAGTCAATTGAGCAAAATCTTGTACCGCAGGGGTTGTTTGTTGATAACTGGTGATTTACATTTATACAGAGGACAAAAATACAATAGTCTTGTTATTTCCTTATTTCCGGGAATTCTGAGTACTTAAATATTCCTCAAATTAATTTGCTTTTCTTAGAAGCCTATTCTCTTCATAGCAGGCAAGTTTCCCCTACTCATCTCCCCAGATCGCTGAGTTTCAGGCTGTAGAGAAGCCCTTCCTTCTTTCAGGCTTTGCAGAGACATTTTTATTTAGATTTCTCTCTACATTACTTGGTCCTCTGACTTACCCATGGTATTCTTTCTGATGGCTGACAAGCCAGACACCCAGGTTGGCTTTTTCAGCTGATTTTTTTCCTTTCATTTCTCAGTTCCACACATTAACCTCCAAAACCAGCAGGGTGAGACAGACACATTCCCATAGTGCTGCCATATAGTTACCTAAGCAACTACAGTGCCACATGGAAAAGTTGTGGGATTTCTTGGCATTATTTATCATTCTCAGTCTTTTGTCAACTATAGCTTCTGGTTTAAAATTTGCTTATGTGACTAAAGGAAAACTGATACCCACAAAACGTATTGCTTGCTCACGTCATCTTAACACGGATCAGTGTTGCAATAAGCGTATCAGCACGCGCGGTTTCACTGGCAACTCCTGAAGAGGCAGGTTTTCAAAGTTCACCTCTTGCTTGCTGGAGAGAGCTAGAATCTCCAGACTAATGCTTCTTGCTGCTTGTAAATGTCACCATGGTATCTCATTACCACAACTAGTTTAAAGAAGTCTGACATTTAAAAGATACCAACTTAGAAATTGCCTCCCAGCTGCACACCAACACCGATAAAGCATGGACTTGCAAAGAAAAACTACTATCAATTCAGACAACCTTCCTTCAGTACTTCAGGTTTTTCCAAGGGCATTCTCCATGCAAACAGTGACTCTGCCCCATTCTAGTTGCCTTATGAACATTAACAATATTACAGCCTTAAGGAGCATGGCACATGGCCAATACTGGATCAGGTAAGTGGGATGAATATAACAAGCCATATAACAGGTCATAGAAGTGCCTGCCAAACCAACCTAGTGGTTGGTTAGCAAACTAAGATTGTTTCATAGTATCATAGTATCATAGTATTGTGCGAGTTGGAAGGGACCTTAGAGATCATCGAGTCCAACTCCCGGGATTCGAGCCCTCTGTGTAGCAGAGCGGCACTTCTACCCCCTGCTCCACAGGAGGGGATTCGAACCCGGGCCCCCTGGTGTTGCAAACGGGAATTCTACCGCTGCGCCACCGGAGGCACACCTTTAAGCAGCATATACCGATATAAATAACATATCCCAACATCGGAGCAGTTGCTTCATTAAGAAAACTGTTCTGAAGTGTCACAAAGGCTTCTATTAAAAAGTGGACTGCTAGTAACAAGTTGTAAAGGACCTCTTTAAGTGCATTTAGCTGTAGAAACAGGGTCATGCATTTCGTAACAAAAACAAGTTAAAGACTAAAGGGAACAAAGGACTGAGGGCAAACACCTTTACTTTTGGGTTATATTACATTGGGAAGAAACAGCGAAAGTGAGCTATCAACATATATCTGTGAAGGTGATGCTGAAACTCCTTACGTCTCCATTGTTTGTTTGTTTGGGGGGTACTATGGATCAGCGCCTGGCCTATGGACAAAACATCCTTACAAAATATATTGTTTAAAACATTATGTAGGTCAGTTATCCTCCAGGGTTTCACATCCTAAACTACAAGTCTCTCTAAGAAATACTGCACTGTCTTCTCATTTCTCACAAATATTTCATCACTCACATCAGCATCACACATGAATGACTCTATGCTCAAAAAGTCTATTCATAACATTATCTAGTACAGTTTTGGCCCATGATGATCAAAATCGCCTCCCCAGTCTGTGCTGGGACAACACGCTCTTCGAGCAAGCGTGGGGAAGAAGTGCTGGGGAGGAGACTAAATCCTGCAGCTGCAGAGGAGCACTGCAAGGACATTTCAAGTGAAACAATACATGTTTTCCTACACCTGCTTTTTCTCTAAGAAAACAAAAGACGTGATGCCTACTGGGGAATTCTCACTGCCATAACAGTATCCTCCTTCACCTTCTGGCAGCATCCTGACTGTCTGAGATCAGGCTGGTTGAGGTGATTGCCCTCCAGATATTGAACATCCCACAAGAAGGTTTTTTCATTTGTAGTGATGCAGTTGAAGTCCATCACCATATTAGATCCACGTTATCTTCATTCTAGCACAACATTTCAGGTACTCCCATTCCAGAAAACATCTGCTATGAACAAAGTCTGACAGTCTGCCTGTTACTAATCAGCAACCAATGAGATTGCAGTGGTAAAACTGGCAGTCATGGCCTCTGAGGTACGTTGCCTTATAACATTGAGATATTGATGAAAACATCAAAAATATTTGATCCCCACAGATTCCTAAACTGGAAGAGGAACGGTCAGTGAGACACACACCACCATGTATTGCTCAGTCAGCTGTGAAGGCATTTACTACAAGAGCTGTCACTGCCAAATGCAGGCCCTGACATGCCATCAAAACCAATTCAGGAGAGTTAAGTACAGCACATTAGGGTTTTTAATTATTATTAACTTCTCACTCTTAGAGTCATATTTAAGGATACATATCAGACATTGCGAGTAGTCTGGAAAACTCACAGCCTGTGCTATAAGTATTTTAGACATAACTGGAGACTATTCCATCTTTTGGAAAAGAATATGTATCTTCAGCTTCATTACAAATAAATAAAAGTCACTGTATGACCTAGTGACTGTGAAGCCTAACCTACATCTTCTGTTCTGTGGTGTTAAACTAGGAAGGGTCATGTGCAATGCCTGACCTACATAATCATACCACACACATCTACATAAGTGCTCCAAGACTTTCCAAGGGCACAGAATTCTACACAAAGAGCAAAGAGGGGAGGGACATCCCATAAGAATTTCCCTGCCAAGTATAAATCTTTCCATAACAACATTATCGGCCACAGTTCTTGTGCATGGCTCAGCCAAAAGAGCCTTTAATTGAAAAGCAGTACTGATCTTCTCATGGATTTAGGAGCCTCTGCAAAATGCAAAAAGTGAGCTGCAATTCAGCAGCTAATAATAATATACAAAATTCTTTTTCTGTACAGAACTGAAAACCTCATATAAGTTTCAGTGTCCTTAGATATTCTATCTGCATCCAAGGTCACTTCCAAATGATGTTGGTCTCACAGGGAATTTCTTTAACTAATGTTCACTAGGTTGGAGCCGCTCCTACTTTGTATCTCCATAAATCATATTCATGCAGTCAACTAGTAGTAGTTGGTTGGCCTGGAAGCCTAGTACCATCATCATATTAGGATCTAATGTAGTTTAAACAGTCAAAACGGATCGGGCAAGTTTTTTTTTTTTTTTTTTTTTTTTTCTAGGATATAAGCATGCATTCACACAAATACGGTAAACTACTTACTATAACTACAATAACATTCAAACCAGTACTTTCAAAGTTTGACTGAAAGTCAAAGAAAAACTGAACATAGTTTTAATATCCTTTTTCCAACAGGTAATTTTAAATACATCCTCTCTACTGATCTAAGCAAGTCCTGTGGGAAAATCCTGTGGGAAGACTGAAGGATCAATGAAACTAACCTCTTGGTCCTTCTGGACTCTCCTTCTGCTAATCTACTCTTAAATTAGGATCAGTACATTTGTTTGCAAATACACTGCTTCCAGCACTGCCTGGAACTTCACTATTACCGCTGTACATGCCCATTCACTTGCATCATGTTCCTGATCTGTTTGCCTTTCTTGTTGAATAACTTCCCTTTAAAGGAAAGATTTAGATCTGCAATTTATAAATATGAAGACTCCATCTGGCAGAACACAGTTTACATTTTATCATAAAATATTTCACTTCTATTCAGCTCCCTCTACAAAAATGCTTAGGTTACCACATAGGAAAACATATGATACTGTAAGAGATAATATATACATATGCACACACTTGGGCAAGCCTAAGTCATTTACAAATATCATCAGCGTGGGTTTTCTTTCTATGAGTTTACTGTAAGAGCTCTGATCAAAGAGAAGGTTTAGTTTATTTTGTAGCCTCCCAAACTTTTGGTGTGAAGCACCATGTTTTGTAGTTCTTTCTTTTTCTTTAACCATGGCCTTCATCAATGAGTCTTAAATTTTAAAGAGAGAGGAAAGAAAAGAGTGAGAAAAAAATAAATCTACACAGAATTTTAGTTTTCGAAACCATACCTATTTAATATTAAAGTTAGTTCAAATATTGTGAGCCATCTGGAACATTACAGCTGTTCTAACTGCCAGAACTGGGTTTCTTTTGTTTATTCACTAGTAGAGACAGTTTCTAGTCTACAGAGGGTCTTCAGTCATATCACAGAACAAACCAGATAGTCAGCCATGAAGAGATTAGTACAATGAGCTCCATCCTTAAATATCCCATAGAAACAGCTTGTTTCCCATGAGATTTCAGAGTAGGCAGTTTATCTACTACAGGTAGACAAAGCCTCAGATTACATTATTGCTGGGATTGCAGTTGTTTTTTCCCTTTTTTATTTTTCTGCACAGGCAAAGCCCAGTATTTGGGAATGTGTAATTTCTAATACATTTTCTGAATAAAGTAGATTACAGAAGGAATATGCATATGTGTTTCAACATAAAAGTGTGTGATATAACCAAGGACTTTTGTCTTAGCTCTTAAGAAGCAACTAAAACTGTACACTAATGTAACACATGATGTAAATATCTACGTGCTATGGGTATGATACCTTTGTTACTCAAATTGAAATTGAAAGGATAAAACCCACAGTTTCTAATCCTAATTCTTCTTTCATTTTCAGAAAAGAAGCACAGAAATCTCCCTAAAGATAGCATGTGCTCACAGAAAACAACCAGGAAAACCACCACAATCAGTACCCTTAGCCAGCTACAAATTGAGTTGATTTTCTTTTTTTCTTTTCTTTCTTACACGAAGCAAGTAGAAATCTGTTTGACTGAGACAAGCCTAGCAGAGATAGACTCTTGTTCTACCTGAAAAAAATAATGGTGAGAAATTCTTGCAGTAGGCCGTCCTTTTTCAGACTAATCAGAAAATAAAAATCTCTTTTGACAAAACTATTCCTCCAGTGGCCGTCTGTTTAGATATGGATGCTGATTATGACTTCTGATGAAATTAGTCACAGCTGTGGCAACAGTATCAAAGCTGGTCTTCAGGAGATGATGGCTGAACTTTTTGAGCAACCACCAGCAAAGAGCTTCTTCCTGAGGGTAGATAAATTCCATTTCTCCAAAAGGCATATTTTATAATCTGCTTATACAGCAGCTCACCCATACAGCTGCCCCTTCATTTTAAATCCACCTGCTGTTTTAGCTGCTTCTATGTTGATAGCCAGTGTCTGCAATAAAGTGCTGAATTGGGTCTTCAGGATAAAGGGTAATAATTACACAAGCTTACACTATTCTGAAATTAAAGGTATAGAAAGCTGTTAGCCTTTCTACTTGGCTAAATGCTCTTCATACTCTTTCAGAAACCACAGGACAGGAACAGAGAGAGACAAATTATTTGTAGTGAATTCACAATGCAATGCACTGCATAACATAACTTAGACTGTGTTATATGTATAATGTTGCCAGACACATCTCAGACTGGCAAGAATCTCCATATTAGAAGGCACCACTGGCATCCAGCTGGGCACGAAGGTCAAGCTGAGAACATCCCATTGTAGATCTATTGTTTTCCTTTGAACTGTGCCTTGTCTATCAAATTAGTCACTTAAGGAAATGAAACAGTTACTTGGTTAAATGGCTGCTTTCCCTGGCTATTAGGCAAAATATAATACGTCTCCAGGCATGTGATCAAATGATTGAGAATTTGACCTAAATTTGCTTACTCTACTAAACAACCAAAGGAACAAAAGGAATTACACCTCACTACCTACTGTCAGCTACAAAGAAAATCCACAAATCTGTAACTGCAGATGAAACATAGTTCTGTAGTTTTCTGCACTGGATTCTTGGAGCCATTGCAGGTGACAAAAGACTTCAGAGAGTGGTTAGTTGTTGTTTTTTTTTTTCCCATCCTCAAAGCTTTATCTCAACTGTTTCTGCACTTTGGGGACCCTAAAATGATATGCTTTAGAGATGCCTTGACATCTGCATAGCTAAGCTTGTGTGGAATTTCCACTTCTGACAGATGCACTTTGAATCCTTGCAAAAAAAATATTAACTAAAAAAAGTCTTAAAAGCAGTCTGAAAACAGCAGAAGTACAAACAGACCACAGTCTCACACATTTGATAAGCCAGACTAAGAACACATGCACTTTTTTAGAAACAAGCTTCCCTTGGGGGAGGGGTATTCTGAAAATTTCATAGATTGCCTTGATTTCTCGAGCACCTGCTAGAAGCTATTAATATGCAGTCATTTGAAAGCAAGTGGAGGTCTTTTATCATGATGTCATTTACAAGAAAGGTGGCAAAATAATACATTCAGTTAACAAAGCTAGATACGTCCACTTGAAATTCAGATATTTTGGGCATCTAACTCCCTCATTCTTTTCTAAATGTATTTTTGTGCTCTGTTAGCAATGGTTTTTCCATTCAAAACACCCCTGAATGTATGTGGCTCGTGGCCATTTGGGGAAGCAGGAGGGAAATGATAAATAGGGTGCAGGGAGTGATCTATACCAACAGAACAGTACTTTTGTGCAAAGCAAAAATACACATGCGAGTCTACTCCATCTCCTTCAGCTCTACGTAACCTGCAGTTTTACAGAGAAAAAGGACTACAAAAGAAACACAACAGTGTGTTACAAACCTCACTGTGAGAGTTTTGAGAAGTCCAAGGACTAACGTGATTAGGAATGACCTCCACCAAAAGCAGCACCTGGTTCTAGTCCACGAGTTCAAAAGGTCAAGCTCACTGTAATAGAAGCAGTAGGAGCTGCTGTGGACAAAGCCTGACTAAAGAAGATATGGCCAGAAGGCTAAAGGCTTTGCCAGGTGACACTACCAGCAGAACAGGGGAAAAACAGAGTGAGAAAAGGAACTGCTTACAATCACAAAATCCACACCAACACACTCAGATAGCCATGTATGCAAACACGATGCTTGTGAGCACAAATCACAATGCTTGCAGAAGTCATTTTGCATACTGTTTTCCCAAATGTAGCTTTGCTGTTCAAAATTTGGTTAGGTACAACTTTGGATTACTGGTTGCATCCAGTATTGAAGGTGTTTAAACATAAATACAAGATAAAGTTAGATTTATACAAAGTCCTCCCTTTCCATATCAAACATCAAGCCTCTCTCAGCTCCACCTTCCTCTCAGCCACTCTCACTGTGCCCAATCTAAAAGCAAAACTTATCCTTGACTATTCCTCTAACTACTTTTCTACCACAGGAAAATAAATAAATAATGCTATCCAGAGCTTGGAATCAGCTCTTAATGGTCTGTGGGATATTTACTTTTATTTTTCAGATTGTATTCTTTACTTTGATGTGAAAATACCCTTTTACAAATATAATGTATTTCCCCCAAGAGATGTAAAATAGAAAGGATTGAGGAAGGAATAAATGTATTTCAAACCCAAGGCACAGCCCAGCTTTGTTTCACAAAAAAAGATCAAGCAACAGAGGATTCAACAAAAGGAAGGGTGAGAGGAAGTGACACATCCTGACACACTGACAGTGTGTTGACAAACTTCTTTCGGCATCAAAACACTTCCTTCTTTTTGCAATTCGTTTACAGCTCTTGCTCAAGGCTTTTGAACTAATGGGCCATTGGCAGTCCCTCAGGGATTAATTTTCAAAAGAATTATAGGTCCCCAAAAGCACTGCTCACAGATAAACATTTATTTCTATGAACCAAGCCAGGCGTTCCACATCCCCCAAGTATACTTCTGCATTCAAGAGAAGATGAGCACCAGAGTCAAGGTTTCAAAGGTATTCAAATATATCTCTGATGGCTCAAAATGTCTTAATCAAATCTTTTGCTTTCTAGAGAACATGATGCGCTGAACATTTATTTTATGTTTCAGTTTATTAAACCTGGCTAAGAATTCCTTTCAGCTGGCACAGTTAGGTTCTCTCCTCCTGCCCCAAGCCCCACATCTTCCCCTCTATCCCATAATGCAGATCTATGTTCCTCATACACCAAATAAAGAATTGCAGTCAGAGACAAAGGAGTTGCTTGCAACTTAGCTGACAGTGACAAACTTTGGGTTACAGAAAAGACCTCCTTACAAGCTATGCCAAGTGGTATTAAAAGCAAAGCCAGCAAACAGAACGAGCAGCCCTCTAGTTCTCGCTGCCTGTGCTATACCCCTACCTTCAGCAAAAAATCCTTTAGTGCAGCAAGAACTGCAGCATAAACCTGTCATCAGCAGCCACAGTACTGTCACATCATCTCCCATGTCAGCTACAATCTTTTAACTCAGCTGTTTGCCTCTTTGGGGAGAACCTTCCTCGTCTGTCAGGAAAGAGAACATGTACATTGATCCTTCGTAAGCAAATACAAGCACTCTAGGGCACAAATAAACAAAACAGCCTGATTCTTTGGGAAATCATGTTGGTTTTTAAAAAGAAGGCAAAATGCACCTTTGAATAGCCCTATACATGAACTAGCATAGTAGAACTTATGCATAGATCTGTCACAGAGAATAAGTCACTGTCACTCATCTCCTTTCCATACACCAGAACTGGAAAACAGATTAGCTTTACCGCATGCTTGAGATATAGAACTGTGCTTCCAAAACACAGAGCCGAAGACCTGGAATCAAACAACTGGCTAAAGCTATAGAAACCTATAGATAATTACTTTAGGGACAAAGCACACAAAAAAAATCTCTTCCTTCATATCTCATCATTCTTTGTGTCTCTAACAACCACCACCACAACCACAGGAGCCCACCTGCTCAACTAATCATCAGATTAGAGCACATTTTAAAGCATGTGAAGGAAGATAAACTTCATAAACATTGTGGTATAGCCAAAATATTTATACCCCCAGTCAGCCAAATTGTTGTGATGGCAAACTAAGATCACTCTGCCACTGGAATTACTGGAACTTACTCAGCCTTTGGCCACTTGAAATATTGCAACTAAACATATCACATGGAAGGGAGCAGGGAAGTAACAATGGTAGTAGAAGCGTATATGGTAGCATGGTTCAGAGATGGAAGAAACAAAGGGTGCAGACCTCTTCAAGTTACAGCCTTTTACTGTACCGAAGCCTGTAGAAAATTATTTCAGAGTGTATACTGGAAGGTTTGGTTACCTAAGTACAATCAAAAATCCAAGTTAATCTAATGGAACACTTAAGCCATTAAATCCTTTCATGGTCTCTCTCTCATTCAGAAATACAGAGGATTTAATTTGGTTCTTTAATTCATTTTCAGGATTAACTACTTGGAAGAGTAGATTTCTGATCAACTATATTCCTTACACTCCTTCAGACGCTAAACTCAAGAGGAGCTAAGATGTGACAGACTGCAATAGTGCTGTGCGCCTGAACATAAAAAACTTAAGAAACAATAGTTACAAACAAATGTTGTTGTTCTTTTCCTGAAGAGCAGAGATGTAGGTCCCAACCATCCATGCTGGCTTTCCATAGCATAGCAAACCAAAAGCCTCACTACTCCAAAAAACAAACAAGCAAACCACCACAGTCTAAGCCCAGCATAGAGATTGCCCTATGCAAAGCACAGCAAGGTTGGAAGCTAAAGAACTTCTTCCTCAAAAGCAGCTCATCTGTGCAGAAGATAGAAGCACACAAGAACTAGTCAGGTCTGTTGATATTGCTTCTGATGGGTATCAAAGTTAATGGCAAGTCCAGGGACATAATGGCAACAAACTAAGACAGTGCTCAGATGCATGCATATGCTGAGCAAGACATTCCACTCCTGCCTAAGGAAGGGCAATGAAAGATGATGGCTGTAAGGAAGCACTCTTTATTAGGGTATAAGCAGACCCTCCAGTGAGTAGATCCACTTTAAAGAGCTTTGCCAGACCAGTCTTGGTAGTTGGCTGATTTATTTCAGATATCAAAGCAGCAGAGGCTTATTTAATAAAAGAGACCAGAAGTAAACCAACAGAGGTAGTTACTTTTGACTCTGTAAGAGAAATAGTAACTTTGTACTGTGGGAATCAGAATACGAAGCTGAAGAAGATGCAACAGGATAGAGGGCAAATGAAGCTGTGTAAAAGCTAATCTTTCACAATTAAAAATTTCTCTTCATATCCACAAACACTTGTTTTGACTGTGAAACAAGCATCATGAGGTATTTTTCAAGTTTCTCTGTTCATTGAAATATCTCAATGTACTAGACAAAAATATATGAAATGGTTCCATTGTCCCCAAGTTTTGGTTAATAACAATTGTAATTAAAAATTCGCTCAGCTCTACATATAGTGGAAATAGTTGGTACATGCCTGTAAAACAGCTGCATGAGGATCTGCAAGAAAGCCTTTCCTGCTTTGTACAATATAAGTATGAGCAAAACTCTGAAGTTACAGGGATTCTTTCTTTAAAGATATTCACCATGTCAAAGTTCAACAACTAAATGAAAATCAGCTTGTAAAGTGTGAAGAGTGTGGGGTAAGGATACTACTGGCCAAACACTTGGTTACCTACAATCAGCTGCTTTTATATTTTATTATAAGTTTTTGATATCTAATAAAAATGACAATTCTACCAAAACAGATTAGAAATTGGACTGCACTCCAAGACAGAGTTAAGTATTAAAGTAGTTGATCTGTTTTTCTGTACGCATTTTAGGCTTTTTAAGTATCTGTAATCATTAAGAGTAAGCCATTTCTTCGCTGGGAAAGGAATGATAGCTTGTACCTCAGCCAAAGTTTGGCCTGTTATCACTACAAACCTCATCTAATTAAACTGCCCCTTGAAGACACTCACCACCGAAGAAAAGCTGGAAAATCTGCTTTTGAAGTTGAAAGGAATGAAGACCTGACAGAGAAGCAGTGACAATGGCCAGAGAAAGAAGTTAACGCTACTGTTCAGCAATTATAAGGAGCATTTCACAGGTATGCTCCCTATACATGACATACTACCAATAAGCCACAAACAGACATAGACAAACCACACATATGGACAACAATATCAGACCAGTTCATTTGTAGCTCTGCATCACCAAGAGACACAATTGGGAAAGTTGAAGACAGGTCTATTTATTATAATATCTAATCCTGATAATGCTAGCTCTTGAAGAACTAGCATCAAAAGTACATTCTGTGAATCAGGCATCAAAGTCAGCACGGGAAAAATGAATGAATATAGCCCTATCTGCAGGTGTTCTTCTCACTATTTATAGTTGCTGTTATCAGAGCAGTGGTTTCTGGTAGCAATGAAAAGCCCTTAACAAATACACTGAGAAACACGGGCTTTACCAGAGTCCTGATCAGATAGTTTTAAAAGGTATGTATGAGTCCTGACAGGATATGTAAACTGTATTTAAAGACATGTGTAAGATCTATGAGTGTTTGTGTATAAAGCTATTATAAGTAAAGATTCTTTATCTGTGTGTCTGGATTCTTCCTTCGGTTAGTTTACTCTTTTCCCCTCACAGGTTGTGTCAATAAGAGTTAGATGTACACGAACACCATACAGCATAGTCTGCTGGGTTTCTTAACTCATCCAGCATCTTGATTAGATTTCTGTGTTTGCTTTGCCTCTGAAATGGAAAAATACACAAATAGAAGTAGGTGAGACAGTTTGAAAACAAATTACTGAAAGAGTTATACAGCTTCATAAGTCCATGAAAGTAATTTCTTTTCCAGGTCAAACCAAGGAGTTCCTGTTGACTGCAATGAAGGTTACGGACCCAGTCACACTGACCATTAAAGGCATACAAACACTTCTAGTATTAATCAGCCAAACACCCACAAAACTAAGAGTGTTGTGCTGTTATTAGATAAGCAGACCTTTCTTGGACTATTTATTCAGAGCCACAATTATGTTTGAAGGTTCATCTACATACCATATCTTGCTGGCAATAAAATACAAAAGCAGCTTCACCACAAACAAACTCTTTCTCTGCTCCCTAAACAAAACAACCAGAGTAGGAGAATTTCCTTCATAAAAACCTTCACCTAGCCAAATTCTCTGATTTTCAACCCAGCTCCAGTACTCAGAGAAAGAAGATGAGTCTTTGACCCAAAAAGACAGATTCTTAATTAGTACAAAGCTCAAAGTTCCAAATTCATCTAACACAAATCACTGCTTACAAATGTTGAATGAAATTTAGTATATGTCAGCAGCACAGCATCCCTTCCAACAAATGAAGGGAGAACAAAGGGAAAGAGGATTGTGAGTAAGGTTCTGCACTATCATTTTTTGCCTGTAGTCAGTTTTCAGAAGTAGAAACATTAGCATTGACTGACATAATCAACATCTAGTTTCTACTGCAACATAAATTAGGCTGCTTTGATATACTCTCTTCCCACACAAAACTGTGTATTTCCTTTCTGCTTGATGGAGGAATTGGAATTGGCTAACATTAAGCACTTAAATGACAATTAACTTCAGCAATGTTAAGAATGCCTCCATTCAGTTACTCATATTATTGAGATTGAAGGCTTTTTTTTTGTTTGTTTTTTGTTTTTTTTTTTTTATATGACATAATTGTTCCTCTTTCAGATACTTTGTAATTAAAAAAGAAGATTTTCTATTTTCTCTTTCTTGTTCTTAAAAGACTCGCTGAAGTAAAATTTCAGTGAAAGATTAATGCCATTTTGAAACAGATAAGTTTCTAACAAACAAAAATGTGAGTGTTAATTAACAGCATGAATTGAACTAATGTTTCTTCTGCAGCTTTCAGACTAAAAGGGGGAAGAGGCTTCCCAGGGAGGTGGTTGAGTCACCATCTCTGGATGTGTTTAAAAACCATTTGGATGTGGTGCTCAGGGACATGATTTAGCAGAGGGTTGTTAGAGTTGAGGCAGTATGGTTAGGTTGTGGTTGGACTCCATGATCTTTAAAGGTCTTTTCCAACCGAGCTGTTCTATGATTCTGTGATTATTTTCTCAGATATATGACAGCTGCCCCAAAAGTTATGCCTACTATCTATATGTACTTTCAATGTTAGCCCACTACATCAGAGGTGGTTGGTGGTGGTACAGCAGTAAAGACTGAACCTGCCTGCCAATATTCTTTTATATGTTGTTGTCCTGTGACATATGGCAGCAGAGGGGCAGTCTGACAAAATGTTATCTGACACGGAAGTGTGTATGAAGCAAAGATGTGTACTACAAAAGATACAAATAGCACAACAATGCTATTTGAGAGGGCAAGTCATTGGCTACAAAACACTATTTTCCAACATAGTCACCACCACTAGCTATGCATTTTTGCTAGTAAGGTACAAGAATCTGCATGCTGCACTCATAAAAATCTGCACCAGTGGAGGTGACCCACTGTTACACCAGTGCTGAAACACATGATGCACTCCTCACTGTGCTCACATCCACTGTTTGGTTTCCACTTGCATTCAGAAAACATCAGTGAATGTGAATGGGTGCCTTGTTTTCCTTTTTTCCTGCATGGAGGAATCCAATGACGCACCTTTGCTCCATACAAACACTTCCACATCAGATGCCATTTTATCAGACTGCCCCTCTACTGCCACCTGTCACACGGCAACAAAACACAGTGGAATACTGGTGGGAAGGTTCAGCCTCTACAGCCATATCACCAACACTCATCTCCAATGTTGTGAGCCAATATCATATATTAGGAAGCATTACTTTCAGAGCAGCCCTTGTACATCATAAGAAATCTGTTGTTTGTTTTTGTTTTTTTATTCCCTTATGTAAGATTCTATTAAAACTGATCTATTTCAGTGCTGATTGCTCTATAACTTTTTGTGCTGAGGCTTACCTGCTCTTAGAGGTTTTTTTGTTTCTGTGTATTTTGGAGGAAGTTTATCTTAAAGCTTGGGCATGAATTAAAGCTGCCTTATCAGATTTTACAAGAAGGGAACATTAATCTACTGTATACCCTAAATGTACCTGTAGGCAATCAGCAAAGTTTATGGCATAATTTATCAAAATTTGTCAAAAGAGCACAAACAGTGATTACGTTTTAAGGTCAGTTGGCCACTTTTTAACTTTAACATGTTCAGTTTTGCAACCCTCTCTGTGCTAGGAGATGCAACAACCAATAACAAAGTTTTTATGAAGAAACAAAGAGACACAGTTATCTCAATAAGTAGCCTGAATGACTTGTCATAAGGATTTCTGACATCTAAATAAAATTCATCTTTTCTAAGTAACAAAATGGTTATGAAAATTGCCATCCAATAATGGCTGTGCAGCTGCATCTACTACCCAGAAGTGACTGTGAAGTCTTTGGAAAATAGAGGGAAGGAAGAAACATAAGCAGATCTGCCACAAGCCCAGATTCCATTCCTGCCTCAACTTCTGTTAAATGAAGAACTCACAGAAGGTTATACCCTACTGCCATGACAAGTACACAGAATGATATGTATTTCACAGATTATCTCTCTCATTGATCATTCCCTTTTGTTCTGTCTTTCCACAACCTCAAAAACTGGAGATTATAACACATTCCCAAGATCTACCAATGACCACTATTAGAACACACAGATCTGACTCACCACAACTGTTCCACGTTATAGATTTACATGCTTTTTGAATTTCTTCCTCCCCACTTCCCCTCCCCCCCATTAATTTGACATTTAAAGACAGCCAAATAAACAACATGTTCTTCTTCCGATGAATACCTGAAATTCCCACAGCTGCTACTGGCATGTGCATTAAGATAATAGATTTGAATATTCTGCACTGCATGCACATTTCATGAGCCTTGCATTTGCAAGAATTCAGACTGCAAAAGATGCAAAATGTTTTCCTTAAAGAAAAACAAAAACAAACAAAACCAACAGATCTACAGGAGCTACTTATTTTGAATCCTTCAGTCTCATGTGGAGGTTGCACCAGCCTGGAACCAAAACACCAGCCTAGATTATCACAACACTTCACAAGTAATCTTGCAAAGCACTAAAGCACACTATCGCAGGATAGAACGCCCTGTCCCAAAACACAACTAAAACATCTACTTTAGTCTGCTGATACCAAGCCTTCCCATGGCAGGAGCCTTTTGAAGCTACGTTTGTCCTTATCTTTGTCTTCTAGTCAAGGCTTTCCTCACAGTTTCAGAAGTGGAAACAAATTTGCAAATATTTATACAGCGTGAACTTGGTTCAAGTGGCACCATCCTGATTGCCCAGCTCTTCAAATGCTGTTGTTCATGTCTTTTGTATTTTATCACCTCACTTCCCAACTTGCAAGTTTCTAAGTTAAGGTCCTGATAATTTAAGATTACTGTGTCAAATAAGAAGTGGTTCAGAATGTTTTCCTCCTCTCCTCCTTTTAAGAAAATGAAGAAATCCCTATCTTGAATAGACTCCCAAGTCTGAGCTCTATGTATTTGTGTTAGCAGAACTTCAATGCAGAAATGCAGTCTGGTACAGCACTGTGTATTTTAGTTACATAATAAGATTTTCATTAACTGCAAATATCACACAAATGCCTACCAGTTGGGAGGATTATCTTGTGGTATTGCAACAGAAGTATACATAGACATATTGTGAAAGTCCAAATAACTTCCTCGGCAATTTCAGTCCAGTCAAACTTGTCTGTTACTGAATGCCAGGGAGGCCACAGGTAAAAGGCACATTACAAATAATCCCATCACAAGAGAAGCTTCAGATGGAGCTCACATCTTATCAGATGGCAGGGGACTTAACCACAGTACTGCCTATTGCCACTGTACAGTCTTCTTCTGGCTAACAGAATTATTTCTGTGTGCCAGAGGTGTGGTGAGAAAAACAACAGATCAAGATCCCTTCAACCATGTTTTCTTTTCTCCTGGTTATATTCATGCCTGGCCTTACACCAAAGAATCTCTTGTCAGAGGTGATTCACAGTACAACTTTCTGCAGGAATCTCTCTCACTCCACAAAGTCTAAACAGAAATGTAGACCCTGAAATGGAGTGGCAAAGGTAAGATTATATAATCACAATTCACATGCAGAATAATTTATCCAAGCAGAATATAATCATGGGCACAGTCAAAAATCATATCCAGATGTGGAAATATAGTCAGTGGCTCTATTCTGAGCTAAAAAAATAACAATAAATTTAAAAAATAATAATAATAAATAAATCATAGGTGCCAAGCCAAAGAATAAGATTTTTAAAAAGAAAAGCTATAAGTTGAACTTTCTGAAGAAACTAACATCACAATATCTATGTCTGCTCTTATCTTGAGCAACAAAATCTCAGCTTTAAGGAAGATCCCAGAACAAAAAGACTACAGCTTTTCCTGTGACTACGGTTAGACTTCAGCCTGCCAGTATTAGAACTACACATGTTATCAGTAAAATATGTATTGGCTGTGTTGAAGCAATAGCTGAAGTTTGACATCAGCTTGTTTGAATTTCTGCTGGCATCTTTACATTTGGATACATAATGAAACTTAAACATCAAATCAAAGGTGGGTACCATGCAGCAGATTTTCACGCGCATCCTTCGCAGAAATGCTATTTTGTCTGAATAGACATTGATTTTAGTAATTACTTCCTCACCACTTACAAGCAGGAAAAGACACAAAAAGACCTCACTATTCAACAGAATCCAAAGAGCATTTAAAGTATTTACTCACTTTCAGTGATTCCAAAAGCAAAGTTATGCTGTCCCAAAGTGATGATTTCATCACTTACTGTCTAAGACATGCTGTGCCATACGAATGGCTACACTGAGACAGACTTACTCTGACAACAGCAGCAGACACAGATAAGAAGCACAAGAGCAGTGTGAAGTGATACTTCACCAGCACATCCCTGAGCCACAGAAGATGGCTTTGTGTTTAGAAGGCTCTAAGTGGCTGTCATTTGTCTCAGCTCTTCTGAGCCCACATATAAGTATAGGCATTCCTACAACGGCACGGCAGTAAGTTTCCCAAAACTATCTTCTTTCTTGTACATTTCCACCCTACCACCCAATAACATTTGAAGCTCTCTCAGTCCTTGTGTTGTAAGAAACTGTAGTTCCTTGTTCCTTAGTCACATTTCCTCAGCTACCCAGGATTTTATAATCTGTCACATCCTCTTTAGAGTCAGGTTTTTCCCAGCCCCAAGGAGGCTAGGTTAGTTGGCTGCTTTTTCCATGGAAGTCATTCCACATATCTGAGTATCCCCGTCACTTTTCACTGCACCTGTTGTAATGTGAAACGAGGAAGTGAAAACTGGAAGTGCACTGAGTTTCAGACAGGGAGACGCAGAGAGTTTTAAATGGATATGATCCTACTATCTCTGGTGCTTAGTCAAGACCAGAAACTTGGCAATCGCAGCCTGCAACTGGCTAATTCTAAATGAATGAACACAAAGACAGGAATTCAGCATATTGGAGCAGCATTTTGCAAGTGCTAATTAACACAGTTAAAAATTTTTAAGAAGCTGCCTGAGCTAAGTAAAACAAACATATTTCATGCATATTCTTTTGGCCATCGTTTCCCAGCTTCCATTCTCTCAAAAAGCTGTCATAAAAGGCTCCCTTCCTGGATCATGCCCTGTTTCAGTTCCACTCATCTTCCCTCCCCCAGACTGCAACATAAAGAAAAAACTTATGCAGTTTCTCTTCCCTAGCTCTTATGCGCCTGGCTTCTGCCCAAAGGTTTTATAGCAAGGAAAATCCCTGCTTAACTTCTTTTCTTAGCCTCTACCTTCCTGACTTCTTCCTCCTGGAATGCTTCCCTTTCTGCCCTGAAGTTTTCTCAGATATGACTAACATGAAAAAAGGAAAACAGGAGGATATGTTCCAGAACAGTAGCTGCAAAATGTAGCAAAAAACAAAAGAACAAAACAACAACAAAAAAACTCTGTTATAATTTAACCACTTTAGAAACAGGCTTACAAAATGCTTCTGAAATAGTCATTTAATTTTATCAATATGGAAGCTGTTTAGTTACCTCTCTTCTTCAGTTTTTAATTTCATCCTGCTCTGCTCAACAAGACGTGTATACACTGAAAAGCTATGCATGTTTCGAAGCTCTGCTTCAGCAACAAACTCCACAAAGCCAAAAGATATCACGGTTCACATACTGGAATTCTCCAAAATCAATCTGTAAAAACATGCAGTAGGATACACATGCTTGGGTCATACACAAGAATAAAAAAAGAAAAGGAACGTGATCAACGTAGAAAACAAAAACAGATTTTGCTAAGGCAGAAATACTTCAGTGCTTTCAGGCAGAAGAGTTTTGCCTATACAGTGCCATAATGACTTTGAAATGAGACATTATCCGTATCATTTTGAGCCGAATGAGTCAGTTTAAAAAACTACATTCTTCCTCAATGCTAATGTTGTGACTGCAAAAAAGAATGTATCAAACTCCTCTCAGTGCCTGTTACTTTGGATTCATACTTCTGTGGACTAATTGTGATTAAAAGGAATGGTCTCTTACAGAGCTGAGTGAATGAAGCAGACACTGTTACCTCCAGCACACAGTGCAGTAACCACCAACACATGCAGATACTGTCTTCACTGGGGACTACATGTGTTTGTGATGTTTCAAAGTCCTCTCGTTAAGCAAAACATGGTTCAGGCCTAAATAAGAGCACTTTGATGACCTGAGATAGGTTTAAAACAGTGTTAAAGGCTCCAAAGATTCATTGTAGTCCTCTCACTGTACATTGTTTAAACATGTTTCTTCTCCTTACACACACAGCCAAGAAGAATGGGCATATTCCATATCATACTTGCTGCAAGCTAAACACAAAGGGCACTGGATAGCATGACCAGAAATCTTGCAGGATTTAATTTACAACCTTGTGTGTTGTAAGCCCCTCGGGATACGAAGCTCTCATGTTTTATATAACTGCAGAAACAACGTGCATACCTATGACACTGTATAAATAACAGAGAATCAGATTAAAAACATCTGTAGACACTCTGGCTGATCTATTGTCTTATTGCCTGCTGTCTCTTCATAATTTTTGATGGCAGACAAGACATTTCACGCAACAGGATTGCTAGTACTGCTGATGCAGCCACATAAACATCTGTAGCAACATGTTAACAAGACACCTGATGAAGAGGAAAATTAAAAAAAATAATAATCATCTGTCCTTGAGGCATGACCTCCTTACAGGTTTCTGCTTGATTTTTGTTTACTTCTTGCCAAAAATGAGATAGGAAACACGGATGACTCAAATAAAGCATTTGTGGAAATTTAGTAGGAGACAGCAACATCTTTTTGATTCTGAACTAAGTCTGTTGTGATACAACTGCTTTCTCTGGCTGCCCGGAACTGTCAACATCTGTTCATCTATTGTAAATTGCTTTTGTGAGAACAAAAATAATGTATGTCCGGAACGTGGTGATAGTCATAGAAGATATAAAGAGATTCATACACTGTGCAAGTATCAAGTATAGAAATAATGCTAAAAGGGAGACAGACTGTTATTGATACCAAGCAGAGAAGGGAACAACTACATTTCCAAGGGAGAGGCAAAGAGGAATCCTAAATTTAGAACCAAATTCAGAACTGAAGCCAAGATACTGTCACCACCAGAGCTGCGTGAACATCTCACAGAAAATCCTTCAACAGTGTTAAACCCAGCTCCTTTAGGTTTAGGAGAAGGAAATAAAATCAGTTCCTTTCATGTGAATTTTCTGTACCCATCAAATTAAAAATCGTTCTTCAATTAAAACTTAAAATTGGAAACACTTTTCCCTCTGCCCAGCTATATGCTTTTTAAGCTGATGGTAAGCCTTTCACATTGACTTCATAGTCAAGCTTTTGTCAGCCGGTCACACCATACATCTGCTGAGTCAAATGAGCCTTGTGTGTTTTTGCAGTACCTCAAGCCACTTTCACAAAAGACAAGCATTAAAAGTCATTCCCTCTGATAAGAAAATTCACTCTTGCCAAGAGGTATTAAGAACAGTTAGAAAGGCAGGAAAATGCTGGAAGTGTAAAACTGCATGAAAACTATTTTGTTCAAAATGAGATGATCCAATATCCCAGTCATATCATTCTACAAGCAAGTGCTTCCCTCTACCTTTCCACATCATTTTCTCAGACCTACCCATACATAATCTGGTCCACTTTGTTCTCTCCTCCCAGGAAGTAAGTAATATATTAACGATACCCTCTGGGGTTGTATTCAAAAATCATGGTGTTTTCTATTCAACTTTCTCCACTTCCTTTTCAAACAAAGGCTTTTAAACCTAATGAGGAAAAAATGGTACAGAACAGAACGCTTGTCCCTTGGCTTACAGGAAGAAGGGTGTGGGCACATATGCATTAAGAGGTACATATAGAACCCCTACAGGTTCAAAGTGGAGAGTATATGAAGCATTTATTTACACTGATTTGTGTGTGTTTGTTCTTTACTTTTTCTTTTCTTTCTCCACATCACAGAACTACATATCAGACTTTCACTCCGAAAATACTTCATCTCATCAAGTCATTCACTTCCTAAACACCTCCCTCCAAAATTTACATCATCTATAAATGAAATCAGAGTGGGATTCAGTTGTGCTTCCCTGCCTGCTTTCCAACCAGAGGACCAGCTTACTCGTAGAAGCTTAGCAGGTATAAGATAACTGTTGCAGCTAGCTGCTGCATTACAGCAGTTATACTTCAACCCATCTTTCTCAATCTCTTCTCAGATCCTATATAGCAACTGACAAGAAAAACAAGAACCTCGGTATATTGCTTAGTATAAGAGAATTGTATTAAATTATGTGAACTGCAACAATAAAGTGTCTTAATGGCTAAAGACAGAAACTCATTACGACTTACACCAGCAAAAAGGACTGAGTCTCTATCATGCTTTTCTTGCTGCTGTAGAAGGAACCAGCCACCAAAGGAGTAGAGAGCTGATGAAGGCAACTGAGTAGCTTTAAAAACACTGAAATTCAAGAGAATACCAAGTTCTGATCACACAACACAGCACAGCACAACCTTTCCAGCTATACACGCTGCTGCAGCATTTGCTTAAATCAGATTGTACTTTCAAATTGTAGCTCACACTGGGAATGCCTTAGTATTTACAAGAATTGCAGGCCATTAGGCCCAAACCCACAGATTCTGTGCTATTGCTTTGTTCACATACCACTTTGTTTTATTTTCAATCCATAGAGAATAGAAGACTCATCATTTAAAATAAATTCCCCAGGAATTCTAGGAACAATTTACAAGGACCACTCAACACAGCCTTATTTATAAAATACATAAGAGTTCCTTGTTTTAAGCCAGGAATTTAAAGAGACAGATCTAGAATCATCCGTTTTAAGGATTTTGAGAATTACTTCAATGAGAAACACAAGCATTTATTTGTTCATTCAGGTTTTTACATTAGAACTTCTCCTTTTACCTTTCTTTAGCATTTAGGGATTCCTTCATCATATGAAATTAAAGCCCTTCAGAAATAATTTTGCACATATGAGGAAGAATAGCAGGTGTGAAGTTCTCGTCCAAAACCAGGAACAGCTCCTACTAGACTTCTATTTTGTTTCCATCTACCATCATGCAACCACCTGCCCCCTTTTCCTCATCAACAAAGCCATTTTCTACTAAAAACCTGTCACAGAAATAAAAATATCACACAACACCAGTTTTTCAGAAGATGACTTAGGAGAAAAGACTGAAAGCATAATGGGGGATAGTGGGAACTTGGAAAAGAACTGAGCGCTCATTTCAACTTTCTGCTACTCCAGTGGAAAGTGATTTTTGCTTTAACTACACCTGTAACATAAATGAATGCTGAAGAAAACAATCAGTCATCAGCCATCACTTTTGCCTAAAAAGCATTTAGAAGTTTTCCATTTTCCTTCCCATTCTGAACAGGACCCAGTCTGAATATTCGCTTCCAAATCAAGCTTTTCAGCTAGGGCTGCTTCTTACTAGTTGCCTACTCCCACATACAGGGAAGAGAGAAAAAACAAAGCGTCACGGTTTCGTATACTTTTTCAAAACTTCTTCCCTGTCCTTGTCTGATCACTCATTTAGAAAATGTGATTGAAAAGCTCTTTCAAGTAACTTAGAATAGTTAATGCATTCATTTGACCAATCACTAATGGAGCTAAAGTCACTTAAGAGCTGAAGAATATGACTCCCCGTGCCTTTTATCTTTGAAGTTCTCAGTAAAAGAATCTTTTTTATCCAGAGAGGAGTTGAGGCATGAAATTACTGCAATATCACTTCCATTCTGTTTTGGTGCTTTCCTTCTGCAAACCAGCTCTACCCTGTACTGTGGCAGCATTTTCCATCATCTTGTCATTCTTCACGTGACTTCATATATTATCACCTGCTTGCATTATTTACCTGGGAATGCAAGGCAAAAGTTTAGCTGGTGAAAGGTTCGTGCCTTTTCCTAGAATAGTAAAATGCCACCGTATAAGCAAAAAAGGCAAACCAAGAAGTATCCCAGGGATGAGTTTCATTTCCTTCAGTCAAAATACGTAATCATTCCCATTCAAATTGAATACAGTTTAAACATACAAAATGCCACAAAAATGCATAGAGAACTGTAACATGCATTCAGCATTAGCAGACAGTGATGAAAAACATCTGTATGTGAGGATACATGTCATGAAACACAAGGAGTCATGTAAACAATGGTCTATGATATACCCTAGTACTATGAATTGCAGGATGTAGGCTTTTAGTCAGATGGCCTCTAGAAGCAGCCCCACTGCACAGAAAGTAAACACCTGTAAGCTTTTTCTTTTTTAAACAAAAGTATAGTACAGCCTACATTATACGAAGAGCCACTTTCTCACATCTTTATGTCACGAAGTATATTTACATTCATCACAGTTTTATGCATGTAAAGTTAGAAAAGTTTGGTTAGTGTTTCAGTTTTGTTAGTTGGCCCATCTGTGTGTAAATTTACCCATCATTCTCCAGAACACAGAGGAAGGCAGACACCAGAATTTTAAACAGACTGATAAGGATTTACCAATGAACCATGCCTACATAAGGAGCATAATGAGTTCACAAATCTATCTTTACATGATAAATAATATGTGAAGCCATCAAAAATATATCTTACAACAGAAAAAAAAATATATAGTTACTTGATTGAACCCCAATTCTACTCTATTTTTAGTAAAAGCAACAACAACAAAAAAGAATTCTCAAATACAGCATAGCAACATTTGAGGAAGATGTATGTAACAGTACTGCAAGATAATCACAGAAAAAGTAAGGGCAAAAGCTCAAAGCCGCCAAGTTCTTTGGCATTTCATAACTACAGTTTCACCAAAGAATAGAGACTAGTAGACTTCCACATGATGATAACTCCTGGAGATCATTAATGATAAATTGCCACATAAAACGTGTGACTACACAAACTCAATGAGGAAGTACTGGACATAAATATCCAAACGACCTGCATGAAAAATAACTGGCAAGATGGAAAGTTCTTTTGTTGTTGTTTTTTATGTATACTGCAAGCACATGAGAAAGAGGTGAGTACAGCTATCCAGGTTTATGGCTTCCTACTGGAAATAAACCCTGATATGCAGTATCATATCACTGTATATGGTCTATCACATTGCTAGATGTCAACTCTACTCCAAATTTTGCACTTTCTAGATCTAAAAATAGTGCTGAACTATCATCACTGAACTAGCATCAATGTTTGGATTAGAGGCTCTCATGATTTCCAAGCAAACTTGCTTTTCTTGTATATATTTCCACAAAGATCCAGAGGCATTTTGAAGAATGCTCACAAAATATAAGTGCTAAACAAATTTAAATTTGTTCTGAACATTTTTGGACCAGGTACACATTATGACTGACCGTACTACACGTGCCCAGGGCAAACCTTTCACTGACCAAGCTATTTTTCCTCAAAGGGAAAAAACAAAACAAAACACAGTGCCCCATATTCCTCTGTAACAAGCTATTATCCCTCACTTTTCTAAGTTTTTAATATGTTTTAAGGGTTTTTTTTTTTTGTAAGTTCTGTAAGTACGGAAGTAAACTGCAAAATTTGCTAGTACAAAAATATTTAAGAGAGTTACGTTCCTGAAGGTAATTTTTGAAATTATACATAATAAAATAGCAAACCACAAACTTGGACATACTTGTAAGTAAAGGCTGTACATATAAAAATGGCTATATGCAGTAGAAAGGATGAGAAGTAGGAAATTACATTTCATGGGAAAACATCTGAGCACACAGCAGCTGGGACAGTCCAGTATTAGGGGAGAGAAAAACAAATCTGCGAGGAGGGACACCAAATAATATCTGGAAGCAATATTAAGTCAGTTAGGCATGACATCAGAAGCAGCTGTTGGTAGTATGGCAGTAGAGGCTGAACCTTTCCATCAATATTCCATTACATTTTGTTGCCATGTGACAGATGGCAGCAGAGGGGCACTCTGACAGAATGGCGTCTGACATGGAAGTACAGATGAAGCAAAGGTGTGTCACTGAATTCCCCCATGCAGAAGAAAATTGCACTTGTTGACATTAATCAGTGTTTGCTGAAATGTTTTTGAGCTCAAATAGTGTATGTGAGCACACTGGTGCATTTCAACAGTAGCCGCAGCAACAGTTGGTCAGCTCTGATGGTGCCTATTTCTATGAGCATGGCATGCAGGTTTGTCTTCATTGCTGGTGAAAATACACATCCAGTGGAGGTGACTGTGTTAAAAATTTGTGTTCTGTAGCTGAGAATTTGGTCTCTTAAATACTGTTATATTGTGCTCTTTGTATCTGTTGCAGCTTCCAAGTCAATAAATAGGAAGCATTACTTTTGGAGTGACCTGTATATATATATATATATGTGTGTGTGTATTTTTATATTTATTATTACAGTAATATCTTACTTCCTTTTCTTAGTTTTTTATTTCAATCCACAAGTTCTACCTTTTTTCCTGATTCTCTCTCCCATCCCACCAGAACTGGAGGTAGGTGAGCAAACAACAGTGCAGTTGCCAGGTAAAAAACACAACACAAATCTTCATGTAGGTGAAGATCTACTGCTTCCTGTTTTTTTAAAGAGCAATTACAGTTTTGGATGGTTCGTTCAACACACAGCTAGCTGTTGCCTAGAACCGTAATATCCTCCATCCATTTTGTGAGGAAACGCCACCACTGTGAGTTGATCTTTCTGGATATAGTTACCAGGAAGACCTAAAAGTGTCACAATTCTTTTGAACTACATCAGAACTTGAAATGGTGGACTTAACTACCCTTCACTAGATCAGGAAGATCAGAAATTCTTACTATGACTGCACTTACAGTCACTCACTTCCTTCTAAAACAAAGGCACGTTGATTTTTCTGTTGAGTTTTAATGCGGCAATGACTCTTCATCCAGAGCTTCAACTATGAGGAAAGAGTTCAGAAGCCACAGCAAGAAGAAATCCAGGTCTGAATCACTGTCTCGTTCTGATTAAGAACAAGTGGATTCTCAAAATGGAGTATTTATGGAAAGAATTTTAAAACTCTGAATTACGAAACTATCTGCCTCTGTGCTGAAGAAATTCAGGGTTGGCACATGTTTCTCATTAGCTGTACTAAGGCTGCTCAATTTCCCTAGAAATCCCCAGTTTCTCCTCTGAAACTGGGTAATCTAGAAGGCCCCTAATTTTAGCTCTTCAGTCAGAAACGGTAGCACATACATAAGCAGTGCTAAGTGAATGCTGCCAAAATGTCTGCAATTATGTGGAATACTAGAACAAATGAGCTTTCTTGGCATTTATATCATCATTAAAATCTTCACAGTAACGCCTGAAAGCAAGGAGGTCTCCTAGATAATGCATCTTGCACATGAAGCATTCATTTAGCCATCCAAAACATCTGGCAGTGAAGTCATGACACAGCACTAAGAGCCCAGTCACATAACCTGTATCAAACTGGTCATACTAACATCACCAAAAAAGAAAAAACCCCAAACACACTCACCACCAATATGCTATCTATCTATCAATGAAGTATTAGCCAACATTCACACATTTACAGAATAACCACAGAATCCAAACAAAACCTTTTTTTTTTTTTTTTCCTTTTATGATTTGTTACTAGTTCCAAACAGGAAGAAGTAGAACAGGCCAAACATATTACATATTTTATCTATCTTTACAACAGAAGTTACACTTAGAAAAGTGGTGCTTTATGCTTTCCTCTGATTTTCTCATTAAATCACTTCTAAACTGTTTTATTGTTTATTGAAAACAGCTTTTAAGATGAGGTAACCAAAAAGAATTAATTCACTGTATATTTTCAAGTTCATAATGTTGATATACTTTCCAAGTAAACCTCCAATTATTAAATCATTATCTGCTTTTAGACAAGTCTCCATTTTGACCCTCAAATTGAAAGAAAACCAGGTGACTTTCTTCATCTCACATATGAGAGAGCATATGTATAAAAATAATACTGAAGGCTCATTCTGAGAAACTCTGTTCTACCTGTGACAGGGATGCAAGTGAGCTTTCATAGTAACGCTGACACATAGAGAAGGTACACGTCATAAATCTCTGCCATTGCAGAGGTCACTTCAGGGAAAAAAAAGCTACTGATGGAAGAAGCACCAGATAAACTAACCTGAAACACACAAGCACAAACAGAAGCGCCTAATATGACATTGTTAGAAAAAACAAACAAAAACCCCACACGTCCATCTCCTGACAATTGTAAGGTCAGGAAAAGAGCCACCTCAATCTGAAATTTTTAGAGAGAGGGTAGGAATAGGAAAGGGACAGAGAAAGGATGGACAGAATGGGTTTAGACCATTAAGTGCCACAAGGTACGAGAAGCAGCTCTAAAACAGAATTAAATTTTTTGTATTATAATCTCTGGAATAATTCCAGCTGGAAATGCTACAATGAAGTTGACAATAACATTCATTTATCTATGCACTTTTATTTTATAGCAATCTTTGTCACTTGCTTCTCCAGTCTCAGCCTTTAATACACAAAAGGTCAGTTCACCTGCATAGGAAAAGCCAGCAATAAAATTCCTTGAATCCCAGTCCATTCTTTGATTTATTACAGCGTGCCTATAAATCAGACAGCCTATAATACTAGAAGCAAATGTAGAAGCAAGTTAAAGCCAATTCATTCTACTGCATGAAAATCCCATCTGATCAGGCCACTAAGATGGGGGCATTGTAAAAACACAAGCATCCAGTTGTAAAATTAAAACAAGCATCCATACCTGCAACTAAATACTAATAGCACCTGCTTTTTTTTCTCCTTGATCTTAAAACCTAGGTCACATCAAACCTTCCAAGTTCTGCCATATCAAATGATGACAAGAATCACCAAATGGTTCTTTAGCATGCTTTGCCATTCCCCATATTACAAACCCTTGTCTGAAAAAACCAAAAGTAAAAATAAATTACATCTTCTGATTTTTATTTATCTCAGTAGCAAGAAGGAACAAAACTGCATGGTTACAAATTGGCAATATGAGAAACCTCAAAGTTCCATCCTCCCCTGGTCCTGTGCCAATTTATAGCTCATTTCAAGCTTCGTTTTAAAGTCACATTATAGGACACATCTTTGTCCTTTTATTTTTAGCTGACAGCCAGCACAGATAGCCGCAATCCTACAGACATGCAGCTAGTAAGAGTAAGCAAGGAAATTATGAGAGACATCGACTGAACAGGTTAAGAGTCAGTCATTATGAGTAAAAAAATTTTAAAAAAACAAAAACAAAAACAAAAAACACAAAGACAAGCCTGTACAAAAAGATTTTGTAAAGCTCTAGGAACACAGCTGCATTTGGAAATTAGCTTCTCACGGTGTAAAGCAAAAATCATGGAAGTCTTGGGCATAAATCTACACCAACATACAACTTCATACAACATACAACAGCACGTTAGACACAGACTCTTGCTCCTGGACAGGCTTGGTGCTACCTGCAGATCACAAAGGCAAAGAAGAAACTTAACTTTATTACAACCCCTTGTGCAGAATGCACAGATTGTGCCTACTCAGACCAGTTCTTTGGCCACATAAATCTTGATGCTTGGAGCAACAGCATGAGACTGACAAGCAATCCTGAACTGCAGAGTAAGCTGCTATGAAAACAGATGTAGGCATGTGGAAAGCTTCATTTCTATGTTTTATGCATTGCCCCAGAAGGTTACTGCCTAAGAAAGTCTGACCATAGAAATGAGAGGCTGGTAATAGTCCACAGAAGCAGCTCCTTTGCATATGTCAAAAGGCACTTGCAGTTTTTAATGAATAAGGCATTATTTATTTTCTAGCCCCAACACAAACTGATTAACAGAAAACATGAGGCAAGCTGTAAGCAAACAGAACCATCTGCAAAAGACAAGTGTGATCTCTATTACGAGGAGGACCAAACAAGTACTGATAGAGGGATCCCAAGTTACTCTAATTGTCAGAGTCAAAAATTTCCAGGATTCAAGAGCTAAATTTTCAGAAAGCACCACTACCAAGGAAAGTACATTTTTCAATTACTGCTTGTCTTCTAATATTGGCTACCTATGTATCCATCACCTTTTAGTTGATGGTCAATACATATTTTAACATTAAAGTTTGATTCAAGCTGAATAATGGTGAATAATAGAACAGTAAAGCCAGATAACAGTGATTATTAGGAATTAACCATATTATTAATTCTAATATTTGGGGAAAAAAAATCACAACATTTTTATTTTTTAAAACTTAACAAAAGTCAGGAATATGTTAAAAGCTTTAGTTCAGCTGATCTCACTTTTCTTTACTGCACAATACTGAAATAGACCAGACTCTCCCCATCCTTTCTGCACATCCTATTAAAGCAAAGCTGCTGGATCAGCTTGGCTGCAGGCTCCTCTGACTTACAGATCCAGCAAAACCTCACTTCCTTTTGGAACAATTCCCTCCTGCCTTTCTCATATTATCAGTCCCAACATAACCACAAAAGTGATTCTCCACTCCCAAGTTAAGATCTGGCCTTTTGACACTTAGTGTCACGCTAAGTAGTTCATTGTCTTTAACAATGTTACCTTTTGATTACTTCCTTGGAAGGCAATAGATCAATCAATACTAATGAGTTTATTCTGATGTAGAAACCAGTATCTAAATGTATGTATTCAAAATTGATTTTCACTTTTACCTTTAAGTTTTTAAGTATTTTTAGCAAGCAGTATTGAAGTGAATGGGTTACTAGGTGTCAATTGCTTCATTACAAATATTAATCGCATTCATGGTTTCTTATTCTAGTGCCTCAATTGCAATTGATTTAAAAGATCAGCAGCAGGATTAGAAGACTGATTCCTATAGCTTTAAAACTAACAACTGGGATCTCCTGTGTCTACAAAAACAATAATCTGACAGAAATAATCAGGCCGTTCATACCACGCTGCCACCTACAGACTACCTAACAACTAATGAGAATTGAACTGACACTACTGCATTTTCCTCAACAAGAGAACTGGTAGGCAGGTAGTTAGGCAAAATGGATTGTATTTTCAATAAGCTCATAGACATCATCTTTAAGATGCATCTTAAAGACTGCTCTCCTTCATCAGCTTTGGTTTAAAATAACCAGTGGATTTAAAGGTTGTTAGGAGATGCACAGACATTAGGAGATTTTACACTCTTATTCTCATTTCCTAAAGAAACAAGCCTTAGAGTGTTCATTTTATTATCACATACGTGCCTTTCAAATAGGTTGAATCAGATAGATTATTAGAACATCATGCTACAAAGTTTTTCAAATCATAATTAATCTAGGAAGTACAGAGCCTTGTCAAGTCAATCTGACCTAACAAACCAAGAAATCTCATGGCAAACAGACAACTTTTGAGTTCCCTACCCTAAGGGATTAAATTCCCCTCGGTAAGATTACACAAGACACTGCAGGCTGACTGTCCCACAAGTATTTGTGGCTACCCCTTAGCTTACGGATTACCACTTCCATGCTGTGCTGGGGTAAATACTATTCCAGGCCAGCAAACTGGCTTTTCCTGATGTCTCAACTTCAAGTGTCACTTAAAACAATAATTAAAAAAAAATTACTGAAAACCACTAATTTTGTGAAAGCTAATGCAAAAGCAGCATGTGCCTAATTAACTGGAGTAAGACAAGCCAGCAGTGACACTAGATTTAACAGATCTTCCTCTGGCACTGTAGTTTACTCACTCAAAATGAATCAAACATTTTCCCTGAAGTTTCCTCTTTCTAGAACTTTAACCCACCAGTATTTCTACTGTAAGCCCAGATTCCTCTGGAATGTTTTACTTGGGACCACTACATGCCAGTATCAGTAGTCATGTCCTATTTCTGACAATCATCCCCATCCACTTAGGACAGCTTTAAGTGAATAAATTCTAGAGTCAAATAACCTGAATAACCATTTTCATTTAATTTAGATCTCTTAGTGTTACCAGTCCTTTACACCTCTCATTTCCCTCATTTAAACAGTCACTACATTTCTCTGAGCCATAGGATGTTGCCCTCTGGAACTGCTAGACAGCTCCAGTTTCTCTGGAACTGCAAGGCAGCTTGCATTTCTGCAGAAAGTTGTAAAGCTTGCAGGCAGCAGTGACCAGCATCCTCCGGCATCACTTGAAGCCGGACATTTCTTCAGTATGAAGCATAAGTCAGATGAATCTCAGAAAGCCTTTCACTGACTTTCCCTTCCAGCATTCTGATGCATGACCAGGGCCATTTTAGCACATTTCTGAAGGCTGCTTGAGAAGCCTGACATTTACTAAGTTCCTGGTGCACTCAGATTTCAATTAGTTTATTCCATTTTCTTCATCTGACAGCAACTGACCTTCTGGATAACCCTCTTCAGAATTCCACATAAGCTTCACCCAGCTCTGTTCTAAAGAAGTAACTTCATGCTTTTGCTGCGAAAGGAAGCTTCAGCAGCCTTGCATTCAAACTTTGTCCCATTACCCATTGTATTGTAGCCATTTATCAGTGGAATGTTTAACGAGGTCAGTATAACTCAGCATAATGTACTCCTAAATATACTTGGTATTGATTTCCTCCACTTCACTGGCAGCATAACGCTGGAGAGACCTCCAAAATATTAATTCATTTTCCAGGTCCTTGTCAATTCCTAAGGCTGATTCTAACAGAAAGATTAGGAAAATGCAATATATCATTTAAATAAATAAAGTATTCCATATCCAGGTGTCCTACTGTTTCTGTCTCCTGGTATCTTTTGTCACACCACAGAACTCAGCTCTGGGCTCCTTGCAGCTATTTGCTTCAACATTAAACTCTATTCAGCACTTGCCTTTCCTTTCAGGTCTTGTCAGTGAAGAGTCTACTTTTCCTTGGTGGAAGGCCAAATCAGTTCTCATCCAGTTGACTGTGAGGACATTTTAAGCTCAGAACTGCTTTCCTCAAATGCTCACAGAAGTGTCTTCCCAGGAAACCTTATCATTAATTTCATAGTTTCTGGCTAAAACATGACAACTAGCATCTGTTCACAAGCCTGCATAAAACACTCCCTATTTTATACAGTCAATACTTTATTCCTTTTATCAGCCTTTGTATAAGATTACACATTCTCATCAAGTTTCAACATAATATTGAAGCAAACCAACCAATGTATTTCAGCATTTCTCAGACACAAAGTGTCATGACTGAGTAGAATCTTCCCCACAAAACCTCCTGACCCCTATATCTGTTACAACCCAATTTAATGTTTGCCAAGTTTTCCATAAGGCTGCATTACACAGTACCAAATAAATAAAAATAGAAACAACATCAAAAAACTCATCTTATTTCTTTCATACCACAAGGGAACTCCAAAATGAAAAGTGATCATTCAGAGACAGTAACACTGGTATATAGAGCTTTCTTTAAATATAATTGGAATCATTACTTATTTTTAAGTACTAAAGATAACATTTCAAGAAGTCAGGAAATGCAAACAATACCAAATGAACAATAATTTCAATTGTAATGTCTTCCATGCATGTTGCATTTTCTGTTTCATTTGGCACGTTAAAAATCAAACTCAAATTAGAAATGTACAGTCAGCACAATCAAATCAGCTTTCTGGAACCTACCCTTTCACATTTTCAAGTATAAATCACTAATTACATGTTAAACTATGTATTTTTAATGTAAACTAGGAGCACTCTCCTTGTCTACTAATTTCAGTGTATTTAATTAGTTACATTGATAGAGGCTTGCCTGCACAGGAAATGTGGATTGAGATCCGTTCTTAATGAGAAAGGAGTGAGCTTCCAAAGTTCTGTAATAAATTGTTCTGCAAACACACTCTGCTTTTCCCCAAATGTCTATCCTTCACCTCTTCATAGCCTCTTTTAACTGCACTCTCCTTCCATCTTACAGCTCACTCTTAAATACTCCTTAAATGATCTCCTAGTAAAAAAGCACAGTCTAATATTTCACAGGTGCATTCATGCTCTCTAGGGTTAATGTATCACCCTGTCATCACCACGGTCAACACATTCCTCACAATCACATTATCAGCTGTTTGTGTTGTTTCAGTCCTTATGGGGTGGTTGGGAATGCACAGAACTGCCGTGTGAAAGATTTCCAGGTGCAAGCTTATAGCTTTGCATCTGTTTTTCTTCTCGTGAGAGTTTTTTCCTCAAACCTTTATAGGATTTCCATGTGCTCCTATTATGTTATCACTAGGATATGAAATATACACAGCCTTTTAAAAGAAGACTTAATACTGTGCAGAATGAAAGCAACATTAGATTATAAGATTAAGGTGATCTTGCCAGGATTTCATTAATATAAACTATAAATAAATTAGTCCAGCCATATTCTTCACTATGATTATTTCATCCAGCATTCTCAGATGTCCTTCACTGCTTTTCAACTCACAGCTGCTTATCTCTAAAAATTCCGTTCCTCTAAAACCTGAGAGCTATCTTTCTTCTAAATCACACTAAAAAGCAACTATCGCTTAAACAACTTCATACATGAAAACTATCAAACAGGTTCTGACAGCAGCAGAGGTTTCATTTAAAACAAAACAAATAAAAACACTCATCCCTACAGAATTTCAGTTCTGGTTGTGTCCTTTCTTCAGGACAGGAAACAAAAGATCTGTTCACAACCAAATGTTAAAGAAGGCACATCTGCCTTCAAACATGCATTGCTTCACACACAGACTATTTTAAGTCTGGAAAACTCAAAACACACTGGAAATATTGTAATGCTCAGTAGAAAGCATGACTTCGCAAGCAATGATTCTTATTTTCCATAGCTACATACCTGCATACATTATGCTTTTTGCTTTGTCTACCATATTTTCACATGAGTTTTACTGAATACATACTAACTTCATCATCTCAAGTGATGCCACAGCCAAGAAACATCTTTTGGCCCACACCTAGGACCCCTGCATTTGCAGATGCACAGCTTTTCAGCACCTAACTTCAAGACTTCATGTTCACCATCAGTCCAGAAGAGGGAAGCTGTCTCAAAGCACAAACTCAACAGTACATTAATACTATTCTAGATTACTGTGAATAAGGGAGAATGATTCTGCAAGTACAGATGCAAAACTAGACTATTAAATCTCATTACTCAATAGGGACAGTCATCACAGAAGGCTATGACTGAAATCTTGTAACGTTTTAGGATACAAAAACCAACAACAGTGTATTCACGTGCCTCTTTCAAACCCTATGCATCTCACTCGTAAATCTAAAGGAGTTTCATTCCATCTGAATTTAAAAAGTCTTCTCCCATCCATTACAGAACTAACTGCAGATTTCCATGGTTATGGAGATAAATAGAAATGTAATGACAAATTATTATGCTTTGTCACTGAATTATCACAATCAGTCTCTCTGCTTCTCCTACCTACAATATACTTTGTTTAATGTTATTCTTTCTTCTGTGCATAAGGTAGGCAAGTATAAAGAACTGGCCTACTCTAACATCTCCAAGTACTTTCATTCTGAAGAACTGATTTACGCACTGAAGCTTAAAGGTGAAAATTCTGAAATTGCCTTGAAATCCTGAAGCTGCTGCTTCTGAAGCTGCTCTGAAACAGCCCAGAAATTCTAAGGTGTATCAGATCAACACATCAAATTCTTTTGAAAAGTCAGCATCTAAATTGCACTCTCTCCGGTGAATACAATAGACATGCTTAAGATTTACTTGTAGGTAGCAAGCCTTGCATCTCTTCTTACTCAGCCAAACAGCAGAAGCATTTTTAGTAGCTGCTATGTTACAAAACAAGACTTAATTAGAATTAGATCATGCCAAAATTGGGGTCCAGAAGATTTACACTCTGCCAGACTGCATACAATACTCCCATCTAAGCTAACAAACAAACTAAATTCCTAAAGACACATTCATACAAAATGTTTTGAAATTCTATAGGACTAACCCCGCTCTGAATTTCTGCCTGTCACTTCACCACTCCCTGACAAATAGCTTACAGTTACATTATTCATTACACATTTTTAGATTAGACTACACGATCCTATTTTTACTACAATTTAGAGGAAACCTTGTATGAAGTCTTAGGCACTTAAGAAGAGAGAAGGGATTTATTCACAGAGACCTATTTTCTTAAAAGACTGATCCGACTTGAACAACACTGAAACTATATGATTTATTTAAAAAAAAAAGGGGGGGGGGATAAAATTGCCATCAAGTCCTTTAAAAAATGTTGAAACGTAACTGCAAATTTTAAGTACAAAAGAAATTTTGCAGAGTTCTCAATATGAAAATCATTTGAAACTGTAAGGGAATTGTTATGTGACAGCCTGAACTGATGACTGAACACCTGGTGAAGTGAATGGCTGGCTCAGGAAGCAGAGGTGCAAGCAATTCACCTGTGCTTCCAAACTGACCATTCATTCATTTTGCACACACATCCCCATCAGAGTAAGGATGCTGAGCTCTAACAATGAAAAGCACACTTCCATTTAAGCAACACTAGTTTAGTTCTTGCCAATTGACTAGTCAATCACTTTAATATGTAACATAATGCCTTCTAACCAAGAGCAACACCATTCCCATTCACAAAATAACTTACCACATCCTAGAGGGGAAAAAACATCAAGTGAGACCATACATTACACTGTTCTGTATGGAACTAATCAATATTGATTTTTATCTGTTCAGGAGATGCTCACTTTTCTCTGTAATTCATACTTTCGAAACTTGGCTGAGTAGTTCAGGGATCCAGAGAAAGCAACCAAAAGACCAAACTTACGTGCAAAAAATATAAAACAGATCTAGACAAAAGACTAACCCTGCAGAAAGGGAAGGAGTGGTAGCTAAACAGCCTCTTAAGCCAGTTGGTAACACAAGAACAAAGCAGAATTTGAGATGTGAGGCTTCAAATCTGTCTCACCTATGCTGAGCTGGGAACACTACCTAGGAAAGGCTATAGGCATAATAGGCATAGCAGCAAGCTCCTTAGGGAAAAGTCTGGGATAGGCTAGATGTAACTTCTAGATAAGGTATCACAAAAGGAGGCTGTTTGTCTGAGAGGTAGTTTTTGTTTAGTGAACAGGCTCCTTGGACAAATTAGATTGGAAAGGGACAAGTTTCCTGAGGTATGAGATGGAGCCTGGTCAGGCAGATACATCCTGAGATCTAGGTTGAGCTAGATTAGGAACTGGCTCTAGGAATGCAGGCTTCAGAGACCCTGTTCTCTGAGGGCCTAAGGCTTAGTGCAGTTTAGCTGGAGTATTTTAGAGTGGGATATACTATCACATTATAAGATCTGGAGGTCCACTGTGCTAGATTTAGAAGTGATGAGTAGGAAGATCTTCAAGCTAGGGAGCAGTGAATGCTAGTGGTAGCTTAAAGATAATATCTTGGAAGGAAAGAACCAAGTAGAAAGGGGAGATGTTATATAAGACAAGCACCCCTTGTAACTGCACCAGTCCTCAAAGGAAGCATAGTACTAAAACTCATTCTGAATGGAAATTAAGGTACCTTAAGCTAATTAGCAAATGCCCTTGTTTTTAACCCTTCTCTTCCCTGCTTCAGCTACTTTTTCCAGCAGAACATCATGGAACAACCCATCAGGTAAGGGGTTTTCCACAACTTCAGAAGTTTTCCTGTAAAAATCCATAAAGATCTACATGGGTATAATATTGTAACTGCCAGCATACCAGCAGCTGTTTGTAGATTAATTTATGAAAATTGTTTGAGAAACGATTGCTGTAAAATCACTTCAAGGTAGTATTGTTGCTTTCCTTTTTGGGAAGTACTTGGCAACACAGATGATCCAGCAATAGAAACCAAAGCTACTAAGTTCAACATGAAGTTGAAATAGGAAAATAGAAATTTACTAACATGCTTTTTTAAATCTGTAGAGAGTTTGTAGCTCACTTTTCGTCCCAATAAGTTTAATAAAACTTACTGAATAAAATACATGTAAAGGGTAGTTGAGGAAAGTAATATTTAATTATATTCTGATCTAGTTTGTCTACACTTTAAGATTAATTACTATAAAGTTTACCCACTGCAGATGAAATTTACTGTTTGGTTTGTCAAACACTTTAGAATTTCCACCATCTCTATTTGCTAGTACAAATAATAGACACCCTGTACAGCAGGGCCAAAAGTGGTTTAGAGACCATAACATTCTCAGATAACTATGAACACTCATTCTAACTCACTCCAAACAGGAATACTCTTGCTGATGATAACCAGCTCACTACACTGAGACTAAAATAAATTAAAAATTCAACATTGTCATTTTCTTTTCTGCAAGCATTTTCCCCTTCCCCCCAGAAACATTCGTACAGTATGGCAGAAATAACAAACAAGATGTCATTTCTCTGGAGCAGGTCACATATGACCTTTGCTAAGTTTATCACCTATAAAAACCACGTATATTCTGCAGAAATAGGTGTTCTTCAGATGTTTTTGAAGAGCTATCTAAAAAAATAAAAACTTAATAAGGGTTTACCTTGCTTAGACATCTTAGAATTTCAGTTACCACTATCTATTTGAATCTTTAAATTCCTTTGCATTTAGTTCGTTATAAATAACAATGTTTATCTTGGAAATATTCTCACAGTGCACTGTATTACATTTACTATTAATTTATTATCAGGTGTTTGTATGAAAATTTGAACTGATGAACTACAATGAAGAACTGTGGAAACAGATTTTACTACCAGTACAAGAAAAAAAAAAATGTAAACAATAACAGTATGGATAGATGATGGACATAAGGATATTTGTTGGTTAGACATGAATCATTATCATGTTTTCTGCTGAGGACTGGCAGCAGTTCAGCACTATACAAAATAAAAAGAATAGGAGAATATGCTTCAGGCTATAAGATGGTTTGGGGATTTTTTTTATCATTATGACTGTTGCATAGTAAATTTGATGTACTAGCAATGATAAGCCTGGGAGAAACTAATTGTTTTAATGAATAATTTGAATTAAGATAGATTACTAATTTGTTTATAAAATATGATAGACTTCCATAAACATGATATAACTGATCTTTAATGGTATTCTGATGCCAGTCAATGTTTGAAAGTGATGAGAGATCAACATAACTAGGCTCCCAAGTCCATCTCTAAGAAAACTGTAAGAAGTGTTTATTTATGAATTTGTTTACAAGTGACATATATAGTTAGCAGACCAGTATCTCAGCAGCATCTCTTACAGATGCTACAAAGACTCGGTACTTAACAGCAAAAGATAGACATGCACTACTTGTCTAATTAAGTGCTTATCAGGACCCGTCAGAAAAAAGTAAGTAGATAAGTTAAACCTTAGCTTCGTTACATATTTTGAGTATAAAGACCTGTGAACTCTCATCACCAATTAATTTATATACAAAAGAATGAAATATGGGAGAAATGAATGTTAACAAGCACTGTTTGTCTAAGGAGAAGATGATTTCCAGAAGAAGCCATAGGAAATCCTTCCTTCCTGCCTCACAAATAAAGCAATCAACATCCCAATGAAATACACAGACTCTTCTTGGACTAACTATTTGTCACCTGGCATTTATATTTACACAATTAAAGTAGCTATGCTGCAAATTTATTATGCATCATTCCAGCATGTCTCATCCAGCAAGGCAATTTTATGAACCCGCATACCCCCAACTGATGCACCAAGACTTCAATTTTTTTCCTCTTCCAAAATGAATGTTTCATCATCTCTTCATTGTTAAGCAAAGAAACTCCCACTTGTTGCAAATGAATCTTATAGCAAATCATTCCCACAAAATGAAATAACATTGTACCCTATCTGTACATCTTGGTTATAAACTTAAAATCAGTAGAGCAGCCTACCAAGAGAGTTTGTAGTGCCTCCTTTCTTGGAGATGCTCAAAAGCCACCTGGATATGGTCCTAGGCAACCCTCTCTCAGTGGCCCTCCTTGAGCAGTGATCATGACTTTTCTAACAAAGTTGCTCAGAGATGGCAGCTTCCCACACACTGAAGGACTTGTAAATCCATTGTTCTTTTTTGAGTACTCTAAGGCTTACAAAAATCATGCAAGAACAATTAGGGATTAAGACCGTCAGCTGCTGGGCTCTGTACCTTCATTCAGTTGTTGAGATGTGTATTTTGCAGGTATTGTGGGAAAACTCAATGGTTCTAAGCAGTTTTATCAAGTTGTTCATGCTATTTCCAACCATTGTAAAAGCCTCAACTTCCTTCTTTCAGACTTTCTGCTTCATCACTGGAAGATGCATCATACTATCCTTTGAGAAACACATGCTGTGCTGAGCAAAGGCTGTTCAAATATTTATTATAGTCATAAACCACCTTGGACCAACAGTAATACCTGATGAACACGAGGAGGTGGTAGTATGGAAGAAGCTGCAAAGGCTGTTTTTTTCTAAAGGACCTAAGACTTCAAAAGCATTATTGTATCTAGAGCCATATTGTGGTGATTACACAATTCTAAAGTTTAAACTGGAAGATGTACAAGAGATCTACCTTTCCACACCACAGAAGGGCTTGTGACAGTCATGCTCTCCTCAATCTGGAAACATGGAGAGTTGGCCACAAAAACTGCAAGTCATCAGAAAAAGGAGGGAGAGGAAGCCATGATAATAACTTATTCTCTGCTTTCAAAGCAGAGTAAGACTCAAACAAGTGCAGTCACTACCACAAATATATTAGGTACAATCTCTTGGTGCTGAGATTTCTCCTTCAAGGAACTGCAGCTGTTCACTGCCTCCTGTGAAACAGTATTACAAGAAAAGTCCAGTGCAGATCATAAGAGCATTGGCAAGTCAGAAATCACAATATGAAAGCACGTAACAAATAAATGACAACTAAAGAAGCTAAAAGATGCCAAGACACTGCTGTGGTAAAAGTAGACAATGAAAAATTATATGAAACTGTATCCCTTAGAAATTTATGAGAGATGTTTTTATAGAAACAAGATGCCATCTCTAAATTTACAATTACTTACACTAGTAGTAAAATCATCACATTAGTCCTGAGAACATGAGAGGCCTTAGTGCTTGGGTTAAGTCCTGGTTTATTTTCATGAATTACAGTTCATACATAGAGCAAGCACACAGATGTATGAAGTCACATCTGAGAGAATCTGTTGCTTTTGTAAAAGCTAGGATGAATCCTAATGTTGATTTCCATGGGAATGCACAGTGCCAATGCCCTAATCCTACAAAGTCTGACTATGCATACTCAAAATCAAATACAAGATTTCCACAGTGGAATAAAATTATTTGTGCTTATGCTTAGATGTGTACGTTAGGGCTTTGTTGAATATAGGTCTAAGTATTGTAGCTTGCTGAAAATGCTTTTTTGTTTCAGCAGGTCATTAGTAAGAATTCTATCTTTATTTTAATAAAAAGTCTTCAGAACTTTTCTACAAGTAGGATATACTCAGATGTATCTGTATTTTTCCCCCTCATCTTAAGCATAATAGGAACATGAAATATTACCCTGTCAATATATATTCTAAATTCATTTCCTCTTACTACCATAAATCGTTAATTGATATAGAAGACACTTGAATAGAAAAACATGTTAAAAATCTAAACAAAATATATCAGGAATTGATCATCTTTAAATTAAAAATAATGAAATATTGATCTCTTCAGAAGCACATAAAGATTTATTAAATCAAAGGGCATGTATTAATGAAAGCTACCTAACATAATTTGCTGACCAGCCACATAAAACAATGACCTACGTAAACAATTTGGTAATTACTGCAGGAAGTGTCATTTAAAATTGAAATCTGCAAAAATAGTGCATCTGAAGAACCTCATTGAATCTGCTTGTTTACTGCCTCTTAATAATACTTCAATAACATGCCTAGTTTGCACATTAAAATGTTATATGTATATCCACAGGTGTAATTTACTTACTACCTTAGCAATTCCTGCATTAGCCACATAGAAAAATGTAAAATCACCACTGAAAATGTATAGGGGTAGAGTCATTTCATTGTACATGTGATTAACACCTGTAGGCTGGATTCCCTGCTGTTCCACTAGTTCCCCAAAAAGTATGCTGACTTCAGCCAAGTGAGAAACTAGCCTTGTTTTTGTGGGTATTTTTCCCCCCCTGTAACCCAATAGAGGCAACTTAAAAATATAATTGAGATTTCCTAGAGAAATTATTAATAGTGTATTACAACAGTTGTGTTTTTAAACTAAACTGTAAAATCTGACATTAAAATAATTATTAAGTCTTTCAGTAACTCACACATTTTAAGCACTGTAACAGATAAATTACAGAGCCTTAGCTATTCATAAAACTTCATATATTAAAGCATTTCCTACAGCCTTTACTGCCACTGCTTTGTCCTTTACCAGTTGAAGTAATAGCAGAAGTAACGCATTATGGCTGCACTTTCCACACAAAACACAAATTACTGGATAAAGTAGGAAAAAGCTCAAAACTATTTTCAGCAGTGAGAGAGGAACTAATAACTCAAGGAACATGACATTTTTATTAAGCACCATGGTCTAAGTTTCTTCAGGAACAAGCTTTAATAATTTGGTTGTACATTGCTCTGAAGGGATTAATATTATTTACTTATAAGCACGGCTTAGAGCAGAATTGCTAACACATCCTGCACACTTTCACCAGCTCTGTGCCTGATTTAGCTGCGAATAATTCAGAAGATTCATCACAGAGTGATTTCCCAACTATCTATGTGCCTCCAAGCACACACAAGGGAAAACTCTACTGACCATTAAAAATGGCCTTTAATATTCCAGCCCACCTTTTGAGACGCTTCCCTAAACTAATGCAGAAAAGCTGATGAAGATTTCCCTGTCTGTCCAGAAAAATACCACAAATTCTATATTTTCATGTACAAAATGATCAAACTGGGACTATCTTCCTTAATAATTGCTGATGTCCATATGACTTTCACTCTTTATTCTTCAAGCTTTGTTACATATTTGATAGCATTCCTGAATGCTCATTGCTGATAGAGAAAAGCAGACTTTTAGTAAAACAGCATAATTGTCAGATTTCTGAAGAGTGCATTAAGATAAAAACAACATACTCATTGTAAGCGATCTTAATGGATCATTGGTAAGACTAGCCTTGTTTAAATTATAATATTTCAGAATTCCTTATAGAAATAATTCATCTTAAAGATACATCATCAGCTTCAAACTCCTACAGGAGCTTGTAACTTGCTGAATTAATATCTACAGCTACAACAGAGTAGAAGGGACCTCCCTGTTTTGTATTTTGTTTACTTCTGTGCGTAATTATCAGGATTCATGTCTAAGGGAGTTCAACAGTTTTGAGTACATACAGGCTTAGCTTCTTCCATTGCTATATTGGGAAGTTAAGCAGGAAATTTAAGTGACCAAAAGTATTTCTCATTTCATTGAATGTGTTTGGTACTTCATCAGCATAAAATTTGATTGTACTCATGCTATAAAAAAAAAAAAAGGTTTGTACCTGTAATTACTCCCTTCTACAAAAGGCTATAGTTCCTCAGTGAAGATTTGTACTTGAAAAATAAGGTAACTACCTATATGCAAGGAAGCATAAAGAGAACAAAAGCTTGCAATAAGGCTACACAAAAGTGTACATGCAAATTATGACAGGGCAATACCAAACTATTCCCTATATAAAAAGGAGTAGAAAGTTCTCTTTGAATAAATAAATATCTCAGGGATTAGGAGAAGGAAGTTGTTGACCTCAGCCAAGAATGAGGAAATCAGCTGTGACTGATTAGCAAACAACTGCCTCATTTATATGAACTAAATGTACTGCAGAGAGTCACTCTGGTGATTAACTAGTTTGAGCCTGCTGATCATCTAAAGGTCTTCCTTGACACCTGATAAGCTAGATCAATAGAACTGATGATTTTTCCATGTTAGATAGCCAGTGGTGAAAGATGTTGTCAGACAGAAAAATAATGGCTGGTGACAGTTGCTTCTTCTCTGCATTTACAATGTTTACAATCCAGACACACCCCAAACACTCTCCCTCAAAGTTACCCCCAGTTCTGTAGGAGGTACTTTGCTAGTAAAGGACATGGTTACTATTCAAGCAAGTCAATAACAGCATTTCAGAAAATTAGAAATAAATAAATCAGGACACCGTTAATAGCGCTCATAATACCAAATACCACATTAATGCACAACATACAGAAAATAGGAACAAATACAGGGAAACAGCAAACTAAATTTCCAGCCTAAATGTGTAGCTGATTCTATTTCATCAATGAAACATTTTGGGGCGAACATGGAAGGTAGAAATACTTGTTAAGGGTTCATGATGGCTCAAGCCAGTATGTGACCAAAAGGGTGAGATCCCGTTTTCTCCTTCCTTCTCATTCCCAGCCACAGGTCTCTCACCGCTAATGCTTTGCACTGAGTACCACTTCAGATCCACATGCATGCACACAAAAACATAGTGAGCTGATTCAGCTCACAAACCTGACAGAAAGCTGTTTATTTTTACTGGGTCAGCAGGGAGAAACTTTCTTTCAGTAATGGTGTACTGCTAGATTACTTTGGATTGAAACATATCACTCCATTTTATCCTGAAGGTGTACTTGCAGGAGATACTAGGTTCACTGAAGTGATCTGGGATAAAAATAAGCCTCCAAAAGAGCGAATACTTAAGCCAGATTATTTCAGCAATCCAGTTCAAAATACATCCTAAAAATATATTACACTGGCATATTAAAAACAAGCCATTAAGGGAAAGAGAGCTTCTTAACCCAGCTTTCTTGGGAAAGCCAACATCTAGCAAAACTACACCTTTCACATCCATCCTCTGCACTTTCAGATAGTACAGAATCAATTTCCTTCACCGGTAGGCATGCTTTGGTCCACATTCTTTCCACTTCACTCATGATTTTTCTCTTTCCAGTATCTCCTAAACTATGACTGAGTTTTCAATAGAATGGCTAAGCCAATCTAACACCATTTTGCTACACAACACAGCATCCTTGCTTCGCTCATCCAGTTCATGAGCAAGCAGTTCCACACTCCTTCACCTGAGTTTGGGGAGAAATGCTTCAGCTGCAACCAAACCACAGAGTATTACTGACATTTTTGTCAGATTAGTTGTCTCTGGCTTAGTGAGTAGAACTGGTTTATGGCAGGATTAGACAAACACAGCAGACAGCATCAGGGAGGTAACAGGAACGTGTGACCAAGACAAGATGGAAACTGAACTGACCACTTCAACAGCAGTAAACCACCAGACCAGTGCAACCTCAAAACAAGTAAAACAAAACCACACCCTGAGAGAGGATAATAACTAACAACTTGCTTGCTGTTAGCTGTGGTATTCTGCTCAACAAGTGGTATTGTTCAAAGAAAAATTGTTCAAAGAAAAATCACCTTCTATATTTTCTAGGTTTAAAAAGTATAACCAAAGTTGTGCAGCCCCCAGTAAGAAGCTCACCTCCACAGTAATGAAAGCAGTAGATCTGCAAGAGAAATAGTAGTAGTAGTGAGGAATACAATCTGCATCTCCCTTAAAATTTATAGCAGCAAGTGAGCTGTGGTATAGCTAAAAACTTGTATCTTTGGCCTAAGATCAATACAGGACTTTAACAGAGAAAAACTTCTTCCCCTTCCTCTGACCCTTCCCTGAGCTGCTGATCTCTAACTGCCATCTTGAACACATGGACCTCTACTTGCACTGAATGTGTGGGGGCTCACTTCTCTTCTGGTTCCTTACTGGGAAAAAGCAGCAATGTTACTGGCAGTGGGGAAAGAACACAAAAGCAAGACAACCACAAGGATAACTATCCCAACCCTGTGAGGAGGCCAAAGGAAGACAGAACAGAGAAAAGGTAATGTAACACAGTCAGTGACCCAGTTATGGTCAGAGCACCACAAAACAGTGCCACACATACAACCCTATCACTGCAAGAACAGTAAACACATTGCATACATTTAGAATTACAGAATAGCATACATCACCATATGCTATAACCACCCCGTTTACAGCAAGGATCCTTCAGTTATGTGAAATCTGAAAAAGGGATCAATTATTGGCTGGATTTAGTCTGATGAACAAACAGGAGGGTGACTGTCACAGGAGATAAAACACAGCTACTTCCATCTTAACACCTGCAACTTTACTTCTTTTAGAAGTGACTGCTCAAAGCATAAGGAAGCAACCTGATTGAATTGTGCCTTGGAAATTCTTCTCTATATACAATGTATTTAGACCTGTATCCAAGATTTTTCTTCAGTAAAAGGATCAGGTAAATCTCAGCCTTGTTAAATTTTACATCAGATCACCTGACATCAATTAAGCTACAAGAATAACTTCTGTGATTTATCAACATGCCATGTGAGAACGTAGTAAGAGACAGAGTCAGCTCTGAGGGCGCTTGCAATTCAGCGATGCATGGAGTACTGCCACCTTTTGGTCCTTTTAAGCAGTTCCATCACTTTTTGAAGCCTCACTCACATATAACGCTTCTTTTTTTCTGTAAAGGCCTTCTGTCTTGGAAATTATTTCTCACTTCTTTTAACTGAGAGGTATGGAGGAATATCTGAAAGGTTATTCAATATCTTTTGTTGTACTTCCTTACGAGGTCACTTTCTCGGTTTACAAGCAGACCTTTTTAAACAATACTGAAAATGCTTTGTGTTTGATTAATGTAAAGTAAAGAAGTTAGAGTTTTACTCAGACTCACAAGAATGCTGCTATACATGGCAGCAATCTTCAGCTATTGCTATCTGGAGCAAAGTTATTTACTATGTCCTTAAAAATATGTCACATATAATCAACACCAATATCCTTGTTACAAAACAAGACATATTGAAAACCAATATCATAGGCAAATGACGGTGTCTAATATGATGCAGAAGTCCAATATCCAATCATTCCAGCCAATACTTAATGTGGAGAATTTTATTCTATCCTGAAAACAGACTAGTCTCGTATTCCTCCAAAGTCTACAAGAATTCTGAACAGAAAAACATAGGCTGAAACCTTTCAGATTTTACTTACTACTTTCCTGCATAAACTACTGAATTTCACATAACTTCCCATCCCATACACAAACATACATAAGCCTTACACACAAGTCTTTCTAGGGAGAAGAGGAAAAAAAATCCAGTTCCATATGTCCTACTTCTCAGATTGAAGTAGAATAGATAACACTCTGCATTGTCAGACAAGAGGGGAGTACAACAGCATAATTACTTATGGAGAGCAACCCTGTGGAGAAAGATTTGGGGTGTCCTGATGGATGAAAAGCTGGACACGATCCAGCAGTGTGCACTTGCAGACTGGAAGGCAAACAGTATCCTGGGCTACACCAAAAGTGGGATGGCCAGAAGGGAGAGGGAGGCAATTGTCCCCTTCTACTGCACCCTTGCAAGGCACTATCTGTAGTACTGCATCCAAACCTGGAGCCCCCAGTACAGAAGGAATATGGAACTGTTGGAGCAGGTGCAGAGAAAAGTCAAAGTTTATTAAAGGGCTGGAGAACCTCTTCAGTGAGGAAAGGTTGAGTGAGCAGGGTTTGTTTAACTTAGAGAAAGGTCTGATGTCTAGTAAATGGGAAGGTTGGTAGCCCTGCCTGGCAGGGAGATGGGAGACTCATGATTCTTGAGGTCCCTTCCAACCCAAGCCATTCTGTGATTCTTTGAGACCTCATCATTGTTTTGCAGTATCTGAAAGGAATTTACAAGCAAGAGGGAGATCAACTATTTACACAGTCTGATAGCGATAGGACAGGGGGGAATAGCTTTAAACTGAAAGAGGGGGAGACTTAGGTTAGATATTCGGTGGAAATTTTTTATTCAAAAAGCAGTGAAGCACTGACACAGGTTGCCCACAGAGGCTGTGGGTGTCCCATCCCTGGAGAAGCTCAAGGCCAGGTTGGATGGGATCCAGGGAAGAAAGATCTAGTGGGTGCCAACCCTGCCCATGGCAGGGGGCTGGAGCTGGATGATCTTTAAGGCCCTCTCCAACTTAAGCCCTCCTATAATTCTATGGTGCCAGTTTAAATTATTCAGTACTCAAAGTCACCACTCTTCATCACAGGTGTTATAACATTTCTGGGAAAGAAGCTTGGGATTTAAAGACACGCAAGAAGGAGATTTGGGTTCTTTTGACATCTCTTACTTCTCCTTCATTTTTCTTATAATATTACATCCCTCTAGGGAAAAAGAGACTCCTCATGTAGAATCCTAAAGGGTACAGGATATTTTTTCTAGTTTAGCAGCAAATACCTCTGCAAAATTGCTCCCTTTTCACAGAGGTTAAGAGGTCAAGGATTACTATGACTATTGCATTAGACACTTACAGTTACATTTTCAAAGCTATGCTTACATTGGAAACACAAATCCTGTTATTGTTACAGGATTAGCACAAATAACTTTCCAAATGCTGCTTTCAAAATGGAGCCAAGAAATATTTGTGTGTACTTTCTGGAATTAATGTAGGCTGTGATTACTGGCCAGTCTTATGACAGTGTTGCTGAATATACATCTATTGATGTACTCTCTATAGACACTCATTCAAACTTGTCCTGTCCAAGCACTAAAGAAATCCAGACATTAAAATAGAGAAATAACAAGATGTTGGTTTCAACTTACCTCTTCCTTTGCCATTGATTAATACAATCCATCTTAGTTCTGTTAAGACTTCTTCTAGTTGTCTCTTAGAGCTAAAGAGAAAAACAGATAAAATAAAGACAAAACTTCGTGATAGTATAATCTTGGCTTTGCTTACTTTCACCAGAAGCTTCAAACCCGTGCTGCAGTGGTGGAATCAGCTAGATTTCCTGGTGCTTGTACTACCAGTTCCCCAGTTCATGCAGCCCAATTGTACTTTTTCCTCCTAATCTAAATTAAAACAAGTTTAAAAAGAATCTTCTTAGCATGTTTTTGCCTGAGGCAATCATACAATTTTTCTTCTTCTGTTGCTGCATAGCATCCATGACAATCAGAGTGCTAATTTCTAATTGTAAAAGCTTAAAATTTCCTCCATTTGTATATGAACTCTTAACCCTAAATGGGCCTTTTAACCACTGTTTTAACCTTTAAAATCTTTAATTATGTTCTTCACAAGGAAATAGAGGAAAAGTATGTTTCATGAGAAAGAAAACAGTTTCTGTACTGTGATTACACTGAGATATGACACACACTGCCTATCCAGCATTACCGAATCAGAAGCATCTCCAGACGTGCCTTGGCACAGATGAAAAAAAAGAGAAAGCCTAAAATCTGGATCACACTAACAGATATTTTCAGAATTTTAGTTCCAGCATTAAGTGTTTAATTCTGCATTTGACCTATGACAGACTCCTATACATACCCTGATTTGATTTTTATTTCTGGCAATTACAACTCTTTTTTTGCCGTTTATGCAATAAATTAGGCAGCTAGTTGCCATCTGTTTCCTGTGTACCAGCTAGGAAAAAGGGCCTCTTCAGAAGAATCATTCAGTCACTTGTGTTGAATTCCTGCCCTAAGTCACCCCCTGGGTGGCAGGAATGTTTTTTCTTGAAATAGTCATGAGCAATTCCAGAAATTCTCCTAATACAGGCACCTGTCTCCAAGTGCCTTGAATTAGACAGTATAAAAAGCACACAAACCTGCAAAACAATACCTGTCTTACACAAGTAACCCGGCATTATCCCACTGTCGTTTGTTTGTTTGCTTTTAATATTAAGGTAATTTATGGCAGAAGTCTTCTCTAACATTGTCACATTCACATCATACATAGAGCTGGCACATAGTTGATGTAGAACACCACACAGCACATTTCATCTTCATGACTACATTTGTTACTGACCTTAGCTTTCATCTTCCTCTTTTGTCAAAAGAAATTCTAGGATTTAATTATAATCCAGCCAGAAAGAACAGAGATTATTTCATCATTAATTAATGGCAATTTCTCTTGTGCTGTTACGGTATGAATACAGGCACACTCCAAAAGTCTTACAACCATTTGTGTAAAGGTTTTTGAAGTGATTAAATACCAAATAATCTTAAAGAGCCCACTTACAAAATTCATACCTCAAATGCTTTTATCAGTGTTGGAAGATTTAATATTTTCAAGCAGCTAAACTATAAGTCTTCACAATCCTTAACAGCATTGGTTAAAGTACTATATCATTCATCAGATAAGGATAGAAACTACTTAATTTAGTATGAGTAGCTGACAGGAGGTAGAAGGAATATTTTCTAGTATAAACTGAACCAGAAATAGCATCATCTAAAGGAAACAGAACTGCAGGGTAGTAGATATTAAAGAGGGAAAATGCTTGCATAATGGTAAGTGTGAAGAAGAACATTCAGAGCTTCTGCACAAGTAATATTTTTCACACAGTCTTGGCTGCAATTCAAGACTACAGACACAAATGTATTCATAAAAAAAAAATCAGTCCCCTCCTTGTATGCAATTTAAAACAGAATTAACAAATCCTTGAATATTAACCTAATAGTTACAGGCTACTTACTACAAAACTTCACTGATACAAGGAACAACATTATTTTGCTATATTGTATAAATACATTTGGTCTGATGATGTGTAGAAAGCTATAAAATAGAATATTATGTCTCATTTAGTAATAAGTAGAAAATACTAAGGGCTTCAACTTTTAAAGATGAGGCAATAATTTAGCTCCCACTCTTGCAAGATAAATACACGTTAGCTCTCATAAACAGTATAAAAAAACTCTGTGTAGGAATGTTCACGTGACTAAATCATAGACACATCCATGAACTTAAAAGAGCAACAGCCTTAAAAGGTACGTTGATGAAAGAAGCTCTACAATGAAGTATAGAATAAGAATCTGTAATAAGTAGACCAGCCCTCCACAGAACCTGGAATAAAATCAAGGACCTTAAATTGAAAATATGCTTTAAAATAATTCTGAATACAAAAATAGCCTTCAGAACTGTTTCAGTCTAGCATTTCAGCTTTTTAAAGTTTCCCTTTACATCTGTGTAGTGCTGTGACACAAGGGAAAATGCAACAGCAATAGCAGAAGAGCAGAGTTCTAGGCTGCAACAAGCAAGAATATGCTTAAATGCAACAGCCACAAAAACAAAGGCCAAAAAAACCCACAAAAACAAAAAACCAAAAACTGCTTACCCTCAGAAGAGCTCAAGTACACAGACATCTCCAACAAAACACCCCAACCTCCACTGCCAACCCTTAAATGAGGTCTGGGAAGGGGTGGATCCTGGCTCCTACCCTTCTGCTCACTCAGGTACATTGCATGCACCTGAGCTCCCCTGGGTTGGCCCTGCCTTCCACCAGGTGCTCAACCACTGCTTCAGGTCATGACTTAGCACTTTTTGTTTGCAAAAAAAAAAAAAAAAAAAAAAAAAAGAAAGAAAAGAGGACAGCTAAAAGAGCAAACTCACTGTACATTTATTCAGGAAGTGAAACCCCCAGAGATATTAAGTAGGTATTCTGACATTGCTGTTTCTATTTTAGCTCTAATGCATAACAGAATTAGTCTGCTACAACTTACTGACATGCACAAACACATTACAGCTGCCTACCTGTATAAGCACCATGACCAATAGAAGGATGTGTTGGGGTGGGATGTCAGTGTGATTTGCAGCTAAACTGTGCACCTGTATAGCTTAGCCTAACAAAGAATTCCTTCAAGTGTATGACAGCAGTCATAAGATAAGTTTTCTGGAAGTGAACAGACTCAGACATGTTATAACAGTTCTGCTCTCAGTGCAACTACCTTCTCTGTGGAGTTACTATGGTGTGTACTACTGCAATACACAGAAGAACCTGTGCAGGGTAAGCAAGGGCTGCCTGCATGTTATCAATCATAGCTTTGAGAGCCATTTATGTGGCAAGTTGGAAGGAGTGAAGAGAACAATATATTTCCACAGAGCAAAGACAGAAAAAAAATGAAGTCTAAAAGAATATTTTCTCCTCGTTTAAACCAGTTCCTTTGCCCCCTTTTCAAACTGCTGACACAGGCATAAAAAGTTTAGGTTTTAGTTTAAACTCAGTCTACAAACAAGAGGAAAATACTTTTTTTGTCATGTCTACACTGACTACAAGCAAGCGTTGACCATGAAATAACCTTCATAATGATTCTAAAAACAGTATTAATTGTTACACTTTTTTTTTTTTTTTTTTCCTTTGTAAACTGTTAATAAACTTTGTAAATTGTTAGGGATAATTGTTTATCACTGCTACCTTTATCTTTCATCATGTCTCTATTTGGGATAAGCTTTGAAAAATTTCAAGCAAGACTAACAAAATCTTTTTAGAACCAGTAGACAAAAGTTTCACACTGTTGTTGGTAAGGATGCTAAGAGTAAGTTTTTAATGAGAAAAGCAGAGGGGGCCTATAACCTTAGAAAAAGACAGGAGCTTTTTCTGTTACTCCCAACTTATATTATTTAATACCTTATCGCACAAATAGTCCCATGTGTTGAAAAGGTTAATAAAGAAGAATCGGGCCAATTGCCTGCTGATAAAACTAGAAATTTACATATTTATGTTAAAAAGACTGTCAGGCAAAATAATGTAGTCAGACTAGTATGTATCATTGAAATCATTCTGTTTCATACACTGACTTTCAGACCAACAGAGATGTTAGTTTAAAAAAACCCACACTGCATACCCCATTATGTATCTGTAAACAATGGCATGGAACTTTTATGAGACATTTTCTAGCCTGGGGAGCAATAAACACTCAAATACTGCTTTATTTACAGTGAAAATGCAGTCCTCTTTATGAAAAGGTATAGCAGCAGATGAGAATGCACAACAGTACGGGAAGAGGAATACTCTGCAGTTAAAAGAGAAGAGTACTGTGAGACTGATTCAGTTAGAATTAGGCTGAGATGGAAGGAATCAGGCATCATCTAATAGATAAAACTTTCCATTCTGGTGAGAGTGAGCACATTTAAGCTTTCTGCTCCTTGCTGTGTCACACCATAAAGTGCACAGACCAGAAAAAGCAAAATATCAAGCAAAAAAGCTATAATGATTAAGAATAAATGTCACTTTTCCAGATAGATTGTAATTTTAACAATACAGATTGTAATTTCAACAATATACACCAATTGTTCTCTTGTTCAGCAAACTGAACAAGTGATTTTCTAAGTTAGTATTCCATATCTCTTCAGAAAGAACTGAACCATTTTTTGCATCAGAAGACTTCCACATGATGGGAGCATACTTTTCATACCTCTTGTACACCATCCACAACAGTTTGGTTGCAGTATGTGCCAACAACTTTTAAGACAGGGTGCCACCTATCAATTGTTCAGATTCACTTCAGCTCAGAGCATGGCAATAAGGCCAAAAAAAGTTTAGAATTTATTACAGAAAGAAAAATATTGCCGTTGAGGGACTGTTCTGGAACTGAGCCCTGGAGAGAAGAAAGCAGCCCCCCACAACTGCTGATGTACACAATCTCCATTGTTCTCTCAGGTTTCACAGCTGCAAAGGTTGTTTCCTCTTCCAGAAAGCAGCTCTCCTCCCTGCAAAGCTGCACAGCAGCTCCATGACAGGAAAGATTTGTGTTTTTTTTTCATTTCTTTGGTGGGGTAGGGACTGACCTTGTTCACTTTTCATTGCTTATATCACCCAGCCCAATTAACTTAATATTCCATGACCTGAGCAGCTCAGTGGATCTCAGATGGCTGGGGCTTGATAATGCATTTCTTCTTTGTGTGCTAGTCTTGACAAAAATGATTTGAGAGATGTCTCTTAAATTCCTTAATCTTTTTATATTTCATAAAAATAAAACAACTTTTACCTTACAAATAATGGTTAGAAGGTAGGCCAAGAATATATGAATGAAATATGTTAAAGCCTATTTAACTGATTGTGTTCCTTGGAGACACTCTTGCTTAAACGTGCTATTTACTCCAAACAGTTCTTATCTAAGAGGCTCCTTTAGATAACGTTTGTTGTTTTTTTTTTTAATGGAGAGACCTTAGGCTGAACCTCCTTCCCAAATCTGTTAGCAACACATTCCCTTTCTGCACTGGTATTCCCCCAAACTTCCAATCAGGAATCTCCTGTAGTTCCCAAGTGACGTAGGTCTGAAAGGCAAGGTGTTTGTGACACAAGGAAACCAGGTTCTGAGCTGATCTCTAGAGTTTAAAAAGGGATCCAACCATACCATAAAATAGGACCTGTAGACCTGGTTCCCTAACGCCCTGCTATAGCATAGTGCCATCTCGTGGGCACCAGCAGTTTCTGGCAGAAAGAGGCAAGGAGGGTGAAAATGAAACGAGAACAGGTTGTTTCAGAAAAGAAATGAAACCCCATTTCATCTTCTATATTCCTGTCAAAGTAGAACATTCAAAGCATCTTACCTGTTTACTTAATTACCACCTCATGTTGTTATCCTTGGATGCTTTAATATTCTTTCCAGACAACATATGTTAAATCCTGGACATGACCACTCCAGAAATCTCAAGCATAAAAAATAGTTATAAATTTGGACCCAAATATGAAGCTTGACCATACATAACTCTAATAAAAAGAGTAAAAAACAAATACTTTTTAAAAATACTAATGTTAATAGAATGTCTTAATTTACTCACAAATCATCCCTATGAGAGTGATATTAGAAAAAAAAAAAGAACAAGAAAAAATATTTGTCTTACTTCACAAATCTGGTGGTCTGAGAAAGGCAATATGCCATTTTTTCCTTATGAAGTGATTTCACAGAATGGTTTCATATTATTTCCATATAATCCTATTGTGCTCCAATGGAAGTGAAACAGTGTTGATCTATAACGATTTGGAATCAGAATTGCAGTGGAAAGCTAATCTGTTGTGCTTCTGAATGCTTTGGCTATGCATAAGCATTATTTTATCAGTCCAGTATGATTAGTTATTGTACTGCCCCAAATAAAGGCATCACTAATCAGCAGCTACTGAAGTCTGAGTCTAACTTTTTGCAATAAAGTAGTAATAAAATATTATCCAGATTACCAACTACTTTGTTTTCCAAGATAGATCATAATCTCCATGTCTGCTTTGGTTAAAATAGTTTTGGACATGACTGGAAACTCTTGCTAAAGGAAAAGTATCTGCCTATATTAGATTAGGATTTGGCAGCAAACTCTGAAATATTATAGTCTGTCATATCATATGGCACTAGGGCTCAAGACTTTTCACATTCCTTTAGTTACGCATGCTAGCAGAACTCGGCACAAATTCTCACATCCAAAGGGAAAAATGGTTCATTTATAGTTTCTGTCTGAAGCTGAATGAGCATTCTGGCATTTTACTTTAAGGGAAAAAACCCTCAGTTTTTACAGCAGAAAAAATAACTTGGCCTACTTCCATCAGGGATTTATGTGTGGCAATAAAATTCAGCTTCCGGAGAGAGGGTGCCCACATGAAATTTAGGTATTCAAACCAGTAAATGTAATGGACTGCCTCCTTGACAACACTAAATAATGTCAAAACAAAACAACAAACAAACAAACAAAAAGGATTTAATTTTTGCCACCCATAAGCACGTAGGGACTTATCCTCATTTGAGGTTCTCAGCTACCAACCCTCTTCCTTCTAGTGCTGGTATTTCCATCTCATCAGCTCCTTCTAATGAAAAACAAAAGAAAATTCACATTTCCCAATTTGCAGTACTTAGAAACTATAGTGTTGAAGTGTTTACTATTTTAGGGAAAGACGCATATTCAAATTCCTCCTGTGAATAGACTGAAGCCTTGATTTTCCTCCAGGCAAAAAATGTAAAATACTTTATGAAGATCTGTATTGCTAAATATCATCCTCACATGTACATAAATGAAATTCTTTACACAGATAAATTTCTGAGAATTATTACAGTCTACAATGCAATTTAGAGTGCATTCCTCTGGAATGCACGTAATCCCACAAACACTAACATCATTATTTCCTTAAGCAATCTGGTGGGGAAAAAAAAATAGCCCAAGTGGAGTAAAAAAGAAAAATCATAACAGAGATGAGTCAAAGTGTTTGAGGGAAACTGTTATCCAGTTCTTACGTATTGAGGCAGGGCCCGATGATAGAACTGTAGTTTATCTCCAATGCCACGTGTAATTATCGACATTAAGCACCATATGGAAGTGAAGACACATCTTTAATCCATTTTTTAATAACTCTGGAAAGGAATGTCAAATCTATATCTTGTAGGCTTTTTTTCCTTTTCTCTTTTCTCTTCTTCTTCTTCAAACAGTAACATACCTGGGATAGAAGTGATTTATTTCTCTATACTGAGAGTTATTACTCTAGATTTCCAAAGGGAACAAACAGGTATTACGGCCTTCAGTGTTGCTCTAAGAACCCACCTGCATTTAGAATAAGAAATTTTATAGAGCTATGAGATATTGTCCAGAGTACAAATGGAAAAATTAAGAGTTACATCCCATCTCAGGCTGAAATTAATATATTTGAACCTTCTTTTTCACTTTGGCACGCATGGAATATGTTTAATGTAATTCTCAGTGCCATTAGATTTCTTCAAAGTATAACTGAGAAAAATTTACTGTCAGAAGAAGTAACTATGTATTCACACAGGAGTAATTACTTTTAGTTTTATTTCACATTTTAGACTGAAACCTAGGAAGCATTTTCATTGCCACCACAGAGAATCTGGCAATGAAGAAAACACCTCTAACTTGTAATCGCATAACCTCTAACTGATTTCTAACGTAACTTTACCTGTTATTATAACAACACTATAAGAAGAGATGTAGGAAGACCAATTTTAAGAAGAGATGTAGGAAGACCAATTTTGAATGACACTAGAAAAATAAACATCTATTTATAGATGTTATCTATTCTATCTATTATCTATTCTATCTATTATCTATTTACTGAGATGCGTTGTTCTCAGTAAAGGAGAGACATGAACCTCTACGATTGCATCCAGAGGAGGGCCACAAAAATGATCCAAGGGATGGAACACCTCTCCTACCTGGCTGAGAGAGCTGGGGCTGTTCACCCTGGAGAAGACTCCAGGGAGACCTGATGGCAGCCTTTCAGTATGTAAAGAGAGGCTATAAGAAGGAAGGGGACAGACTGGTTAGCATGGTCTGTTGTGATAAGACAAGGAGAAACGGTTTCAAACTAAAAGTGGGATTTAGATTGGATATAAGGGAGAAGTTTATTTTTATTTTTATTTTTACAGTAAGGGTAGTAAGGCAGTGGAACAGGTTGACCAGAGAGGTGATGGATGCCCCATCCTTGGAGACACTCAAAGTCAGGCTGGATCAGGCTCTGAGCAACCTGAAGTAGATGTAGGTGTCCCTGACCATTGCAGGGGAGTTGGACTATGTTACCTTTAAGGGTTCCTTCCAAATCAGTTCTATAATTCTATGATTCTATACACTCCTTTTTTGTTTGTTTGTACTGATCTGTAAATTTAATTGTGTTTTGAAATCAAGGACCATTATTTTATCTGAAAAGCTTCTAATTATGCTTAGTCTTCTGCATTTTTCTATTTTGAAGCAGAATCACACAGAACTGAAAACTGCCATTGCCATTTGTTTACTAGAATTCACTCTAGAAAAAAATATGCTGCCTGCAGCCCTAGAAAACTGTTTCCTCTTGTTTGCTTTTGTTGGGAAAGAGCAGTGCAGAGGTAGGCAAAGAATCTGATGACTCCTGGAACTGCTAAAGACCTTTTGACAGACAAAAACTAGAATATTCCAGTTTTTTCTCTACTGAGAAATCCTGAGCAAGGGATTAAGTGTGTACTGCAAAAGCCTGTTAAACTGTAAGCAGAATCCATGGGTTCTGTAAATATTGAGAAGACTTGTAGAAACTGTTTGATATGCATGTGCTCATTAATATTGATTAGTTTAGATTAAAAAAAAAATACACCAGATTTGAAAATAATTTTTAAATGTGTAAATTTCAGTCCAGATGGTAACCTCCATGCTCAGAGGTTTATTGTTTAATTGCAGTACAGGTTATCATAAAATGTAGAAGAATAATAGAAGAATAATGGAGTATTAACATACTTTAAAGAGTAGGCTTGAAGTTAAGATGGTAAAAACATGAATTCTAGTACAGTCTAGAGAAAAGCACAATTACATTTTGAGTTCCTCTCTGATATCTAGTAATACAACAGCATAAATTAAAACAATATTTCTAAATCTAGATATATTCTTAGAGACAAACTGCAGGAGTTTACAATCACAGCAACCTCAGTAGTAGCAATTCCAGAATGAAAACCAAAGATCTGAAATGTATGAAAATTATACCAGAGTATAAATGCAACTGCTGTTCCACAGAGTGCAGTAGTTATTATTTTGTAATTTCAGTCTGTGCAAAGTATCCACCATGACAGTATCTTAGACACACTTCTCAGACTTTCTAGACAAAAATTAATTTATGTAGATTTGCAACATAAAGCACTTAAAATTTAAGAAAAGTTAGATTTAGGCTGATATTATAAATGTCAGTCTCTCTGCTTTCCCAACCTATGCAGTGCAACAGAGCACTCCTAGGAAAATAACAGGCTATTGTAATTGTACAATATGTCATAATGCATTCGCTCTAAAAGGCAAAATTAGACTTACTTCCACAGGAAGAATAAAGCAAGTATTTGATTTTAGAAGCCTGTATTTGTCAAGAACAGAGAATCTAAAAGCTTTTAGCAAATTAACCTTTTAAACTAGTAACAAGTATCACACTGGAGTTTTCCAGTTACAACTTTGGCACTGGTGGTAGTAATGGAAGTGATGTTAGAAGGAAGGTTCAACGTACTGAGGCTCAAACTGCTGTCATCACTGTGGGAAAATGCTACATCTAATTGTCATCTCTCAAAGAATACATCTAGCCTGATTTAGTTTGGTGAACTGTCAAGATTCAAATACTGAACTTAAGCAGAATTTTTGGGAAACAGACTATATAAATTCTTAATGCGACTTGAAACTTGCACTGTTCAAATGTAGTCCTTCATACTACACTTGGGTTTTTAAACTGAATTATGTAGTATTTTATGGTATTTAACAAATTTAATGATCAAAAAACAGAAATTTTTACAGGTGTATTTTAGAAGAACTACAACCATGCTGAGAATTGAGGACAGCTCTTCTAAGCTTGTATTCACAATGACATGAGCTATCCCAATTTCAGAATGAAAATAGTTTAAAGCATTTAACTTAGCAGGCTTCCTTTTCCTATTCTGGAAAGTAAATTGTTTGAATATGAATAAAAACTCATTCTTCCTGTTGTTGTAGTAACAAATTGTTTCATTATTCAAAGGGTCTTTTACAGATACAGACCCAGACATCACTGAATGCTGGGAGTATTGTTATACACTGTGACTCATGCTTATTTCTAATAATAATATTAACTATAGTACCTGACAAATGCAATTCCAAGGAATGTGAATTTACTTTCTAAAATATGCAATTCTCACATGCAGCCACTGGATGGACTTATGGAGCTAGCAAATATTTTTGGTTGTAGAAAAGATACAAAATTAGGTGAGCAATTGAGAAGAACTTTCCCTTCTGGTCAGCAAAAAAATTTCTTTAGAAAAGGCCTAATCCTACAAAGCAAGGTACAAGACAGGATTTAATCCCTTGACCTATATTTTTCAACACCTTTAGTTTAAGAAAGACTAGGCTGTGGAAATTAAACAGAGTGATAAGAAAACTTGAATGTAAGAGAACATGTAAGCCAGTTCTAAACATGATTACTTGGTACAAAAGTTCTAAGGTAAAAACACTAAAAAATGTACTGAAAAGAAACAGCCTGGAAACAGAAGCAAATCAGAGCTATTTGAAGTTCAGTTCAATTTTTTAGAAGTGTACTGCTTCAAAATATCCCTACTCTCTAAGAATGATTTTGGGAAATATTTGCTTTAGATGTCTCACTTTTTTTCTGGAATAGGAATCATATGAGAATTTGAATCTTGCTGCATATATTTGAAAAATGAGCCTTGCATTATTAAGTCATTTATCAATACAAATATTTTGTTCTTTTCTTTAGTATAGCTGGCTCTCACAACTATTTCTGAGTATTTCAAATGCATTATATTTACTTATAGGACAGTCTATTTAATGCACATTTTAAGCTAGTTTTCATTCTGTGTATACAATAATAACATATATATGTGTGATTCCAAACCTTTCTGCACTTGTGTAGCTAAGAGTAGTAAGTATCAGTTATGGCAGGAATACTCACTAAATCTACCCAACTCCTTGATCTTCAAGTATTCAAGGGTCATCATGGGGGAACAAAAAGTTAAGTTCAGGAATGAAAGCATAATGAAAAAAAGAGCTCTTGCATAAATCTCTCTATAACTGCTGTTCTAAAGCTGAAGCAGTGACAGACACTGACATGGTCCCATCACTCTCTTGATACAACCAACCATAGGATATGAATGTGATTACATTGTTTTATCATTTTATTCTACATCATCTCCATATTCTGTCCCAAATTGTTCAGAATGGCAACAAAATGTACCTATAGTTGAGATAACTCTGCATGCCTGAACTTCTTTTGTCTTGGTCTTTCTGAGTATACTGTCATAGCCAGGATGAATGAGATACAGCTTTATAAAGCACATGAGCAAAGAAGAAAGACTATATCTGGTTCTGGTTCAGTGTGACTGTCTACTGCTTTTAACCCTCTTCTGGAACAAAATACCAAAGGAGACTACAGGCATCTCAGCTATCAACTGATATCGATCCTCTTTAACTTCTTGACCCTGAGAACAGTAACTCTTTGTATAAAAGGAAAGCTGCCGAAAATAAATAAATAAATAGATAGATAGCTCATTCTGGATCTGCCCAGTATTTTGCTGCTTTTTACCATAATCTTCAAATTCATCATTTTTAGAAAAGCAAATCAAGCCTGATGCAGGGCCCAGAACACACTAACTGAGCAGCCACACTCCAAGTTATACATCTACTTTAACATCCTAAGTCAGGAGATGAATTACTTGCCTGTTGTTATAAGACAGGATATGGAATAAGGAATTACACCTCTTAAAATTATAATAATCATAGTGCCTGTCATTGGACACTGTTTGGAAAAGAATGTAATATTCCTCTGGCATGCCAGGACTTCTGAATGCCATATGCTGTCCTGACCTCAGATGGGGGAATAACATCTGGTATAAAAACCTTGCAGTCAGTAATGGAGACTGTACGCTCTTCTCTCTACCCCTTTACCTCTCTGACAATTACAGACAGTGATCTTGCAGGAATGAAGTCAGGCTACAAGAATATTGAATGACTGAGTCAGGGACTAGGAATGGGACTGGCAACTGTAGAGTCTGCCTGATATATATGATTGCCTAAAAGAAAACTTGTGATAGGCTAGATTCTCTTTTATCTCTTTCTATACAACAGTATTTTCTTCCTCATGTCTCTCTAAAACATCCAGTGTCATATCAATGTGTGTGCCTCCCTGCTAAAAATCTCCTGGAAAACTTCATGCCTCAGCCAAGAATGCTTCCACTGCAAAGCCCCTGAGCATGACTTGCTATTCTTGGCTTGTTCCGCCCTCCTTTAATTTCTTGACCTTGTTCTGGAACTAGGTGTTGGTCTGCTTTTAATCATGCCAGACTAACTAAACAGCAATCTTCCCATACCAGTGCTGATTCAGGAAGCCTCTGCAAAGCTGTTGCTTTGGGAATCTTCAAGCATACAGAGATTAGGTCACACACTTCCTTCCAGGGTAGTTGGCACCATGAGTTGCCAGCTCCAAGATGGGACAATAAGCTGGGTGGGGCAACATACTAACATTATAGAGGCCAATGTTAATGGAGTCTATGGAATTAATTACACCACTAATCTCACCACCTACATAAGCAAATCAAGTGAATCATCTACCTTACTGGTCTACCAAGTCTCAGACACACGTGATACTAGATATCACATGAATTAGATTTTTAAAGTGCTTCTATATTACATATTACAATGCAAGCTTCTTAAAAACACACACTGAGTTTAGGAGCAGTCCTCCTTCATGCAGAATATCTAGGTAATTTATTGTTCTGGATGAACCATCGAGTGAGAAACTGTTCATTCCTATGAATAGTATATTAGTTAATTTCACTCTGTCACTACATCAAACTTTTCAATCAGCTCTGGTTAGGAAATATGAAACAAATATTTATAATAATAAATATATTTTATTCAAACTAGTAACCTGCTCTAGTTACCGTGCACCTAAGAGAGTAATAGTAAATCTGTCCTATTACAGCCAAATGACAAATATCAGAAAGAAATTGTTGCCAAGACTGAGGATTTTGTCTGTGTTGAGGCCTGTGAATTTCCACCTGCTCTATGGAATGCTACTGTGCATATATTAAGTCTCAGCATGGGCTAAGAACAGCTTGGAAAACTGCAAGTGTGAGTGATATATGACATACAGTATGAATTCCCCTCACCTAATTAACATCATCTACTTTCTTTGACACATAAATACTCTAGTAGTCAATTCTTGTAATTCATAAAGTTGGATTTGACTTTTTTTATGTCTGCCACACTGAAGAAGTAACAAGATTACAGTACCTGTATTGCTCAACCCCAACACTTGAAATGTCTAAACCCTGTGTCAAATTATCTTCTGCTTATCTAGAATGCTTGGACATACTCATGCTGACATTTCAGTGTTTATTTCAGATTAGCTTTTTAAAGGCACAGAGACTACCAGTGCACATTTCTACATGCTCTGTAACCTATTTCTGCCCAATTTAGGCTTAACTTCCTACACCATACACATAGTCTTTGCTCACTGGAAACAAACACAATTATCCATGCAAATATGAAGGAAGAAAGGATTTGAAAGTAAAAATAATAATTTGCAATTCCAAAAGAACAGCTGAAAAAAACTGTTATTTTTTCTATCCAGGAGGAGACCTATTAGATTTATGTATGATCAAATTCCAAAGTCAGAAGTTGGCAACAACAAACTTCTCTAATACAGGTGTATGCAGAGCTGATCGATGAAACTCATAGGCAAGCTCCATGGAGCAAGTCCTAATCCAGAGGTAACTCTACCCTTGTTTTCTTCATCTTCTGTACTTTAAAACTCCTTGTATTAAGTCACAGCTATCTGATTTTGATCCTTGCTGCTTTATAATGAGGTATGTCTTTTTTTATGAGCTAGTTCTTAACTTTGGAAAATGAGATGTGAGATGTGAAAACATGAATTATAGTATACTTTTCACTCAGAAATGCGAGTCTCTGACTGCTTGCTAACGTGCAGACTGCATGCCACAAACCCACACTCCCTAGAAATCCAACCCAAGTGAGGGAATAGATTCCTTCAAAAGAAGTGGGGGTGAACAACGTAGGGTATACATTTTAAATACCAATATGCATCAGTATGTACCAATACTCAATTTTACCTACCTCATCTGTGATTTGGAACCTCTAGATAACCTTAGAGAATTACAATGGTGAATGATTCTGAAAATCAAGGGAATAATCTTTATATCTGTGCTTGAGTTATTTGTGTTAAGAGCGAAGATCATTTTCACTCATCAGCCAAGATCAGTGGAAATACATGCAACAATTACAAAGCAGTGTCAGTGGGAAAGGAATATACAGTCTAGCATAAATCACAAAACTCATAGTACATACAGAGCAGAGAAGCATACTATGATCTTTTTCATAATGTGTTTTTCTTGAATTAAGGAGTTTCTAAATAATGTGGTATTATGCATGAATTTCTTAGATAAGCTGGAGTGGCAAAATTGTTTTATATAAAAATAGAAAAATGCTTCTCCGTAGAAATACCTAAAGATTATAACTGTGATTTCACAGTCAGCTTGAGCCAATCTGTTTGCACAGTTGTGTAAAGCAGTTATTGCATTCTCTCTTCCATCTCTGGCAGTAAGATGATGCTTTTCCCTTGCTAGGGCTCTGTGCCATAAAACAACACTATTCCCTCAATGCAGCTACCTTGCTTTAAGACAGCTTAGAGAACACATCAACAAACTCAGTGATGAGTGGTATTGAGGTCTTAGGTAGCATTAAGGTGAGATATTAATGAGGTTTGAGTGACTCAGGTATCCAAAGATCTGTTTTCATGCTTAAGCTCTTGATACAGTGGATGCCCACATACCTCAAAATGAAATCCAAAACAACCGAAGAACTGATCAAAAAGCTGATTGAAGATACCATCTTAGCAAGTACTTACCTCGAGTGGATCAACAGGGAAGAGTCAGTGCATGGTTACTAGTGTTCTGTTCCATCTACTTAGGTGTCAACATATAGAAATTCCATTATAGTAACAACTCCAATTCATAGCCCTTGGTCTGAGGTGGGAAATCTGGGGTAGTTTTTTTTTGACAAACAAATCTCTCTAATATGTGCTCTGATCACCAGCTTAACACTTTGTTGTTGGATAAAGGCCAGTAAAGGAGTTGGGTAGGCATTTGTGATACTTGATTTTGTACAACATGAAGAGAAAAGGGGATGTTAGGTGTATTGGGCAAGATAGGAAACATGTCATTAATTCTTTAGCATAAAAAGAAACAATACATAAAGAATATCCTGAGTTGGAAGGAACCCAAAAGCACCAAGTCCAACACCTGATGCTGCAAAGGAACACCTAAAAATCAAGCCATATGTATGAGAGCATCTAAATGACAAGATGACAAATTGTAGTTCTACAAGTAAATATAGGGGAAAAAATGGATTTAACATTCTTATATGTGAGATGCTAATTACTGCCAATTAAAAACAAAACATTGACAACCCAAACCATAGACTTGTCTTACAAAATTTTAAGGGTGTTCTTTTTTCATGCATCCAGATTATGGCTGCATTTGTTCCACATTAATTTACTTTTTCAAGCCTTCAGTTTCTACTTTAAGATAGTACTCATGCAGAAGTCACTATTCTCACCTGCGCAAAGTTACATGAATAATGATGAGTAATGACCGGTATTTCTAAAATGTAGCTTATATGGCTCTAACGTTATCATCTCAGCCAGAATCCTGCAGAATAAGTAGTGAAGACGCATACTGCAGCAACATCCATCAGACTTTTTTTGAAAAAGTACAGACATTTCATCATTCTTACTTTTGGAGTCTTCTTTCTTTGATAGTATAAATGAGTGATGAGACTATACAGCAATTTTCTATATCATTCACAGAACTTTGATCCTCAGCCTTCAAACAAGTTAAAGCAATCTGAAGACTACTTCAGATTGGACTGTCCTGCTAGACCAGTACAACAGCTGCTCTTTACCTAGGAATGTTTTCATGAGTTGCCAGTCAGGTCATCCAAACTCTCATTTCAAAGAGCAACAGAATCAGCTACCATGTCCTTACATTTCCATAGTCCTTACATCAACACAGACCATCTCGCTTAATTGAATTCCCAAGTGCAAATCAATAGAAAGGATACAAAAGGAAAGTAGAAGTTTTAGCTACAGTCTCTGCTGATCACCAGATTAGTACTTCAAAGACAAGAATAAAAACTGCCTGCTCTAGATAAAAAGTGCATTGAGTAACAGACACTTGTTTATTTTTATTTTGGAGAACATACGTAAATTAGTTCCAATATGTTATTTCTAATTCACTTTCACAACAAAGGGTAAGAATATATTTAATCAAGGAGACTAGGTTATGTCAAATCTTTTTGGAAGCCAATAAAAAAGGAATTGCAGGTGTCATAAAAAGGTAACACTTGTATTCCTGGCTGTAAAATGTCTGGAATTTAATCAGATTCGAACTTAGTAGTTTGTGTACCTGTGTAAGTTCGCAGTTCTCTATTCTCTGGGCAGATCAAGACACCATAGTGAGTTCCTTTTTGCATTTATAAAAGGAACTGAATCATAGAATCATAGAATCACAGAATCTTACAAACATAGAATGGCTTGGGTTGCCAGCCTCAAGTACTGGATCAGGCTGCCCAGGGCCCCATCCACGCTGACCTTGAAAACCCCCAAGGATGGGGCATCCACAGCCTCTCGGGGCAGCCTGTTCCAGCACCTCACCATTCTCAGTAAAAAACTTTCTGCTGACATTTATCTAAGTCTCCCTTTCTTTAGTATAAAACCATTCCCCCTTGTCCTATCACTATCTACCTGTGTAAAGAGTTGATTTCCCTCATGTTTATAAACTGGAAAAAACACAGCTTTCCTACTTACTATTCTTTAGGAATGAAGAGCTTGGGACTCTACACTTGATCGCTGATCATGGTCATAAATACATAACAAGCCGAATACCATTCTGCTGTATATTTGTGTATTTCAGCGTACCTCCTGGTTTTTCATAGGCAAGAACGATTCTAAAAATGTGCTTGCAGTGAACAGCCATCTTCTAAGAAATATAAAGAAGCTTTTATGAAACAAAGAGCAGAATATGAAGCTCCCATAGAGGAAATAATTTAAAAACACTAGTTTTAAATCAATAAATACTAGGATTCTACTTGAAGGAACACAACTTTTTAAAAACACTAGACCAAATTTTCTTATTTAATAATTCCTTTCCTTAAGAGTTTTTTTCTTTTCTTCTCATGTGTGCAGCCTTTAATTAGAGTGTTCAGACACAAGCAATATTAGCTACTCTGTCACAATTACCCACATTTTGTAGCTAATTAATCCTTGAATAGTCTTAAGACTACCGGCAATTTCAGTACAATTGGCAGCCTGAGGCCCCTAGGAACTGTTCCAGCAACCAAGAATAGCTGGAAAAGAGAGTCGGGCCAGCCGAGACCCTTTCTCCTCAGCCACAACCTAACACATATCTAGTATTCCAAAGGCAAGAGCAACACAGAAATGAAAATACTACTGAGTGGCTAAATCTGCTCTCTTTATGGCCTTTTAAAACTAATGCAGTAGAGTAAAGAGGCTACGGGGAAATGGAAAATAAGGCCTTCTAAATGTTAAAGCATAGGCAGGACTACTAATGATTTTTCAGTTTTGCCATGTTCCATTAAAACAATAGTAAAAACACAGATTCTAACACAATGACTTTTACTCATTGATGCTTCACATATTGCAGTAATTTTGCTGCAGTGTGAGTGTTGAGTGTGTATAAAATGCTACAAGTTGACAATATTTCATGCGTATTTTACTCAGGTACAAGTAACCTCAGAGGGGACACACAGGGACAGCAGTGAAGGACAACAACCAGTAAATAGATTTTGGCCATACACATGTGGAAAACTAAAATTAACATAAAAATTAAAACAGAACTTCAGCTTCAAATACACTGTTAATTCAGATTTTGTTCCACAATTCCACCAAACACTATTGTGTTTACAGAGAACGGGGAATTCCTTTTTAAAACCTTGTGAAGGTTATGAAGGATTCTTTTCTAAGTGGTTAAGTCCTCACTGAAGGTTTAGCCCTTAACTTCTGCTTTTGTTAACCCCTTCAATTTAGACCAGTATTTTCACAGAGAAAAGAAGTTTTTCATCAGTCTTAAAGGGAACTGACTTCTTGCATAGCACGAAGCATGAGAGTCTGAGGGAAGAGTAGAACTGGCCACATACAGTGGCCGCCCTCTGTTACACTGAATTAGGTGAGTGGTAAAACTGCAACCCTTTCAAAACCATTCTGGAAACTACTTTCCACTGAACTGTAAAGAACGAAAGAATTGGCAGAAGATGTTGCAAAATTATTAGCCTTCAAGTTAGTAGACATCCATTGTGCAGAGTTGGCAACTAAGTTCTTTTAATTTAATCCTTAGCTTATCAGTGCTGATGAGCAAACTGATACATACATACCCACAGATATGTCAGCATTGTTGAGGCTGACTTTGAGGTAGACACTGGACTCTGAGCAACAGTAATAGCTCAGCTCAGCTGTCAGCAGCAACACCACAAAGCTACACAAGAAGACACGTTGCCTCTGGCAACAATACTGACTTAAGTTACTTCAAACAACTTTTCCCTCCTTCCAGCCTGTCCTGTTCCCTTGACAACACGTTACATTATCAACAAAACTGGTTTTTAGGCTGCATTGTGAATCAGGCCCAGGGCACTAGATAGGTATTAAAGAACAACACTACAAGAAGATGTTGATGGGCAGTTTTAACTGAATTAGTCTCCTGATTCAGTTCACAATCATCCACATAAACAGCTGTGTTGGCACAGCTGAAAGGATGTCAAGAACAAGCAGCTGTCAGTTGAGGTGAGACTTGGGAACGCCTTAGAACAGGCTGCTGCTGAGGAAACAGCACATGAAACAATACATTTACTGTATCCGTCTTGGCACAGAATACCCACACGTGTTTGCCACTTCCAGAGCCAGAGCCCATGACTTTATTTACTGCCATTATATGAGGCACCAGTAATCTTCTACCAGTCTTTTTGATGAAACTCTTCTTCCCTTCTGGGAGGAGACTGGGAACTGGATGAACAACTGAATGCTCTTAGAACATGACTGCAATTTACGAGCTTATGGGAAAACAAAAGAAAACCATGTCTAATTTGGGTTCCACTGAAGTACAGGCATAAACCTCGATCCTTCTGAATAGTATCACTAAGATACTCCCCATCCAAGTACTTCAGTGTCAGCTATGCCAAGACATATCTAAAGCACTTCACAAAATTCACCCAGGGTGTAAGAGCTGTAAAATTTCCCCAAATAACTTGTGTTCTGACTCTCAATTTCCTGCTCTTTGTGTCCCCCTAACCTCAGAGTCCAAGACTAGAAGAGGGAAAATTTCTTCCTTCTGTGGTCCTGCTCACTGATCAGATATTAGGATAGACATACTGTAGAACAGATATTGTGGAAAAAACATTTTAACAAGATAGCTGTACACTAGTGCAAGTTGTCCAAGAGCCTATTGACTCACTACCCTTGGAGATATTCAGAGCAACTTCCCTTTTTGTTACATTTAATCCCCCCTTATAAGTTTCCTTATGTAAGCAATAGATAACACCGGTGGCTTTGAGGAGCTCAATGCCTAGAAGCAAAATCCTGAAAGGTGAAGAGTCCCTTCTAAACTTTCAGTTTTTATGGTACCAAAGGAGAAGGCATTGATTTGGGTTTTTGAGTCTCCTTCCAGACAGTGGAGATCCTGTACCTTTTCTACCTCTTCTTTTAAATTTGAAAATGTAGACCTGATACTGCTAATATTGATAATGAAGGAAATGGGGGCTAGTTTTCCACACTACATGTGTTCTCACTCTTGATATTGCTTGTAACATTCCAAAACCAACTGGAAGCCTGAGACAGGGAAGACAAAGCCATAACTGTGTGCAATTCAGAAATCATTCTGAGGGCTAAAACTTTAGTATAGGTGTAAGGCCTTGATGTATGTTAATAAAAAACAAAACTAAAAAAAAAAAAAAAAAAAAAAAAAGATTTTAAAATGCTTGTTTTCAGAAGATGGTTTTGCCTTACAGTATGAGAGCCTTTCTAAGCATATTTTTTATTTTGGGGGACTTCTTTTCCTATCGTCTGTGAGAAAATCCTAAGTTGGTGTGCCATTTGCCATTGCTTTGCAATGAGATTTAAGTACGTTGGGAGTTAACAGAATAACAATTATAATAATTACATAATAATTATAAGCTATCTTGTGTAAAACATTTCTGTGTGTTGTGCCTTACTGCTATAATACAATTTGTTTTAAAAGAAATGTATATAAAAAAAAAATGTTTAGAAAGGTTTTTGACATTAAAAAAATGCATTAGTAAGGTTTCATAGATATTGCTGTTTAGTGATGAATGATTTCTTTTGTCATCAAGATGCTCTTACTCAGACACATTTTGATGAAAGCGTGTTCTCTGGAGGCTGGCATGATTGGCATGGGAGCATAGAAAACAGTGGCCAGCTTGCTGGAAAGAAACTAATTATGTTAAAGGCAATGGTTCTTAATAGACTCTGTGTAGCTTAATGCCAAGACTCATCACTGATGGAAGACTGGCTGGCAATCAAAATCATAGAATGATCAAATCAAAGAATGGCTTGGGTTGGAAGGGATCTCAAAGATCATCAGGCTCCAACCTGCCAACCTCTGTATCTAATACTAGACCAGACTGCCCAGGGCAGATACTGAGAAGGTAAGCAGGAAGGAGGAGGAATACACAACTGCATCTGCATTTGAGGGATCAGGTCTCTGTGTACCAAAGATCTCTTGGATACCTGGTTATTCAAGCATTCTTCAGTCACATCACACTAGCTAACCTTATCCACACTGTCCATAATGGAAGATTAAGCTGTAAATGCCTTTTTAAAATATCCAGTTTTGTTTTTATTCTGTTGAAAATCCAGCAATTTAACAAGCCTGATCATTTAAAGGAATAAGACTCATCTGCATCAAATATACTCGGCATTTTACAGTCTTTAGGATTTGTGATTTCCCCTGAGTCTTTTAGCATCCAAAGCTATTTAGAAAAATGTGTCCATAGCATCTGTGGCTCAGTAGCTGTACCCTCTCAGTCCCAGGGGCACTGTTGGATAGCTGTTGTTTCTTCTGCAGGTAAAGTCAAATAGGCAAATCCCATTACTGACTATCTACATACATAGCAAATAGCTATGTGACATCAAAACTTTGTGTATTTCATCAAATTTCTCTTGGAAGGTTTTTCTATTAATGCTTTAACAAAGCATCACCTTCCAGAAAATTCAGTGCTGCAGCACGTTTTACATTATCTTCTTCTACATACTTAGCACTTGCATATAATGTAGTATGATTGCAGTAAAATAGCACTAGTAGTACATATTGCATCTAAATGGTCATGAGCCCAAACATGTGTCTTGAGTACCTTACGTGAATGCTTTATAAGAATGGAATAGTGGTATGCAGTCAAGAGTCTATGCTATTTCTCCACAGGAAACTGTATTAAAAATACCAATCTCCCAGTATAATCTGTTGTCATTCTGAGAATAAGTATAAACATTTAAGAGGTGATATTGGTAGCAGAAATAGTAGGAGACTGCTAAAGACTGCTAATTTCAGCCCTGTCAGGAATGATTTTGCAAAGTTCACTAAAATTTTTCAAGAGAAATTGAATGACTCCTTAATTTCTAATTTTTGAATACTCCAACAGTGCTATCTTAGCACTATCTTATCTACAGCTCTACAAACTCTTAACTAAGATCTGTATAATAGGAATTGTTGCTAAATTTAGAGTGCTGTTCTCACAAGACAGGCACGTTACTTATTATAATTCCAGTTTTTAGAAGTCCTGTAACTGTAAAAGTTTGATTACCATAATTCTGTCAGTTAAGAGAACATTTTCATTGATGTATACCAGCACAGTTAGTACAGATGCAGTTGCACTAGAACAAAGCTGACTTACAGCCTACAGTACATACAGTACCTCACAAAAGTATTTCTGCATTTGTATAATTTCATCTACCTCACAATATCTTTTCCAAACTATTCCCTGGGATGGAGGCACAGGTAGGCCCTTACCTTGAGTTTGCCAGGAACAGTTATTTCTTTCAGCTGATCCTACACCACTGCTCACTTTCACCAGGCTTGCCGTAAACTTCCAGCTCCATTTGTTTCCATAAACTAGACAGTTTGAAGGAGAAATAAATAAATAAATAAATAAATAATAAAATGAAATCAGAGACGGTACCAGTTTTCATAACCTATGTTATTCTTCAGTTAAATCTGTTTCCTGGACTAGTCCAGTAAACATCCCTCCAAAATTATTGTGCTTGCCCAGTAAAAACTGAATTGCAGGTATAAAAATAAGTAGTCAAGGTTGTTTAACCTGTCAGCAGTACTGACACTGAATGTTGAATTGCAGTCAATGACAGCCCTGGCCAAAGACAGACAATACTTCAGTGACAGTAAATTCATGAATTCTAATGGAAACAATGGCAACTAACAAAACTCCAATGAAGCCTTGAACAATCTCAGCCAATTTTATATCAAAGACAATAATATTTGTATGCACTAGTAGGTTCAACCCTTAGATTTCGGAAAACTCAAAAATTATCCATTTCACCCTAATATTCTTGCTTACTATCTTTACCTCCAGTAACTACTGTCATGACAATTCATCTTCAAGATGAAATGCCAAAGATACATAATATAACACAGCAGCTGCATATTTAAAAGAAGAAACATGGAGGGATGCACAAAATAAAATCTTCCTCTTTTATAATATAAGCCTAAACCTTTAATTTCAAGAATTATATTTCTAATTACTATTATGAATCAGTTTTCCATCTCACTGTTTACATTAATACATAAGTACACCTGGGATTTCTATGCACATCATATGTACATCATATTCCAAAATATTTCTGTATCTGCCTAAGGCATAAAATAGTGTTTGGATTTGCGACTCTTCCATTCTTTTGCTCTGAGGAAAAGAAATGTCAGTCTTTCTGCAGTTAATCAGATGTAGACATGCACAGACTTGAGAAAGATTTGTCGAAGGACTTGTTAGGGTTTACTGCATATTAGTATGGTAGGTATCCTGTGAGATAGCAAATACCTTGAAGAAATAACTTCATCCCAGGTGAGTTCATATCAGATGAGGTACTGTCTGTACTACTCTGCTATTATGCACAGTAATCAGGCGTATCTCCTGCTCATCCAACAGAAAGCTGGCATAAAATCCGAAAGAACACTGTAGCATATGCTCTGGCTGATACGATAAAAATGCAGTCATGTATGCACACCAACACCGATCAAAATTTTACTGCCAGAAAATCCAGCATGCACAGACTTGATATTACTTGATACAGAACCAGACATATATTGCTTCATGGTTTCTGTGTGCTTTTACCTACTTTATGATGAGCATGAATAAAGAGTACAAGTTTGTTTGAAATCTCCCAACCAAATACTTGTGTGAAGTGACCCTATTATAGTATAATGGTCCTTCAAGTAAGGATAAACATGATCTCCACACAGTATTAATGTTTCTTTCAGTACATCAGTATACATGATTTTGAATATCCTTGGTTTAAACAAAGTGATGATTTATTTAAGGCGAAATACAAAAGAGAATTGTTACCTAGCTTGTTTGTGCTAAAAGCTCCAATGTAAAAAGCTTAACACAATAGCTATGCTGCTTTCCTAAACAAGGAGGTGGTAACTTCTTCCAGTAGAGAAATTTCCTCAGCCAATGCAAAGAAGATTTTGTAAACCCTGGTGATAATTCTACATCACTGAACGTTGAGTGTCACAAACAGAAGTGACTCTGCAAAATTTGCCTTATTAATTAAACAAAACAAGCAAAATTTCAGCTGCATAAATGTTCAGTACTATCTATTAGATAAGGGCAAATGCTTCTGGTGACCTGCTGATGTACATATCACCTGATATGCATAATCTGACAGTATTCCACACCTTCCTCACCTTCTCTCAATGAAAAAGAGAAAAAGGCAAAAACTGAAAAATACGGACTTTGACAACAGAGAGCTACGGCAACTTACCCCTCACTATGGATGCTAGCCCATGAACTGGAGCTGCATTTGTGCACATCTACCACAGAAACAAACAAACAGACAAAACAACAACTCAGGACTTACAAGGACAGACTTTTGGAGACTTTTAACCCTGATACAATTTGTCCAATGAAGAGGTCCTATTTTGGGTAGGCTAATTCAGTATTAGTTTTAAAAGTGTCCACATTAACAGTGTTTCCCAGAGAGGAAAATAACAATAACAACCAATCAACTGAAAAAAAAAAAAATCCTCAGCTCATTAAAACCAAGTCAAGATTTCTTGACTTCAATATTTCAATTGAAGTTTCAATTCAAATAAGATTTCAATATTTTTAAGTTTGTGAAATTAAAGTCAGTGGGAAAACTGTCATTGACTTCACAGGATTTAAACTGTATCATTGTGCAAATAAACATTACCTGGTTACTTAAGAGCTCGGCATGCCAGTGTTGTGGTAAAATACACAAGGTGCAATTCTGCCCAGTATGCTAAAGGTCACACCTGCATGGGTGCAAACTGAGTTGGGAGAAGGGAAACACTGAGGTTATTTGCAGCTGCACTAAGCTGTTCAACTGATTTTCTGACCTCAGCTCTACATTGCCCACATGATGTTTCATTATTTCATCACCTTACCTAGGAGGCACTGCAGTTGAGAGATGGCAAGAATATCTGTTCCTAAGCTCCTGAATTGCAATGTACCTGCAAATATTCTACTTCCCAGCCCTCCACACAAGTCTTACCCTGGTTTCCTTTCTTCTATCTGTGTAATATGCTTTTATTTTTTTGTTTTGTGTTCCTTCTTGGAGACCTGATGAAGAATACTCTTATTCAGGTCTCACACAGTGCCTCCGTTTTCTGCAATTATACCCCACAATACTCTGAGTTAATACAATCAAATGATAGGCTTGGGCATTTAGAATTTCTCCTACACTATCAACAGTCAAATAGGAAAAAGCAGTTACTTAGTGAAGGCGTATGTCTCATCTATACCAAAACCTCTTGCTTCCAGGTGGCTATGCCCAAAGCAGAGCAGAGGTTCAGCACGTGCATCCCTGGTTCTGAGGGAAGGCACTACTAGTCAGCCAGCTGGTCAGCACTACAGTGGTACCCACAGGTCTCTGCTGGTCCCGGTCTGAACTACAGAGACCTTTCTGTGATGCACAACAGCAGAGTAGTTTCCAACAGATGAACAAAGGCTGTTTTGTTGGAGATTAACTTTGCTACTGCAATATTATCACTGGATACTTTGTATCACACCATTCACCAAGACTAGGAAATAGCTTTTGAGAAAACTTGACCTGCTGATATGAATTTCACTATAAGGCTATTTGTATTACACTTTCAACATTTTGAAAGAAATTTCCAAATAATTTGTATGGGCTCAGAATCACTTCATTAAAAGACCCTGCTATGTGACATTAAGAAAACACAGATAGGATTATCTATGATACACATGAGATAGGTTTAAGTATGTAAAGCTTACTTACAAATGTAAGCAGATACTATTTTGAAATAAGACATCAAGCATTGCATTGACCTCAACAGTAAACATTTCCATGCTGTAACAGCTTAAAACAAAATCAATCAATGTGTCCCATACATTAACTTGGGTTTAAAAATATCCCAGTCAATGGAGCTGGTTATTATTCCAAATTCACTGGAACATCTCCATATGCCTTCACACATGGTCCACCTCCTCATCGGTCTTGCATGTAGCCATAGGGGAGTAAGACTTCAAAATCAGTGGATAGAAAACATTAGCCACGATACTGGATTGTATGAGAGTTCAGTTTCAGCCTGTAACATTGAGGTCTCGTTGTACCTTTCACTGAATTCCATTTGATTTCCAGAGACTGCAATAAGCAGTGTTTGAAAAGACAAATTGATGAACATAGCTCTGGGTTGAGGTATTCACTTCCTACTTTAAAAGTCATTCAGATGTCCTACTGGCCTCTCCCTAAAATAATGTAACAGAATTATTTCATACGTGGAGCAAACAAGGTTGGTAGCAACTGGTTTATTTTTAAAGTTCTTCAAAGGAAGTAGTGAATCTGAGGACAAAGATGCAATAGGAGATCATAATCTATCTAACGTGTTTTAACATGCAGGAGCTATTTTGAAGTAGCAAATGTACACTAATGTAGGAAAAGACTGAACTTCTCACACCAAAGAGCAGTAACTTTAAAAGATACTACTGCACTGTTTTTCCCTTATTGCTAAAACAAGTTATGTCAGATAGGACAGAGAGACTGCTATGGAAGTTAATGGCTGTTATCCTTCAAGAACTAAAAGAGAAACGAGTAACAACAGATTAGATTACACAGGAATATAACTTAAATTACTCATTTTCTAGGTGCTCCTCAAAATTTGTTAGGAAAAAGCACTAATTCAAGAACTAAAGCTACAGAGCGATAACATGAAATCAGAAACTTTATGACATTCTTTCTTACATATATTTCCAGGGCTGACAAGGCTCCTTCTGGGAAAATGGCATGAAAGAATTGCTACTTTAATTTCAGACCTTGGCAAAGTATTCATTTTGTAACAGGTAATCCAGAACGCCTGATGTTCTTTTCAGTCTCCTAATCATGTTGCTGTAATTACTCCATTGACACACACAACTATATAGGTTAGCAACACTTGGGCTCCTCAATGAACAATGAAATACATATAAAGAACAGTAGAAGCAAAACTGCAGTAAGAGACTTCTGTGGACCTTTAATTGGTCATAGGTTTATATAAGTTCATTTTTACCCTTTACAGGTAGAGGCTTTCTGTCTTGGCAAACCAAATGTAGTCAAAGCAGAAACGCTGCAGACAGTCACAGTGGAGAACCAGCACACTTTCCTGGCAGTTAAAGCTAGGAGCAGGGTGTTGTAATGTTGTATTGCATTACTTCTATTTTGTTTTGTAATTTTCTAGTGTTTAAATCACATCGACCAAAATTCTTTTAAACTTGACCTTTCCACAATTTCACTTCCTCTTCATTTCCAGCTCTCGTCCTGGGATGAACAGCCACCATTTTCCTGCACTAGATCCAAAGCTCACAGAAGTAGACTGACGTAGTAATACACTTGTAAGAGGATGGTTGGAACAGACAAATGAAGCCCACAAGGCCTCTAGTAACCACAGGTTTGTGAAGCAATTCCTCCCAGAAGACAGCAGAACACCACATTCATCCAGTGGGAAGCCACTTACTTTCAGAGATGCACACATTGGTCAGTACAAATTTGGAGACAGTAAGTCAGTAGGAAGATGGCTAAAAGTACTTCAGATTTCTTAGTGCTTGGTGTTTTCTAAAACCATCTTTAAAATGCAGAGGTAATTAGAAGAACACTGTAAAAAGTTAAAGAAATTCTAACTTAAACTCCTGAAGGAAACAGATCCATAGGTACATCTCCATCTTTTCCTGACCTACGCCATAGCTGTGCCCACACAATAAAAGCATTTTACTCTTCCATGATAAGAAACTGTTCTTAAATACAGTCAAGATGTAATTTGCTGAGATAAAAATACTCTTCTTAATAGAGCTTAATTGTACGTATATTAACTATAACCTATTCAGATTAGGAGGAAGAGAAGTAGGAGAGCTGCTCCAAAAGTAACACCTCCTATTTTACTATGTTGGCCCATGATACAACTGAAGGTCTGTAGTTGAACTACTCCATGCAAGCAAAAAAAATAAATAATGCACATTCATTGATGCTGGCAGAATGTTTATGGAGACCACACAGTGGATGTGAGTGCAGGGAGGCTGTGGGTGGTGAGTTTCAGCAGTGGGGACAGTGGGTCACCTGCACTGGTACAGATTGTTACGTGTGTGGCATGCAGGCTCTTGTTCATTGCTGGTGAAAAACAAATAGCTAATGGTAGTGACTGCTGAAATATAGTTATCTGTAGCTGAGAATGTACTCTGTTATTTTGCTCTTTCTATCTGTTTGAGCATCCGTGGAAATAAATAGGAGGCATTACTTTCAGAGCAATCCTATTCGTTTTAATTGCTGGTCTTTAATTGGTGAGAACTTCCTGTTTCCTCACAAAGACTGTCATTACTAAACAGGCTCAGGGGGCAGAAGATGAAACACCTGACCAGTACAGGAGGTGTTGACAACGCAGAGCTCTATGAAAACACTAACTAACACTAAGTGTTATTTTCTGCCGGGTTCTTGCACTGTTTACCTGCCTGCGTGAACATATTTGAGCTCTCCAGCTTTTGTCACGGAGTTACGAAATGGCAATTGTCTCTCACGGCAGATGTTAGTAGGAAGGGATGCTTTGCACCCCACAGCCGCATGCAGTAACAAAGTCGAGCAGGTCCAAAGAGCTGCTGTCTCACATTCCAGCGCCAGGCAGAGTGGCTGAGCCCGGCTGACATTCCCCAGGCCCAGGTGCGCACCTGTAGCACCAACGCGACGCTGCTTTGCCCGGGAGTATATTGGCAAGACGAGGAAGGGCTAAACCCTGACAGTATGTATGCTACGGGTAAGGATACTCCTATAGAGATGACCGAGTCTCTCCTTGAAAATATTAATAAAGTCTTTCCCCACGTAATCTCCTCCTTGCTCACGTGTCACATCAGTAAGACAAACGACACGTACGCGCTGCCGCTGCCGCATTTTACAACGCGGCAATCGGCCCGTTAGCAGCCCTCTCATCTCCTGACGGCCCAAAATGGACGGCGCTGTTTACCCGCATTGACGGGCAGCGAAATACAGCGAGCATCCCCTTCAAGGGCTTCCCCGCCGGGCTGCTGCCGCGTCACCGCAGGGCACGCCCGCTCGCCCGGACCGCTTTCGGGAGCGCAGCCGGCAGGGACCTCTGCACCGGAGCCGGAGCAGACGTGTCACTTTCTCAACGATCGCCTAAAGGGCGCCACGCGACGTGGCGGTTACCACGGTGTCCAGCACGGACGCCCTTCGACCTCTTCCCCGGCGCCACGCGCAGCCGTGCGCCCAGCCGCAACTAACCCCCCCGGCTCCCAAGCGGCGCTGCCAGCCGCCTTCCGAGGTGCGGGCTCCCAGCTGCAGCACGCGGGGCCGCCCGCCCCCGACCCGAAGCTCCCGTCCCGAAGGGGCAGGCCGTGCGCGCGCCGCCTCCCTCGACCGTTGAGCGCGCGCCGCGGCCGTTACGCCGCGCGGGACCCCCGCGCCGCAAAGTGCCGCCCGCGCCACCCACCCCCACCCCGCACCGCCACTCGGAGCGCAGACGGCGCCGCCGCGCAGGCGCGGTAACGGCGGCCGCGCCTCTCGCGAGCCGAGAAGCGGGGCGCGTCCGCCGCCGCGTCGCCCGCGGGGCGCGAGGCCGGCGGGGGCGGTGCCCGCGGACCGAGGACCAATGAGAGGCGGAGAGAGGCGAGGGGGGGCGGGGCCGGAGCCGAGAGGGGCGGGGCGGCGGGCGGGCGGGCGCGGGCCTGGCGGTGATGGCGGACGGCGGGGATGGGCGGCTAAGGACCGCGGGGAGCGGCGGCGACGGCGGCGCGGGGGAGTCGGCGGGCGGCGGGATGCTGCTGCACGTGGGGCTGCTGGCGCTGGTGCTGCTGGCCGCCTACCGGCTGTACTTACGCTGGAGGAAGCGGAGCGGGCCGGGGGGCGCGGCCCAACAGAGCCAGGCCGACCCGCTGCCGCGGATGAAGCGGCGAGATTTCTCGCTGGAGCAGCTGCGCGAGTTCGACGGGATCCGCAACCCCCGCATCCTCCTGGCGGTCAACGGCAAAGTCTTCGACGTGACCAAAGGCAGCAAGTTCTACGGGCCCGGTGAGCGTCGCGGCGAGCGGGGGGGAAGGCGGGGACGGTCCGGCCGGGCCCGGGGGAACTCGAGGGGACGGCGGTCCGGGCGCCGCGGGAGGGCCTCGCCGGGCCCGGCGCTGCGGAACGGGTCTCGGGCCGGGGGGGTGTCCTGCTGAGCCACGCCGCCTCACGGGTGGCTTTGCAGCTGCCTGACGGGTGCGGGGCTGCGGCGCTTTAATCGTTTTTCTCTGTCTCTACTGGTAGGTTTGCCACGTGCAGCCGAGCAGTGCTTCCTGCCTTCTAGCTGTTATGGCTCAGGGAAGAGTAAAGACAGCTGGTTGCTTACCTAAAGCTGCAGGTGACATTACAGTGTGAGTTGTGATCAGGATGGAGGCGAGCAGGGGGAGCTGGTGGGCTGACGGTGCCGATACCAGTTAGGTGTGTGCCGAAAGCAGCCTGCTCTCGAGCAGGAAGGGAGACAATAGGCTCCTTCAGCGCTGAAATGTTTAATTCACACATAAAGACGCGTGCGTCAAAGCCAATGTTAGGTGATGTTAGGTTTCTATGTTCACCGTGTGGATCATTTATGAGGAATAAATACGCAGCGGTTTCACGTAATGAGCTGGGCAAGTTTGCTGAGCTGTGTGTTAAGCCAGTGCCAAAGGAAGTGAGAGTTGTGGCTGCTGCTCATTTTCTTCCTGAAACAATGGTGGTTTGGAAAACCGGATCTAATCAAATTACACAGGACTTTTTTGTAGTAGGTGTTACAAGTGTCTTTGTATGAGGGGCAGAGAAGAGAGGTTGCTGTTTTTTTTCCAGGAAATAGTTCGAGTTAGATGGCTTTTTTGTCTGGTTTTGTTCTTAAATCTTAGTTTACAAAAATAAAAGCATCAAAGTGCAGTGTTTGCAGGTGTTTGGTCCCAAGCAGTGACAAGCAGCCGTACAGCTGAACCAGGCTTGTCACCCTCAGAGGATCTGATGCCAACCCTACTGCCAATCAACGGAAGCTGCCATAAGTGAATCAGAATGCTTTCTGGTTGGGTACTGGAAAAGCTAGTGCTGGGCTCTGAGCTACCTCACTGTGCCTGGATTATGCCTATTATTGGGTAAAGCTGAGAAGATACAGCCTGGTGCGCTGCAGCTTCCAAAGAGTTACTCAGGCAAGTTCTTTTGTCTCACATGCTCTAGGGATGTTTAAACTGACACCTCTGTTCTGATAGAAAATACAGGTAAAGTGAACCCCATGAGGTTCAACAAATCCAAGCACAAGATCTTGCACCAGGGTTATGGCAGCCCGCACTATCAGTACAAGCTGGGGATGTGAGAATAGAGCTCTGCTGAAACTTGAGGGTGCTGGTGAACGGCATGTGCCCTCACAGCCCAGAGAGCCAACTGTATCATGGGCCGCATTGAAAGATGCATGGCCTGCAGGTGGAGGGAGGTGATGCTGTCCCTCTGTTCTGTGCTGGTGAGACCTCACCTGGAATTGTGTGTGCAGATGTGGAGTCCTCAGAACAGAAGAGACATAGACCTGCTGGAGTATGCCTGGAGGAGGGCCACAAAAATGATCCAAGGGATGGAACACTGCTGCAAGATCAGGCTGAGAGAGATGGGGCTGTTCAGCCTGGAGAATAGAAGGCTCCGGGGAGACCTGATGGCAGCCTTTCAGTATGTAAAGAGAGGCTATAAGAAGTAAAGGGACACTGGTTAGCAGAGTCTGTTGTGATAAGACAAGGAGAAACGGTTTCAAACTAAAAGAGGGGAGATTTAAATTGGATATGAGGGAGACATTTTTTATTTTTACAGTAAGGGTAGTAAGGCAGTGGAACAGGTTGCCTGGAGAGCTGGTGGATGCCCCATCCTTGCAGACACTCAAGGTCAGGCTCAGTCAGGCCTTGAACAGCCTGATGTAGCTGTAGGTGCCCCTGACCACTGCAGGGAAATTGGACTACATTACCTTTAAGGGTGCCTTCCAACACAAGCGTTTCTGCATTTCTAATACATAGATTAACAACACGTGTGCACATGAAATTTATAGCATCAGAGTAGATAGATTTCTTCAAAAATTACCCCCTGTGAGATTACATTGAACCACAGTCTAAACGTTAATTTTAGCTGTTTTGTGTATCAGTCAGTTTCTGGATAGATACTATCACTGGTTTGCATCCTCTGCCTCTGGAGGCCCACTGCTGTGAAGAAACTAAAGCTTTGTGTTTAAGGACATCAGCCTGCTTCTTTGATTAGTGCCAGCAGCTGGTTTCCCTAAAGCAGCGTGTCCTGCTCTTGTGGCGAGGGACGTGTGTTGTACATTAGTTTTTGGGGTTGGTTTTTGGGTTGTTTTTTTTTGCCCTGTTCTGAAAGATGTCCTTTTAATAACAGACTTACTCGGTATTATTTTCCTCTGTCAGATCTTTGTTACGTGTGCACGTTAGGAAATCTGTGCTCAACCTATGCACCAGTTCTGTGCTTTCTATCACATCATGCCGATGCGGTCAGTCTGTGTGATGCATGTCGAGTAGTATTTTCTTGCAATTGTTTTCTAACCGAAAAGAAAAAAAACTAATGAGTGGTTGGAGGTCTTAAAAGATCTGAGAAGAGTTAGGTGGAAAAGTCTTCAGCTTCTAGAGCTGCATCTCTCCACAAGGACTTCTGTCACAGCAACCAGATGTCTGCAGAAGTTTTCTTTTGTGATTTTATGCTTCTTAGCTGGAGTATAGCAGTAAAGAGTATATGTAGGGTATAGCAGAAGGGCAAAACTTACTGACCAAATGATGGTGAAGTTTTGTTAAATAGAAGAAGCAGTTGAGAGCGCTGGCTTTGCTGACAGCACGAGCTTGGTCTGGGAGCTACTTGTGTTCTGTTGAGACACTGATGCAAAGTGGTGCCCTAGCTTTGAAGCTGGAAAACTGCATTGGCTGAAGGCTTGCTATCATTTCTTAGGCTCTTGACTGCTGAATAATGTGGCTGTCTCAGAAGGCTTCTCACATCTTGTCTGGAAAGTCTCTTCTTTTTTTCTTCACAATAGTACAGATGCAAATGTTTTCCTTACCTTTGTACTTCTCGCATGAGGCTAATGACGCAGAATGGTCATCTAGCCCACATTTTTGTCCAACGGGTAAGATTCCATTGAAAGTCTTGTAAAGCTCTTGACTTTATTAGAAGCTCTGCTCTTTTCAAGTTTCTGTCCACTGAATCCTGGCATACTTTGCTGTTTCAGTGAAGAGCCCATTGAGGACCTACAGTTAAGATCTGACTGAAGTGGATAGGCTGTTTACCTCATCCTTTCAAACAGCCATGGTTGCAAGTCTCAGTTTCTTGAACATTTAATCAAAATATTTTCCTATTTATTTATTTTTTTTCAACGTTGACTCTCTTAAGCTTCCCAGAATTTGTCCTGGTGGTGATTAGTCTCCAGCACGTCTGGTGCATTTCAGGTGAGAATCGGTTCTCTTAAATTGCACTCTAAATGCGTTGCTTAGAGGGCTAAGGTAGTCTTCTGTCCTGCCAGCATACCCTTTGTTTCAGTGTTTCACTTTTAGTTGTATTAAATAAATATCGCTTCTGTTTGTCCCCGTTTGAGTTCTAGAATGCTTTGTTTGATAATTAATCTTAATTACCTTTTCCTTTATCATCTGCAAACTCTGCAAGTAATCAAGCAAACAATTAACGATTCGCTTCAAAAATTACGGAGCCAGAATATCAAATAAATTGTGGTGGGGTGATCTCCCCATCCGCAGCCACATCTCATCACTGAGAGCCCCACGGTTGATACCTTCAGTGTGTGCTTTGTATCTTTATCGCAGAAGACAGTTTTTACTGTTTTGTTTATTGTAACATTAACTTTCATGTTTGTTTACCTTAAGATTCCTGGAGGAATATTGGTCAATAGAAAGGCATAGTAAGAGATAAAGTAATCTTAATATTTAGAGTTTAAATTGGCATGGTAGTATAATGCCGTAAAGAGGTTTAGATCAACTGAAAAATGCTTTGTATAGTTATGAAAAATACTCGGTTTTGAGCATGACAAAGCAAGGTTGTACGTAATCCAGTATGCGCAACTGTTCCACATCACTTCTTGGGTCTTAATTTCTCGTTATGCACAACAGTCAATGATGCTTTTCTTTCCCTCTAATACATTGTCGCTGTCAGCTCATTTCTCATCCTGCTTCGGTCTGTCAAAGTGTTACAAAGATTCCAACTTTCCAAGAGGAATAGATGGGGCTGCAGTAGTACTTCCTTCCATAAATATCTCTGTTGTAGTTCATTTTTCGCTGGGGAGGATTGGCTTTGTTTTGTGGTGCAAATGCAATTAACAACTACAATATCAGACATAAAATCTTTTGAAAAAAATCTGGAGTAAACATTGACATTTCTTCCATCGTTTATGTAGAATAAAATGATGCTGCCTGAATTCCCTGAGAATTTAGTGCCGTGAGCTTGATTGTGTTTGCATTTAAAAGTGATTCTGGATAGTACTGATGCTTTTGTACTTCATGTACAAGGGTAGGGCTGGAGTGAAATGCTGCAGGAGGAGCACGTGTGCTGTGTCTGGAGAGGTCTGTTAAGGGCGGCCTTATCTGCAGAACACAACAGGCTGTGTTTAGAGGCAAGTACAGAGGATAAGATGGGGGAGCAGTGCTTCCTGTGAGGTGTGGGTCTTCTGCAGTTCGTTTTGATGCTTCTCTGCTCTTTGGTGCTGTGTAAAGGAGGTGTCTTCTCAAAGAAACCAGTGTTTCTGGGAAAAGTAAGGTGCTACCAGGATGAGTAAACTGAAAAGGCCTTCTGAGAAGAGATTGTCTCCATGCTTCTGCTGCAAGGGAATGGGACAAAGGGGTCCAGGAAGCAGTGCGGAGTATGCAGGAAGATGCAGCCCTTTGCAGCTTCTACTCTGACCAACAGCTGCTCTCTGCCTTTGCTGATTAGCTGAATATATTCCTCAACACCTGAACAACTGCTTGATAAAAGCTGGCTGAAAATCCCTAGTGATGTTTTAAATCATTTAAACGGGATCTGGGGACTTGGCCAAGCATGATGTACACAACACGATGGTGTCATTGTTGTTAATAACACATAGATGTTAAATCCAGCACACGGTGGTACATCTCTCTTTCACATAATCAAGAGCCTGGATAGTGTTGCTTGCTTTATTATAGACCAGACTATGGGCAGTGTACTTCTCCCTGAGGCGGAGTTTGGGATCTGTGTCCTCTCCAAGTGTGGAGCTCAGTGCCAGAGCCTCCTGACTGCTGAGCTGCAGGCTGTCTGAGCAGTGCTCACTGTCAGCCTCTCCAGTTCAAGTTAGGGCACTGTTTCCTGCACTTCTCCTGCAGAGTTAGAGAGAAAGCTGGCAGAAGGCAGTGAGGCCTGTGTCTAACAAGTCTGATTTAGACCCAAGCAGTTCCTATTTCAGCATGTAGGCTTTGTAGGTTGCTTTCCTAAGAATGTTTCCTTTCCATGCAAGTTGTAAGTTCAAACTGATCCGATTCTTTCCATTCCTGTAAGTCTGGAGTGGGTTTAAAGTTGAAATGATCCATGTTATTAGAAAGCTTCTGTTTTCAAGCTGCATCTCAAGATAGCTTTGTTGAACTTGTAGCTTTTTAGTCTTATTAAAAAAAACAACACTGAACAAACATCTCAGGATTAGAATGGAAACAGGGGAGATTTTGCTTTGATTTTTAGCAGAGAAGATAAACAAACTGTTAAGTTAGTGCAGCTGTCAGCCATTTCTTGGTCTTTCTCCATTTGCTCCTTTAACTTACATGAAAAGAGAGATTTGCCTTTATTCTTTTCCGCAGGTTAAGAAATGTTGTCCCTGAATTTCGAGGCTGCAGGTGGAACAGGGCTGTATTCCAGTGGCTGCGTGGGGTGCACAGATGCTAAGAACACCTGCTATGGTCGGCATAGCATGGCCATTTCTCAGAAGCGTTTTTTGTCTGCTTTCAGAAATGGAAACTGGTTTAAATTGAAGCTTGTTAGCCCACATGGAATGTGCGTTAATCTTGTGAGATCAAACACAATTGGATAGCTGATGGTATCGCTGGGTTAGATACCAAGTCCGCATGCAGGTCCCTGTACTGACAGCCAGAGCAATCTGGAGTTCAGTGCGCAGCATTTACTTTTATTACTGGTCCTGGAGCAGCAGGGTGGGATCTTCTGCAAAATCATTAGATAACTGAAACGGTCCTTTTGGTACGCTGAGAATATCTACTCCAAATCTGAGCACCAGTGTAGGTTTGGGGGAATTACTGGTGAAATCATTGCAAAATTCAAACGTGGGCTGTGTTCCAAGATCCAGTTTAGCCTGTTTTGGACCAAGTGACTGGAAAAAATGCTTCCAAATAAAACCTTTGGCTTGGATAGCTTCATATCTCTCAAGTGTCCAAACACTGTGTGTTAATGTTGTTTTTCCTTGTCTGCTGTTGCTTAACATATGCAAGCAAAGAGAAATTAAATCTTCATTTAAGGTCCAAAACAGGGCTAGGAGATGCTGAAATCCTGTTCCTGAGTGCAATAGTTGGCGAGGTTTTTTTGTTGACTGAAGAGACTTGAGTTTTGCCAAGTCCCAGGCCTGCCCAGTTCATTTGTAGGAAAAGGTGAATGTCAAGCTGGAACACATCTGCCAGGAAGGGTACATTTTATTTGGATTTTACGAGGAAGGGAGAATCCTTGTTTCCTGGGAATGGTACCAGGCAGTGGGTAGCAGCATTTGCATGTGCTTAGATTAAAGAAGGGCATATTTTATATAAGGTAGGGTTGTAAGGTAAATGAGGACTTCGTACAGGGAAAAGGGCAGTGTATAAATGTGGTATTACAGAGGTAGAGATAGGCAGGCAAATACATAGTTTTGGTAACAGTTTGGTCTCAGAGCTGCACTAACACTAGAACAAATACTAGGTAACCGAGTGTTGTAACAGGTGGAAGCAGAGATAGGAAGGAAAATGTTCTTCAAGGAGCAAAGCTTCCTTAATGTAAGGCTCGTGACTGTGTGTAGCCAAATAATGTGGAGGTGTTTCAGTGATTTATTTATTTTTATTATCTTTTTAATACTTACATGACTTTTCCTCTTGTTGTTGTTAGGTGTCAAATAGGCGTGGGAGGAGAAATTGTGAAGTACTTGACTAGGATGTAGCTAATTTTGTGGGGGTATGGAGAAAGAAAACAAGAGCCTGTGGTAGTCTTGAAAAATTGATTTAGTCTACACGCATATGCTACTAGCATCTCTATTTACAATCTCTTCAGTATGTAAACCAGTGGCACAATGAATTATTTAGAGCAGGAGCCAGTCTAAATAGACAGGCAGACAAAGGGAAATAAAAGAAGAGCTGTAGGTAGGACTTGCAGAGTGAACTGCATCTGGTCATGAAAGAACTCTGTGGGAGTACTTCAGGGATTGCACCGATGTCGCTGCCACAAGCTAATACTCACACAGCCTGTGTTTTACTCAGAGTTGTCTATGCTTGCACCTTCCTGAATGATTTCCCGGGACCTGATGTGCAAAATACCTTTTTAGGACCACTGTATCTAAGGGATGGAACACTTCTCCTGCAAGACCAGGAGAAAAGTGAATAGGAGACAAGAACAGTCTTAACACATACGTATGTTCTAAAGGCACAAACGCTTTCACTAAGCGTGCTGTTGAGATGGAAGGATGTTCAGGGCTTGGAACTGAGTAATATAATGTAATTCTCCAGCAGAAGCAATTGGCATCAAGCTGGTGGATCTAGAGGTAGCATCTCAGCAGTGTCTGTAGAGCTGTGTAAAACCCCAGACGCAGAGCTTCAGGGAGGGGCAGCGTGCTCCTTTAACAACAGTTAGTCAGAATTCTGAGAATGTTATATAAATAGAGTTTATGGAAACTTTGTTTTAAATGCTTTGGGGTAACGAAAAAATCCAGGACAAAATACTGTTGGCAGGGAGCTTAAATTGCCATTTATAATCGCTCTTAAGGATTTACCGATTGTGTGTGATCTTTGTAAAAGCTGTTTCTAATGTTGTGGGCCTGTGTTCCTCATTCAGAACATCAACAGCAAGTTCGCTTGAATGGCAGCCGGTTTGGTGTACAGCAAGACTTCTTGCTTGAAGAAGCGCTGCATTACGTTACCATTGGCAGCCATTACTGCCTCCTACAGCTTATTGAAAAGTGGCTGTGTGTGATCAATGAGTAAATTAAATATCATGGCACAGGATTGATTTCAGTTTCTATATTGTGTTTTGCAGTGTAACATTCACAGCAGTCAGAAATGTGTCAAAAGATCCACTGATTGTTAAGTCATGGTGGTTGTGTAAGTGAAGTAATTGATTGGTGCTCTAATGAATTTCTTACTAAGGTGTCCATATGATTTGGTTGTGTTCATGCCTGACTTTTAGTTGCCCAGTATTTTGCTTAATGGAAGTAGATTTCTTTTGAATTCTGGCCTCCATTCCCTTGGGAATTTACATCTCTTGACTTGCATCAAGGGTCAGGGGTTTGTCCAGGTACCCCTTCAAAACTGTCTTCTCGACTCTGCTTCTCTTGGCAGACTTTTTTCCTAACGATACTTAAGATTGAATTGCGGTGTTGTTGAACATGGGACAGCCACAGTGTCAGTGCTGCAAAAGCGTGGGACTTTCCACGTATGGCTTTGGCAGACTGAAGAACTGCCATCAGTTACCACATGCAAAGACCTGAAAGTATTGGTTTTGTCTTTTTGTTTTCAGAGGGTCCATATGGAATATTTGCTGGCAGAGATGCCTCCAGGGGACTAGCAACTTTCTGTCTAGATAAAGATGCACTCAGAGATGAATTCGATGACCTATCGGACTTAAATGCTGTACAGATGGAAAGTGTAAGAGAGTGGGAAATGCAATTTAAAGGTAACTGTTCAAATTAAAACATCTTTAGCTAAAGCAAATGCTTTTAATATAAAATGATGACTGACTTGGACTTTTTTTACCCTGATAGTTTTATACAAGAAAGGTATTCTCCTGTCAGCTATTTAGTGTAGAGTAGCTTAGCCAACGGAATTCCTGCTCTCAGGTTGTTTGCTTTGGATCCCATTGAATTATGACTAGGACTAAGAGTTTTTGGCACGAAGGGTTGAAGAAGTTTGTCTTGCAGTTGTTTCTAAAAGGTATGGAAGGAAGGAATGCCTTTGGAGGGAAACGATTTTTTCACATTAATTGAAATTGAAACAGGCTGAGGGAATTTGTGCTGGTTTTAATAGCACTATTTTCAGCCTTTATGTGATAAAGCCGGGCTGATTAGAACTGAAACCAAAGTACCGAGAGCAGAACAGGTAGTGAGCAGCAACACTACCGAGACTGTTTTAGCAGCTGAGCTCACTGATAAATTGCCATCAGTGTCAGTGATTCACATTCAGAACCCTAATGTGCGTGGGGGGAAAAGTGAATTAGCAGCAATGCAGGCTAACTTGCAAATGCGGCTGTTCTTGACTGTAATGGAACCATGAATCTCTTTCAGAAAAATACGACTACGTAGGTAGACTCCTAAAACCAGGGGAAGAACCATCAGAATACACAGACGAGGAAGATACCAAGGATCACACTAAACAGGAATGAACTTTGTAAACAACCAAAGTCAGGGGCCTTCGGAACTGCAACCTCTTATTCCCCATCACAGAATGTCCTGCATCTTTGGGTACAGTTCATCTGCTGCGAAAAACATTCAACAGGTTTTGTACAAGGAAAATAATAAAGTCACAACTGAAGATTTGAATACTAGACATTATTCGTGCTGCCAAACCTTTTGTTGCGGTTTATTTGTAATGTCTGGTAAGGCTTAGTGAAGAGGGGCCAGGGACTTAAAGGTAAAAATGCTATTCCTTTTTATCAGTAAGCTGAAGCCTTTTCAAATAGCGTATATTACAACTCTCTAAAGATGTGAGTCTTTAAGCTCAGTGAAAGGTTTGAAACTTGTTTCATGTTTGTCTTCTCCTTCAGCATTAAACAGAGATGTGCTCATGTACATCCATATCAGTAGGTTAGACTACTGACACCGGTGGTATAATGTGAATTTCCAGTTTTGTTTTGTACGTGGGCCTTAGTAGCCCTGGCAGAATACTTCAGTTCTCGAAGAGAAATCCACGTAGATCAGGATGGGGGTAACGTTCATCCTTTTCTCAAAAGGATTGGGTAAAACTATTTCCTCTTCAACAACTCTTATCTGAAGCCTGCCTCTCTCCCACTCCTTTTTCCCATCGTCTGAATCGAATCAAATATTAATTGTGCCTTATTTCGCTTGCGTAGACTTGAATTGTTTTAAGGGAAAGCCCTCTTTTCATAGTCACTACATAGCAACATTGAGACTGAAGTTAGAATGTTCTGTTGACTGGAAAACCTTGATGTCATTCTGTGTATAGAATGTAAAAGAGGAATACTCAGTGTTACTGCCATATGTTAATACTACATATACTGAAATTAGCATTGTGATGGCCAAATGCATACTCCCGAGCTTCTTTTTAAGTAATTTAAAAAAAAAATAATAAAAAAAAAGTCACCCTTCGTCCTCTTCCAGAAGCTGCCAAACTTCTGGGAGCACAGCCTTCACAGCCCTGCAGAGCCAAGGGGCGTGCGCGTGTGTCTGTGTGCGTGTCTGTCTGAATGCAAGACTTGAGAAGGATTGTTTCTGCGGATATTGTAAATACGAGTACCATTTTAATAAAGCATGTACAATACCAAATGGGCTGTCAGACTCTGTGTAGAAGCTGTCAAGCAGAGCTGGAATAGGATGGAATACAAAGTAAAGGGAAGAAGTCTTGGATATGAAACATTTGCTGTTATTAATGTTCCTAGCTCCAGGGATGTTGATTTTCTTTTCAAGTCCCATCTTTTGAAGAACCTGGAAGAATCACTCAGGTAAGCTGTAGTTAAAGGAATAAACCTATGCCAGTGTATTTGTGGTGGAAAAAATCAAGTGATCATATATAAGTGTTCTAGGAAATAATAAAATGCACAGTAAAGGCAGTGTGTTTCATGGTGCTTGCAGGACAAGATGCTGGAGATCAACACATGTGGATCAATTGACGTCTTGCAGAAACTTCACTGCCTGCTTTACCGAATTTCTAACTGTGACACCATTAAGTTCATGGCTTACAGCTCTATGGGTTACATCTGCACCTGTGCTTGCAGATCTTATCTGTGGTATGTTTACAGTAACAGATTTCTATATATCCATTCTGTTGAACTGTTAACCCTGAAATGTCAGGCACTAATGTATTTTTATTATGGTTTGACTGCAAGGCTTTTGTGTCAATATAAGTGAAACAAACAAAAATCCTCCACTGAATTGCTTGTAATTCACATGTGTTAGAATGCAGATTAAATTCTTGTATATGCAAGCCTGAAACATAATCGTTTTATTGCAGCAGAAGAAATAACAGAACTGAAGCCATTTCAAGTCAGACTCCACTTGCTGGTTCTCACATGAGCTGAACAATGCAGTTAGGTATGTGGCTGGCTAGTTAGTGTATGTCATTCATTAAGGTGCTGGTTTCTGTTTATGTCACATCCTTGTTTAACTGAGTGTGGATGCAGTGTCCAATCATCTGTTTGCACATTATTGCTATAATAAGTATCTGCTAATCATCAAAAACACTGCTGCATTGCTGGGCAGGCTACTATAACTAACTGCAGGGATACGGCTTAGATGGAAGAGCAGAAGCTGCCAACAAATGAAGAAAAGCTTTCTCATATGGGACAGCAGCTGAAGGTACTTGAGTGCTAGTTTGCTACCCAGACACCCTGCCACTTCATTTGAACTAAATCTAAAAGGTTTACACTGTAGTTTGAGTATTGTGTCACATTGTAGCTCTTGCTCCAGCTCTTGCACCTCATTACAGCATCATGGTGCATGTAGCTGTGGATCAGGAATAAAAGGCTTGTGTCCCTATCAAATGGGACAACCAGATTGAGGGTTTTTTCAAGCTTCTACACAAAAGTACTTTTACAGTTGACTGTGTTACAGCTCCTACTGTAGAGATTCCTATCACCTGACATGAGTTACCCTGTTATTTACTCATTACAGCTATCACTATTGCTACATCTGCTATAGCTGTAGCTTGAGCTGTTTATCTTGGTTGTGCCTGTTTGATGTAGAAACTTCTTACCAGGGAAAGAGCAGTAGTTTACATAAGCTGTGCATTCCTAACCCAGTGCAGCCTTTTTTTTCCCCCTATGCTCAAAGAACTGCAGTGAAGCTTAATCAGATCAAAATTACATGAAGATTTTTTTTTAACTGTTAAAAATGTTTAAATAAGCAAAACCCCAGTACGTAGGATTTCAGGTTGGTTAAATAAAAAGTCATCAGAGATGGGTAGAAGGCTGATTCTTGCTTTCCAGCAACTTAGCAGTAACTGAAGATGACAAAACAGTCATCTTTTGGCTGTAATGTTGCATAGATATAACCCTATATTTTGATGCCCAGTGGATCTGAATTTGGCTCATTCATTCTGCCTTAAACGTCACTGGTGATTAGAGGATGAGATTTTTACTGAGACAAATCTGCTTTTCTTTGGTTAAGATTTGCATTTTCCATCTTTTCAGCATACATGGTAGCAGCTCAGTGCTAAGTAAGTTGGTTCTTGTTTTGCTTTGCTTTAAGCAGCTATTATAAGCCATCATAATCTAAGCTATTTTTCTGTTCCTGTTTTTGCTTCCCCCCCCCCCCCCCAGAATCAGATCAGTTTCAGCCTCTTTAGTGAAATAGTCAAGAAACAAACTGGACTTATCCTTACAGTCACTTTAACATTGTCTGCACTACAGTAAGCATGTTGGTAGCTTCCCCCATACCCTGAAACATGTATTGTTGTATAACAGAATACTGTTCAAAAAGTAGAGCTTTGAATACAATAGTCTTCCTTTGTTTTATTGCTGCTTAGTGGCTGTTGATTGTTTTGGTTGGTGTTTTAGGATCAAGCTGTGTAGTTTTTCACAAAGCTTAACTGACTGTCTAATATAGCAACCAAGTGTTCCTGAAGTTGCCTTCCTAAGCTTAGAGTATGTTTGTGATGAACTCCTTAGCTTGCTGCTTGCAGTCATAGCTCCCTCTAATTTTCACATTGTGGTTTAAAGAATAGATCATGGGGGGAAAGAAAGCTCTACCAGTGACTGCTCTCTCAGCTATGGTTGGAATAATGCATTTGCAGTTGTCAGTTTGGTGATTTAGTCCTAGTAATCACATCACTCTGACCTCAAGGGCTTAAATATGGAAAACTTAATTAAATATGAACAGATATATCCACCCTGGTTAATTCAAAGGCAAGCAAAGTACTCTTCATGAGAAAACCAAAACCCATCCAAGCCAGCAGCGCTCCCCTCCTCTGTGGAGTTTGCTGTGTTTCTGTGCACTTTGCTGAACCAGAAGCCTGCAACTTTGCTGTGTTTTGCAGTTCCAGTCTGGCAGAACGGCCTTCTTGCAAAATGAATGAAAAACACTTAATTGTCCCCATTCTGGTTATGACCTGTTTTCTGTGACAATATTTCACCGAGCTGTCACCATTTCTAGGTAACTGGGTAAAGCCCATAAGCGTACTATGTGGGCACCCAAGAATAAAGCTCTTTGGAGGTGATAAGTTGTGGTGGCAGGTCTGGATTTGTCATTGGCCACAAGCATTCTGGACTAGAAACACATTTTTGCTGCCTGACTTGGGCCCTGATTTCATGGGAGCGTGAAGGCTGTCATTTCATTTTATGTAGTTAAAGGCACAACTTCTTACTGGAAAGAAAGCACAAGTGATGAGCTTTGAAGGTATTACTCCAGAGCGCTGCCTTAAAACAGCTAACCCACATGCTTAAATTCCTTCAGAAATTTCTAACGTAGTGCCATCGTAGCTGCATGCTGAAGTCTCATGTCACTTGGGTCATATAATAATGCCACCTCAGACAAGTTAAAAGCTGGCTTTCTACATAGATCCCAGCACCAGGTTAGAATTTGGGGGGGGGGGGGGGGTTGGTTTACAGCATTTCTAGTGGAGTTTGCAAAAGCTGAAGCAAAGGGTGCTGCCTTTTTCCCTCCAAAACTCTTAAGACAAAGAAAGCAGAGAGGAAAGAGGAAAGCAGAGAGCTTTAAGATGACAGGCATAGCCTAGCAATAGCTGTGAGACTTCTCAGCAAAAGAACACCAGCCAACAATTAAGCCTCAGAAGTCGCAGAAGGGTGGTTTGTCACCTCAGCACAGAGGGATGCCTGATTCCAGGGGACACAGAGCAGAGGCCGCTGTGAGCACGAGCTGCTTTCTGCTCACTTGAGTGCTTTATCTCCCACAGACACCCAAATCCCCACAAATCTCCAGAAGAATCAGTCACACAGACAGGCTGCTGCTTCTCACTGTAGGAAAATATTATCTGCTCTCCATAAGGAACAGCTTGTTTAGCTTGGAGATGAGAAGGCTCCAGGGAGACCTCATTGTGGCCTTCCACTCTTTGAAAGGAGCGTATAAACAGAAGGGAGAACAACTATTTACAAGGGTGGATAGCAATAGGACAAGGGGGAGGTGTAGGGTTAGATATTAGAAGGAAGCTTTGCACACAGAGGGTGGCAGCACACTGGAACAGGTTGCCCAAGGAGGCTGTGGATGCCCCATCCCTGGCGGCATTCAAGGCCAGGCTGGATGTGGCTCTGGGCAGCCTGGTCTGGTGGCTGGCAACCCTGCACATAGCAGGGGGTTGTAACTGGATGATCACTGTGGTCCTTTTCAACCCAGGCCTTTCTATGATTCTTTCCTGAAAAGCCTTTTGAGCAAGGCTGAAAAAAACCTTACTGAGCTTTCAGCATAGTAATAGTTTTGAAGTACTTGTGGAGACATTTCTTAGTAAAAAGGCATTCCATCAAATGAAAATAAGAGTTTTTATACATGTGAACAGTGAACAACTTGCTGAATATTCAGCAAAACCTGTTAGAATACCATAGGTCTTAAGACAGATGAATTGAAGGTTACCTTAAATGGATGCAAATAGCAGTAGAAAGGATGCTGGATGTATATATTGCTGTTCAAAGACAAATCCATGGCTCCACAACAAGAATCCCAGTTATGGAAAGGTAATTAACAACATTGAACCTTACAGAGAACAAACTCCTTGACCAGTAGTCCTGGGGCTTTGTTCTAAACTTGGATGTTTGTGTTCTTATCTCAGCATACAAACAGCAGCAGTGGAGCTGTCATTCTTTCTACCTCTCTGGCAGGGCATCAAGGAGGGAAGGAAGGTTCAAGTCCATGAGAAAACAAAGTGGGCGTTCCTGAAGGTAGGCAGAACTATAAGCCAGACCTTTGTCCCTTGCATCCACCAAAATAAAGGGCCATACTAACCAAAGCCTGTAAGAGGTAAAGTAATCCATTCCCTTTGACAGGTGAGTAGAAAATGTAACTGAAGGCACTTTTTCTTTGAAAAAAAACAACCAACCAACCACTTGGGTGTATGAAAAATCATCACAAAACTTGAAAAAAAGCCAGCTTGCATTTTAAGAACCCACCAGAGGCAAACCTACATCCTTAGACTCTGTACAAGTGTTTTCTTCATGCTTTTCAAACAATAACAACAAAGTTTGTAATACAACATTATTGGAGGGTTTTCTGGTTTGTTTTTATAAAATTTGTCAAGGTATCACAAAAATCACACACCAAAAGCTTAGTCTGCACATTTCCCAATGAAAAGAGTGAAATATTTTAAATCTTTTACTTGTATATACAAATTCAATTCAAATTTACATTTTTGCATCATTTTCCTGGGTAGCAAAGAGTCACGGATCAAACACAGGGTTGAGTGAGATGTGTCACTTCAGCTTATGGAAGGAAAGTTGCTTCAATTTCACTTAGAACAGGCCCCTGTAAAAGGCTCTATTTTGAACTGTGATTCTTTTAACTGCAGGGAAGGCCACTGCTCGTGTACTCATTTATAATGCAGACATTCATAATTCACTGAGTTTCACAAGGCAATGACTGAAAAAAATAATAACGGACTTACTGTGACAACTTGTGAGAGCTGACAGCAGTTTGACACTCTGTCTTCGGATGTCTGTTCTGTTTGGACACCTTCGTGGGTTAAGGCATTTGTGCTAGATGCAGTTCTCAACAGAGGGCTCTTTTGCAGCAAACCGGTAACAAAATTCTTGTCATTTACTCTCAGGATAAGGAAGTGACCCACTCAGTTTGTGCAGGTGGTTTTGTTGTTTTTTTTTTAAATCAAAATAATGAAATTAAAAGGAATCGCATGATATCAACACCCTCATTTTTTAGCTACAGAAATGAACGTGTATTTCAATAACTTACATTCAGTGAAATTGTGCTTAGCCCTGTGTGAAATTATCCAATGTTAGCTAGCACAACTTAAGCAGACCTTCATTCAAATACTGTAAAATTAAGCAAAAAAGGAATGCTTTGTTTCCTTCCAAACTAATTTTTATTCCTTGAAATACAGAGGGAAAAAAAAAATTTAAAAAAAAAAAAAAAAAAAAAGAGTGCTTTATCAGCATATGAGAATCCAGCTGAAGCTACCTGAACAACCTGCACCAACCACAGATGCCAGGTGTTAATTTAAGACACTGAATCAACAGATCCATTTTTCCCTGTATTTTACTGTGGCTTTTTAAGAACCAGTACTGAAAGAAGCATCTGCAAAACTATCCCAGTTATGTCCACTCAGCTCCATACTTAATACTAACTATGGAGACCCCGAAAAAAATAGAAACTATGTTTTTAAATAGAATCCAGCAGTGCTGTATCATATATAGCTGCACATCCGAGTGCACTTTCACACAAAGCATACTTTTTATAGTTACAGATTCAAAAGCAAACCAATCACATAGATCCTTCTTTACATTTAAAAGCATATATGTATGCTGTAATCTTTTTTTTGCTTTGGTAAAATACAAAGGGACAAAGAAAGCGCAGTCAGTAAGATGGATATACCATACCTTTTCTTCTTTCAGAAACATGAGCTGAAATGTAAGGCATCCCCAAAGTATTTCTATGCATATGCAAGGAATGCAGTTTTTTGTAAACAAAAGCTTGAGGAAAGCAATACTGAAGCCAAAGAATCTTCCCTAGGACCTTTCTGATGATTGCAAAACCAAGAACGGCTCTCCTAGGGTGTTTTGGAACATAATCCCATGAAAAAGAATGCAGTCCTTTGTCTTCCCATACACTTTTAATCACGTACTAGATGGGCTCACCTTGGAGATCTCCAACTAAGAAGAGCGATGAAAAAAGCTGATTCTCAAGGGTGCGAGGCTTAGTCTATTTTTCCGGTACATCACTTTCTATTGATTTTGTGGCAGCATTGGGATGGCCTGCTCTGGGTGCTTGCACAGTGCTCCCACTGGTAACGTGCTCCAGCAGCACTGTAGGCTGAGCCACAGGAAATGTTCTACAGGAACGAGCCGGATGTCTGCGATGACCCAAATCCTCACCTGCTGCAGCAAACTGCCTCCTGCCACATTCTTCACTAAAGGGAGGCTGAAAGTTAAAAGCAGTACCCTATTAAGAGTTGTTCTGTAAGGCCAGGTATCAGCCCTTTCCGATAGGTAGGGGAGCAGAAAGGAGCATTCTGTAATTGAGCCTTTAGTTAGGCATGGTAATCTTAATAGTTATTCACAACTCATCACTGATAATCTTAAAATCTTCCTGTCCGTTAAGCTACAAGTGTAAAAACATGACAAGTTTAGGACTTCATAGTCTTGGAACATCACATTATAGCCAATGCCCTTTATTTGCCACAACTCCCAGATAGGAGGGGTGAAGAAGATGATGGCACTGGAGCAGCACATCACAGCCCCATTACAACAAACACAGCAGCACTGCAGTCTGGAATCGTGCAGCTTAAGAAATCAGCTGCCTATAAGAAGGTTATGCTGAATTTGGCGTGCAAAGGACAATGCCTGTCACAATTCATTAAGGAACTGCTAGGTGTTAATTAATTTGCCACATTCCTGAAGAGTACAGCAGCAATCTGTCTTAGCAGATGACAAACTATGTACTGAGTCAAGTCTTCCTTTCTCAGTACTTCATATTATTAGATCAGTAAAACGTCCTTTTACGTATTCTTGTTATTTACATTACACAATAAAAAGGGAAATTCAGCACTGTTTATTTGCCTATTTCTGTTTGAAAAACAATGTCTGGAACAGAACAACACATTTCTCATTTCCATTTCACTTTTTCTAATTGTGCCTTGTAGAGACTTGATGAGATTTGTGAACTTCATGAACTGAAGTACAGTTTTGAAACAGTTTTAACTTGCATTAAAATACACATATGCCAAGTTACTTAAAATAGGTGTTGAAACTTACATCCACTCTGAAGTCCTCCAGTCTCCTAAATTTACTGAGGTATTCTTGCAGCTTGGGGTCAATGGCTGGTGTCTTGTGCTGAGAATATTTTAGGTAAGCCCAAAACTTTTCCAGTCCATAAAGCTGACCTAATCACAAGAGAAGATAATATTACCAATTTACAAAGGCTAGACTTAATTAAAAACCTAATCGTTCATCAGTATCTACGTATGTAAGAGAACTGAAAGATAACCCAAAGGCGCTCTTACAAACTAAAACTGAGCTTACAAAACAAGTGAGTGCCAAGGAACAGGGATTATCTCCCAGTTAAAGTCACTGTGCTGTAAGCAGTGACTGGCCTATGATAATTACCAGCTTCATAGTCCCTCTTTGTTTCTTCCTGGAAGTCCTTGAATATGTCTCGCCTGAATTTCTTTTCTAGGCCATAGCTGTAAAATCGAAACAAGCATTCCAACCCGTACCTGGAAGAGAAGAAACAGGTATGGGAATCTTAGGAATACACTATAATTGCTTAAAAGCAGGCAGGTTTTTAATCTCTCCCTCCATTCATGTAAATAGCATTGTCTCATTTTTCTGTCCCACAAAAAATGCTTCCTTCGATGTTCAGTTTTATTTAAACGGTTCTTCTGAAACACCTTCACAAATAGACAAAACTAACTTAGGAATATCAGTTTTGTCACATGGCTTCAATTTATGAACTACAGACTCGATGCATGTAATGTAAAAACAAATGCTTTTACATTTTCAAGATGTTGAGACCCACAGCTCCCACGCTTCATGATAAAAGGCCTACAACTTCTTTTATTTTTCACTCCAGCTTCCTTCCATGCCCCTCCTTTTTTTTCTATTAGAGGGAATAAACAACTGACACCAATTTACCTGCCACTCCTTTATTCAGCTCAATCATAAGCTTCTTAATCATTTGCTCTGAGCTGAAGGAAGGTACCTACCTTCATTTTGCCTTACTTGGAAGCATTAACTTGGCTGTCACACTCAGCTTTTTCCTAATCCGTAGTAGCTGAGAAAGTGGGAAAGCTACAAAAAAAGCCCTACCGCTAGAAGTTACTACAGTGATTACTGGTTTCCTTCCAAGTTAAATGTTTTGTGGACCTACCTCGATTCTTAGTGTGTGTGTGTCAAGGCTGCCTTGGGCAGCCAAGCAGAGGTCAAAATAAATTGCTCACATTTCTACACAGGCCAACGGACGCTTTAATCCAGCTCCCAGTATTAGCTATTGTGTTCCTGTGTAACACTGAACTCTCACCATGCAGACACACACCTTTTGAGTGCTGAATTCAGTCATCAGATGACTACAGAATTGCACTATGAATACATGAAATTATGCAATGGTGAGAGCTCCTAAAGTCGAAGCTGCATCTAGGTAATCAGTACAACTTCAAGGAACACTTACATAGGGAAATATTCATGCACTTACCTGAAGTAATTTTTAAGGATAAATACACAGAAGCTACTTTTTCTGGAAGAATCTGGATCAACTTCTCTTTATGATACCACAATATGTTACATTTGGCAAAGACATAAAGGACAGTATAAATTCATTCATAATGATGGATAATAAGCTGCCTGGGTAGAAAGGGGCCACATGGGACCTCCTTCTGTCCAGCATTTATGTGCTATCCCTTAAGAGCCTTCTGAAGCTTTTTTCTCTTGGAAAATACATACTTGGATAATCACAAAAGCATAAAGAAAGCTCTCAACAGATATGCAAATGATGATTGAAACCACCTTTGCATCCTACGGACTTAACACTCTAGTGTGACAACATACCCATGCTTTGTAATTTTATAAACTTCCTCACTTGGCATTCAATATGTTGGGCTGCCTTGTGTCTTTAAGAGAAACAGCAGCTGGGGGAGGGAAAAGGAAGAAGTGTGTGGGAAGAAGAGAGGGAATGCTGAATCGAAGAGCTAATGTGGCAGTGGTAATTTTTTCTACTATTGTAGGAAAACACGCAGTTTGAGGTCAAGAATGGATGAGAAAAATAGCAGAAGCTTTCCTAAGAATAGAGCTGACTTTTCAGAGTCAACAAATTGCACGGTGCTGGAGAATTCAGGACCAACTACAGGTCAGGAAATGCCATACGTATAGCTGTTTCTCCACAAAGTACAAATACATACAAACACATCTGTGGTGTTAAAACAACTTGCAAAGACTGCTGCTATTTTGAAGATTCACAAAAAGACAAAGCTAACAACAGAAATGGTCACTTAAGATGTATGTAAAAAATATGCATGTAAAAATACATATATATATGTAAAAAACAATTCACTGTAATTCCAATGGCTGGTAAAGACCTCAAACTATTTTTTTTTTCCTGATTTCTTTTTTTTAATTTCAGTTTCAAGAAAAACTTCATACCTGTAGTGTTCTTTTGCATCGTCTAGAGCAAGTTGTCTGAATTCTTCATACATTTTCCTGTTGAAGTGATCCCTCAGGAAAAAGGACCAGAAACGAAAAAGTGTGTTCATCTCCTGGGACTGGCCGATTCCCAACCGTTTCCTCTCTGAAAAGGAAACAAAAGCACAGCCACAACTTCTTACTTCTACAACAAACTATTTTCGAGTGCTTTTTCATTGGTAACACTAAGATCTTCAAGAATTGTAATTGTGAACTTTCATTTACATTATTTGTCAAGTCTCAAAGTTAAAGTCAGCTAATTATCTTCTCTCAAGGACTCATATTTCTTTTAGCAATGAATATTAATACAGAAAAAGTTGCTGGAAAATGTCAGGGACTTCAAGGGTTTTTTTTTGTTTGTTTGTTTTGTGAGGAAATTTGAAGTTAAATAGAAAGGAAGTATCATAACATACAAGCATTGTTTCTCCCTGAGAAAAATGACTGATGAAGAACAATATGGAGAAAACCACTATCAAGTGACAACTGGTTACTTCTTGCTAAAAAGTTAGGAAATGCACTCAGTGCCTTCCTTACCTGTTAGACACCTTCGATGATACTTATGGTACACCTGTTGCGTAAAGCCATTTTCCTTTAACAGTTCATGAGAAGGATGCTGAAATTTTGGAAGAGAATTTGGAGTACAACCATAGCCTCCTGCAAGTGGAGCTCCTTCTGAAGGTGAAGCATTGGAACTGCTGTAAAAGAAACGTTTTGTTCTACAGACAGTGTGTTTCCACAGAATCAGCTTTCAACCTTTTTGCTGTATACAAGCACTGTCAGTACAGTGTGATCACTTGACAAGCACTGTGATGTGTACTTGGGTTCCCAGTCATCCCTGTTTTCGGGTGCGCTTCTACTTCTGTGCTATTATCTTTAAGAAGTTTTTGATGATGCTAACTAAGCATTAATATAATGCATGGTTTTAAATGACCGCTTAAACCAACTCTTACCTCACAGAGGAAGTTCTCGGCCTATGGTCTCTGGAATCCATCACCCAACCAACATGGCATTCTAAGGGAGGATTTGAACTGTGCCGTGTTTTTCTTTTTCTTGGAGCCTAGGAAGTAAATGAAGCATTTATTTTCACAATTTGATTTTACTCACTTCTATCCTCCCAAAACAGCACACTGCTCATTTTACGTTGTATCTAACCAAATATAAAGTCACGATGCTCCAGCTCCATAACCTGAAGCTTAATCTTATGTAACAAATTTAGAATCTTTAGATGTTACACTTCTTCATCATGGATTCTTAAGAAATGTTACAGAGAAAAATCAGGAACCATTTTGCAGAAATAAAAAAGGATGAATATGGTGAGATTTTTGAAGAAAAACAATTATCAAGTACAATTGTTTCAGTTTTGCCCTGCCATTCTTACAAATTACATTACACGCATGAATTTTATAGGCTTTCCATAGATATTAAGCTTTTCCATTTACCTTCACATCAATGGACTGAGCTTCTTTAACGACAGGGTAGAACCTGGGTGTTTTGTTGGGATCCTGTAGCCTTGGGGTACGAGGTGTTCGCGGGGTGAAACCAGGGTGAACTCGGGGAGATTCTGGAACTACAGTTGGCAGTGACCGAGCTACCGTTGCTGCTGGAAGCGCTTCAGTACGGAACCAATTACAAGCCAGTTCCTCTGTTAAATCAGCAAAGAGGAAAAAAGCACTTTATTTTCAAAAGAAACTTAAGCTTTGAAATCTTAAGCTCCGCTAAATACCTAACATCTTAAAGGCAGGATTCTCTTCAAGTGAACTATATCATCCCCAAAAGGATAACTGAACTAACAAAAAGCACTTGGTGCAGAAGCAGTACTAACTGACTGCTCAAAGCAATGACAAATATTTCAAACATCTTCTCTAGATGGCAAGTTAGCATGCAACACCACTGGGTGCTTTTTGCATAACATCAGAATAGAATGCTACTATAGATGATCACACATTTCCTGAGAAGTACTACTGGTATCAGCTTCTTCAAACACAACGGAAACTTCCAATACTGATGAAGAGCTGACAATTGGAAATATTGGTGAAGAAAAATCCTCTCAGTCTGCTGACTGAGCCAAAAATAAAACACTACATAAGCAGAGAAAGTTAAAGTTCATGCTTCATTATAGAGATTCTAAGATAGAAATAAGTGTGTTACATTACTTACCTTCCTGTAACTCTGAAGAACCTGGAGGAATTTCTTGGGCTTGATCAGTTATCAGTTCTGGTGCAAGATTATCAAATTCTTCCTTACTAACAAGATTCAACTTCCTGAAGTTCTCAACCTCTTGCTGAATCAGGGAAAACAAAAAGGTGTGACCACAAACTGCAATGACCATCATCTTGAGGAAAGGCTGAATATCCCAAGAGAAAAATCAGCAACCCAGGATTCACACACAGCTAAACTCACGCAAGCCAGTACAGATCTGGTTAAATGCAAATGGGAGTTCGTAGCTGACATGAACAACACAACTGACACTGTACTTTCTGCAAAAAACAGGCCACCAAACGGGCGCACAGGGGCCAATGGGGCCATACTCAGCATTTTTTAACAGAGTAAGAAACAGAAATGACTGTGATCCTATCCCTTGCTGAAACCAAAGCAGTCCGTCTTCTGCATTAAGTCTGACAAGGAAAGCAACTTAGGGGGGTAGGAGATGACCTACTCCCTTCCTCAGGCTATGTATAAACAAATGCCAGTGTTGTAAATGAAACGGCAGCACCTCAAAGCACTCACGCTCCTACTCAGCTGAAGGTAGTGTGGCATGCATACATGGAGCATAAGAAAAAAAAAAAACAAAACTCATTTAGGCTATGGTCAAGAATATCACAGCAACAAGAAAATATTGTCTCTTCCTGTGTGCCATTTCTCACTGTCTTGTTCCAGTCTGCTGATTTTCTTGGCACACTTCCTTCATAATAAAAATTCTATGTTCTGAATCCAAATCCCACCTTTATTTCCTGCTTTTATTCTCAACATTTGTTTCTAACTCCATCAACTCCCTTTTGTACCCAGATGCTTCATTTTCCCCTTAAGTTATTTTCACCCTTGTCCTCCTTCCCATATTACACACATCTGTCATGGTTTTGTGCTGTCAATATTGCAAACAGGTAAAACTCCTTTATCTCACCATTTTAAGTCTTTGGGTAACTTTTTTTCTATGTGCACAGTATCTGCTATTGATACAGCGTCACTGCCTACAGATAAGCCACTCACTGGGCTCACTTTCACAAAAAGTGGATTCTTAATAAACCAAAAGCAGTAAGTGACAGCACAGTGGTGTTCCCAGCTGACCTCAGCCTATGAAGTGCTGGAGTTCAACACACCCGTAATTTTACAGCTGTTTAGTGTATGAAAATAAATGAATAGAAAAATCACAAAACTGACAAGCTTCTTCTGAAGTTTTGAAAGCCTTAAATGATAGGGGCCTCAAATACAAGCTAGGAAATAAAGGGGTTGCTACAATAAAACAAGGTGTGCAAACCTAACTGCAATTCGCTCACACAGCTGCACGATAAACACAGCTCTAAATAAACTACTTAAAAATGATCCTAATATCCTCCTTTCCAACTTACATTAAAATAAATGTTCTTATACTACCTCTATACTAGGGGTTTGCAAGTGCTTTTTAAGAAACAAGCTATTTATAGAACAAGAAAACACTGGAAAAGTAGAACCGTCTCCAAAACATTAACAATTGTTCTACAAAATATCCATTCTGTGCTTTTGGTTAAATCTCTGACAAGAAAATTCTGCTTTCAACTGTATAAATCATCATAAAAATAAACATAATTTACATGTCTACTGAATTCAACCGTCAACTAGCTTTCAAAAATGTTTATCATATCATAGAATCATAGAATGGCCTGGGTTGAAAAGGACCACAATGATCATCCAGTTACAACCCTGCTATGTGCAGGGTCACCAACCACCAGACCAGGCTGCCCAGAGCCACACTGAGCTTGGCCTTGAATGCCTCCAGGGATGGGGCATCCACAGCCTCCTTGCACAACCTGTTCCAGTGTGTCACCACCCTCTGGGTGAAAAACTTCCTCCTAGTATCTAACCTAAACCTCCCCTATGTCAGTTTAAAACCATTCACCCTTGTCCTATCACTATCCACTCTCAGCCATTCCCCATATGCTCCCTTCAAATATTGGAAGGCCAATAGTTTAGTTGAGTAGCAGATAGACAAAATGATTTTGGCATTGTTTGCACAGGCAATGTTTTAAAACTAACAAAGAAGAAAGAAAAGAAAAAAAAAGAATTACCATTGCTGTAGTGTCATTTTCACTCCACGCTGTCCACAAATCCTGCTCATAATAGTATAAGCCATCATTAATAACTTTAGCAAGTTCCGATGTTATTTTTCCATGACACACATGGTTGCCAGCACGACCTTCAGCAGGATGTTTTCTCATATACGGTGGCGTCTGTGTTACAATCAAAATCTTGTTTACATCCTGATCATCAATTTCATAATCTGAACTGCTGTCTGACCAATCAGTGAATTTATTCTTATGACCCTGAATTTGTTCCATCTCTTCATCAAACAAAAAGTCAAGTTCTTCTTGTTCTTGTTCCTCTGGAGGTGGGGGTGGCTGTTGTTGACCTGACACTTGATCAGGTATAGGAACACACTCCTAAATGAGAAAAGGTGATGCATTTTATACTTGAAATAGACAATAATCATCCACATGGAAGACAAATAGAGTGTGAATACTTTCAGTAATGAACATATAGAATTAGAAACAATAGGGCCAATTTAAGATATTTATCAAGCTCACAAGTAAATTACTCTTCTAAGTAATTCAGCATCATGAATTTTTAGAATTATTCTCATAGCACAACAGCTTCTCAATAATGCACATGTATGACTGTCCATCAACAGAAAAAAAAATAAATCACATTTCATTATAGTGAGATTTGGACCAGGATTTGAAATGCACTTGGTTATTCTAAGTCTGGATAGAGTGAGCAGTGCCCACACTAACAGTTTTACGTAATCAACTATCACAGATATTGAAGTCTGGAAAAAACAAACAGAAAGCTGTTTCATACTGGAACTTGAAAGTGGGAAGGTTTTGCATTCGTTTATTTAAATAAAGTTCTTTTTTGTTTTACCTTTACTCTGACAGTGGATGCATGATGCCTGTTCTTCACTTCTATCCAGAGCTCAGAGTCCAAATCAGGCAAACTTGTAGACAACCCTCTAGATATTGTCTGAAAATTACTTGTTTCAGTGTTTTCCTTCAGACTCAGCAGGCTTCCCATTCCTGGAGAACTTGGTGCAGACTCTAGCAATGGAAAACAGTAGTTCAGTTACTGTTCTTTTGTATTGGGTTGGTTGGTTTTTTTCACACATTGGTCCTTCCTTTAACCTCAGCCACTACTTCCTACTTCTGTGGTTCAAGTTAGCATTGATTAGCAGAACTTCTTTTCTTTTTAGGAGATCACTTTTCATAGTCAACATTTTAGGAAAAGACCAATTTATCAGCTTATTTAAGTTAAAAACATATATCAGACTTAGAGAAGTCATCTGTTATTCAGAAAACAAGAATTCATTTATCAGGGTTATGTTTTCCCTACACCAGGCACCAACTCTCTGGATGGGTGCCTAACTCAGACTTCATTCTTCCCATTTACTTTGAGCCAGCATTTTAGTAAATGATTTATTTGCCAAACATATTTTTTGTAAACAAAGCAATCTCCACATTAATCGTGTGAATGAAATTCCCGTCCAAAACTAGGGTACGCAAAATACAGTTAACTTTCAGCTAACAACAAAATGAAGAAGATTTTATAGACTTAAGACTACTACTGCTTCTGCTATTGGTAATAAAAAAGGACTCTAGGCCATTATACCTTCTCTTCTGGAGAATGGTCACAACTATAGCGCACATTATATTTTTATCTACTTAATATTAACCATACCAGCCACAACTGTACAGCTGGCAGGGATATCAGCTGAATAAACCAAATACACAATTTCTATTATGAAAACAGTATCAAGAGGCAAATTTCCTCAGACAGACAGACAGCCCTAAACTTAAGTTTCTATTAAAGAAATTATTTACCAGTATGTGAGCCGTAAACTTGGCCTGGTATGAATTCTGGACAGTTGATGAGCTGAGAAAAGTCAGTCCTTGATAGATTACAGGGAGGTGGACCTGGAATTGGCCACTTTTCTGGATCAACCCTTTTTCTTATCCTCTGATCCACAGTTTCAACTTCTGTACTGTCCTTTAGGGCCTGTTGGATAAGCACATTACAACTGCAGAAAACATGACATATCCAGCACCTTCTTATGCCCACGGAAGACAGTCAACTCTTTATACAGTAACTAAAAAGGGAATTTCAAGCTTTTTATGCTCGTTCTTCATAGTGACTGTCTGTTCTTTCTTCTACTGGCACAAACAATCTTCTCATTTTCAAGGATAACCATTTATCATCTTTTTAAATTTGATCAAATATCACTTCCAGTTTCCCTTAGGCTATCTTATTTAAATATGATTTAAGGTAACTATGTAACAGCAAAGCACTCCTTAGACTAGCAACACATTAAAAAGGCTCCCCCCAGACATCCTCAGTAGCATCCAAAACATATCACATTGAGACCCTATTTTGTCTGCAGACACTAACTAGAAAACTAGCACTAAAGAATTTGGAGAGACCATAGACAGAGAGCTGTGAAACAGCAAGGTACTGCAGTGCTGGTCAGTGAATAACCTGTAGTCCTAGAGATCCTCTACTACTATCACCAACTGTTTTGGACCTATGAGGCCTACGTATCAGTAAGCTACTGAAGTACCAGACAGCCTCAGAGCTTCACGAGAAGGACAACATCTCAGATATGCACAGTATCACTGCCTCTGATCAGATCAGCAATATACTGCAACAGGTTTCTGTGCTAGAGGCAGAAAAGCATCTCCCTGCAGCAGCAGCACAATGACTGCCAGCTTAAGGACTGGCCAATACATTTAATGACAAGGTCAGCAGAGAGCTGACATTCACCTTATCAGAGTCAATGGAAATAAAACAGGAGCCAAACAGCAAATAGATTCCGCACAACAATTTCCATTTCCTTGCTTGCTGGTGGGGCTTACAATTTAGGCAACCCTGCTATGGGAAAAGTATCGCTGGACCTGAGGAAAATTACTGCCACAGAAGAATTCAACATAACTCAGGAACACTGTTAAGATCACTTCAGCTTTGCCAAGCGTGTTATGCCGTAATTTAGACAGATACTTACTTTAGCCTTCTAAAAAAGTTTCACCTGGAAGAGAATGGCACAAAGATCCGTTCTCTTTCAGAAATCTTAATGCAAAGTGTTCTTATTTTAGTAGAAAATCATCTTGGCAGCCCAGTTTTCCTGCTCACACAGAAGGCATAAGAACCATTCTCCCTAAAAATCTCATGAACTATTAGAAATATCTCACAAACCTTGGCAAAAGGCACTGACCAAACAATGGAATTTGTGCTAACATCCTCAAGATTTTGTGAATCTAATAGTTGCCCTTAATTACAGCAGTGGTAGACTCAGTAAAAACCTGATCTGGACTACTTGAATTGACTACTTGAATAAACTCTGCAACTCTTTTTGCTCTAAAAAAGGAAACACAACAAAACAAGCAAAACATGTTCTCCACTCTCACTCCGCACAGACAGATGTGGTTCTCTTGACAGTGCTCACATGAAGGTTTGTGATGTAGAACCTTCATAACACTTATACTTGTCTTTATTGGTTTTAAAACACCTGGCAGGATAATTCTGCAACTATCCAGCTCACACTCTAAATACATGATGATTAGCTTGCAAAGGAATTATCAAAAGTTTCTTCAAAGTATGTGCCTACACTAAGAACACCTATTTTCTATGTTTCAACCCCTCAAAATACAGAATCCTCAAAGAAATAACAGAAGATGACAGACTCTGCAAAAGAGAGTCTTGCAAGAATATCCTTTAATAGGCTTAATATGTTTTTGCTATATTACAACTTTTCAGCATCAGATAACACTTTTTTTTTTTTTCTTTTCTTAAAAGAAAGACCTTGGAAGGATTCTACTTTTTTTTTGCTATGTACAAGCACTCTGCTGTATTCCACAGCAAGGAGTTCCTCTATTATATGCACATGAGAACACCTTGTGTGGGTGTTAAAGACCACGTTTCTCTCAACTTCTGACTCAAAACAGGATACTGAAAGTTCAGAAGTGAGTAGGATTCTGACAAGAGAAACAAAATAAGCTACATGTAATGCACTAAATTACTGACCCTGTAAACGTTTTGGATATAATCCTTCAGTTTGTCTACAGACGTAGAGGTGTCTCTTCCTTTAATCTAATTGCTGCCCTTCATCATCTCCCTTCTCTGTAGCCTCACTCTCAGAATGTTTACAAACAGCAGAAGAAAACATTTTCTGCAGCATTCTACTCCCCGTTCTAATGGGACTGAACAAAAATCCATACCAAAATAAATAAATAAATAAATAAATAATAGGAAAAAAGCACCAAAACTATCTACACACATGCTTCTGAATTATTTTACCTCCAAAATGAGCGTAGCATTTGTAGTCAGAGCTTGCACCCTGTGGAAGCTAGCAATCAATGAAATAGGCAGAAATCCTTGTTGGTCCATCTTTCTCCTCATAAAGAAATCTCTTTCCAAGTTTTCTGTGCTGAAATAATACTCACTGGACAGAGAAACAGAAAAGATACACATATGAGCCTATTAAAACTTAAAGTAAATCCTGAAACAGTAGCCAAAATATTCCTTGGTAAAGTCTTCCATTAAAAAATAGAGCGCAGTTTGTAATCAACAACGTTGTTCTTTCAGCAGGAATATTGTTACAAACAAAACTTTCCGAACAGCAAGCACGCATGCATGCTCAAAATCTTATTAATGACTTATGATTCAGTACAGCACACAGGAACATATACCAAAGCCTTGTTACAACCTTTGCATATATACACTGCACGTGGAAAGATTCTGCTCAGTTTTTCTTTCACCCATCCCTCCTTATTACTTACATGAACAGACAGAAATAACATTCCCTTAGCCTCCATATAAGATGAAGGACAATTGCTGCTCACATCTCATTTCCTGTTCAGCAGTGCCAGTGTAACCTCATCCTGAACTGAATCCTTTCCCAGTTTCCAGTACATTAGAAGGTTTAAGTGTCCTATCTGAGCACATACATGCACTCTGAACCACGCTTGTGGGAAGATGAGAGAACCAAACTGGTAATCGTGTATTTTTTTATGAAACCGCACAACAGATCATGGAGAAAGGTAGAGGCTAAATGAATAAATGATACTTAGTTAATAAGGAGAAGAGGGACAAGGACCATTTCATGAATCTGACAATGCTACAGAACCAGAGAGACAAATAATGAAGTTGTAGAAAGACAACATCTAAAACAATGAAGTTGTATGAAATGATAAGGATGTCAAGATGTTTTATACTTCGTGATGAGAAAAAGCAGAGAATCCAAATCGTGACTGGACATACAAAGCATGGAAATAAGAAAACAACTTATGGAAGAGAATGGAATAAAAAGTTGGGACTAAAATCTAAGCCTTAAACAGGGTTTGCACATCATTCCATATTTTAGCAAACTACATCCAAGGAATGCTACTACTCCTCAGGTTCAGGAAAAAATAAGCAGTGAAATGTTTATTCTGTGACTTAGAGGTACTGCAAAATAAAACAAAAAAGCATTAAAACGCTGAGGAAAAAACACACATGCCAATATAAAGTCTAAATCCAACAATGAATAAAATGCTACACGTCTCCACTGAAGCTGGCTCAAGGCTAAAGTTACCAAACTGAGCGGAATGCAATGCCATCAGTGAACCAAAGAGAAGCTTGATACCATTTCTTTCTAAAACTTCTGGTAGCTAAAAATCTTTTAAAGCAAAAGCCATCTATATGAAACACTCAGCTCCAAAACAGAATGAAAACACAAGCCTCAAAGTTGGACAGTAAGACATGTAACAAATGAACACGCTACCGTTAAATTGAAATAAACAGCAAAGAGAACAAACACAGCTCTCAGAGAATTAAGCTCTTACTCAGATCTAAGTAAATTGACCAGCAAAGCAATTGTGCACAAAGGTTTCTCTCAAGAATATTCTATTTACTGTGCTGAACCAATGTAATCCTTTTCCCCTAAAAGTCTAGAAGATAGACAAGTACAGAAGCCATGTCAGTATTTTTGTAATGGTACCTTTACAGTCATACAGTAAAGGTAAAAATCTTGTAATCATTCACCTAGTTAAAAATTCCACAAGCAGAAATGGACAGTGACTGAACTTGACTCAAACTGCCTCATTTGATGTCCATCATTCTAGAAAAAGGAATTTGAAAGAACATTAATGAGAAACAGAGACAATGCACAAGTTTGTTTAAGCAGAGGGACAAATCTGAACACAAACACACACCCTCCAGCTTCCCTTTTCTTACTTTCCTCCGAATCCTTTTATTTATTCTTGAATCGATACAGGCTTGGATGCCCATCTGAGCTTTTATTTATCTGTTTTTAAGAGAGCTTGGAGTTCCACTGTATATTGCACACTGAGGAGTTTCAAGGCACTGAAACTTTCCAGGCTAATTATTTCAGCCCATAACAATAAGTGATAATTACATTTTTGTGAGTAATACAAATATTCCTCTTGCACATCAAGCTGTTTCTTGGGACAAGCATAAACTGCCTGACAGCAGTGTACTTCTTACTGTGATTACAAATCAACTCAGTTGGACACAGCATCTAACATTTTTCCTTATTAAGCAGGTAAACAGTTCTAAAATTCATCAATACAATACATAAAATAATTTCCCTTCTCTAATACATCCTCACTGATCTTAGACTCCATAAGGAACTCCGACATCCAACAATGCTGTTCAGCTTGCTTTTGTACATGCTTCCAACTTTGGCACAATCACTTTAATACTTTAGAACTCAATTACAAAAGGAAGACCAAACCATCTCCATTTATGAATTAATGACATGTAACTGATGAATAAAGTTGGTTTCCCATCATTTTTATATAAGAAATGTATAATAAAATCACTTTTTTCCTTTTTTTTTTTCTCTTTTTTTTAAAGGAGCACAAAAAATGGTGAAGTTATATTCTAAACCTACTCAAGAATCTCTCTCTTGAAAAGAAAACTCCATAATCCAAGTGCCTGAGGAGATTATATCAGACAAGCAACCAATGGCACTGGTTAGCCAGCTATGACGCCTTTGACAGACACCTGCCAACCTCTTTTCGCTAAAATAAAACACAAATATAACCAGAAGTCAGATGTGACTGCAACTGACATTTTTCTCACCAGAGGGGGACATCATCATGTCCTACCTTAGAAGGTCTGGATTCTACACTGCATGCCCAGAAATCTGGCCAACAGTGGAGTGTCTGTGCTCCTCCCTCACTTGTCTGAGGACAGTGCAGGCCGATTATCCTGACATGGGGGTACATGTCCACTGTCAGGTGTCATAGGGGCCTGGTAGCAAGAGTAACAAAAAAGATTGCAATAGAAGTTTTGAAGTTGATAGCCACATGCCAGATACTTTCTGCCCTTAAACAGGCTTTTTTCTTCCTTTTTTTCGTCAACTGTAACAAAAGAAGCAAGAATAAAATAAGCAAGTTGCTTTATGGAATACAAGGGCAATAAAAAACCACCACACAGGCATCGTGGGGAAATGCCATTACAAGTACAGAGACGATGAAATATCTGCCAGTGGTGGAAACTGTCTCTTTAAAATGAACTAGTGGTTTCCAGGCCCTTTTGACATGTCTCCTGGTGATAATCAGTCTTCCAGATGGTTTCTCATTCCTAATGGTATATATGAGAAAGTAAACATTTCAGATTACTAGCAAATCAAGCATCATTGCAAAACTACTCTTTCAGTTGAATGTTTCAAGTGAAACACTCTGAAAACATAAAACTAACAAGAACACTCAAAGCAAAATCGAGAGCAAAAAAGGGAAATCTCTAGCTGCACCACCCAAGAAGAGCTTTATAAGCAAACAGACCGATGGCACTCAAAAACACAAGCTCAGAGACATCCATATCTCAATTACATGACAACATAAAAAAGGGCTATGTACCATAAATAAAGAAGGTATATGAGTTAGAGCCACACTACAGCACAAGATACAGAACGGCTGCCTTACAATTCTTCCCCATCACTCATGTTTTTTCACCCCATTTGTGAGTAAGTTCAAGCAGACACTGGTAAAGGTCAAATCAAAAACAAATTGAAATGTCTCCATCCCCACCATTTTACGGGTGATAACTCAGTCCAAATTGTGTTTAATCCCTTTCTTAAATGATCTCTCAGTCAATTTGCATACTAAACAACCTACTTACATTTGACGTTTTATATATTCTTTCAGAAGAACTTCATCCACAGAATACATCTGCACTCCTGTTCCATCATCGTAGTAATACATCATACTAGAGTTAAGCTCAGGTTGAAATGCTTGGTCAGTTATTTCACCATACAGTTCTTGATAACCAACTGAATAGTCAAAGTTCCCTTCAAAATGCAGGTGAAAATGAAAATTAGGTTAATTAAGTCTGGTATGCACACATTTTAAGACATAAACACGATACACATGCTACTTCATGATTGGCTTTCAACATCTGATTTAAAACAAACAAAAACCCACAAACTACTTGAAAATCTCGAGCTACAGGATATGTATCTTGAGATAACTCTGATTTCGTACAAAAACATAAACATTATAAACATAGTTTAAAAAACAGATGTCACAGATCTATTTCTTTGCATACTTCTAGGGTTTCCTCTGCTTCGTCCTCTTCCTTTGCCTCTACCTCTTCCTCTGCCTCTGGAGAATTCTCGAACACTGCCACCCTCACTTCTCACACTGCACACCTCATCGTGATCGTCTCTCTTTTCTCTATCACGATGCCAATCTTTAAAAGAAAAAAGTATAACACAATCATAATTAAACATCACAGTGCAATTAATTAGCCGCTGATTCATCCCTAGATATTAACCTTAAAAGACAGAACAGAAAAGCACTCTCTACTTTTTGGATAATCTGAAACATTGAAGAAATGAAACTGCTGCACACACAACTGCTGAACATCCTTTCTAACACAGCTGTCAGCTTGCACTCAAGGAACCCACCAAAACTCTGCTGCACTAGCTGATGCATAAGGCCAGATCTGGAGCTGGAAGGGTCAAACAGAAAGGTTTGCATAGCAGTGCCTAAGGGTGAGCGGGTAGGGGCTTCTAGAAATAAGGAGTAAATGAGCTGACTGGCAATCTCAAATGCTTCTGAAGCACAGGGATCACAATATATGCAACGAGTATAGGATAGGAATGCACCATAATGCCATTCTCCTTCGAGGCATGGTAATATTCTCTGCTTATGTGGACAACTCCCAGTAGTTAGAGAGCTACACAGGGCTGCTAGCTCTTGATAACTCTGCTCTGGGGAAGATTTCCAAGACTCTCCGGAACCTCCCTTTTGTTCCCAGAAGCAGCCAGCTCCCTTGACTCAGCCTTTTAAACAGCACTATTTTATTCTCTACTGATCTTCCCCTAAATGGAGAAGAATCCCATTTTGTTGGCACAGGTAAATCTAGGACAGCTCTGTAAAATCATCCCCATATACCAGGGAACCCCTTTGTCAGAAGAATGGCTGGGTATACAAACTTCATCTGATGTCATTGAGAGCCGCTAACTTCAACGTAGGACCGACTAACGATGCATTTTTTTTGTTCCTATTAGAAATCCTGCTTTACTAGTAATTATCTTTAAGAAACCCTGCAACAAAATCAGTATGCTTGTACATTCAAGTTTCTATATTTTATTATTGGTCAAATTGCAATTGACAAATGTCCTAGTCAGTATGTGTCTTTCTCTATGGGAATTTGGACCTCAGCCCCTTACAGATACAAAATGTGGCATTACTTGAAGTATTTCCCCTAGCCAGTTTCATTTTTGCACTGAGGGTACATACAGCTCTAAGACACATGCAAAAGCCCTGCAAATGACACGTTCAAGAGTAACTGTTACATTTAAGCCTGACAGAGGTTTGGTTTGTTTGAATTCAAATAACCAATATTTCCAAAGAACAGAAGAGGTTTTATGTTCCCTCACCCTGAAATTCATCTCAAATGACCACAGCCTTGATGTAAAGTTTACACTAGAAGTTTGTGGTTGTTTGATCATGGGGCTCCTGAGGAATAATTGCTAGAGTAAAGTGAAGCACTAGTAAAAATTCTTGCCCTGCCCTTTTCTGCTCCTCAGACATCCAGATAAAACCCTTGTATCAGTGTTTCTAAAATGACTTCAAAAACAAAACTCACCTCAGTGGTGTCCAACACCACTTATTACTATAGGGAGCAAACACATGAATTGTTAATGCATATTACAGTTCTGAAACTTAAATGCAAACGTACAAACCATAGAGTTAGAGTCAGCCTGCGAGTTCTGCTTTCTGACAAAGCTGTATGTAGAATACCTAAGGACCAAAGGCAGTACCAGCTATGGTGCACTGTCCACTCTGTTGTGCTAGTACAGCTTTTTGCATGGCCGTGGTGAGAAACCTAATGGGAAAGTGAACTTAAAAGAAGAGAACAGTACCAGAAGAACTGCCAATGCAGAATTCAAAGAATGGTCCCACAAGCAACTGCTCTGGCAGCAACAAACTGCCGGAACAGGAGTAGAGCAGGACAGAGCAATCTTATTAAAAGAATATTATCAGACTTTCTGCACTGTGAAACCGTAGCCAAAGGCATACTTGTTAGCCGTCAGGAGAACATATAGTTCTGAACCAGCAGAGACTGTAAAAAATAGACTGTTTTCAAGCTCTTTTACTCAGAAGAGTCATTGACTGATATGTTACAACTCTGATGAATACGTAAAGAATTAAAAAATAGTAATAATCTAATATAAAGTTTTAAAAACAACTTTCCAATTTAAAACTTCAATATTACACTGTGGTACAATTTATTTATTTTTATGAATTACTGGCAAATATTAACACTACTTTTTTTGGTTCGGTTTGGATTTTAGTACTGGCAGGTCAAGTTTCAACATCAACTGCCAATCTAATGCCTACCATTGTGTTATCAACCATCAGAGGGGAAAAAAAAAGAAAAAAAGAGCACCACAGCACTTCCAATGGGTCTGGTTCAATTTGACTGGACTTACGCTAACAGCCAATGAGTTTTAAGTCACATTTCATTTGCAACAAAGTGGAAGACCCAAGAAGATTGAAAACCACTTACTCCTTGTCTCATTCCGCCTGTTGTTATGAAGTGTTAACTTGTTTGTTTCCAGCTGAGATCTCGAGCTACTTCGAGAGCTTGATCTTTCTTGACTATCCGACCTTACATCATCCAAGTGAAGTGGAACCCATTTTTGCTTGTTACCTTAAGAAGTTAACATTTTTATCTTAATTATAGTACTGCTTGAGGTTTGAAATCCCATTTAAGATTCTATTCAATACTGCTTTTAAAATTACGAATAACAGTAAATTTCCATGTTAAAAAACTAGGAGAAGCAGTTTAACATTGTATTAAGATATAATAAATGACTGAACAACAGATGCAGTAAACAAGAACGTTTCAAGATGAAAGGTAACCTTACATGAAGTAAAGGAAGGTGAGCTTTTAATTAATTTTTAGATGTATGCACACTCCATAAATACACAGTTAAATACATACACTGAATTCATTATTAAATAATTTCACAATTTGCACATGAAACATTATGTAAAATGTAGCATGTCAGGTTAATTACTGAAATAAAGATTTTAATTACTATCCATACAAAACTTCCTGAGAATTTTGCTGTGGTACAGCAGTTTGACATCAAGACGTTCAGATTAAATTCATTTCTGTGCATCAAAAACGGTACGCAAACCTGTACCTTGCTGTAGGCTGGCCTAAACATCTACTTGGCCATTTACTTAGTGATAATATTCACTGTTCTACGCTTGATTGATATTGTGAACTTTGTAACACATAACACTCATAATCCACACTAGCGGGGAGAAAAAAAAAACAAGTTTGTTCCTGTGGCATGCTTTGCTTTGTACTTTAACTTAGATTTTTAAAAAAAGTTAAAAGCACTACAGGGTCTTATTTTTTAATATACACACAGCAAGATTAACAAATCTAAACAACAAAGGTCTTTAGGATCTGAAGAGTTATCAGCAAGGAACCAAGAAACAGTTGATTGCAGCAATATTAAAAAAGCTACCTCAATCCTGTCTTCATCTCACTCAAGTTTATTGACCACGAAAAACAGATGATTGCTTCCTATTTTTAATGTAACAGATTGGATCAAGAGGAAACAACAAACCTGGTTTAGTTCTCAAGTGATCACTTCAGGATGTAAGATACTAGCAAAATATGAATATTAAAGAGATAACACCTATAGTGTTATGTATGTATATATGTATATGAAATTAAATGAACAGAGTTCTACCTAGTCAATGGATAGAAACCTGAGAGATGATAATAAAATCTTCTGTCAGAGCTCCACACACCATCAGGAGGACATGAGCTGCTTTTTCTCCAAAATTCCTACTTGACTAAATAAGACACTTCAAAACCTGAGAAAGGAGGCCCGTTTTAACCTTCCTAACACAATATATCCTGTTATTACCTAAAAAATGCAAAACAAAATGTTCCATCAAGTCATTCGACTGGAATTAACATCAATGTATCAACAATTAATTACTGCATTACACACAGTACCCAGACAAACCTTTTTTCCTTTGGTTGTTAGTTTGACCTTCATCTTCACTAATGTTATCTCCTGGACCATTTGGGTTAGCCTCCAGGTTGTCCTTGGTTCCATTATTGCCCTTCTGATCAAATTTCTCCTCCTTTTCTTTTCTGTTCGTGGGTTTCTTACTGTGACTTACAGTCTTGCACTGAAAAAGATACTGGTAATTATTTCTGACAGCGCAGCTGCTGATAGCGAAAGATAAATTTCTTCCACCTATTAAAATTCCTTTACTATTAGCTGTTCTTGAAATCTTCAGGATGGTGAGTGTTAACAACCGTGTTGCTTTGTGAAGTCTTTTTAAAAATATAACTATTTTCTGTTAGTCTGGCAAGACTATGAAAACAACACTTTAAAAGGAACAGGCTCTGGTTTAGTTTTTAACATGAAGATGTAAAGCTACAGAACATACAACAATCGTCTCAGCCACTCTGATTAGTACTGTACAGAAATTATTAATCACACTGAACTTCATGCAACCAATAGATGTTAAAGCACTGTGCTGTTACAGAACACAAAACATATGGGTACATGTTTTCCACACACCCAAAAAAATAAAAAGGAAGCTGTAAAATAAGCATATTCTAGACTTAGTTATAGATCAGCATTAACATTTGAGAGTATTATTAAAAGATATAAATTGTAAGTCTTTCAATGCTATTCAATCTGTCTGAACTAAGATCAGTAAACACTCCTTTTCTGAGAATCAGAACACTTATGGTATGGAATTTATTTTTATAGGCATTGTTACAGAATTCTCTGCACCATAGCGGCCTCCTACATCTCACGTATTACGAAAGGTGCATCCAAAAAATTACAAATGAGAAACATTCCATAGTGAAACTGACAGCATAATCTTCAGAAATGGCATTTTTGAGACATTAGACTGTGCCAAATGAAGAGGATGTGCATTTTACATCAAAGGTATAAAATGCACAGATGGAACTGTTTCTAGTTTACTGAATAATCAAACAGGAGTTTGCTGCCCAGCAAAGTAACACATTTCCTAACGTTATCCAGTAAGTCAACAGCCTCATAGCATGACTCTATCAACATGCGTCCCTCATGGTATTGTTAAATGTATCACCACTGTTCCCCTGTGAACAGTAGTGGAACAGCACCATCTCAACAACCGGTGGGAATGGCAGTGACAGAACTTATCAATACTGAAGAGAAGTTAAATCAAGGATCTTATATAAATCCCACACCTTAGTGGCATGTACATTGTACATCTACAAAACCATGACATCTACACTAAAATATTCCCACTGGTTTTTCAGCGACTGAATGACCACTAATTTATCTGCATATAATCTGCTCAGATTTTAAAGATATTCCTAGAAACATCAAACATTTTCTCTGAGATCCTGTATAAAAAGCTACTAGAAGAAGCAAATTCTACCCAGAAGAAAACATAGTGCTGTGTCAAATGTACAGACATCTAGAAGTTTGACCTGCAACGTGAAAGTCCTGGTGAGAAACCTGAGGATGTGTAGTTGCTGATATAAACAAAAAAGATAGGACTTAATTGGGGGAAAGGGAAGGTGTTTGAATCTGAGCCCACAGGACAAATGACTCACATCGAACTACCTTAATCTGCTCTTTTTCAGCTTCTATTTGGAAGCTTTCACAGAACACACAGTGCTGAACCCAAATCTTCTGGTTTCCCTCACCATGAAAAGAGCATAAAAATCAGAGATGCTTTGCTAGGACTAAAGTACAGAGTGAAACAGCACCAAATATATGGGAATTGTCTATGCTTTGTTGACTTAAATAATGTAACATAAAAAAGGTCTGAGATAAATCATGCACATATCACTTGAGATATTGCAAAACAAAGAATTTGATGACATTGGCAATAGGAAAATATATCTTTTATCCATCCACATTCCTCTGATAATTCCCAGGACACCTATGTGTAGAACAATTTGAGCACAAGAGAGTGCAGCATGCTCTCAGTCCCAACAGTTACAGATCTGCAGTGTTCATAAACCTCTTGGAAGAACAGAAAAGAAAATAAAAGAAATATATGGTGGATTAAATACAGTGCTTTTTTACTCTACATGTTCACACAGGCCAAGCTATAAAGTGTGTGTATGCTTGTGAAGGGTTCAGACAGTCTCGTATTAGGTTAGACAATTAAGACTGGCATTTGGAATTATTTACAACATTTCTGCTGAAACTCTAGAACATGGAAAGTACGTTCTGAGGCAACCGCATGAATCACAGAAGGCCACGTGATTCCTAGTGAAATAATATTGCAGATAACAATAAATACTTACTTCAGTGTTTGCTGTTTCACTTGGTGTCGGCCAGTCTCCGATATCAACGAAATCACCAGCCTGCAAAGACAGTCACAGTTTGTGTTACTTTCTAGATTCAGTCCCTGTTAAAACATGGAAGATGACTGTCCTGACAAGACTATCCCCATTTGAACAAAGCTGCTAGAATTAGCAATTCTTTAAAGCTGAGAAATACAAAAGAAAATAAACAAGCAGCTTTTTTAAACAGAATAGATCAACAGCAGAAGTAACCAATCTTTGCAATTACATCCAAAATGAGGTACCTACCATGCGATAGCAACTGTCTAAAGAATGTCTTCACTCAGAATACGTAAGTGGATACAGCCAAATAAAGATGATAAACAAGCAAAATTTTCTACATTCTGTTGTTAAAACAGACTGATGAGTTCAGCCTGAAGTACACAAAGAACGATGTTCAAGGCTAATTGTTGTCTTGTAGACGGCTCCCTACTTGCTTTAAAGGTATCTACCTCTCTAAACACCCTTTAGCATTTGGAAGACCCTTGAGCACTGGTTTTACTCAATCTAAGAAGGCACGGCTGAACAACATTTTAGAAATTTAACTGTTCAGTAAGAGGGTTCAGTGCCTCTCCTGTCATCATCATTTTACAACAGAACATGAAATTACACTCATTGCTGACATAATACAGAAATAGCATTTCCAAAGCCAACCTATCATCCCACATCCTCAAATTACATTGTTTCATTATAGCCCCTTCCCATTTTACATCATCTCAAGACTCCTCAAACCCCCCTTGTACACACACCACTTTCGTTTTCTAATTTCAATTTTCTTGTGTTTTTTGTTGGTTTTTTTTTTAAACCTTTCTCTGGCTTCAAAATTAACCATCATCAGAGTAGAAGAAAACGAAGTACAAGTTTTTCTTCTTAACTTCAAAATAACTATTTTTTTTTTTCCTTTTTTAACAGCAGCAGTTGTTTGCCACTGTGAATATTTACGACCAGAAACATTTCCTTGAAATGATTTCATTTTCCTACCGTATTATCGGCAGAGCTAAATGCCAGTTTAGATAAGCAGGTTACATTAACTGGGGCTTCTAATACAAGCAGCGCACTAACTCCAAACTAAATGTTCTTCTGGCAAATACAAACCTTGCTGCATTTCTTTGTCCTGGCTTTCACTGCTTTTACATGTTTAGTGGAATTCTCTAGTTCTGAAAAAGAACAACAGCAAAAAAATACTTTCAGGCGATGTAATAAGTTGTGCTGAAGAAGCATAAAGAATTCTTTAACAATTTTTCTACTATCTAGCATATTACACCAATGTTTTTTTAGTGGCCTTGGTATTGAAGCCAATGAACATTCGTAGACACAATTACTACAAGAGTATTTCCCTAAGACAACTAAAGCATATGACATTGAAAAACTCAAACTGACAACCAGTGTAAATAGCCTCGAAAAAACAGGTGAACAGAATATTACATAACAGCATGTAAGCATTTGATGAGCTACAATGCCAGGACTATCTCTAAACACTGGAATTTTAATTCAGGTACCAGCAAAAATGAAACCCCAAACAAATACCCAAATATTAGAAGGTATATTTAAAGCACGTGATTCATTCAAGAAATTTACCATTACGTGAGCATGACAAAAAGAGCTGCTACATACTGACAAGTTCCTAGTAAGTTTGGTTTATAAGTAATCACACAACTGCTAAAGAATTGAGTCATACTGCTCAGAAACAAATCAGAGCAACAGGAGAAGAAATAAAAGGAACGATGCAAAGACAAAATAACTGCAAGGCTGATGCATTTTCACGTTCAGATCCCACAGGTTACAAAAACTGTTTACAATAAACGTCACTAATTGTCAGAAAGCTGATCCTTATACATTTTCAGAGCCTTCCTAAGACCTAATCTTCACAATAACAACACTCCTCCTGAGCAACAGCGTCCATTGGAATTCATTATGCCTTTTAATATATATGCAATTTCCATTCTGTGCACAAATGCCATTTTCTCATTTTCCTCCCATTTAATTGTGCTCTAGCTTTTTTGTTGAGTATTGGGGGGAGACACAGGGGGGTGTGGAACAACTCAATAGGAACAGAACTATTACCAGATAACTTCTCTTGGGAGAGTAGATCCAGACAGATAAAACCACCTCTAGTTTCTCCTACTTTCATTCAGTTCTCACTATGCATATTATTTAATTACACTATTCCATCTGCCTTAGTATCACTATGTATTTTGTTTTTTGTTGGTTTTTTGTTTTGTTTTTTTTTTTTTTTTCCCCATAGAGAAGCAGCTACAATCTTTAATGGAAGTTTTTTTCAGCCTCTCACTAAAAGCCAAGCTCAAACCATTGAGCACAGCTGAAATCACAAGAGGATTGTTACTTCCTTGAGGATAACATCACCTCCTTAGCCCTTATCTCTCTGGCATCCACTGACTTCGCTAATCTTCCTCATTGCAGCTTCACCCTTTGAACCCCACCCTTATGCCCAGTGCACATAATTGACTGTATGATCTTAATTTTTACTTACCATTCAATATGAAACTACCTCCCTCTATGAAGTAAGGCAAAAAAAGGTTGCAGTCATAGTCATAGAGCAACAAGTTAATTTGTGCCAACAAGAAAGCTGCCAATTGCCTGCCACGGCAAACTGACCAGCCATAGTGTTTGCTTCCCAAACAGAGCTCTCCTTTTAGCTGTTTGGTTACCCTACCGAAGCCCTTTTTCCACCTCACAGCACTTTTAGTTAAATTGCTACCCAAGGACTGCTCTGTCACAGCTTCTCTCAGTGCATCCTTGGCAAAGCAGGCAATTAAACAGGAAAAAAAGCCAACTCGGCGTCACCGCAGTACCTTAGTCATGAGATATTATTCAAGGCAGCAACACAGGCCACCCGAATCAAGTCAAATGAGATCCGACTTGCTTTGTAAGTAACCTTTCTTATCTGTTTATAAATCTAACATGTAGTAATCCAAGACCTAAAAGATACATTTGCACGCTAAGTGAAAAGAAAATTACCACAGGCAACAACATCGTCTAGCTGACAGTGCCCATTCCGAGCAGAAAGGACAGTGAGCTCAGCCATGCTCCCCAGCAAGTGCTCCTCCAGCTTTCCAGAGTCTCATTCAGACCCAGATGCAGCTGACCTCTCCTGGCCAGCCAGCTTATCATCTGGGAGCTGGATTTTGGTGAGAAGCATGAAAGAAAAGATAAGGGGTGGGGGGAGGAGGGTGAGAGTAAAAGAACAAAACATGGGCTCCCTTAGAAGTTTTACCTCAATCAACTCTGTCATATTCTCATAAACAGGAGTACAGCCACTGTCCGGACACAGTCTACTGTACCTCTAAATAAAAGCTCCGTGCTGAATGTTAAACCAGCCTTTGGTTTCAGAATCATGAAACAGTGCTGAATACCAGAAATGGTATCTTCAGTTTACAGCCACAGCAGAAGCCAGCAGCCCCTCAAAATACACAGCTGTCTGCAATTACTTTACTTTAGGTGGGTTTTAGCTGAACTTTGAAGGAGGCAGAAAGAAAAAAAATCAATCAAGGATGAGCAAGTTTAATTGCTAACGATCAGAATTCAATCACTGAACTCCAGTGAAGATTCCATCCACGTGAAAACCAAAATAACCTTTCAAAGACATTTTAAAATCAGCTCATTTGAGTCTTCCTATACACCACATCCTAACACATGGTATCTTCTGCAGAAAGACATGGATGTGCCAATATGTCAAGTGCAGTATTTCAAGGTACGTGACAACAGTTACAAAAAACAAAAGACAAAGTGCCAAAACAGCAGCTATCCTCAAGCAGCAGAAAAAGGAAGGTGAAATCAGATGCTGTACAGAGGCAGAGGAGCAAAGTTTACATATATAGATGCATCACCAAAGCATCATCAACTGCAAGGCAAATTAGGTTTATTTTCACCTATTTATTTTATAAACCTTTTATTTATTTTAAACAAATACATATATAGGTCTTGCAAATGTGACAAAATAATCCCTTGGAACATACGACAGTTTAAATTTAGAGCATGGATTTATGATCCAAGATTCTGGGAAATTATAAAACAGTCATTTATGCCAACATCGTTTTCTACAGTAGTTCAAGCACTTCATAGCAAAACAGCATTAGTTGGACCAACTTCCTCATGCCACTTGAACAAACCAAGGCACTGCATTATGTCACCAGCATCCTTCCACGTGTTTATAGACAGAAGCAGCTTTCTGATGTAAGAAGTGCTGAACAATCAATAGGAATGAAAGTCCCCAACATATGATGAGTAAATCATTACACCTCTTACTTATCCTCCGCTTCATTTCTACTATTATTTGGCCCTTAGCTGCTTCATAGAAAGCTGCAACCTGTGGCTCAGTTTCTACAAAAAGCTTTCATGCTGAGGCAGAGCACAGCCAGCCAAGTCTGTATGGAAGCTCTGTGCAGCAGGATGCATTACTCTCTTATAACAAGTCTCCAGTTTAGTAACCAAAGAAAAACCCCACCATGCAAATTTATGTATGTTGTGTTCCATGCACTGTCACAGGTCTGGAAAACATAGGCAGCAGATTTGAGAATGCTTCTATTCCCTTCAGAGGTGGGATAACTGCTGATGTTGTAACACTTGATAATTCTTAAAATAAAAAAGCTGCTATTCAAACTTACAGTGAATTCATGAGAAATAATGACAGCATTTGCACAAGATACACCAAAGGGTTCGATAATCAGATCATTTGCCCATTTTCTCATCAAAACTGTAAAGTCTGTTATCCTTAATAACACAGCACACCTTTACTAAGGTGTACCTGCAACACCTGCTTACTTACAGACCACAGCTAATCAACAGCACACGTGAATCAGTTTCTGCCACTGAAACATCAAGCAGATGAAGGGTGTCCTCAGTGTCCAAAAGTCAATGGACTAAAGAATGACAAATTGAGCAAAATACGAAAGACCAAAGCATGCAGTTACTTTGATCAACTACAATATCAAAGAACACTAGGAAGCAAACTCACTTACCATAGATATTTTGCTTTAGAGAATACTTCCATAGATTTCATGGACTGTTCTTGAATAATTATCTAATAACTCGTTAGAGACCAGGATCAGCTGTACAGACCACAGATCTTGTTGTTTGGGTTCCCTTTTAGAAGCTTATTTTAAAAATAAATAAATAAATAACACAGTATTTTATCAAAGAGGTGGAAAAACTTTTGAATAAAATCAGTTCAACAACTCCACGCTGGGAATTATTTAAGTGCAGGGAGAGTAACCAACCTCTTTTGGGAGAGCCTGGCTCCAAGGGCAGGCTAAGATAAAACAAGACTCAAAGGAAAGACAAGGAAAACAGGAATAATGCCGGGTTGCTACACGGCTTCAGTAGCGACACATCTCCTTGGCTCCATTTAAAACAAAACTTATCTCGTTACCTGGTAAAAAATGGTTATCAACATGATTACACAGCACTTCCTCCTCGCAGCGTTCCTCTCTTAATCACTGAGTTTCAACTTGAAGCAATGAAGATGCATTGAAAGCTCAGCAGTACAGGAGAAGCAGGGAAGAACGTGCATGCTGCAAGAACTGCCTTTAACCAAGGGCAGCCCCTGCCAAAGCTGCCTTCCCATTCCATGGATCCTGGGCTTAGATAGGAACCCATGGACTTCACTGGCAGTTTCATATTGCTACATGTCTTTCTCCACAAACTAACTGCAGATTAGCAGCAGTTGTATCATTCTGAAATTCTTCTACTTAGGAGTTTAATAAAAGGCTTACTCCAAAACACCCATCTGTAGTAACAAACACACCATAAAAACATCCAGTAAGTTTATGTGAGGTGTTTGGTTTACCGCCGTGTTATTAAAACCTACTGACATATCCGACACCCAAAATTAAAAGGTAACAATGCTTGGACAGAATTCTTTCACAAGGAAAGACTTTTAAGCTTTTCCCATTACTTTTTCCTTCTATTGTCTGTCCAGTGATTTAGCAGTTGCCTTCAAAAGAAGGAGCTGGTTCTGCCTCTGGTACAGATGAGTAACACTACAGCACATGGATGGCCAGAGGTGACTGCCTGGAAGCAGCTTTCTCCGCGTGTAACTATCACTGAGCACGCCGCCACACATGCTTGTGTCAGGAAACTTTCAGCAAATTAGGCCAAGATCAACGAGTTGAACAGGATTCAGCTGCTACTTTGATGCGAGATTCTTTTCAGTTTTATTATCCCCTGCATGGACGGTTTTACATTCCATCCCAGCAGTGCATCTGCCCACCTACTTACTATTTCACATGCGTAGTTTCCATACTACCACACTTATAAGGGCCTGGTGCGACTGACGCTGCTTTGTCAATCCAGTGCCTCAGAACGCATCTCCTGCAGACAGGGGCACACACACACAATCACTCCCTCTCTCAGCTCCACTGGATCAGCCACTCCACGCTCCACAAGCAGTAAGCGGTGACTCACCCCAAAGCTCCCCATGGCAGCCTCACCACAGCACATCCCTCCTCATGTGCCTTTTACTGGTACCACTGCCACCAGCAACTTCTCTACTTGCTGAATTCTGCACTTGCCACTGAAATAGGTACTCCAGTGCAACAGCTCGGTTAGGCAGTCATTGCATAAATAATAACTTCTGTACAGATGAATAACAGTTTAAAGCTCTCTGAAATAATCACACTGTGCACATAACGTATGTGGTGCATGAACTCCACACTTCCATTCTCTCTTCCCCCTACAACTATTTTTGTGTTTTGCCTTAAGTGGGAAGCAAAACCTCAGCAAAGAGCAGCACCTCCAGCACAGGCCCCCACTAGGCCCACAAGGCAATACTGCACCAAATCAGCTCCCTCCGTACTACTATTGGGACTGCCCCAGCAGCCCGGGCAGGTGACGAGCTCCCTGTCATGCACGGGCAGGACTGCAGCTGCAGCACAGCAACTCTAAGTTGGCATTTACGAGTGCATCAGTACACACAGACAGCAAGGCCCAATGGTACAGATAGACACACGTGCTGCCAAAAGGTTTCATCTTCAGTTAAATAAAGGTTCTGCGGTCTGGAGAGCATTTCTGCTTGCCTGCACGATACGCACGCTTGGAACTGTCAAGGGATATATTTCTCTTTGTGAGGGAGGCACTCAATTACTTCCAGGATAAAAGTGGCCACGAGAACACAAGCAGGGCTGTCAGGAACCCTCGGGAGCACAGCACAGAGCACAGGGAGCACACGCAGGCACCTTATGTGGGGCTGGCAGCTGCTTCCAGCCGACAGCAGTACTCCAAGAAGTGCTGACTTCGAAGAACTTCTCAGGGGCCCAGGGCTAACGCCGGGCAATTTCAGCCGGGTCTGCAGTCCGTATGGAGCTCTCACACACCTTTATTTCACATCTGTGGTAATTAAAGGCCAGCAAATTGCACCAAGCTGCCCTGGCCCCATCTCTTCCCACAGAAGCAGCCTGAACTGACCGTCAGCACGAGTGAGCGAACTACAGCTGTTAACACTAAGGCCTTCACGAGCCCAACCTTCTGAAAAGCAAAGCTCAGGAGTGAACTGAACATAAATAGGTAAAAAACGACAAAGAAAAAAACAAAAAAAAACACCAACTAACCAAAGCAAAACAGAAACAAAGAGCTGACCTACAGGAAAGCAGCGGGGATTCAGCAAAGCTCCTACATGTCAGCAGCACCGCACGGGCGGCTCAGCGTTCCGCTCGCGGTGCCGGGCCTGCAGCGGCCGCAGCCGCCCCTCGAGCCTCCCGCCGCCGCCGCGCTGCCCATGTATGTAGAAGCACGGGCTCTCAGGGCCGGCCGCGTGCGGCGCGGCGGAAAGCGGAGCCGGGGGAGGAGGTTATGGGCGCGCTGTCCCCGGCACACGCGGTGTTGCCGCAGAACCGAAAGCAACGCCCGGCGCCGGCCAGCACCCCGCCCGCCCGCCCGGCCCGGCGCCTCGCCCCGCACCTGGCTCCCGCAGCACGAGCTGCCCGTCGGCCGCGTCGTCCCGCGCGGCTCTGCGCTTCGTCCACGGGTTCTCCTTGGGCGGAGGGGCTTCGGCCGCCGCCTGCCGTCGTCGCTCCTCGGGCTCGGGCTCTCGCCGGCCGCCGCTTTCCGAGGCCTCCTTCCCGCCGGGAGAAGCGGGCTCTCTCCGCCGGGCCCCTTCCGTCGGCCCGTCTCGGCCCTCGGCGCCCCAGGCCGGGCGCTCGGCGGGCGCGGCGGACACCTGCGCGGCGGACATGCCCTGCCGGCCGCCGCGAGCGGCCCTCGAGGGAAGGCGGCGGGGCGCCGAGGCGGGGCGGCCGTCTCTCCTCCTCCGGCCGCCGCCGCCGCTCCGCCCCGTCTCCCGGGGCTCCCCTGTCAGCTCCGGCGGCCCCTCCGCCGGCGACCGCGGCGGGGGCAGGAGGGAGGAGCGAGAGAGGCCGCTCGCTGCCAGCCGCCGGCTCGGAGGGCGGCGGCCACCCCGGCGGCGCGGTGAGCTCACAAGGGCCGCGCCGCGCCCCGGGCTCGGTGGGGGGCACGCGCCGCGCGGCCCGTCGCTGCGCGCAACGGGAGGAAAGGAGGCCGGGCGTGCTTCCTTTTACTCGGGGACGGGGGCCCGCTTAGCAAACCGCGTCGAGAACTGCGTTAGATGGGACGCGCCTATCTGCTCTGCTTAAAAGCGGCTGGCCGGGCGGCTGGCTGAGCTACTGCACCAGAGCGCGAGGCGCGCACCCTGAGAGGCGGCGGTACTCATCTGGCACCGGGGGCAGCTCTCGAGTGTAGCGAGGGGGGCACGTTGGTGTTAATTACAGGCCTTTCCCACATACTGTACAACAGGATGAAGGTCTGCAAACAGCTCCCTTAGAAGCTAGTTAAGTGTTTTTCAAAGTAACGTTACAAATAACCAAATTTCTCGAGTTTTGCCTCGGCAGGAACATCTTTCATTTGAGACACCGCTGCTCTACTGAGGTTATGTGGTGACAAACCCTGTGCCAAACTCAGCATGCAATGCTGTCGCTGCAAATTTAATCTGAAAACATGAGGAGTCCTACCTAATCACTGGTAGAACAGCATTCCCCTACCTCTTCCTTTTCCTTGTTCTAGGGACAAGGCAGCAGGTCTGTAGGGCAGCCAGGACATTAGGAACACTGCAGTACTGGCACCGGAAGGCTGTGGAAAAGCAGTAAACTGGTTAAGAGGCAGAGGAAAGCTGGGCCAGGGAGCAGTAACATGGTAGCATTACAGAATAGCATTTTACTCATGTCATGGTTTTGCATGGGGAATGACAAGCCTATACAAACTTTCCTTCAACACTGTGTAACTTATCATTACAGCCGAGCTGACACAGAACCTGACAACTTAAGATAAAGAAAGTTCCCTGCCCCACCAACTGTAATTACAATCAACATATATATAGAAATATATATAACTGACACAAGACAAATTGAAAATATTAATAAAAACATGTAGTGGCCCCAAATGTTAGTGGTGCCCAAGCAAAAATACCACGCTGAAAATCTTCACTTTATAATAAAAGCTACTATTTAAAGAGAATCCATTTAGATAGCATTCTAGTAAGACTAGGCTCCAATTTTGGGAGCCAAAGTGTCTTTTTGCCACTTAAGGGTGTTGTTGACTTACAAGAGTAACACAACAAAATGATTTATCCTTGCTACAAACACAAGCTGAATGGTCACTTTTCAGAGCATGTTTTTTGGACTTCAGAAGAAAAACTACAGAAGGCTCCATTTGACACTGCTTAGACACATTTCAGAGCTTTTCCTTCCACTTGCAAAGCCTACTTCCCACTCCATTTGTCCCCCTGACATTTTGTCAATCTTAGCACGCTGAGGTGTTACCAAAGCCTTCACTTTTTAGCCAGTGTAGCTGAATGCTGCAACACAATTGTTTCTTGGTTGCTGGGTACAGCTGGCAGACCGCAGTTGGATTGTGACCGCTCCAGTTCCATAGAACGAGCCACAACAGTTTTCCAGTGTTTTATTTTTCTTTGTATATAAACATCAGCAAGCCTCAGGGATGCAAGGCCAGTAACACGCACAGCTATCTGTTCAAAGCAGCCTTTCAGCTTGTGGGTGATATTCTCATCTGTTGGAGAATATGTGATGAAACCTCCTCCTTTCCCTCCTTGAACAAGACTCCACCAGCCCAACACTGCCTGCCCCCAAACACATGGGAGAGCAACCATCAACAATCATTTCTGCACAATTCTACAATACATCCTGAGCGTGTTACAGCACACTATACCCTTATTTGGAGCACAGGAACAAGCAAGAAAAAGTTCAGTGAAGCCATGGAGAAGCCTAAAATTAGACTCACAATGGTATCTTAATTAGCTGATAGGAGCTGAATGTAGAACAACATGGAAGCAGTTACATTGTTTATTATGTTAAGCCTTTATCTTGTACTGTAGATTAACTACTCTTCTTATGCTACAGTGCTAGAGGGAATATTCAGGAATTACAGGGTGACAGTGAGAGCCACTGAATTGGTGTTGACAAAGGAAAAGAACACCACACAACTGTTCTGGAGGATTTTTATTGAAAAACATAACATGGAAAAATGATTGAGGTCAATTTTACAGGGAGCTTAAGATGTGCAGAATAGCTTACCTGCCACTGGGATTTATTGCAGGAACCTTATTCCAGTATTTTTCTCAAGCAATTTCTGGATTAAAAATCACATTCTCACTTAACATCAGAAATGGTTTGCTAATAATACTTCCTCAGGACTTACAGAGTTTACTTTTAAAAGCCAATTTTCCTAAAATTAAAACACTGATACAGCAATATTCCCTCCTTCACAGAGCAACTAATGGCCTCCTGTGTCTGCTAACCTGTAGACGCGAACCACAGGCATAATTTCTCTTCCCCCCCCCTTTTTTTCTTATTAACCTGAGAAATTATTTACATGTTTCTTACTGTACTCTGTTATTTGGCAACACTGCTTTAGTTACATAGCAAAGTGTGATTCTCAATTGTTGGAGACCAGCCCTTGACTACTTTCAAAAGTCTTTCTCAGAAACAGGATTTACATTCATACATCTCTGCCTCACTGCATAGTATGCCCTTTTGGAAAGTTCAACTCATTAATAACATCATCAGAACACTAACCTCAGGATGTCAAGTTCCCATCAGTGGTGTAATTCCTAGTAACGGGCACTTCAGAAATATTTATGCTGGCACGTTACATTTGTAGTGTAGAGAGCTTGACTTTTTTATGCTTAGTCCTGGCCTTATAAAATAATGTTTTTTCTCTTCCGTTTATCCATGCCCTGTCCCTTGCCACCAGTTACCTCTCTTTCTTTCACAGCTGCAACAGAAGCAGGACAAAGCACATAAATGCATTTAAATGTGGCCATCCACGGAGATGTAAAAGATCTGGTGAACAGCTGTCAGCCTACTTATAAAACACCCTTAGTTGACAGGTGAGTTAGTATCAATGTAAAACCCGTAAAACTCTCAGTTTAGTATTCAAGTATTTAATTTTAAAATTCAGAGCTTACATATATCATTCCCAGTCTTCCAAAGTTCAGAATTTAAAGGTTTTGAAACATGCTGGTCACTTTACACTTGCCCCCAACACACATAAAAACCTAATAGAAATGATGATAAAACACTTGCAACAAACAATTTAACTTCCAATAGAATATCACTTGCTTTCAGTTTTCAGTGCACTTCCATGTTAATTGCCTTTGGTTTTCACAAATTGTTGCATTAGTTTTATCTCAACTTATCTGACCAGCAATACTACCAGTTTTATCAGTTCTGTCTGCCAGACTGAAATTCAAGATAATACGCTGGAACAAATAGAGCTTTGATTACTTCATGCACTATTAAAAACCATCATGGTAACCATGGAAATCAATAAAGTGTATGATTTGAAAGGTACGTACGTGATGTATCTCAAGAAATACCCGGATTTTTCTGTTCCTTTCTGTGTAACTTCAGCCATTACAGTACTAAAATTAATATTGAAGTGTTTGGCTTTCCACTTCCCCACAAATTTGCTTTAAAAGAACATTACCACTATACAAAGATATGGACAGCTACCACATATAGCTGATTCATGATGACCTGTAATTTTACTTTAATTTTTTGGCATTTTTGATCCCAAAAGAAGCAGCAACAGATGGGATTTACTTAAATGTGTTCCTAACCCTATGTCAGTTAAAAAAACATCTGCAAAACAATGAGCTAATGTGACTGTTTTGATAACCCTTCATCTCACAAATGCTCTTAGCACTCTTCAATATTATAATATGTTTTTGCGTATCAGCACCGAGTGCATTTTAAAAAGGACCCCTGCTTTTAAGGAGACATTGATAGCACCATATGATCTGTTATTTAACTGCTTAGAATCAGATTCTTTCTGCCACTGTTTATCAAGAAAAGTTATCACACCGTTATTCCCTTTAGCAATTTTAAAAAAAAAATCTACTAGAAAAACTTCAGTATCCAATTGAATGCATGTAAAAAAATCAATTACTGGACACTCCATGTAGAGTTATTCCGGCTCTGTAAAAACATGAGTCTTCCGGAATGGCACCGTTTAACAGCAGAAAAATCTAAAGGATGCAGTGAATTAAAATGTCTCTCTCACCCTTCATTCAGTTTTTAAAAGCTTTTTGCCAAGATTTAATTCTGCCTCATCCATTGTAGTTCATTTTCAATTCATAATAAGAAAAATCGGTGACAAACACAAGAGGCAGAATGCTGGCCAAGGCATGTTAAAATGCAGTAGGAATAGCAAGTGACAAGGAAGCAAGAGGAAAACACGGTAGCTGGAACAAACTGTAAACACACAAAACATAAGACAATATCTTAGCCCTATGGCAAATTTTATATCAATATGTTCTGTTTTCAACAGTATGCAGTTAAGAATTTACTCAGAATTGATGCATAATGCAATAAAGTATGGAGTACATGAACCATTCATGCACTAACAAAGGCTACTGTTGCTCTTCACAGGTAAAGCTGAAGCATGTCAGAATGGTGCTTGGTTGAAAGGAAAGTAATGTTGGGACTTGACCATTTTTTATATTCATTACCTACAACATTCAAAGTAACCAACCATCTACTACTTAACACTGCAAGAGACTTGTTTTCCAATGATGAGTTCCAATAACCAGAAATACGAATGACATCAGTTTTAATCCACAATGAAGACTGTTAAACAGCATATTTCTGAAGAAAGCGGTCAAACGCATCGTAAATCGCTTGCCTAAAGCAGAAAGAAACAAGTTAATTGTAGATCACTTGTATAACTTAGGAAAGGATCGACAAAAATTACTTATTTCCATTTATTTCAAAATTAAACATATCATCACAACTTGAAAATAGCATTCAGTAAAAATATGTTGAGATATAAATGAAGTAAAAAGAATACTTCCATCTAGTAATATGTCTCAGGAGTTAGCCAGACTATTTACCACCTTTCACAGGAATGCAAGCTTTAGTTGATGAGGATTTTTGTACTAAATGTGTCAGGAAGTATGTCAGATGTGCAACACTAACTATTTTTGAGGGTGATGCTTTACAATAGCAGTAAGCTGGGAGTTCACATATGCTGACCTGGTATATTGCTATTCCTTTCTGATGTTGCTTACACGTCCTAAATGGGATGTACATGCCTGTTAATTTGTTATATTTTAAAATTAACACCACAACTATTTACCATTTAAAAACTAAGGAACTGTGGGTATATAAATGCATTTTTATAACTGATTTCTGTAACTGACTCTAAAAAGTCAACACCAATACTATTAAGGCAAGACTTCATGTGAGCTTGATTGCAGATGAGTAGTACTATCGTTTTAATTCTGGTCTTCAACTATTTACTCACAGAAGACAACACCTGCAAAAAGGCAACAGCTGTGCAATACAATGTAAGAGGTCATTGCTCAGAAGGTACTTTCAGGTGTCCAGGGAACAAATGATGAACTAGAGGAAAGCAAGAGTGGTAATGATGACCCTACTGCCAAAGGCTTAGTGAGTGATTTGAGATACGTTACACATCATCTTCACTCACAGAATAAAATAGTGACATTCTCTAGGATCCAATCATTTGATCTCACAAGCAGTATTTGGTATTTGTTGCTTTAATTACAGACTCATTTGTTAGAAGTGATATGTCTCACAAGTATGATTTTAAACTCTCAAATACTTTTATTACTTCCTGTCTATCTTACCTAAAGAGTCCTTGTTTGAAGAGGTAGGCACTGACATGACCTCCATTCAGATACCTGATTTCACATCCGGGCCAGATTTCTTGAAGACTGCGCACTCCAGTTCGAGGAATATAGGCATCCTCCTTAGCTTGCACAACTATGATTAAACTGGGGTCAACTGGAACTAAAGAAAAACAACTCAAAATGGAATTCATCTAAGGTTAGAAAACGATAGAAATACTTTAGCTGAAGATTTCTGCTACAATATGCTCCCAATCACTAAAAAAATAAAAGTGATCTCTAGTCTAATGATATTTTTAAATGTCTCCAGCAATATCTCATTTTGGATGCTACAGTAATAGAAAATTGTCTTTCTCCTTAATGACAAAACTCTATGCAGGTCAGTTCTAAGAGGTTCCCCTGCAGGGAAAAGAACTAGAAGATATCTGAAATTCAGTAGAGTAGATGCTTTGTATTATTTTTTCCTCAGAGAGAAAAACAACTTTTGATATTACAAGTCAGACAGCAAGTGCAGCATGCTCACTTGCTTTCCTGTTTCCTACTTCTTCTTTCCCTTTGTCTATAGCATGAAAATCCTAATATATTGTTGTAGAGACTTATTACTTATCACCACAATTGCACAATCTGATTATCAACAGGAATAACACTAAAATGCTCTTTAGAAAAATAACACCAAAACGGGGTAGAGCACAGACCACCACTCTCTTCACAAGAATACATGTGGTATGATAGATAGTGACAAACTAAGGCATCATTGGTAGAGGATCACAAAAATTTTAGACCCTTTCCTTTCGTATACAGTAAATCATGAATAGAGGATACAGTGTTAAGGTAGATCCCATCTTTTCCTTCAATTTTCCATGAAAACTGAACATTAGGTGGATTTCCTGAAGCTCCTCTACAGATACATCTCAAGCACACCCTGGCAAGGGATGCAATATCTCCCAGAGCAGCAAAAAACCTGAGAGACAAATGGGGCAAATGACTACATCACCCTAACAAGCTCCCTGAGATCACAGATCCTCTTAAGTTTCAAGAAAGGTCAGTGTTTTAGCTAAGTGACACCTGGATAAGTGATTAGATATAAAATAACATCTGTAATTAGAATAAACTTTTAATTTTTCTTTTTTTCTTCTTTTTTTTAGTCTACAGGAGTAGCTTCTGAAGTTTTAGAGAAAAAAAACTATGTGCCACGTGTCACAAAACACAGCAGTGATCTGGGACATTTTCCAGGTCAAAGCTTCTATTCTAGAGTAAAAATAATATATATATTTATTTATTTTTAAAACTATGTACTTTTGGCAGAGAGGCACATAATACCAGAATTAAAAATGGAGATGGCACAGGGTCTCAGAATCAAGATAGCTCTGTCAGAAACCAGTCTGAAGTCACAGCACTTTCTGGGATGTGTTTGAGTACTTGGCATATGCAAAGTAGAACCATTTTGTCTTAACAGACTGTCTACAAAAGCTATTTAAAATCTTCATCTCAACTGAACTCCCTCAATCAGTACTAGGAAGAAATCACTTGTCTGCACTGCCTGCAAGCAGACCATCAAAAATCATTTTTTCTAGACACCAAGAAATTCAGCTTCATCAGATTTAAGACTCACTGGGCTACAGTTCCCTCCATATGTTGTGCTTGTCTTGGGAAATGTTATATTCACCAAGCTCCATCATCCCCCAGAAGGACCAGGGGTTGTTCTTACTGGTCTTATTTGTCTTTAGGTATCATTCAAGTTCTCATCTACATAGGCTACTTTCTGCCTGAAGTCAATACAAAGTTTCTGCCCAATTAAATCTAGTTTAATCTGCATGAAAAACCTTACTATCAAGACACAGCAGATCAATCAGATCTAGATATTAGTCATATCACACAGACACTTTGGTCTTTTAAATAATATCAATGTGCACTATCTCATATCTGAAAATAGCCACAGCATGGCACAGAAAAAATAAGCACAGATACAGAAAGGCATATTTTCAGCTGGCTTTATCATCAGTTGGTTAAGAAACAAACCAATCACCAGCAAATTGAGTGTTAGATAGATTTTACAGAACACTCAGAATGCTTTTATATTCCATCCAAAATGACTGCAGGTTTGCCCAATTAGAGAATAGCTTTCCTTGCATATTATTCTAATTCAGTTTTCCCAACTCCGCATTGAAACAAATAAATACATACCTGAGAAGTTAGCTACATGAGTACATTCATCCATCACTCCTTTCATGAACCTTAACGATTCTCTCTGTAAAGTGTCACTCTTTGTTCTATTATTTATCCTATGTCCCTGTTGGATGGTTAAATTTTTATTGCTACTGGTTGAAAACGTTTGATTTATGCACTGAATTTTAGGAGCATCTTGCATTAAGAGTCTTTCCGATGAGGCACTTAGAGTACTTCTACTCGTGGTAAAGCTGTGGACGGCTTCTTTAGACTCAGTCTTGTTTGATGGATCGAAGCTGAACATTCTGGAAGTCACATCTATGTCCTCCAAACTATCCACATTGTCAGGAAAGTTTTTAACAAAATCTTGTCCCATCTTGAAAGAATCTGTCTGAACAAAGACAAGTCATTTATTAAGGGACTTCTTTACATCAGCTTGTTAATGCTACTCTTCAAATCAACACAGTATTCAGTAAAAAGGAGGCAGAGAGCAATGCTTGCAGTACTTGTTATTTTCAGTCTACATGTCACACCGTGAATTAAATCCCAATCACCATAGCCTTTGGTATTTTATTTGTTAGCTCAAGAAAGTACTTACATGTAGTAATACATAATGCAAACATTTGTCCCCTTTTAATTCCACATTAAACTCTGAATTCATGACTGCAGATCAGCAAGCTTACATTTCTCAGCAAATAAATCATAAAAGCTATTGCTTTTTTTCAGATCCGTGTCTCTCAAAATAGCAGTAATGTCTTTTTGAAAAAGAAACCAAAAGTTAACGATATTTTTTTTCACAGATGGGAAGGAAAACAGGCAATAGCAAGATGTTTCAGGCTACCAGCTTTCCAGATTACAAAGCCATTTACTGGGACGAATTGTCCATGTTTTCCATATTTTGACTAAATACATTTAATGCCGTGGATTGCATTAACTTTGTAGTAAAGGATATACTTAACATGTATTATTCAACTAAAATATTAGGTACATGTAAACGTTTGCAAATAGCGAAAATAAACTATACTTACTCCACAGTATTCAAGCATTTGAATGATTTCTTCTTCGTAAACAGTTTGTGTATAATATTGTTTCTCAAGCTCTCTCCAGTTCACTGCCTTACTCAACACACCCTGAAGTTATAAACACAAGTGTCTAGTACACAAGCAAGAGACGAAGACTATTCTAAAGTAATGACATGCAGAGAAAATTCATTTGCTCCTGGGGTTTGATTTTTTCCAGTGCAGTTCTGGCTTAAGTTTTCAGACAACCCTTGGAATTACTGGAAGCATTGAAGCATGCATAGTAAGCAAACACACAGGACATGGAAATACATTTATCCTTAAAAAAATAAAAATAAAAAACAAAAAACACACATTTAGACTGAACTAAGCCAGAGATCACTGTGAATGTTGATCTTTAAATCAATTACCCTGGCAGAAATAGCAAAAACAGTTACAACATTATCATCCAGCTATTTAAGCCAGGCACATTTTCCATTTCCTTCCTTATCCCCCCACATTCAAATAAGGACTCCAATCACTATGTCACAAATCAGCCCTTGCCTTTCATTTAGGACATGACCCGGTGAAGAAGCTCAATGCTACCTTCTCATCACTTTGTGTATCCTAAGTTTTTTGCCATTAGTTACTAATAAAGGGTGATGAAATGCCTAACTGAAAAGGCGAACGTAGCCAACCCAAACATTTTACCTCATGCATTTGATTACATATCAGTATATTAATATAAAAAGATCGGTCAATTACCGTAGTAAAGACTGCAGAAGCAGTTGACCATGAAAGACAGGGAATCAATGGCAATGGTTTAGGCCAATTCGTCACTGCCAGGGAAGCCATCTAGAATCAAACACAGTTATTATATCTTTTAATACTAAATTCATAATATTTTTGAAGGTATTTTAAGAACTCTCTCCTCTCTGATTTATTTGTTTATACAGTATTAATTGAGAAGTACCAAAGCAGGTAAGGACTGTGGTAATTGGATATCCTTCTACCTCTTTAGAATTCAGAAGGTTCAGTCTGCTCTTCAGTGATTTTCCCAGTAACAAATATTGTTGTGGATAGGCCTAACTTCACAGATAAAGGGGTTTATAACTACAAGAATTCTGAATGGGATATTTGTTCTTACAGTTTAGTTATTTCAAACAATGACAAACTTCATACAGCCTGTCAGCAGGCTCATGCAAGCTTTAATTTCAAGGCAAAATAAAAGCAATCTACAAGAACTATAAAAAAATGTTACACTTATGAATTTGTATTCTAGCAACAAAACATAGATGAGAAGTAATTCAGTATATTAAGAGAACTGTTTTCCTGTCCTCCAAAAATGAAATTATTATTTTTAAATTCTCAGGACACATTTTGGTAACTATTCTCATTACACCAGAAATATTGGAGAAAAGAAGCTCAACATTCAAAAACAACAAGCGAATGCTTTCTTATGTTGCGTGTTCTAGCCAACTTTATCTTACTGCCCTAAACAGTGTAAAATCCCTCCTACAAAACATCCCATGGTTGTATAAGTCTACTTACTAGAATGTCTAGGACAAACGAGATATCATTTTATTCAAATTATTTTTAATAATAAAAAGGGACAGAAACATCACATAGATATGTTACAACAGTCAGAAAGCCAGATGTCTTTGTCCTTAGTTTCAGCTCTCCCCATAACTAGAACTGAATTAATGCTACTTCCATTCAAAACACAAAGTTACAAGTTACAAAATACATTCTAAAGACTGTTTTAAATTTAAGTTAGGATGAGTCAAAAATGTATCTTTCTGGACTAATGAAAAATACTCCAAAAGAGTTTCTGAGCTTACTTTCTCCAATCTTGTCACTTGCTATACTCATGCTGCATATGACAACTGGTACAGCATTCCATCACTCCTATAGTATTCACATAGAAGCCTACGAAGTGGCCTGCAGTTAGTGGTGGACACATTAGTTAAACAGTTACAAACCAGCTTATAAATAAGGCAGGGGAGGCACGTTTAACACAAAAGTTGTCTCATCAGGTCAATGTTTATGTGAACATAAGGTATTTTATACACACATGACATTTACAGTCATAAAATCGTGCTTAGAAGGAAATTTATTTTTCTGTCAGTAGACACTATCGTTACCATTATCTACTTAGTTCTTGACAAGAAATAAACAGAAAAGGATCAGCAAAATGGAAGCGTGTTGTTTTATGTGGCTTTTTATATATGTATCTCAGAGCAACATGCATCTGTGGAGACAAGAGCAGTAATACCATGTGTTAGGATTTCTAGCACCTTCCTACGAATACACTGTCATTTGAGCTGGAAAACGCACAGTCACACATAAAACATTACCCACTGCACTCTGCAGATCCTCTCTAATTAATATCAGAGATGAGGAAAAAAGTGGAGAACAGACCCAACACCAAAAGTCACGTAAGTTATGGTAACTCTGTAGACAGAATGCATTTCACTCGATGCATTCAAGAAAAAGTTTAAGAAGAATGGAGGAAAGGAGATTAAACAAGCAACTGATCAATATGGATCTTCTTTCGAAAAAGATTTTTCCCCCATTGGGAAAAATAAAAACAACTACAAGTGAAGATATTCATATGAAGCCTCAGAGGAGATGGCTGACGAAGGCCCCTATGATTTGTCAGTATTCATCAAGGATTGTACTAAGTCAGCATTATTGAGCATGAGAATTGCTGACAATTTTTCTCATGACTCCAAATGTTCATTTTAAAGCACTTCAGAGAGGAATGCTATAAAACAAATTATTTCCACGTGCTGAATGATCAAATGACAAGTTTAAAAAAAAAATTACTAAACAGGAAATATAAAAGCTTACATGTCCTCCCATGGATATTCCAGTCATCCCTAGTGGTCCATAGCCTTCTCTTTCTAGCCAGTGCAAAAGAGCTGCCGATTCTAGAACAAGAGCTCCTCCCATCACAAACAGGTCCGAGACATTTTTTAAACATGACCGCCTTTTCTCCCAGAAAAGGAAAAGACAGGATTTATTTTCCAAGATTAGATTTTGACAACTGTCATCATTCTATACACACTTTTATACAAAGCCTCATCACATTCCCGGAGAATTTTGGATCTTAACTCCTGTTGATTCAACAGAAGAAGCAAGCTCTGGCACTTTTTCTAAACAAGGACTAGGAACAGACACCTGTTAAGCTTCTAACATCACTCACCACCACCTGGTCATTTAGAAACGAGTATTAGCAACATCAGAATCTCATTAGCAGTAATCTTCTGTGCTGCCAAGTTATCATGGGTATTTTGGAAATAGAGCAGTTCAATCCTAGACATATACTATCTTAAATGCAGAAAAAAAAAAAATCCTTTTTTTATTTTTTTCCCTTTTCCTCCTCTTATTTACCTGTTTCATATCACTGAAAAATTGCACACAACATTTGAAGAGCAATCAGTATGCCAGCTTTGGGAGAACTCAGCACTGTCATTGCAAGACTGAAATATTAAGTGGGAAGTTTGTCACAGTACTGAGAATTTCGTGTAGCGCACTCTAAAGCGTCAAAATAGAGGAAACAAAAAGGAGAAAGCTGTTCAGCTGAACCATCAAAGGAACTCTCAAAAAGCAAAAGTATTTTACAGAGCAATTAACATACCTCTAATGAGGAGAAATATACTGTGCTAGTCACAGGAGAAACACGCATAGTTGCTGCAGACCAGTATTTGCAGGCTAACATCATTCTTTCTGACAGCTTTGTTACAAAAGATTCATCAGCCCTCCATAGCTGCTGTATTTACTAAGCACTGTCACTACTGCATTAACTAAAAACACTGCTGCTGCTTCGTAAACTTGTATCAAAGATTGACAGTTATTGCTTGGGGTATTTGACTGAGCACTTGCCTTTCAGAGAATCCTTGTCTACATCATTCATATACTAAGCTGTCAAGCTAGGACAATAGAAAAAGGAGTTAGAAATATCCTCACCAAATTACTTTTCTGCATCAATTACTTAACTACAAGGAAAAAAAAAACCAAACAACAAGCCTTGACCTATTCCAGCACACACACTCTCATCCCTTCCCTATAATCTTGTAAGTCTAAACACAATAATATATATATTTTGAAAAATAAGTGTTTTTCCTATTAAAAAAGTAGTTTTAGGACAATCAGCTGGCAATTTTGTGTTTTGCTTTCGCTTTTAAAAACTTAAAAACCACTCCTGGAATTAAAATTGTCTCAGTACTGACTATTGCATACTTTGAACAGTAACAAACAAGCAACATCAAGATTCTTTGTGTCTTACTGTGGTTCTTTTGAAATATCTAGGTAAAAAAAAAAAAAAAAGAGCTACAAAAATACCAAGATGAGCTGTCTGAACAAAGATAACTCATATTTGACTGGAATAATTGCAGCATGCAGACACATACAGCAGCCGGTCAGGAAAACAAACTGTTATTGCTTGCATTCACACTCATCTCATTCTTACACTGCAAAGCCATCTTGTGCAAACATTCCCAGTCACAGTGATCTCTCAACATAAACAGAAGCAAAGCAGCCCAGCAAAGGCTGATGATTTTAAGTTAACGGGATGTTTGGGTTTTATTTTTCTCAATAAGCTCACAAAGTTTATATTAATTTGAGCCTTCTGAGAAGGGGGTGGGGAGAGGAAAAAGCTGTATTTTGAAAAGACTGTATTTTGTAATACTCACATCTGATCCTTAGGTTTTCTGCAGCCATGTAGAAGTCTCAAGTTAAAGAAAGTAAGAATTGTCTACATAAAAATTGGCAATTAAAATAAAAAGCAAATCACATACGTAAATAGCATATCAACTATGTAAAATTTGGAAATTAAATTCCAAATGTTTCACTGGAACTAAATCACATTACATGCGATTTAATTATGTAATTTATAACATTAGGTTTTACTTCTATTAAGTATGTGGGTGTAAAGAAAAGTATAAGCTGAGATTCTATTTAATGAAAGGAGGTAGCATTGTTACAAAAGTTGCTGATGAGTCGATGAAAACCTTTTTATTCTAAAAACAGATCTCAAATGCCAAGATTAAGTTTTTCAAAAGTGTGTGACGCTCTAAAATGGCATCTGAAAATGGAAAGCAAAGGAAATAATCTTCTTTTCCATTGTTAATACACCCAGAAGTCAGGCAGTATGATGCAGAATGAACACGTAGTTTTCACTCTGCCATGACTACACTAATCAATCACATTAGTAACCTTGATGATGAATGTGAAAATAGATTAACACCAGAACTTTTGCTCTGATGAAAACTCTAAGATGTGGGAGACATCTTCAGAGAAATCAGAACATGTAACAGTAGCATGTTTTACTGTGTTCCACCTTGTGTCCCATTCAGTGGGCTCCTACCCTGTGGAGAAAACACTGAGAACTGCCTGAGAAGCCTGTTTTCCACAAAAGGATATAATAGGGATTTTCAAGCAATAGGGAAGCCATACAGGCTTCTTTAATCATTGGACGAGCCATTAATGTGCGTCTCCTCCAGAAGTGCTGAAGATAAGATGCATAAGCATAATAAGATAAAATCCAAATATTTATTTTCTCACTAATTCATTTTACATTTTACTTACGTGATCCCCAGTGCCTGCTAAATGAATGCATACAGGTCTGTGCTTGCTTTTCCATCTTCTGGGTGTTATGAACTGAAACCTATGAGAAACGAGCATTACAGTGAAGTAAGAGCATCTGTTGCTTCATATAAGTAAGCTTAAAAAGCAAACAAACAAAAACCAACACGCTCTGCGACACACTCGGGCAAATTGTTGATATGGCTGTATCATTTTTCATAAACACATCCAGCAAAGAAAGGAATCCAAAAGTATGACAGTATAAATTCCAGACACCAAAAAGGAGTCAAGCGGAAAGATCATGCTCCTAAAACAGACCACTACCTCATCGTCACAATTCAAATTTTGCAGAGTGGAGAAGTGGAACTTCAGATAAAGAGCTGCCTGAACACGTACGCCTAGCTCTCCTAGGCAATATTGCTATTTTTCTCCTGAGGGCACAACAGCTGAAATTGAAGGATACGATGAGCAAACCATTTATGTTAAAATGAAATAGAAATAGTTTTAAAAACCCACAAACATGAAATAATTTTATACACCCAACATTTAATGTCTTCTGCTGCTACACAAGTTAGTTACATTAAGGGTATTGGGAGAAAAAACAAAAACTCATTTCTAAGGCACTAATATTTTCTCCACAAGGTGGAGTACAAACCTACAACAGAATTACACACAGGAGAAGAAAAAAAAATAACAAACAACAACAACAAAAAGTAATGCATGACAATCCTAAGGGAAATTTCAAAACTCTAACAGTACTGCTCAATGCAATAGCGTAACAGAACCTCACTGTGTAAAAGAACACATAAGAAAGCAGGCAGCATACCAGATTTTCAGCTATGGAACTAATCCTGGAGGCCTGAACTTGTATGTTCAGCCTTTAAGATAGTAAACAAAGCTTGGTGAAAAAAAAAAAACAAAAGAAAAAACTGTCACGAAAGTGTTCACTCTGAACTAAAAATCACACTCTCCCTTTCTCAACTCCAAAGCAGCGTTAGTGTCAAAATAGCAAAAATACAATCTGTTTACTATTACAGATCATAAAGTTTTCTGAATGGGTACTTCCTTGTTTTTGTTTTGGTTTGGTTTTTTTTGGCTTAGCAAGAGAAGAAGTGTGACAGATTTTCTTGCTGCAATTAAATGCACTTATTTCTGTACACAGACTATTTTTTAATGGAATTTGAATGGTTCCTTCAAATACAATATAGGGAGTTTATTTTATATAAACAGTTTTAATCTTGCTCTATATAAAACAAACAGCTCTTGTCTAAGCTCTAGTAACCTTGATTTCCATCATCTTTGTTTGGAAAACAAACACATTCCATCACTTAGGGCTATTGATTTCTACACTCAAAAACCAACCAAGCAACTCCACAAGACTTCAGAATCAAAGCAGAGCCAGGCAATCAAAGGTTTTAACTTTTCTTACTGTGGCTTAAGCTTTTTATAAAGAGCTATGTCATTCACTTTCAGCTAAAATCAGACATAAGAGTTTTTCACTTTATTACTAGTAATAACAGAAGCTCTCTTCCAGTCATAGATAAATAAATAATTACACCAAAACTTCCATCTCTTGTAATGCTCACTTTTTTCCTGGCTTCAGAACATAATCAATCAATCTTACTCAAATATGACTGTACACTTTGGAATAAAGCACCCTACCAAAGTAAGTTATCCACACAGATTAAACTACCATCAAACAAGGTTATTTGCAACTTTGAGGTCAAAACACATTCTGACAAGTTAGCTGAAAAAAAAGGCAGTTTATTTTGCAGGTAATTGGTATAGTGATAATATCGGCTTCACAGCAAAACTACTGGTGTATCATTTCTCTCCAGCACTAGCTTCAGAAAGGCAATACCACTTGATTTCTCGTACCTGGCTACAAGAGACTCAACAGGCAGGATACCCGGAACGTAATGAGCTAAAGGGGAAATGAAGTGCCCCTCAAGGATTTTACAGTCTGATTGCTCCTCAACCTGCAGAGGGAATGACACATATCTATCAACACAGCCAAATATGTTCATTTTTCCTCATAAATGACCTATTAAAGAACCAAGCAATAAGCTTAAGCTGTGCCATTGTAATAGAATGTACTTCAATAATAGTATACCATGTTTTGAGCTTCAGCAATTAAAATCTGATGCTCCCCACTCCCAATTATTGAATGACTGAGAAAAAAATGAAAATTTATCTGCACAATGAATACTTGAATCTTCCAGCTTACATCAATTCTATTAGTAACAAATGTGACCATCCAGTCTCCTGTCCCTTCCTACCAAGCTTTACCTTTCTGCTATTGCCTCCTAATTCTATTCACAGTGGCTTTAAAAGTTTATTAATCTCACTTTAATGGTGAAAGCATTTAGCTTGCCACAGAACTGATCACTAGTGTATTTATTTGACTTTACAACTATTGGCTTTTTCTGACCCCCTTCTTCACACTTCCTCAATTGAGAAGTCCTCAGAGCAAGGATTACTTACACCTGTATTTTGCTTGAAAGCATAGAGCCTACTTTCTCTAACCAGCCTAAAAATTCACACTACATTTGTTTTGCCACTGCATATTATTATATCCTTCACAGAAAAATTCTAGTATCGTTTTCTTGATAAGGGAGCAATGAATCTGCTGCTCACAAAAGAAGACTGAATGTCCCAGGGAACACCACGGTCAGTCATATGACAAGGACTCTATATAATCTCACTTCGGTGCTGAACTCACTCTCTTGGACCTTGCCAGCCAGGGGGGAGCCGTGTGGGAGCGTTCCAGCCGTTTCACCTAGAGTTACAGTAGGCCTCTCGGTTTTGGGACTCACTCTCTCTTATTTTACTTGATTCGTTAGCCTTAATTCCAATTATATTGTATTATATTGTGTTATTCTGTATTCCGATATAGTATTTAGTAAATAAGTGTGCCTCCTTAGATCGTTGCCACTGTATTTATTTTCCTTTTCCCTGTTTTTCTTTTCCTTCTGGGCCAGCGGCCTGCGGGCCGACTGCCCCCTGTCATGGGTGCTGATAGATTTTAGGGTAACCCATGACAGGGACCACATGTGAAGTTACTTAATGCCACCAGCTAGAAAACCATTGATGAGCAAATGGAAAGTGAGTATTAGCAGGGTGTGTTTATCATCCTACATACGTATAGTCCCTAAATCAAGTTCCCAGATGCCAGTCCCTGCAGCAAAACATCCCATAAAAACATCACGAAAATACAGATTCATATGTATCAAAATTCAATACTTCTACTCTTTAAAATCAGCCTGGAAAGGACTAAGTTTACCTCATGCTTATATACCATTAGGTAAATAAGTTTAGTTAAACTGTATCCCCTTGCATTTACATACCTTGTCAATAAAAACTGGGTAATCTTTTGAAACCAATGTCTGGCATTTTTCCCTGTTTCCAATAATCTTTCTGAATTCAAATATTCTGTTGAACAGAAACAAGTAAAGAAAAGATTCAATTTTTAGTCTGCATTTATATACATATATACGTATATAGAAAAAAATACTAAACTGCATTTACAGATCAGTCAGTCACAGTACAATGGCATTGGTCTGTAAGAACATTTTTAAGTTAAAAAAAGAAAAGAAAGAAAACGTTCACATATATTGCTAGAGCTTACACAGCTTTTAAATAGTATTTTAAGCATGATATGTAAAAAACTGATGTCATTTTTTAGAGCTAAATTAAGACACTGGAACCTCCTACTCTTACATATCCTTAGGGAAATATGGACAGAAAGGATAAAAAGTAAAACTGCCCACATCAAATTGTTGATGGCTCAAGATGTAATTGCCACAAGTCACCAGCCATATTCAGTGAATTTCACAAATGACACAAACTGGAGTGTGAGGTTGATAGCTGGATACTTATCAAAGCCACCTGGATAAGCTGGAAGAACAAATCAACAAACACCCTAAAGCTCAACTGTCCAACTGCCAAGTCTTGCACCTAGTCCTATGCAATAATATAAGCCAGGAACCACCCAGCTAGGCAGCAGCTCTGCAGGAAAGAGCATACAGCTTCTGGTACAAGTTTGTAGCATGGCTTTGCAGTTCTGCAGACCACTGGTACCCCCTCAGCATTCAGCAAACAGGCAGAGAGTCAAAGAAAGAGACCTACTCAGAGACTCATGAAATCACATCTGGAATACTGAACCCAGTTTTGGGACCACTGTCCTTAGGACATGCTGACTCACCTCAGAGTTGAGCAGAGTGTTGCCAGGTTACCTGGAACACGTTAAGTGTGGAAAAAAAAATACTGAAGAAACTGTATGAGTATGCATTGCCTGGGGAAGGCTTAGGGGCAAATAGAGCTGCTTCCCTCTGCTACTTACATGGGCTACAAAGTATTGCAGAAGATGAAACAAAACCCATCACGGAGGTAGAGGGTAAGAGGGCAAGAAGCAATGGTTTTGAGTTGCAACATTAAAAAATGCTGTTGAAACAATGAAATATTTTTTCACAACCGTAGTGTTTAAGCACTTGAAAACCTAATACCCAGGAAAAGTGAAATCTCTATTCTCAAGGGACTTCACACTCAACACCAGGAGGTGCTGCGTGACTCAGAAGAACTACAAGGTAGCTTGGTTTTGAGCAGGGTTTGGGACAAGATGACCTCGATATGTATCTCACAACCTTAAGTACTCTATGCTCGGAGCCACCAGTTAGTTCTTATGTCTCTAAATACCTGATTGAACTAAAAGAGCAAATTTGGATGAAGAGTAGAGAAGAATGGTACAACAAGAACAACTCATTCACCTTCCTAAAAGCAAAGAAAGCCACCACACAAAGCAATTTATCACCACAACAAAAACACCTGTACTGTATACCCTGTTTTACTTATGCAGAACATAACACTAAATATTTCTAAGATTAAGTTCCTCTGTAGCCTGGAGAATACTAAGCCTACTGAAAGGAAAACCTTGTACATGTTGAGGAATTGTAACTCTTGTTAATGAGCTGAGGATAAAGAATTAGGGTACAGGTCATCGCACCAAAGGTGTGTTCATCTAAGTAAGATAGTGACATCAGTCAATCTCAGCTAACGCTAAGAAAGCTCATGAATTATTCAAATGGGTTTTCATAGTGATCAGTTTAAAAACAAACAAACACTAATGCTGTTTCCAGCACGATCTGCATGCTAGGGAGTGGTACTCCCTCCTCCCACTGGCTGCAGTGAGGAGTCAGTGTTCTTTCTTCTTCATCTGGGTGAAGCCAAACTGCCTGGGAGCAGCTCATCTTTCCACCCAGGGACAGCACACAGAAAAATTTGTTCTTCCTCTTTTCAAATCAGCAGGCCCAGTGAGCCTGTCCTATGTATTGCTCACAGCTTTCTATTTCATGCAATTCCTCCAGCTCATGAAAAGGAAGAGCTGTAGCTGATAGGACCGTAACAGCAAAGCTGCTTTACTGCTGTTTGCAATTAGTGATTACCATTACAGACCCCTTACAGCTAACAGAGCTAGTCAGAAGTTACCCCGCACAGTAAGTGGAGGAAATAGACTGGGAGAAGGGCTAGTAAAACAGAATCGAGCCCTCCAACCTAAAAGTTTTCATGTAAGGGGTTTGATAAAAATCCTATTCCTGAAAAACATGCACAACATACAATACAGAAATGCCACAGTCACAACCAAGTGACGTACACATTTCTGCTTATTCTAACTGAAGTAAACTGCATTCAATGTTTTAAAAATTCAGCACTTTTGTTTTGCAGGAAACTGCTACTTGAGATAAAACAACTAAGGAATGAGATTTAAAAAAACAGCCTGCATGACTCTACCACTATCCACTGCAAACCAAGTTTTTGTTACAGGTTTCCTTCATTGATTTGCAAATAAGTGCAAATTAACTTCTGAAACAGAGATTTATTATTTCCTGTTTGTATACTACACATACAGAATATATTCAGTCATTTAAAGGTTAAAATAAAAATAACAATTAAAATATGCAAGTGTTTAATTTCCAGACATTATTCACAATTTGAAAAACAAACAAACAAACCAACAAAAAAAAAACCAACAAAAAACTGCAAATGTTTAAAAATTAAACAATAATTCTCTTATTTTGCAGAATCATAGAATGGCCTAATGACCTAAAAGTGCCCGACCTCATGCTCTTGACAATTGCCCATAAGATACTTCCAAGTACCGATAAGATCTCCTCTTAGAAAATGAGTTTACTGTTATGGGGATGAGAAAGATTTCTGAATACAGCTTACCCTTCTAAAATGCAGTTATTCTGCAACTACAGGAAGTCAGCAAGATCATCTTCATGTTAAACAGAACAATTTCTTTGGAAAGATTTGTCTACTTTTCTTGTTGGTTGAGACATTCAAGAGCCACTACTTAAAATCGGTTATTTTACATACATAAGTGAAAAATGTGATTGGACACACACATTCTCTCAAGAAAATCATCTAAACAGAAAAGCATTTAAGAGATCCCTTCAAGGCTTCTAAATCCGGTTACTCCCTCAGTATGGAAATACACGATATCCTGACCAAAACAAACTTCAGCATAACTTTAAAAAGAATACAGAAAAGCACTAACATTTTGTTTTGCTTCCTTTTAGTACAAAGGACAGATTGTGCTATTATTATTATTTCTTTTAAATAAGTTACCTCTTCAGATCCTCTGGCTTTCCCCATCCTCTGATGAAGAGTTTAGTGAGGAGAAGCTTTCTGTACAAGACATCTAATTTACTTACACCCATTAGCAGCAAACTGACATCTAGGAAAAAGAACAGGTAAAAACAAGGCAGTTAATGGGTTAACTTGAGGGGCAAGTTCACTGCTTATTATTCTAAGTTCATTCTTATTCTGGTACCTGTACCAATGAAAAGCCCTACCACTCTATTACAGGGAAGTTAACCTTGATACTTAGGTCAATTCTTTTCCTTTTAAACAAAGCATAAAGGCAGTTAACACAAATATTGCCTCTGCTTTAAAAAATAATATATATATTTTTAAGTGGAATGTAGCAGTAGGACTTTGACATGCCTAAATAAGCAGAAAGTTATCACATTATCCATGAAAAGATAACAGAAGAAGCACATGAGTTCATAGTACCAGTTCTCCAGTCAGTTCTAAGTGTATTTTACTCAGACCAATAAGAAGAGCAGTGTTGATCTCTATCCTGTCAATGCAGTGACAATGGTAAAAACTTTTCAACCTAAATGAGTTTCCATCAGTGCATCTCAGAATGGAAACCTAACTCTTCCTTCAGCCCTTCCTTTCCAATTTTCCCCAACTCATTTCATACGATTTTGAAAGCAAAGCTCTCACTACCTTCAGAGAAAAAAAATAAGAAAAGAAACCACACCACCAAAACCACACCACCCCTGTATCATTTTTTTTACCCAGGAACTACATGAGCTCAAGTACAACTAAAGCCAACAAGGTTTTAGGGCAACTCAGCCTTACTTTCAAAGCAATACTTACCGATGTGAGTTTGGAGCCACTACTGTGCTCTTCCAATAAGGAAGGAAAACAAACAAACGAGAACTATCTGGTTTCTTGGCCAGCAGGACGCAGGTTATTCAACAAAAATGAGGTCCACGGTCTGCCCTACACCTAAGACAACAAACAAAATATAATAATCAAAGACTTGGTTAATAAGTCACCTTCATCTACCTTCTGTTTTTTCCAGATGCCTCTATAGCAAAAGGCCTGAATAACTTCATAATACCCCCAAAAAATGTGACTGAATTCACATATTTTCATGCTAATTCCAACTAAATTTATTCAACTGTATCTTAATACAGTAATTCTGAACTTGTCTGAAAGTAGCAAGTTGAAAGCGTTGTTAGATTAATACTTTCCTTTGCACTTCTAAAAACAAATAACCAATACTTAATACATCATTAAGACTCAAGATACCAAAAATGAGCAAAAAAGGTTTAATGCTCATCAAAGGTACTAACAGAACAGGAATTATAGACAGGGTACTTCAATGCTAAAACAAGCATCCTAGAAAATCATCTTCAGTCATTACATGACAGAAATAAAAACATGTTATCGCCAGAAACTTTTATTTTAACGCTACAGAAAACACTAGACGTTACTCCACCAGCCTGTCTCAAATTGCTGCTTCGTATCTGCCTGCTCTAGAAGAATAAATTACTTTGATATTGAAATATGCACACATGAAATTCCCAAACAATATTAAATTATGCAGTATAAGATATGAACCAACATAAATACAACACAAGTGTTTGTAGCTGGTATCAGCCTAGAGGGACTTTTGGTATTAAAACAGATAGGAGGGAAAGGACAGGGAGGAAACTTCTGCCATGGACACTCCACCAAAACCAAGCTTTTTACAAAGAGATCTACATACACCTATTTTCTTATCAACTCAAAGAAACCACTGAAAACTGGTTCTTAAAATTCTAGCTACCTTTTGATTGTAATGAAGTAAAAAGAGCAGGAAGACCAGGCAATGTTTTCATTCACAGAGTAAACATTTTCTGGTACCAGAAAACCAAAGGCAAACCAGCATTCTACAACCTTGTGTACTCTTGTACTTATTCAAGTTTTCCTGGGAGAAGACCCCAAAGATCACCATCTTGCTCCTGAATCTACTAAAGCACAGCAAACCTGCTATCACAAATACTGTGGAAAATGGGAAGCTATAGCTTAGTTTTAGAGGTAATCAGCAATACACTGTATTGATATACTGTCATAGAGGGGTTGGAACTTAATGATCTTTGCCATCCCTTCCAACCCAAGCCATTCTATGATTCTATGACACTGGAAACATCCACCAACCTCCCACATGCTGTAGGGATGCGAGACAGCACCTCTTCCAGCCCCCACAGGGCACCTCTGCTGCTTGGAGCAGGGAGACAGCTAGGGATGTTCCTGATGCTGGGGGAAAACAGGGGGCAGCGAGGGACTGATGGCCTGAGAGGGTGTCCTGGGGGCTGGGAGGGACAGGCCTGAGAAAATACACGCAGAACAATCTGTGAGATGTGCTAACCCTAGAATAGCACTTACATCCCTGCACTGCTCACCAGCAACGGTGAAAGAAGTTTGAATGAATGCTTTGAAGCCTGGCAAGGCAGCCTGGAGATTTTTAAATTCTTTCCAAAATTCTTTGCCAAACGAGAGAGGAAAAAATGACGAGGAGGATTTAGCCATGAGTTCAGAGGCTGGCACGAGCTCTCTGTTACAACAAGGGATGCCAAGGTTCTTAGACAAATACATTATATTCAAATGGAACATTGGCTGAGACTAACAGGTCATCTCATTCTTTATTCTACTTCATTGATTAAATGAAGTCATGTAAGTAATTCAGGATATTTCAATAAGAACGCTGCAAGATTAAACTACTACTGGAAAGAGTGCAGAAAACACTAAAAGAACAATTCAGAGGGTGTAAAGAACGTTGTACAGAATCTCTCAGAAATACCACTGAAATAAAATAGGACATCCCATATTCGTTTATGGCAGTAACCAATGGGTGGGGCAAAACTTCAGCCACTGCCCATCAACGTCTACAAGGAAAGAAGAATACAGATACCTCTACTGTCATAAGTGGCAAATGCTGTTGATGGGGCTAAAGATTTAATACTAGAGAGTTTAAGCCGGAAGAAACAATCATAGAATCATAGGATTGCAATCATAGGGTTAGAAGGGACCTTTAAGACCATGTGGTTCCAACCCCCTGCTATAGGCAGGGACACCTCCCATAGAGCAGGATGCTCACAGCCCCATCCAGCCTGGCCTTGGATGCTTCCAGGGAGGGGGCAGCAGGATCCCTTTGAAAGTCAGGGCAGTTGGAAATCACGACCTGAGGAAGATGCTGCACAGTTCTGCAGGCCAAGAGCCAGCAGCTGCGCTCTGAACATACAGTCAGTGCAGTGCTTACCCAGGAAACTTCACATAACTGTATTTCGAAACTGAAATTGTAACACAGATACGGGCACGTTAATAAGTGGCCTGCTAGAATATCCTTTCATTTTAATAAATTATCTTTCAAAGAAAGCAACAAGAAAACCTAGATATACTGCATCTATAAAACTACAGGCTGGATTCATTTCTGACTTGCTGCGAGCCCTGAACTTCTCCCGGCCGCATTATTCAATAAACAAACAAAAATCTCTCTTCCAACTGACATCGCGCTCCCCCCAAACAGCAGAAAAACGCCTCACAGCGACGACTCCCAAACGAACCGCACAGAGTCCTCACCTCACCTCACCTCACCTCACTAGATGCAGAGCGGCGCGAGATAAACATAGCGGCCTAAGCCAGGAGCGCTCCGGCTGCCGGCCGCTGCCCGTGCCGCTTCGCCCAGTCCACGCGTGGAGCCCCGCAGAGGGCGGCCCACAGGCGCCCACCTCCGCCCGGCGGCTCAAAGACCCCGAGCGCCGTGCGGGAGCGGCGTTCAGCGCGGCGAGGAGGCACCTCGCCCTGAGACACGGCGGGGACACCCGCCGCGTGGAAACCGCCAACTTCCCTCTGCCCGTCCCCTTCCCACGAAGGTCACTCACCCGACAGCGCTGCCCGCGCTCCTCCCGCTGCCGTTGGGGCGCCGCATGAGGAGGGTTGGAGCGAGGCGGGGTCGGCGGAGCGCGCAGGCGCCCGGCGGGCACCCAGAGTGAGGCGGCTCTCCCCGCCCCGCCGCCCGCCGTTGGGGCCGTGGGGAGCGGGGGCGGCGTGCGCCCTCTGGCGGCGGGCCGGGCGGGGCGGGAGGCGGATCCTGACGGATCCCGGCGGCGCGGGGCTCGGAAGCGGCCGGAGCTCGGTATGGCGGCCGCTGAGGGGCGGGAGCCTTTGCTGCGGGCCGGAGAGGAAGAGCAGGAGCAGCAGCAGCAGGAGGGCAGGTACGGGCTCCTCGGGCCGGACGGAAGGGGCTGCGGCAACAGGCGGCCGGCATCGCTCCCGGCTCCTAGGAGCCGGCAGCTGTCCTCGTTGGCGCGGCGCGGCCCTCCGTCCCGCGGGATAGAGGCGATGCGCGGAAGCGCTGCCGCCCGGTCAGGGTCGGGCCTCGAGCGACCGAACGGCCGTGAGGTTTCTCCCGGCAGTCCAGCCCTGCGGCGTTCCCTTCACGGCGCCCCTGCTGTGTGGGCAGCTGCTGTCGTTCTTTTCTTTCGGTGGTAGTAAAACTAGACTTGCTGCAACGCCGAGCGTAGGCAGTGGTTGGTCAGAGGTTTGGGGTTGTTTGCTTAAGTCACATCTCTGGGAGGTGCCTGGGGTTTTGTGGCTTCATTTGTGGCTGTCGAAGCGTTTATGTGAAATCTGTGATGCTTCAGAGGCAGAGATTGAATCGAAGTCTCGATGAGGTTCTTCTCGTGCAACGCTTGTGAACGCAGTGGTACCTGGTGGCACCTATTTCCTTTTTTTTCCTTCTTCTTCTTCCTTTAATTATAATACAATACAGTCACATGTGTTATAATACTTTCTTATCCCATATCTATTAATTTTTACATCTTTCTGTGTAGTATTTTTGAGCCTGCGTAGTGTTCTCTCCTGTGCAGAAGTCCGTTGCCGCATGGGAGTTAAGCAGTTTATGCAGTTGTACTGTGCCATGTCCATGGAAAGTGTTTACAGTGTCCTGAGAGAACGTGACTGTCATTTCTTTCTCTTTTGCCCTCAAAAACCAGAGATGCCGTGGAAACGCAGGAGCATTACAAGAGCAGGTGGAGGTCTATCTGGATCATGTATCTGACTATGTTTCTTAGTAGCGTAGGTGAGTAAACACGGATGGATTTCGGTGCTCTTTGCTTAGTGGGTACATTTAGATGTGAAAATTACAGCGTTTTCCAGATTTTAACTACTTAACTCCTTTAACGCTACTGCACTTTTATGCCCATAAAAAGGTTCATTGTTTTTTTTTTTTTTTCTTCAAAGAGGAAGATAGGGCTTGCAACAGAAGTTTACTTTTAATAAAATAAATAAGGCTGTGTTTTGAGAATAAATGAGCTTTTATCTAAGTCTTTGCTTCATTGGGTTTTGTGGTAGTCTGGGGTAATGGTAGAAGGTAGTGGTCATGACATGGAAACGACCCAAAGAGAGGTCACACTTTTATAATCCAAAGAAAAACTTTTAGGAAATGAAAGTAGAAGCTTAGCTCTTTAGAGATACTATCTTTGTGAGAATGTGTGTTATCTGTTTCAAAGTACACATCAGAGCTTGTTTTCCCTTAAGGGATTTTGCATCTCTGCTGCAGCAAAAGTTCCTGTTTCAGTCCTAAACAGCTGCCCCTTCAAGTGAGAGTTCTGTTGATTTTTGCCTTCCAGCAACTTTCTATGGGCCTAGAAAAAAAAACTGGGAGTATTATGGGATATTTCAGTGTTGTTTTTTTTGCTGTTGTTCCATCTGATGTATTAAAAATTATTTAATATGAATATGTCTGTGTATCAAGACATTCTTTTTACTCAGAGACCTCATTGTCTTTCCATTGAGAGGAAAAAAATCCATTCAGTTTGCTTGTGCACCAATATTCTTTTCATAGGAGTGTTTTCCTTAGTATGCATGCAACTGTATTATGTCCTGTTTAAAAACCGGTCTTCTTTTCAAGAAGAATTACACATAACGTGTAGTATTTTGAGGTGGCAGACTGAGTTTTAATGCATAGCAGACATAGGAACAGAAGAATGAACCCACCATAGTTGTTTCAGTAAACTGAATGACTAATAGGCATGGCAAACAAAGTAACCTCAGTTGTGTTTTTACTGCATTGCAGGTTTCTCAATTGTAATTATGTCTGTATGGCCATATCTCCAAAAGGTTTGTAAATATTAATGTTTTTGAATTAATAAGAGGACAGAACTTCTGCTCAGAAGTTATGCAGTGTTATGCAGAGGTGCAGCAAGGGGAAATGTGTGGTTATACGGAGACTTTTGTTTTGCCATCTACAGATTGCTTATATTGTTCCATAAAACCTGTCAGTGGACTGAACTGAGGAAGGTACATCATGATCCAAAACGCTGGGTTTTCCAAAATTATCTCACTGTTGAACAATGAGTCAATTGAAATCTCTTTATCTGAATACATTTGTATTTGCTAAAGCGTAATACGTAATGTTTGTTTGCATTCTGAACAAAAGGAAGCTGAGTCTAGAGACTCTTGTGTTTTGGACTGTTACAAGTAGACCTTGATATCAGTAATGGGGAATTGCTTGTGCTCCTAGAGAGTGCTTTGATTTATATCGTTGTTGCATTCTTGTCAAAAGCAATGTAAAAGGTCTCTAAAACTTTATTTTAATTTATGTTAGGATTGCACATCTCATGCAATCGTAGAAGACTGTTCCAGATGCAAATTTGGAAGAGCATATCCTGGGCAGAGTGTTAAGAGATACTGTTAAAATTGAGGCTGGTGCTGTGTTGGAGAAGAAAAGAAAATGCATCATCAGCCTTGTAAATCAGGACAGATTCAGGCATGTGCAGAGGTGACTTAAGTGGTTCGTTGCTCCTAGCCTGTAAACTTTACCTTATTGCTGAATTAGGTCTGTAGCCTGTAACATTAGTGGTGCTGTATGAGAAATAGTTGAATTTGCTGCAGATGAGCCATTTCCAGTCTCAGAAGGAGAGTCCTTGCTGTCAGTTTGGTGCACTGAGGCGATTAGCTAAGGTTTATTACCCATACAAAGTACGATGCAAAAGCAACTGCTTCTGAGGCCAAGCGTAGTGTATTTATGTAGTGCTGCATGATACCATGCCAACATGCTAACGCGTTCAGTGGTAGCTCATGTTGGACACCGTGTTACTGCACAGTAATACTGCATATACACTCAGAATTACAGTGCAGTCAGGTATTTCAAGTACTAAATCTAAAATGGTTTTGCTGATGTTATAAAAAGCTTTAATACTTTACCTATGCAGCTGCTTCATTTGTTTTTGCAGATTGATCCGACAGCAGATGCGAGTTTCTTGGGCTGGATTATAGCTTCATACAGCATTGGCCAAATGGTTGCCTCTCCCCTGTTTGGTTTATGGTCCAATTACAGGCCGAGGAGAGAACCTCTTGTCATTTCAACTGCAATTTCAGTAGCTGCTAATTGTCTTTATGCCTATGTTCACATACCTCCTTCACACAACAAATACTACATGCTTACTGCACGTGCTCTTGTGGGATTTGGAGCAGGTAATCACGGCTGAGCTTATATTTCTGAAAATTAATAGATATTGTGTCTAGTGTAAGATCGTTAACGTGGTATTTTAGTACCTAATTTATCATTATGTGAATGATAATTTATAAATAAGCAAGGTAATGAGTTTGTCAGCACAAACTAGTTTATTATAATGTTATGTAATTGTGCAGTTGTAAATGAGTATACATATTCATATGGGTATTATTTCCTTGCCGAGTAAGAAAATACAGGTGGAGGATTTAAGAATACAACTTAAAATTTACCTGAACACTTCCTTGTTATTTGTTTCTTTCTTTTTTTTTTTAAGGAAACGTGGCTGTAGTTCGGTCGTATATTGCAGGTGCCACTTCTCTTACAGAAAGAACAAGTGCCATGGCCAATACCAGTGCCTGCCAAGCAGTGGGCTTCATATTAGGACCAGGTAGAGCATTTCTTACTTTCTCACATCTCTGGAGCCAGCTTTTCCCTGATGTTCTGTAGGATGAAGTTGGGCACATGAAGCAGGAATTTTTAGCAGCTGTCTGTGGGATGATTTCAAAGCACAGTTTGCCAGTGGTATCAAAATAAAGTCATAAATAAATGGGATTCACTTGTATGCGCTTGTATATGTCAATATAAACAAAATATTCTGTTCCAAAGAAATCCTAATTGTAGTTTAAAAACTAGTACTTCTGTGCTACTGACTGTGGGAAAAACAATTCCCAAGATGCTGTTCTACTGGCTGCTTATTCATGGAGAAGGGAGTTCAGGGTTACCCTACCACCTTTCAGAAATGACTGAAAATCTACTTTGCTTCACATGTCATAGAAAATAACACCCAAGAGATCTGTCTGATCTTGTAGTGAGCATCAGGAAGTCTTCATATTGACAAAAAATACAAAGAAGTAACAAATGTTACAGAGAGCTCAGGGAATTAAGAGCTCAAGTGGTGTTTGTTGGGTCAGGTATTATGTAGCTCCTGACATACCTTTATCAACTTAGTGGGAGAAATGGGTTAGACTTGGCTCGTGTGGTGAAGAGTGACCAGCAATGTTATCCGAAGCAGCCTCTACTCTTCAGTTGTCTCTTACAGTTGGAGATGAAGATTATCAGTCATTAGGCCTGAAGTTCTCTGTGTATGGTGATACAACGAGGAGAAGTTTAGGGCAGAGCGTTTTCTTGAGTTAGTTATAACTGCTGTTACAACTGCTGTCTAGTTGCTGTGAAGTGCTGTTGATACAGTATTAAAGGGTCTACAAGCAGCAGACAATCTGCATTCTTCCTGCAATTAGCACAGGGCATAAATTCAGCTAATTCCTTTTCCTAATTTGATAGGGAGTTTGTTTCCTTCTTTGTAAATGACACAGTCTTACACTCTTCTGCTCTGCAGTGATCTAAACTTCATTGAAAATAATATTATTCTCTCCAGCTCTCCTTTAGGAATACTTCATTCCCAGGGCCGAGGGTTTCCGTATAGAAGGAATAGTGAAAAGAGTAAATCTGCCATCTGCACGTGGCAAAGAAGATTAACCATTGATACTTTCAGAGTTGAAAACTGAGTCATTTAAATGTAATCGAATTAGGCGTACAATATATATATTATATACACATTACTTAAATGTTACAAAGAACTTCTCTGGCTAGTTGAGGTTCCCCTGGTATCCATGAGTTTATTTAGAACAGGACTCTCAAAACGTCAGAAGATTGACAGGTGAAATGTTTTATTTGGCAGTTGTAAAACTAGGTAAGCAAAGTTGCTGTATGTTTATTCCATGTGTTGTAATATGTTCTTCATGATTCTCAAGGTTTTCTCACTGTGATTGTTTTTAGTTTTTCAGACTTGTTTTACACTTATTGGAGAAGAAGGAATAACATGGAAATCAATTCATCTTCAGCTGAACATGTACACAGCACCAGTTTTATTTGGGGCTCTTTTAGGAATTATTAATATTATTCTCATCTTTGCTATATTCAGGTAATCAAATTGAAAAATAACAAAATATTCTTCATTAGTGAGTGGATCAGAATGAACCTTGCATTGCGTAGAAGGAATAGTGAGCCTGAAATCTGGAGTGCTAAAAGTATAAATCTTTATTTCTTATTACTTCAGACTTTCTATTTTCTGTACTACAGATCTTTTATATTACATTGGCTTCTGCACGTATTTTTTTTCTCTAAAGAGAAATAAAGGTAGCTCACTTACAGGGTTCTATGGCTTTCTTTTAAGCATGTTGGGAGGGGATTTTTATGCAGTTATCCCATTGGTGGCAGTGGCAGTACACAGATGTTTCATATTCTCCCACCAGAGTATTTTGGTTTTCAAATGCAGTGCTGGTCACTGCAGTTAAATGTAGGCTGCACAGGTGGTACTAAATAAAAGGAGCTGGGAGTAACTAGAATAAGAGATGATGCCATTTAGAAATATACTTAGTAATAGATCAAGTGAATATGTATATTATTGAAAACAGTTCTACGTTTCCAGAGAGCATCGAGTGGACGACATGGGACGGCAATGCAACAGTATCAATTTTGAAGGAGAAGGTATCTGTGTTTTCTTTGAAGTTTACTCTACGACGGTAATTTGGAAGAATTCCTTTGCAGCTCAAGGTTTTGCCTAGGAAAATGCTTTGCAGGGGTCAGAGAAACAAAGTCTCTGCTGCCCTGCAGGGAATTTCCTGGCTGTGTTCTTCTGACCTTGTCAGAGGAACTGCGGGTGTTCTGCTTTCCCCTGTAAAGATGTGTAGAGCAGTTTGCTTATTTTGCTGCTGCTCAGGACTTGTCAGTCTCAGCATGACAGTGGGACGGCAGATGGCATAAACTGTTTGAAATCATTTTCTCTCAGAGGAACTGGAGTTCTAGCGATTCCATTTGGATCTGAAAAAGGTTTTACTTAAACTGTCAAAGCAATTTAAAGCAATTGTCTACCTGCCCACCAAACTGCACGTTAAATACTTAGCGAAGTAAAAAAACAATAATGCTGTCTGTAATCATTATGTAAAACAGCTTAGTTTGCCGGTTTGATTATTCTTTTGTTTCAGAACATGGTGTTCTGGATCAGGACGCAGAAGGAAACATTGACCACGTTGCTGTTGTAGCAGTCAATTTTCTCTTCTTTGTCATCTTGTTTGTGTTTGCAGTCTTTGAAACGTAAGTGTGTCTATGTTCTCTCAAAATACTGTGACATGTACCGTAGGTTAGCAGAGTATTCATGTCAGAGTTTTCCTCTTGTACTCATTTTCTTAATCTTACTCATTGTAAATAGAAATGTTTCTAAGTTCCAAACTATGTGCAATTAAATTGCTGTGTCCTGATAGATGGTAATGAATTAAAGTGCAGTAATAGGTGAGAATATGTAGCATAGTGTGGTACATAGTACATTCGTGTCAAAGGTTTGGAATGGATGCACATACATATCTTGAACTTCTTAACTCTAAAAGCTCCAGTGAAGCTTATTTCAGTAATGACTGAAACAATTGGTAGTGTAGTTATGTTTGCAGTGTTGTTATATTGTTTATGCAATTATATTTTAAAATACACTGCCTGTTTTTAAATACGTTTGAAGTGGTGATCTATTCTCTCATATTTTCTTTGTGTGAGAAAATAACTCTATCATTTTTTCATAAGCTACCTGAAATATATTGTTTATGCCTCAAGAGCTGGCTGTTGCACTGCAGTATTGAATTTGGTTTAGTGGATTTATTATTTTATAAATGGCAGACTTAGTTTATAATCAGTCTTTGTTCGCTGATGTGCCTGTTGGGAGAAAATGCTTCTACAGCACTGTTTGATGTTAAGGACAGTTTATCTCTACATACAGAAAAGCCTGTGGAGAAGATAGTTGGATTTTTGTTTATTTGTTGTTTAATAAATAATAATAATAATAATAATGGCATTTTGCATTGTCAATTTAGCATAGCTACTCCACTGACGATGGACATGTATTCCTGGACCAGGGAGAAAGCTGTTTTTTATAATGGAATAATCCTTAGTGCGATTGGCGTTGAATCAGTTACTGTTTTCATGGTGGTGAAAACGCTGTCTAAAAAGTAAGTTCTTAGATCTTCTTGGAATGTTATTACTTACATTACTGAAGTCTGAAAGGTTTTATACCGTGTCCCAGTCTGTATTCTGGAAGTCTCCTCCTTGTCAGTGAATTTGGGCATGATATGACAACATATTTCTGATTTGGACAGAACCACGATACTAGAGTTATTTTCTTGTTCTGGTAACACAACCCTCTTGTCTCTCTCTTACCCTAGAATCACAGGAAAAACAAGTTTTAGGTTACTGTGATTTTGCTGTTCTTGCTGATGTTTTGTTGGGCATCTTTTCCACACGTTAGTGAGTGGGCTGTATCATGAACACCTTCCCAAGTAGTACTTTAAATAATACATGTAATTCTAATGTCGTTGTTTGATAGGACAGGTGAACGTGCCATACTCCATGGAGGCTTACTGATTGTCTTAATTGGATTCTTTATCTTACTGCCTTGGGGGAAAAAACTACCAAATATCCAGTGGCAAGGTATAGTTCCAAGTTATGCTAAACTATAGTCGTAATGTTTTATTGAAACTTCTTTAATGTATCTCTTCTTAATGGTACATTTTACTTGTTTTTACAGAGATAAAGAATAGTTCCATTCCCCAAACAACTCCCAGTGAAATGGTGGTGCCTTTCTGGAGTTTGCAAGCAATGCAGCTTCCATCCAATCACTCAGAACCTGCAGGCTGCCCCATCACACAGTCTTGGTGCCTGAATACACCCATGATCTATCTGGCTCAGTACATCAGCTCTGACATACTAATAGGATTAGGCTATCCAGTTTGTAATGTTATGTCTTACACTTTATACTCGAAAATTCTAGGCCCAAAACCTCAGGTAAGCCTAATCGGTGTATAAACAGGAGAGGGAGTGGCTGCTTACAAGGGTGGATAGTGATAGGATAATGGGGAATGGTCTTAAACTGAGACAGGGGAGGTTTAGGTTAGAGATTAGGAGGAAGTTTTCCACACAGAGGGTGGTGACGCACTGGAACAGGTTGCCCAGAGAGGTTGTGGATGCCCCATCATCAGGCCAGGCTGGATGTGGCGCGGGGCAGCCTGGTCTGGTGGTTGGTGACCCTGAACATAGCAGGGGGGTTGAAAGCAGGTGATCATTATGGTCTTTTTCAACCTATGCCATTCTATGATTTAACTAATATTCTTCTCTTATGTCATTAGCAAAATATTAGCACATGTCAACCAGGGCTTAAACACTTCTCTATTTTTTAATTCAGACAATTGGTGGCAATTCCTGGCTTGCTAAATCCTGTGTAACTCTGTTTTAGGGTGTCTACATGGGATGGTTAACTGCTTCTGGAAGTGGAGCGCGCATACTTGGACCGGTATTTGTGAGCCAAATATACACTCACCTGGGACCACGCTGGGCATTTAGCTTAATATGTGGAGTGGTTGTAGTGTCTCTGTTAGTGCTGGAGATAGTATACAAGAGACTTATTGCATTTTCTGTCAGATATGGAAGGATGCAAGAAGAAAGTTGTTAAATACACAAGCAATGAGAAGATCAAAATAATTCAAAAATAACAGTTCATTGCTACTTTTTAAATGCGGAGTGCCTGACCACTGACCTTGTTGGATGTGTGATAGGAACTGTAGATGTGTACTTACACGTTGACAGGACACATAAATTGATCATATCCTAATATATGGTTACACCTGCTGCAATAGAGCTTTTGTATTCCACCTTTCTAGCAGCAGAGGCAGGATGTGAGAGTTGAATCAATACAATGGCACATTTGAAATGCTCACATACACGTGTGCATTGAGTGCAACAGTGAAGGTCACAGGTTAAGAGTGTCCCTTTCAGGAAGAAGTATATCTTGATTCTATGAATGAATCAGGATTAATGACTCTTCTGACTACGAGATTAGTTGAGCTGCAAGCACTTTGTACAGAAAAATGACTACATAAAATGAACCGCTGGCTGCTAGTTTGCTAGCTTCTGAGCACTGGTTCATACGGAACGTCTTACTTGGAACTCTACGTTAGCAATGCAAAGACTTGAAGTGTGACAGAACTGTAGAGGAAAGCAGGTGCCTACTTAAAAATAGTTTAGGTGGGATTTAGCTACTTAAGTTGGTCAAGATCCATTGAAAATCAGTCTTGGTGACTTACTTGAACTACAGTAATTACAGCACTTTTTTGGTACTGTTGTGTTGAATGCCTCTTTATAGCAAGGTTAAACTGCACAGAGCAAAGTATGTATAGCTTCTCATAACCTTACTATAAGAAGGAATTACTAAGCATAATAGTGTACACTTCCATTGTCAGTAGTGAAACTGAATGCACTGTGCTGCCTGATTGGACTTAACTAATGCTAATTAAATAAAAAGGAAGAAACTGATGGCTCCTTACATGCTGACTATTATCTATACACTTACTTTCTGATAAGAAACGGGTTTACCTTTGAATCTTTTATTTTTACTTTAAAAAGTAAAATATTTTTCCTTCATAATGGGGCCTAAGTTAACCTGTATGTGTTCAGTTGATGTTTCAGTCCTACAGAGGGAAAAAAGCTGAAATAACTCCAGTAAATACAAGTTGTAGCTGCTGTTTAACATACCTACTATTTGATGTTTCCTGAATATCTGAATATATTAAACATAATAAAGCAATCTTACCTCATTAACTGTTCCTCAACCATGTGTTGATTGCAAGATTTTTAATGCCTTTGGACACAAGAGTTGTATTTTCACCAATTCTGCTGTTGTTTAAGCTTCTTCAGGATTGTTACAGGTTCTCAGCCTTAGCATCTTGTAAACTATTCTTGTTATTGAAAGGTTTTCTGGTCTATACTGTAATTTGAGTGCACTTACCTCCCTGTCACATTTCTTTATAAATTAGTTGAACCATTTCCTAAGCATTTATGCCATTTCACTTCCTGGTATTGACTTCTTAGGCTTTCCTCAACTGTGCATGTACACCATTGGCACTTCCAAAGTGGATTATACCTGAAGATTTTCAGTGTGAGAAGTATTACAAACTTTTAAACACACAGTGATGGCCCACACCTCATCAAGGGTGAATTGGTACTATAAACAGCAGGCATACTGTAATTAAAAGATTGCAGTGTTTAAAAAGCCCTGTCTTGTAACCTACTTGGTTTATCAAAGAAAGAATGCTCACAGTGTATCCATGAGCGTTAATAATATAAATGGGAATACTGGCACATAAGGAAATGCTTTCAAACAGCTACTCATAGCATTGGTTCAGTTTGTTACTTGTTCATGTATGTGTGATCCATAAAATGTAAGATAGGTAAAAGTATCTGAAGTTAATAAAAACTGATGATTTTATAACAAGTTGAATCGATTAGCTGCAGCATGTGTAATTTGCTTTCCTATCAAATTTCATCTGTACGGATTTCAGTTACCTGTAGCCCAAGGCTAGAGCAGTAAATATACAAACCATTGTGCAAATGTTCAGTTCAGCAAGTGAGAGAAAGCTTTGTACAATCATTTTATAGTTATTTACCCCAAGCTTCACCCATCCATACACCAACATATGATGTTCTAAAATAACACACCCGCTTCTGGTACAGTTGAACTTTCCAACTTATGGGGAAGGGGTCTCTGAACTTGAATATGAAACAAAGAGAGCTGGACGCTTACCACTGCATTTATTTTTTGGGGGTATAAAATGCTTGTGCAGGGAATTCAAAAGCTGCTGCTACAAAAATAAAAACAAAAAGGTATAAAACATGTACATATTTACATATATTACTTGTAAGAGATAAAAATACAAGTTATATACAAACACAAACACTTCAACAGCACAGGTATGTTTTCCTCGATCATCATCACTGAGTAACCAGTGGGGAAAAAAAAATAGAAAAGAGATTACTTCAGAAAAGTGAGGTCATTTAGAACGAAATTGCTCAATGTTTTGCTTGAGCAAGTTTATCCATCATTTTAAGGAAAAATGTGCTTGAAAAGTATCTTACAAAAAAAATTGTAGAACAACCCTTCCCTTCCTATTTTTTTTTAACCAGTATTTTGAAGAATTTCGGGATAAGCTTAGTAAAATCAGTCACTTTCATGTCAGTGAGTGTGTTTATTAAGCTCTTGTGCCCGAAGACCTGCTTTGCTTTTATCAGTGGGGACCGGTTGGATTGGTAAACATCACAAGAATAGAAGACAGACAGTGCAACTTCTCTTTGATGTATTCTGGCAACTTATCATTTTCTCCATACCTGCAAAGGCAAATAAGAACATCAAATTTGAAATGCAAACCTCTAAATCAGATATGTGTATGTAAATAGATAAACAAATTAACTGGAGCTTAATGGCTTAAGTCCTGTTTGCCTGCAATCCCTATATGTATTTAACTGAAAAAGTATTTCCAGATAAGAACATTTCATCTAAAAAATGCTGGTAAGCTACAATTATATCCTGATCACATGTTACCATCTTGAACTTCACACAGAGGAAACATATTACTGAATAGCTGTACGAGTAAGACAAGTGCCCTGCATCCAAACTATGTCCAAAACTTCATCTGAGCACTTTTAGTCTATGCATCAACATTGATAGGACATTTTCCCTAAACTAGAAGTATCTTAAGAGGGAAAAAACCAACAACAAAGAAAAGGATTAAGGATAAAGGATTGTTTTCCCCTTCCTCTTTTAAATACTGTACACAAACAGCAGCTGTTTCCTGAGACCAAGCAGTAGACTTCATTGCCAGGTATTGTTTTTTGTTTGTTTTTCTTTTTTTTTAATGTGTTATCCTAAATTCTAAGCTTTTGTTTTTTAACAGCAACAAAAAGTAGCAGTTATGAAGTTTACTTATTTCAAGCTGTAGTGAGACTCACCTAGTAGTCTGGCCTTCTGGAGAGGTGTAAGTGATAGAAGAAACACCTGCTTGGGCTACCAGTTGGGATCCATCGTTAAACTGAACCCATACTGCTCCACTGGTCAGCTAATAAGAGCACAGTATCATTTGGAAAGATAAAAGTCAAAGATCACACATTTAGAATTACTCTGTCAAATGAAGATGAAATGCTTTGTCATTGCACCTTTACTTCTACATAAGCAAACAATTTTAACAACTTCAGCTTTTACCTAGAGGGAAATATGAATGATAGAAGGCACTCTAATAGGCAATAGTAGTCATAAGAAATCAGTGACAGCTGCTACTGAAATACTCAACTGTAATTACTTTGGTTTTTCAGTTTATGTAGTTCAGCAGAGTATTTATCTAACATGCTTACTTGACAGGATCTTTCCACAATTCTACAGTCTCTGTAGCAGAGCACAACTCTCTCTCTCTCTCTCTCTCTCTCTCTCTTTCTCTCTCTCCACTTCACAAATCATGTTTGAAAAGTTCATTATTTCAAAAGAAAGAACACAGAATAGACTCTTATTTCTCACCTGCGAAGCCCAACCAACATTTTTCACAAAGACTGATTTTAAAAGCTGAGCTGAATTTGGGCTGCATTCTGTCTGATGAACAGAGGAGCATGGACTTTCAGCAGCGTTGGCCATAAATGTAGACTTTTCATATGACACCACCTAAAATCCAGAAATAACAGCATTAGCAGTCTGACTGTTAAGACCAATAGATTATACACCAACTATAGTGGCTAAATACCACCCTTGTTTCTTTAATCTTTTCCTATGTCCAGAGAGATTTAGCCTATATGCTTCATTTAACAGCATTACATTGTAAAAGCCCATGAGATTTCAGAGGACTTTTTCTACACTAAGGCTCAGTATTAGAACAGTTTTTTCATTGATTCCCTATTTTCACAGAGGAAAAACTTCACCCTAAGCAGAATTCTGACATAAAATTCATTCTTCCAGCGTTTGATTGTCAGGAAGTTTCATCCATCTTTAGGAAAACTGTTCAGCACACATTAGGCTACAAAAATGCCTTCATTCAGCTGGCCAGTTGGGGCAGTATTTTTTACAGAAATAAAGATACTGCTGTTACTTGAGGACTAGAATATTGAATCTCTAAAATAGAGTCTGTTAGAGACAAATATTTACACTCACACTTAAAAAAAAAAAAAATTAAAAATGTGGCACCCTTTAGGAATGTTAGCCTCAATTACTAACATCCTTGGTGACTGCTATTTGCTACACAGGCCTGACAGCAAATCAGAGTCCTCCAAAACAAATTCAGGACAGCTCTGTGTAGTGTGAGAAAGCAATTTTTAAACTACGTTCCCAGGAAACACTTGTCCTCCAAAGCTTTCTCACATCATTTGAGAAGTCCATTTCAAATCCAGACATGACAAGTTAATTGAAAGCAAAAGTCTCTAGTCAAGGTGCTCACAGATGGTTAGTAAAGGCATGCATCCATAATAATTACATTACTTCAAACAGACTTGCAGTTTTTCAGTTCCTACTGAACATGTTCATGTACTTACAGGAGTACAGTTTGCAGTTTGAACTGGAGTAGAACTGGCAGCTGTATTTCTATCCAGTGCCGTAACTTCTTTTGAACAGTTGGTGTTGTCCAGCAGCAGAGGCAGTAGAGCCCTTGGAGATTCAGCATTGCCAGGTTTTCTGGAAAAATAATGAGACAAGGATGAAAATTACCTTTTCAAAAGGGACTAAAGAAACAAGTGAGGAGAACTAGCTTTTCATTCCATAGAGCACAGACTACACTTGATGGCACCAGTCTTCCCCAGACTTTTTAGTCTAGTTGTTAGTTTGGTTAAGTCTAAATTTAGAAGGTTTTTCAGTCCTAGTCTCAAAGAAAGGTGTGCAGGACCAAAGCAGCATTTTTATATGTGCCATAATGTTAATGATTATCTTGCTAATGACTCTGAACCTTTGTGAAACAACCCTGGCTTCTGCTTATGTTAGCTGCAGAACGCTGCTTAGTAGAAATACTCAAATGCATAAACGTGTAATGGTAAAGATGTTACCTTCCAACAATTATTGGAAAAAATGGAACACTTTCGCTCCTTTTTTCTTCTTCCAAAATAGCAGATTCCAGTGCAAGGCATATGCGATGTCCCTGGAATGAGGTAGAGATTGTTCAAGTTTAACTGAGAACAGTCTAATTGTTTCACACGTTTACTGTGGCAGGTGAGCCTATGTAAAGAAATGCTTTCATATAGAAGTAGTACCACAAGACTCTCTGGTAACTTCAGCACATTTGGCATTATGCTCTTAATCCACATCTCCTCCACTTTCAGAAGGACTAGAGAAAGGAATAACAGAATAACATTCCATTCAGAAAGTCACAGCACAGAAGGCAGGCTGAATTGGAATTTTTTTTTTAACATTTTTACCACTTCTCAAGTTCAAAGACAAAATAACCACATTTGTGACTGCTAATTGGGTGACATGAAACACAAGAAGGGAAAGCAGGCAACCCAGTTAAGCACTAGCAGTTCTGTTGTCTCCCTAAGAACTATGTAAAGCAGCTTTACATGTTCTGTTTAACCCCTTCATTAAGCAGAGAAACACTCCAGTAAGAGTTTCCTCCAAGTCTTCATGGTGTGGCAAGTGTAATTGATGTTATCCCTACATCAATATTTGCTCTTTAACAAAACAAACAAAATTCAACAGCTACCACAAGCAAGCCCTTTCCCACCTCCCATCACTGCAATGCAAGATAAGCAAAGTGACATTAGAAGCACATTTCTGAGAGAATATCTAATTTCTTAAGGCTGCTTAACATTTGAAAAAGCAACATCAAGCCATTTACCTCATTTGCATGATCCATATATACTTGCATTTCCTTCTTCAAACCTGTTTCATTTTCTCCTTTCAAAGTGAAGGATTTCCCTGATTTCTCAATCACACGAGTTATACCAGCTGTCTTGTGTATCTTTGCTCCTGCAAAAAGTATTTTCTAGCATGATTTGCACGCAATGCCAGTATCTATGAAATACACATCCCTGCCATTACATGCCACTGAATTGAAACACAATTCATCGACCTAGAAATTACTTCAAAAATAAAACCACCTCTGGATGAGGTCTAAGAAATCAAACATTACTTAAATTGGGACTGTGACATTAGTGGAATACCTTCTATGCTCAGAGATCAGTACTTAAGTAGCCTGAATCATGCATTTATTATGTTTTAAGAACTGCCTTTCGAAACAGTCATCTGAGATAAAACGAGCGTACCTAACAGCATTGCCAAAAATTGGTTGAGCATGATCTATTAGTATTTGATGCCATTCTTTCAAATGGCAGCTCCTTAGAGTCACAGAACTGTTACTAAATAATTTTTTAATGGTAACTTTCACTTAGGTTTATCTAGATGTGGCAAATCCAACTAGTTCATCAAAGTCCACGGTAAGAAAACAACAGTCAGCACAGTCTGGTTTATCGAATGTAAAGCTGGAGATGGCCATCTGCTTTCTGAAGTTAACAGTGGAAAACAAAGGCAAGCTTGGAGGAGCAGGGACACACCTTTCAGTAAGCAGGTTAACTCCCAAAGGTGATCTCATAGAAGAAAACATGTAGGTCAATAATACCTTCGTAATGCACTCACTGAATTAGATACCAGAAGCAAACTAATGAATAAACTGATCTTTGAGTGCTAGAATGAAGACGGAACAATACAGATCTTCCATTTATTCAACCAGAAGCATCCACTGTTTAACAGTATTTCAGTGTTTAAATATCACTTTGCATAATTGCAAAAACAAATACATACCATCATAAAAACATACTTCAACATCTGCAGGAGGTGAGTTTTCCATCAACATGCACTTGGCATATCTTGTGTAGAACGTAACTTTGGGGGTTTTTGTTCTCACTAACTGCACAAACTTGGCTGCATACTGGTACTTTTTCCAGTACTTTTCTAAAACAGAAGAACACTATTTTAAAGTATTTATTGTTTGTCAGACCAAACACTTTCAAATCTCTTTTTCCCCTTCTCACCCGACATTACGTAAGTATTAGGAAGTGCAAATTAGAGATAAAACTTTTTGAAGTTTACTTCATATTTCTTCAAATCATATTTAAACAGTTTCCAATGTGAATAATAAAAAATATAGGAATCTCAAGCTTAGTACACTGCATTGTAAAGCGGGTAAGCAGTCCCTCATCATTTCCATAAAAATCACTGAAAACATTTGTTTACATTCTCAGCAAATTTCTTAAGTTTCCAGAGAAACTACTTTGACTCTTATTCTGAAGGGAGTTTCATCCTCCTGATTAATCTGAGAAGCAGAGGGTAAAAGCTAATCTCCAGATTCATATAAGCATCGCATGAATCATCGTCATTTAAAAATGTCACATTACCTGGCAAGTTGTCAAAATTATACATACAGCTGTCTTCAGGAGGAATGGGCGGCCTGTCGTCAAGAAGGAAGCCTCTTCCTTCATTCGGGTGATAAACTGCAATCTACAAAAGAGGGAAAAAATGTATTTACAATTGCAACTCCCATGGAAGTAAGGAACAGTTTAATGTAATTTACAATTAACTGCTCTACTCCCCTAAGAGATTATTTAACAGCAACAGCTTTCAACAATGCTTCACTGTTCTTTAAGTCCAAATCCATATGGCTACGCTATGGCAATGCATGGGTGCAAGGGAGAACTTACGTCTGTACATACACTGACAAATCATTTCCAAGCACATAACTGCTTAAATGAAAATTAATTAAAAAAAAAACAGGATGCAGTAAACAATTGGAGTAACATTAAATAAACTACAAATTCTCACCGTATTTCCATCACAAGATATTCTGAGAACTTCTTTCACAAATTCTTGTGAATGGTGTTCTTTTATAAACTCCATACACACCTCCCCAGTATCCAGAATGCTCACCTAGAAAATTTGAAACAAAACCAGCAGTAAAACTCAAAGAAATTTACTTTCTAGCAGGCTGAGTTACCATTTTTTCCACAGACGTCTTATAAACACAGCTTTATTCTAGAAACATAAGCAATAGAGTATTTCTAGAATATACCGCAAACTGATACATGCTTCTCACATTAACTTCTACTCTTAGTGCTGTTAATACAGAATGCTTCCTGGTGGCACACACATGCTCAGGGAGGATGTGACTTACTAACTGACAAAGCAAACCAAGACAGGTCAGCTCTATTATGCTCTTAAAATAATAAGAAATGGAGGAGGGAGAAGAGATGAGCAAGACTGTAGGAAACAGAACAAATGGCAGAAAAGTGATAGCAGGAAGAACAAACCAACCAGAACACTTGCACCATCAGCAGGGATTAATGGAACTTGATTTGTTTTCTCCCTCGTTTAGAAGGAAGGAAAAAAGCAGCACTTAAAAAATGTTCAAGTACTGGAGAGTAAGATTATTTTCATACCTAACCCACTTATTTACCTGATCTGTAAAAGTGTTTGTGCTTTAACCACAGCAAAAAGTTTAAATGCAACTTGCAAAGATAAGCAGTACAGATATTTGAGACAGTAGGGAATATAAATGTGGTCAGGAGTTCTTATGTCTTCTTGTAGTTTCTTTGTAATCTAAAAGCAATGCAGCAAAAGTATTTGCTAGGAGTGGCCACAAGGTTGCGGTATTCCATATTCAGAAAAACTACAATGAATTTTATTGATAGTTTTGAATTATTAGTACAAATTCATATAATTTAACTTTACCTGTACATTTTTAGGAAAAACGTTTAAAAAAAATCACCAGGGAAATCAGAAAAGACATTCACATATTTTCAACTTCACATTTAAAAATGGATACATACCACTGCATTTTTTGTTTTTTGCCTGATTGGTTTTAGCCTGTAAGCACTGAGAGGTGATACTATACTTCGCAGTGTAGGTTTCTGACGTGCTGGTGGTTCTTTGCCCCAGGCTTGTTTTTGTTCTGAAGCTGGCCAAAGGCCACACGAAGATGACTGAACTTTTTCAGATTGGCAGAGAACTTCAGAAATATATTTGTTTGGGTTTCTCTGATTTAAAGAATGTGAGCAATCATGGGAAGCATCACGATTCTGTATATCTTTTAAGGTGTTCCATCCATTTCTCGATGCATCTTGCTGCACATCCAGATGATACCGAAAGCCTCCATGTGCGTTACTATTACCAGTCAGGTCTTCAGGTGGTCTCAGCTGAGCTGAAAGCATCATAGAAGAACATTGGAGATTTAAAGAGTCTTTGTAAGCAAAGAAAAAAAAAAAGCAACTATATTTTGAAAAACTCTTAAAAATGTTAGGGAGCTTATTTAAGCAGGCAATGTGATTTCTTTAATACTCAGTCCAAACGATACTAGTCCTCACCAAATTTCAGTGGTTATTTTAAATAAAGTTGATTTGAAATTAAGGCTGTCATAAGCATATCTGTTATGACAACCTTAACCTATGTCAAATCATCTCACAAAAGCACTGTGAAACAAAATGTTAAGATTTCAATAATCAGTCTGTTGGAAGATAATTAATCAGTTGCCATCCAGATAACCATAAGATTCACATATTCTTAGCTAATCTGAAACATAGCATTTAACATCAACTGGGTTTTTAGTATTCCAAATATTAAATGTGCATGCAAGAAGCCTTCCAGCTACTTGTTTAAAAGAAAAAAACAAACAGACTATATTTTTATACTTAAGCTTCCTATAACTGCTTCTCTACTGCTGATATTTAAGCCTGTGATTAAGGGCTTAAATAACAAAGGTGCCTCACTCAAATAAGCAACCTACTCCTGCCTTGTTGTAGAGCAGCTGAGAAGCGACCAAAAATTAAATAGGATTATTTGGACCATGTGTCACATGATTCCAGTTTCCTATAGATAGGAAGGTAAGGAGTCCAGTAATACCAGAACAACAAAAAAGGTGTGAATGGATTTATGATTTAGTTTTATGATCAAATTTCATTATTGGAAAATGATGCAACATAATATGTGTCAAGAACACCTCCTTCCCTTCTGTGCCTTTTGTCCCTTCCTCCACCCCTCCTTCTGCAGCCTCATTACCTTTCTCTCTTTCACTGAGGTCATATTTTCTTTCAAGGCTTATTTATCAGCCCATCTAAACTAGCAGAGCTTTTGAATCACCTGCCAATCTTGTCATTTTATTTACAAGTTCAGGTAAGAGCTGAATAACTGGGGTAGGTTCTAAATAAATAGTTTTCTTCTTTGTGCCTTTGTCTGTTTTTGCTGAAATGATGAAAAAAAACAAAAACAAACAAAAAAAAAAACAAAAACCAGAACTACATTTTGGGAAGCTAAACATTCAGATATCAGGTTTTTTTCCACTCTTCTGAAGGCAGCTGCATATAGCTCATTATATCAGTCCAACAGCTTGGGAAGAGTACTATCTAAAATGCCTTCTAAAATCCAGTCACCAATATATAGGATGCTAGTATTACACTTCAGCATCACAGTTACATGGGCAATCCCTTTCATTCTAAGTTCAAACAAAATTTGGAAAAACAACAGTAATAGTTACAGGTTGCAATTCTACTTTGAGTACAAAGATACATAACTGGATTAGTAACTCACCATTTGTCTGCATGCTTCCAAGCCATTGCTGCATGGTTTCAGCCTGGGACTTCTGCTCTAACAAACCAAGGGGGGGCTTCATTGGATAGAGAAAATTTGAGCTGCAAAATAGAAATTACATGTATAATCAAGATTTCATCAACGCTTTGCACAAATGTTACAATGTTACAGTTGAAGAACAACAACACAAAATACATCTTACGTTGCAATAGGAAGGTTACTTCTGAGAATTCACGGATTAAATTTATCAGAAAGAAAGGTTCGTACTGCACAGTAGTGCAAAGAAAACAAAGATCAGGCTTCCATCTAACACCAAACACCCTAGCAACCCTCGCACATTTGACAGCCGGGCTGGTTTGTATATGCTGAAGAGATTTGTCAAATGAGAGAAAGAAGCCAGAATTCTCATGCAGGAAATATAAACACAGAACTGTTTCAGGTCAATATCTTGATGTTTATTTGTTTCCTCCTTTCTGGGACAGAAAGTGTTGCTCATTTTATAATCCTTAACTTGTACTTTTTTTTTTTTTTAAATCTTGTCTTGGTATAAGGCACTGCTAAAGATGAGCTGAAATACCCCAGAGCAGCAAGTACATATGTTGGCAGTCATACATGAAATGACTTCTCCCCTCACCTGTGTCTCTTCTACAAAGAGAAGTCAGCAAGGGTCTCTACTACAATCACTGGAGAATGAAGTACTCAGCTTGTTAATACAAGGAAGTAAACAATCAATATAGCTCTACTAGGATAAGTAAAAGCTACAATCCAGTTGGTATACCTACCACATCTAAGAACTGTAAGACAGGGGGCAGGGAGAAGGTGAACCTCTCCATACCAAGAGCACTGAAGTATTACCCTTTACATGCTGTATTGAAGCTACAGGCATAAAGGCTTTTGGTACTTAATGCAGTCTAGTTCCAAGAAGAAAAAAAAATGCTTTTAGCATAAGATAACTCTAAATTTCATCGTAATAAGAGCATATTCTTACTGTGGTTGATCTTTCACAGGTGGAGATATCTGCCCTTCAAAAGAGCCAGAACTACCAGAAGTCTTTTCCTTAAATATTTCTCCCATATCAGTATAGCTGTTTGCAGGCGAAAAGCATTCTGTGTTTTCCCTTGTTCCTCCTCTAGGCTTGGAAAGCAGTTCCAGGGAGTGACACCTCTCAATGATATTAGATATTCCTTGAGTCTGACTGTGGGATGTGCCAGACCTATCTGAGGAGTGGGCTCTTCGGAGGTAGCGGGAATGTGGTCTCTCTTCGGCAAGCTGCATGACTCTTCCCCTGCCACTTGTGCCAATTTCCTTTCCTTGAATTCCCCACTGATGAAAAGAACCGCTCCCATCTACAGATGAAGCGTTGCTGGGATTCTTGTTTTTAGGAAAAAAAGTAATTTTATTTGGGAGAGGCTGTCCCACTAACAGCTTCTTCTTTTCCTTCAAGCAGCCACTGGTACTGATGCTGGAAGAGCCTGTAAAAGTGGTAGAAATGGTAGCATTTCCACTGTCCATGGAATCTTCTGAAGTTCCTGAATCTTTGCTCCGTGCAGAGCTACACCTGGACATAAAAGGATGATCCAACACAGAGGAAAGGCTCAAACGATCTGCTGGATTTTTGCGAAGTAATTTATGTATAAGGTCTTGTGCCTCTCTGGACAAAAAGGCTGGCATTTCGTAATCTGCTAATACTACTTTATTCAGTGTGTTCTTCACCGTGTCAGTGTCAAAAGGTGGCTTTCCAATAAGAAGAGTGTAAAACATACAGCCCAAAGACCATACATCAGACTCAAGTCCATGTGGACTCCTTGTGGCTATCTCTGGCGAAATGTAATTAGGAGTTCCACACATGGTATAATGCTTTTCATGAGGCATTTTCAACTGAGTTGCTAGTCCGAAATCAGCAATCTTGACGTTCATATTACTGGTGAGTAAGAGATTGGAAAGGGTGAGGTCCCGATGCAGTATTCCATGAGAATGAAGATACAGCATACCCGTGATAATTTGATGCAAGAAGTGCCGGGCTGTCAAAAGCAAAAGAACAAATGCTTTAGTGCAATAACTGCAATCATAGCTCTAAAAATAACAACCCTTTGAAGTCTGCTGCTTGTCTCTCCTTTATCTTTTCTTAACTAGTGAGGATGTTAAAAGGGCATTTAAGTGTCACACTAATGAGATAGGAACAACACTTTCCACTTTCTTTGCTTGAAGCAGCACAGCATTACTGTCTTCTACAACAGTCCATGAAATAACATTCTGTAATGCAGCAGTCCAATTTGTTTCCATGATAACAGGAACATATAATTACCATAGGCCAACAGAAAACATTTCCGAAGCTTCCTTAAATTAGGCTTCTGAGAACTTGAATTTTTAAATTGCTCTTGTCAGAAACAAATACATGCAGCCACACATCTTCACTATGTGCAGGTTATAAAATACAGGAGACAATTTGGATATTTGTTTTATCATCAGCAAACCGGCAAAGCTAGAAGTATTCCAGCTTCTCATAACCTTCTATGTTTGTAATATTGGCAGAATATTTCTGTTCTCTTCCATTAGAAATTCAGGAAATATTCAAGCTGTAGCTTACAGCTCATCCAGGCTCAGACAGCATCATTTGTTGTGATGTTTCAATTACAGCAACTTTAAGAATCATTCTTCTTAAAGCAAACAATTTACAGTCCCTTTCTCTCTTTGCAGATGGCAACAACTGCAGGTGAACAAACATTTGCAGAAATCACTTATCAACAAACAAGCCTTTTTTTTCCTTCTAAATGTAAGTCAGCAGTTTTATCAGCTTTCAGAACTAAGGTTAGATGGACTACTTCTGTTGGAGCAGACTAGGATTAAACAGATGTTTGTGTAACAGTACCCCCTATAACCCAGCCCTATCATAGCTTTCTTAATCCAGACCTATGATAGCTTCCAAAAAAGTCTCTAATTACAGTAGTTTGACAGAAAAAGATTAGAAATTGACAGAGGCAGGTAAACTAAAACAGCTGTGCAGAGAGTGACCAACACAGGAATTCTGGGAATGGCAGAGGCAACAAACAATGAATCCAAGTAGGGTGAAACCAGAACAGGGTGTCTGCTTGAGCCCGAAATCACTGCTCACACCAGCTTACTTAACTGTTATTTCTTCTGGAACTGCATTGTTTTGCCTTGCCTTTCAGTGGATCCATGCTACACCTGAAATTCTCACACTCAATTGTACAAAAAAATGTAGTAAATTTGCAAGTGCAGTTAATCTCTTTTTTAATATTCTTCTGCAAACATGGTTCACTAAGTAATGGCCAATTCAAAGTTTTACAATTACTGACAGTGAACTCTAAATATAAGATAGGATTTTTGTTTTAGTCTGCTGACTTTCATAAGAAACAGAAGTGAAACTGTGACAGGACTTCTCCTCAGCTGCCAGTCTTTCAAACAATCCTAGACCAAGCATCAAATTGGATATTTCTTCCTTGTACTGGACTTCTTCCTAACTTGCCCTTACATCACTCGTACAGAGTTAACAGCTTTATCTTCATTTACACACACATGTGGAACACACTAAAGATTTCCAATGAACCTACACAAGATGAGCTAGAAACTGGAAGGCTATTACAGAGATGTGGTGTATAAAGGTAAGCTCTACCTTTTGGTAGACACTGACATCTTTTCTGAAACCCCAAATAGCACAAGCTACTGTCAAAGGATATAAAGAGAAATAAACGCACAGAAATATTCAAGTGAAAATGTTTATCATACCTTACCTCCAGGTTAACATTCCTCATAAGCTTTTAAGCTATACAGTTTCAGATTGATAGCTGTTTTAAATGTTCTTTCACTAGAAAGAAACTTCCTGAATAAGTCAAGATGTAAATACAAAGAAAGCTTCAAAGAAAATTCTCACCTTCATCTTCTGAAAAGGGTTTCTTTCTATTCTTTATGTATCTACTCATTTCACCATTGTGACACATTTCAAGTATCAAGTACACATAGTTGCTATCTTCAAAATAGTTATAAAGCTAAAAAACAAAACAAAACAAGGAAATAAGAATACTGCAGACTACACAGCAAATCACATATGCTGCAGATACAGCTAAAAATACATGAATCTTACCTCAAGAATAGATGGATGCTTTAGCTGACAATGTATTTTTACCTCATTCTGAACCCTCTGTACCATTCCCACTTTGTGCATGGCTTTTTTGTCTATCTGAAAATAGATCACATTATTTATCAAGTAGTACAGCATTGATTACACAGAATCACACAGAATCACAGAATGACCCGGGTTGGAAGGGACCTCAAGGATCATGTAGTTCCAACCCCCCTGCATTACATATGTTTAGTTAACTGAACTCAAAATTTTAACTGTTCAGTGCATGTTTTGCCTGAAAACCCTGACATATAAGCAAGGCTTGAGCTTTGCCTACTAGATGCTTCTCATGAGCAAATACCTTAGGGAAAGAGAGGAAGTCACAATTGTTCAAATAGTGAATAAACAGTAGCAAAATGTTGAGAGAAATCCAATGCTGAGTTTGCAAAGCACACATGCTAATATTAAAAATGTGGATAAATGCAATTATTATTAGTTGTAATTAAAACTAGAAAAACACATTTGAAAAAAAAATATGCTTTGCTATTTCTATGGAGTTCCTTTTATAGAGTTCTGCCCTTACAGCAAGGGAAATGTTTAAAGGCTATCACAAGTTAAAGAGCTGCAAGCTCCTCCTGTGCTAAGGACCTCTCCAGCTGAACAGAGTCTAAACAATGTTTTTGTAGGCTCCATTTTCTGAACTACAATTACAGAGATGACTGTACAACCACGACCGAGTATCTCAGCTCAAGTCACTTTAATAGTAACGCTAACGCTTTCACTAGTTACCAATACAGGCTTTTTGATTGTGCTGCACATTCCAGGACCAAATTGTGCTCTCAGCATCCGTTATCCAGAAACAAGGGGTCCGGGCACAGTCACCCTGACTTGCTGCTGTCCCTGCTGGGGGCATCCCAGAAGTTACAGATTCCTCCAGCCGGCTGCCTTACCATTTTGATAGCCACTTCCAGGCCGGTTTTCAGGGATACCGCTCTGTAGACCCCGGCAAAGGAGCCCTTTCCCAGGAGGTTCCCCACCTTGAAGTCCTGCAACGCGAACACATAACCGCCGTCAGCCCCCAGCGCGACGGACAGCGCGCCCCCGAAGAGGCCGGCAGCCCACAGCCGCCGGAGCGACGCGGTCAGTACCTGCACGGAGCCCTCAGGGCCGCGCAAGCAGACGGCGGCAGAGCCGCTCAGCGCCGTACCCGGCATCATCCTCCCCGCGCCTCGCACGCTTCACACTGCGCCCGTCGCTTCCCGTGGCGTTGCGGAGCAGCCGCCTTCCCGCCGCCCGGCCCGCCGCTCCCGGGGGAGCCCGCCGCGACGCCGCTGCCATGGCAGCGCCACACACAGCGCCTCGAGCCGCCCGGGGACCCGCGGGGGCCGGGCTCGGACCGCGCCCCGCCTCAGGGCAGCCCCCGGCCGCCCTAACTGCCGCGCCGGCCCCGGCGACCGCCTCCCGCCCGGGAAGGGGACTATCGCGCCCCGCTCGACCTCGCCCACGGCAAATGGCGGGGCGGCCCGAGCCAGGCCCCCGCGTCCCACCTCTATTGTCTCGCCGATGCAGGTCGCCATAGCGCCGGCCGCTCTCCTCGGGTCTCGCTAGGGGTTCTCCTCGGGACCTCGGCCGCGGCTCGCCATCAGGGCGCCCTCCGCCGCCCGCCTTGAGCCAGGCCTGCTCGCTCGCGGGCCCGGCGGCCGCCCCCCTCCCCCTGCGCCTCCATTTTGAAAACTCGCGCCGTTACCGCCCCGGCCCCGCCCCGCGCCGACCCTGCGTCTGACGCAACCGCGTCGCCACGGACCGTCCGCGGCGCCAGCGTTCGATTGGGGGTGTGGGGGGGAGAGGAGTGTTGCGCATGCGCAGACCCCCGTACACCCGTTCCGTTGTGGCCGTTAGGAGGCGCTGAGGTAAACATAACCCTGCTGAGAGAACTGCAAGCTGTATGGAGCCGTTCCCTGCTTGATGGCTGTAAAATGCATCCCTGATAACTGTGGGTAAGTGTTATGTTCCGGCTGCTGACAGGCCTTACATGTAAAAAGGAAACTGTGTGGCTGTGCACCATTAAACATCATCAGTGGTTTGAATAATTAATTCTCAGTACTGTCTTGTAATTTAGATGAGTTAGTATGTGCTATCTATGTGCTGTCATGAAAAAAAGAATGAAAAAAAAGACAAAGGGCTCTGTGGCTCAGGCCTCTTCTGTTTTACACTGTAATCAGGTGTATTCAAGCAGTGTCATACATCATGCAAACAGCATGACATGATTGAAGGCAACTTTGTTCAGGGCTATTTATCTTGTTCTCACCACTGGTTCCAGTACTGATCCATAACTAATACTGTGTACATGATGTAGTCATATTTCTGTGTGCTAGTTTAGATTGTAAGTAGTCAACAATTAGATACTTTACTGTGGTGAATTTCATAGTCAGAGCGTGAAGGTGATGAAACTGCCTATTTCTGTGTTTATTTCTGACATTAGGAATATATAAGATTTTGCTGGACTGGACCATGAACAAACCTTTTAGCAGGCTTTTTTCATGTTAACTTTCTTGATTAAAATTTGATTTTTGGTTTGATTTTAGCAAGCTATTTATATAGGAAGTAATTACTTCCAGTCTGGAAGCAGACAGTGCATTTGTAAAGGTGTGTTAAAGGATATACAGATATGCTTGTGGAATCCATATAGGTAAGAATTAAATGAATGTGTTTATTCATCCACACTGGGAATACTCTCAGAGTGCTTGACCAGAAGGCATAAAGTTATAGTCTGCAAATGATCATCTGTCATTGTTAGTTGTTCTGCAGCTTTGCTTGTGTCTTGGCAAGCAGGTTCATGACACTGATAGTTTCACAGATTTGATACATAAATATTTATTTCACACTGCTGCTTTTGACAGATGCAGGGAGGAGTTTTCAGATCTATCTGCTAGTGTAGCAGCTAACAGTGTTTTCAACAACATTATTGTATATCCTGAGTAAATGATAAACTGTAAGCATGTAATGATCCATCAGCAGTGGCTTTTATTTTCCAATCAGGACTATGTAAAAAACAAAACAAAACAAAACACCTTTGTTTTACACTTTTTCAGTGACATTAAACTGAGAATCGATCAGCACAAAACATGGTTTCTTTAAGGGATTTTTTCTTTTATGACAGAAGTTTGCCCAATTTGCTGTTTTCAAATTGAATTTGGTACATCATTTTGTACAGCACAGTGCTTCAGCAAATGTATCCCACTAAACCTTGATTGCACTTTTCATGTTTTCATGACGGAGCCATTGATGGCCATTTCAATTTTCAGTATTTTGTACCATTGATGAAAGGTAATTCTAATTGCTCTCCATATTTAGGCTCCAAAATCTTCATATCAGAGAACTGTATTCTTGCAGAACTAAGGCATGAGCAATAGTTCTCCGATTATTCTCTGTAAACAGCTTTTTATGGCAGTTCTACTAGTTCCAGACACCCCACTCTGGCTCAGCCAACATACAGCAAAGACTTCAGTTCATCTTCAATTTCCTTTCATTTGCTGAAATCTTTCACACTGACACTCTGTAATATTTCTCCTTCCAGTCATACAAGAACTCCTGAATCTTACAGAAATCCAGTTCTTCTCTGGAGGACATTTTGTCCTACCGATGACATATCTAAATCTCAGTTTTGAGTTTCCTCACTGATTTGACCTTATATTATCTCTGTTTTTTCTGGTTTATATGGTCTCTTACATTATCATTATACTGCAACTCAACACAAACTTAACAACAACAAGAAACTGGGTTAGGATTTCTGGATTCATTATTAAATGGTATTTGTGCTTTGAATTCCAAATCTTTTACCAGCCTATGCCAGATGTATATTATGGCAAAATACGTCTGAACCAATTTGCTTAAGGGGGAAACCTCCCTATGGTACTTTGCTGCAGTTGCTGTGTATAGAACTACTGAAATGACATCGTTTTCTACACAGAAGGAAGAGCAGTGATAGTGTATTTGCCTGGAAGGCCCACAGCACTGCAATCCGGTCTCTGGAGATCTCATTTCCATGTTAAACATGTCAAGTGACAATGACTGTGTCTTGCCTTTAGCTAGGTTGTCTTAGTTGTTAATTACTCCCACTTTGAGTGTTCACTTTTATGCTGAAGCAAGTATACCTAGCTTTGGCTTCATGCCATTTAGTTCTTTTCTGCTACAATAAAAATCACCACCATGATTGCGTTTTAACAAAAAATTAAGTGCCTTTCTGAAGTTTAAGAATATGGTGATATATTTGCTTTGTAATAGAACTTCTGATTGAGCACTTCTGGTGTGTCTGGGGCAGTTTCTGTGGCCCTGTGTGACTGCTATTTGTTGTGCTGGTACCCTACATCTTCTTCTCCTTGGGTCTGCATTGATGTCTTATTCATCCATCTGTATCTCAGGTCATTCCTCTGTCTCTTAAAAATACTACTGCAACATTATTTTTTTATTATTATCTGAAATTTCCCTACATTTCAGCAGCTCAGATAACTTCTCCAGTGTTACCTGTATTTGAAAGACTGGAGAGATGGAGTCATTTATCATAGAATCATAGAAAGACCTGGGTTGAAAAGGATCTCAAAGATCATCCAGTTTCAACCCCCCTGCCATGGGTAGGGTTGCCAACCGCTGGACCAGGCTGCTCAGAGCCACATCCAGTCTGGCCTTGAATGCAGATAGTAGTGTCAGATTTTTTGCCCCTCCGTTTTGTTATCTCAGAAGAGTGCCATCCTTTATTCTTTATTTTGTTTTGCCTTAAGTTTAGAGCCAGCATAGATGCTCAGTTTCAGTAACAAATGAAAACTGTATGGCCTTCTAGACAGATGTTTCCCCAGTCAGACACATACACTGCTTGAAATTTGTAGAAAGGGCGCTTCTTTTCAGTTGGGATTGTGATTAGTTAGCCTGAAAACTGTCCTTTTTTATATGAATATGTACAGTTGGCTTTTGTTTTAGGTTGTTTTCTCAGACTGAGAAGAATTCATCAGTAAAATCATCAGAATCTCATCAGAAACTGCATAAGATCTGCTTTTTTCCCTATAAACTTTGTACTCTACAGTAGTTCTTTGTTGAAACTGTTCCTTTCTGATACTCCAGTATTTATTTAGTGGTGGTTCAGAATAAGATTGCTTTTAAAGGCTTAGTTTTTCTTGTGTAATACAGGCACGGTCAAGCTGACCTACTGCATTTAGAGGACATCTGCTGGCTCTTCACAGTATTCCGCTAGCGATGACACTCAGCAAAAAATGGCCACATCACACGGAGGATGACTCAGGTGCATCATCCCTCACCTCTTCATGAACAGGGGAGATGGCTGTGCTTTTGAAGAAAGCTTTAGAAAACATGACAAGGTTTGATAAGTTCTTTGTTAACTTCAGGTCTATTTTTTTTAAGTTTGCTTAACTTCTCTTGCATAGAACTGCTTTAGTGTGTGAGAATGCTAGAAATAACATGTTCAGCTTGGGTGAAAGGAAAAAGGAAGGGAAATAAATCATATAATGTATCGTTCACTTTCTCAAGACTGTGAAGGTGTGGCACAGGAAGGTGCTGAAAGCATCCCTATCAGGTTCTGCTTTGATGTGTTAACTTTATATTCTGAATGTTAGAATGAATTACACCTTAGCTTTGCAGCATATGCACAAGAGATTGCTGTGGCCTGCTAGGGTGTGAGCTTGTCAGCAGCCTGCTTGTGCAGGAGTCTATTTCAGCAGCAGCAAGCTGTTGAGGCAAAGAAGGGCAGGCAAGGCAGTGCAGGCACCATGGCTTGTGCTGCAACTCTGTCTGTGTGCATTAGCAGCCTGATAAATTCTACACAATTCTGTGAGTCTTCATCACTGGGAACCAAAGCAAGAAGAGGGACTTAGTTTTTAAAACTGAAGTTTGTAATTATACAATCACAGAACTTTACTGAAGGTATTTAGAGGCATTTTTAGAGAGGGTATTTAGAGACATATTTAGAGGCACTTAGCCCTGCAAAGAAGAACCTGGGGTCCTGGTGGATGAAAAGCTTAACATGAGCCAGCAGTGTGCTCCTGCAGCTTGGAAAGCAAATGGTATCCCTGGGCTCCATTGGAAGAGGGGTGGCCAGCAGGGATAGGGAGGTGATTGTCCTTCTCTACTCTGCCCTTGTGAAGCCCCATCTGGAGTACTGCGTTCAGATCTGGGGTCCACAGTACAAGAAAGAAAATTTTGCTTTTGGCTTTGTGTGATTTGGAGCATATGATCCATTACTTATGATTATTACCCATTCCTTCAGTGTATGTAAATTTGTTTTCTATGATAACATAGAAATGATAACATAAACTGTCCATGTAAATGGACAAATGTAAAGTTTCACTGGTGACTCAGAAGAGAATATGAAAAAAAAACACAAAAGCAAAGCCAACCAAAACTCCACACAAAGAAACTAGAACCTCAACTTTCTAAGTGCTGGCTTATGCAAGAATATGCTCATCACCTCATTCTACCTTGGACTTCATCTGTGTTTAATTCTGCATGCCAAAATGCCTTGAGAAGAACACTGCAGCATTACTTCATTGTAGATGTTTGTTTTTTTCCACGTTAAGACTTCAGTCTCCAGTTTCTTTGTCTTGAGCATACCAATACCCACTAGCCTACAGCTGAGACACAGGTGGAACTTCAGCTGCTTGGCTTCAGGTCTGCAAACCTTTTCCTCTTGTGTTTCTTGATCTTTTCTTTTGGCAGATGAGCAACTCATTACACTGGAGGTGTGAGTCCACAGATACATATATTGGCTGAAGCACATGCTGAATGTGGTCTAGTACATGAGGATTCATTAGTCTGTTGTTTTTTATCCTTGCATGATGCAGTGTTTCCCCCCCTCCAGATATGCTGCCTTACATATTAGTTTATTTAGATGCTCACTCGAGGTTTCTTTGGTCTATCTTTTTGAATATTCAGTTGCCAGCAGAGGATGTAAGCTCCAGGGTTGACAGCTAGTTCTGTTTGCAAATGTAGACTGCTCCCTGAGGCACAATTCCTTTGTTAGTGATGTTTCCAAGCTATATAGAATTACACAACAGTCATGAGAGTAAATACTGTCTTATGCCATTTTAAATTCTTTTTCTAATTAGCATGTGTCCTTGTATATGTTTTCAGAAGTCAGCTCATTGCTTTTACCTGTGCACTGAGCTTTCTGTGAGCAGGTTTTGCATGTTTCATAGGATGCAGTAAGACCACTGAATAGAAAACAACTGGATTTTCAACTGCACTGTAATACCTCCATGCGAGAAGACATGAGCATTGTAAGCAATGCTTTTGATGACAAATGGATCTTTCCTATCTGAACAGTCTTTCCAAATTAGCAAAAATGCAACCTATTGAGTATAGATAACCTTTTATTTTAAGACTTCCTGGATGAAAAAGAAGGGAAGGAAAAAAGAAGGGGAAAAGAGAAGGGAATGGAGGAGAAGGGAAAGGGAACAAAGGGGAAGGAGAAGGGAAAGGAAAGGGAAAAGTGAATTAAACTGCCTTATGGAATGTTCTGATTGGTTTGGTTTATCAAAAGAGAACAAATGGATTTACTCTGAGGTTTGCACTTCTCAGCAGTAAAGCTACCTAAATTTTAGGAGGAAACCTATGTACCTGGTACATACAGGATAGTACTATGAAGCACGTTTTTTTGTGCTATCAGCATTTTCCACTGAGGCATCAAATGTTACCTACCATCACATGAAGCACAGAAGATTCCCAAGTGAGTTAATGATCTGCAGTGGCCATCTGTAATCCCAGGCGATGAAACAACCATCAGCATCTGTGTAACTGCATAGGTGTACCCAGCTATAACCTCCCCAGCTTCCTCTACAGTAAGAGAGTTTAGCAGCAAAATGAGTAAGATTTCTGTGGGTTTTAGCAATAGAGCAGGTCAGTAACATAATGCATGTAGGTTTTGTCCACAATCTTGGCTGAGAACTTGTTGAATGTCCCTGCTTAAACCATGGAGCTTCAGAAGTAAAACATAAGACATCCCTTTCCAAGGGCACGAACTGTAATGGATTACATTCAGCTCTAAACATAAACAAATGTAATTCCACTGAAATTAGAAAATGGGCATTGCTTTG